>NC_050084.1:24202100-24815192 GCF_009764565.3 Dermochelys coriacea | reverse complement strand
CTCCACTCCCAGACAGGGTAGAAAGAGGAAAAGGGAAAGAAGGGCAACTAAGGCCCTGGGAACCCGAATACTGGCCCAAAGCCAGAGGGTCGCTCTCATAGGTAGGCGGACTCAAGCAGCTGAAAAGGAGGCCACCCAGGGAGAAGCACCCGAGTCTGACCCCCACTCTAATGCCTCTGAACTAGTAGAGGCAACAGAGACTGGCCCCCTAGATCTTGGGCAGATTAGCCCTGGGAGAGGAAATTTTGGACAGGACCAAGCTGAAGACCCAAGATACGACAACATTAGGAAGGAGGTGACTGAAATAGATGGGGTCTCTGGGGAAGAGAAAACCCAGGGACCAGTACCCTACTTCATAATGAAGAAGAATCTCTTATACCGGGTTGCACCAGTACAGCGGCAGAAGGTACAACAGATCCTAGTACCTCAAAAACACCAGAATCCTGTATTAAGACTGGCCCATAGTCATCTATTTGGGGGGCATTTGGGGGTAGAGAAGACCCTGGCACGGGTCCTGCAACTATTCTTCTGGCCCGGAGTACATGGAGAAGTGTGGAGGTACTGTGCCTCCTGCCTGGAGTGTCAGCTGCACAGTCCCCGTCCCCACTTGAGGACACCTTTAGTACCCCTTCCCATCATAGAGGTCCCCTTAGAGCGAATAGCCATGGACCTAGGGGGACCCCTGGAGAAGAGAGCCTGGGGCCACATATATATACTTGTCGTTCTGAATTATGCTACCTAGAAGCCGTCCCCCTGCGGAACACGGCCTCTAAAATGATAGCTGAAGAGTTGGTGGGGATCTTTGCCTTAGTAGGGCTATCAAAGGAGATATTAACAGACCAAGGTACCCCATTTATGTCGAAGCTAATGAAGGACCTCTGTACGCTGCTCCATATACATACCCTGAGAACTTCAGTCTATCATCCGCAGACCGATGGGCTGGTAGAAAGGTTTAACCGAACCCTCAAGGCAACGATAAGGAAAGTGGTAAGTCGGGACGGGAAGGATTGGAACACCCTACTACTCTACCTTATGTTTGCAATCTGGGAGGTACCTCAGGCCTCAACTGGGTTTTCCCCCCTTTGAATTATTATACGGACGCCACCCCCGTGGCATACTAGATATTGCAAAAGAAATCTGGGAAGAGGAACCCAGTGAAGGGAGAAATATAACTGACCACGTGTTGCAGATGCAAGAACGGAGAGCCCGGGCCACCCCTATGGTATGGGAACATTTGGAAAAGGCGCAGGGAGGCCCAGCAAACCCATTACAATCGCCGGGCAAAAGTCCAACAGTTCCAACCAGGGAATCAGGTGATTCATAGATTCATAGATACTAAGGTCAGAAGGGACCATTCTGATCATCTAATCTGACCTCCTGCACAGAGCAGGCCACAGAATCTCACCCACCCACTCCTACGAAAAACCTCACCTATGTCTGAGCTACTGAAGTCCTCAAATTGTGGTTTAAAGACTTCAAGAAGCAGAGAATCCTCCCTCAAGTGGCCCGTGCCCCATGCTACAGAGGAAGGCGAAAAACCTCCAGGGCCTTTTCCAATCTGCCCTGGAGGAAAATTCCTTCCCGACCCCAAATATGGCGATCAGCTAAACCCTGAGCATATAGGCAAGATTCACCAGCCAGATACTACAGAAAATTCTTTCCTGGGTAACTCAGATCCCATCCATGGAATATCCCATCTCAGGGGATTAGGCCAATTTACCCTGAATATTTAAAGATCAATTAATTACCAAAATCCCATTATCCCATCCTACCATCTCCTCCATAAACTTATCAAGTTTAATCTTAAAGCCAGATAGAACTTTTGCCCCCACTGCTTCCCTTGGAAGGCTATTCCAAAACTTCACTCCTCTGATGGTTAGAAACCTTCATCTAATTTCAAGTCTAAACTTCCTGGTGACCAGTTTATACCCATTTGTTCTTGTGTCCACATTGGTACCAGGCTTAAATAATTCCTTTCCATCTCCAGTATTTATCCCTCTGATATATTTATAGAGAACAATCATATCTCCCCTCAACCTTCTTTTAGTTAGGCTAAACAAGCCAAGCTCCTTGAATCTCCTTTTATAAGACAAGATTTCCATTCCTTGGATCATCCTAGTAGCCTTTCTCTGTACCTGTTCCAGTTTGAATTCATCCTTTTTCAACATGGGAGACCAGAACTGCACACAGTATTCCAGGTGAGGTCTTACTAGTGCCTTTTATAACGGTACTAAAACCTCCTTATCCCTACTGGAAATACCTCTCCTGATGCATCCCAAAACAGCATTAGCTTTTTTCACAGCCATATCACATTGGCAGCTCATAGTCATCCTATGATCAACCAATACTCCAAGGTCCTTCTACTCCTCCATTACTTCTAATTGATGCATCCCCAACTTATAACTAAAATTCTTGTTATTAATCCCTAAATGCATAACCTTACACTTCTCACTATTAAATGTCATCCTATTGTTATTACTCCAGTTCACGAGGTCATCCAGATCCTCCTGTATGATATCCCGATCCTTCTCTGAATTGGAAATACCTCCCAGCTTTGTATCATCTGCAAACTTTATTAGCACACTCCCACTTTTTGTGCCGAGGTCAGTAATAAAAAGATTAAATAAGATTGGTCCCCAAACTGATCCTTGAGGAACTCCACTGGTAACCTCCCTCCAGCCTGACAGTTCACCTTTCAGTAGGACCCGTTGCAGTCTCCCCTTTAACCAATTCCTTAACCACCTTTCGATGTTCATATTGATCCCCATCTTTTCCAGTTTAACTAATAATTCCCCATGTGGCACGGTATCAAATGCCTTACTGAAATCTAGGTAAATTAGATCCACTGTGTTTCCTTTGTCTAAAAAATCTGTTACTTTCTCAAAAAAGGAGATCAGGTTGGTTTGGCTCAATGGCAGGGGCCCTATGAGGTGGTTGAACCCATGAGGGAAGTAACCTACAAGGTGTGGCAGCCAGGACGCCGGAAACAAGAACAAATTTATCACATTAACCTCTTAAAGCCTTGGCACCAATGAGAGGCATTTGTAGTGGCCCCAGAGCCCCCGCTCCATGGAAATAACATGCAGGAGCAGATCAGGATATCCACTGATCTGACACCAAACCAGAAGAAGGAGGTAACTGAGGTGATCAACCAATACCAGGACGTGTTTTCAACCGAACCAGGTCGGACCACAGAAGGATATCACCACATTATCACAGACCCTGGGGCAAAAATAACTTTAAGGCCCTATCAGGTCCAAGCAGCAAAAAGGGAGGAGATCAAGGCAGAGGTAAAAAGAATGTTGGAGCTGGGAGTCATCGAAGAATCCTACAGTCAGTGGTCAAACCCGATTGTGTTGGTGCCCAAACCTGATGGCACCACTCGGTTTTGACTTTCGCCGGCTGAATGAGATATCCAAATTCGATGCATACCCCATACCCCGTATCGATGAGTTAGTTGACCGCCTGGGCAATGCCCAATTTTTGACCACCCTTGATTTAACAAAGGGATACTGGCAGATTCCCCTTGCCAAAGATGCGAAAGAAAAGATGGCATTCTCTACACCAGAGGGTCTGTTTCAATATACTGTTCCTCCTTTTGGACTGCATGGGGCACCTGCCACCTTCCAGCATCTTATGGACAAGCTCCTACGGCCCCATACCAGTTATGCAGCGGCATACCTGGATGATGTGATTATTCACAGCCCCCAACTGGGACTGTTACCATACCTACTGTAAGGAGAGTGATCACTTAGGATGAGCTATTAGCAGCAGGAGCGGGGGGAGGGGAGAGGAAGAAAACCTAGACGTTCTTGTCAACTGCTGGAAATGGCCCACCTTGATTATCACTACAAAAGGTTTTCCTCCTACCCCCCCCCACCTTTGCTGGTAATAGCTCATCTTAAGTGATCACTCTCCTTACAGTATGTATGATAACACCCATTGTTACATGTTCTCTGTGTATATAAATCTCCACACTGTATTTTCCATTGAATGCATCCAATGAAGTGAGCTGTAGCTCACGAAAGCTTATGCTCAAATAAAGTGGTTAGTCTCTAAGGTGCCACAAGTACTCCTTTTCTTTTTGCGAATACAGACTAACGTGGCTGCTACTCTGAACTCCAGGTCAGACACAGCAGGAGTTGACCTGGACTGTGGGTTCATGAAAACAGCCAAACTGAGGGCTGCCGTGAAGCTCCAAGGCAAGCAAATCCACCAATAAGCGCAAGACCCATCAAGGTAGAGGAGGAACTTTGTCACAACAGTTTAGTTAGTTAGTTGTTAATAGTTGTAGATTAGTTTAGCTTACTTCGGGGGGTTCCCCCCGTTCTACTTTCCCCGGTGTCGGGGCATGCCTCAGTCGCAGGGTTTTAAAGCGTTCAAGAGGTGTGCAAAACCTATGACAACAAGTGATTCGCACGCCGCCTGTCTCAGGTGCCCTGGGGAGGGCCATCAGACAGATAAGTGCCCTATTTGCAGGAGCTTCAGACCCAGGACTAAGAGGGAATGGGACATCGCCTGAAGCTTCTCTTGATGGAGTCAGCCCTTCAGCGTCAATCTTCGTCTCCCTGGCATCATCAGGCTCCACTTCCCTGTGGTCGGATACAGAATACTCGTCAGAGTAAGATGAAGAATTGGCTTTGTCCTGATGTAGCCACTGCCGCTCCCGGTCGCGGCACTGAGGCCGGCACCGTAGGCCGGCAGAACAACTGGCACCAGTAGCCACTTGGCCACCCCAGTGCAATGGTCTTTTTGGACCCTCTGGGCCTACCACCAGGCTCAAGGTCAGGGATCTAGGCCGGTCTTGGTGGTATCAGCCCCCGGGGCCCTCCATCAGCGACGTCGATGGCACACTACACCCCTAGGGCCCCTGAGGATCCTTTACGGGACAGGGCTGTTGAGCGGCCACAGACAAGCACGGCCCCTCCTCCACCAATGTTGGTGGCCCCTGAACCTCCGGTCGCAGGGTGCTCGGAGGTACCTGATCCAGCCTTCAGAGAACCTGAGGGGCAGGAAGACCCTGTCCTGGAAACCTCTTCTTCCTCTTTGCCAGACCAGGCAGTTGCAGGACCTCCACCACTCTACCACCAGTGGATATCAAAGGCCACCAGGACCTGCTTAGGAAGGTCGCATTTAACCTCAACCTCCAGGCAGAGGAGGTTATGGAGGACTCAGATCCGATGGTGGATATCCTCACCCCCGAAGGTCCTTCCAGAGTATCTTTGCTTCTCACAAGGACAATTCAGAACACCACGAAGGTGCTCTGGCAAACCCCGGCCTCTGTACCACCAATGGCTAAAGGGGTCGAGAGATGCTACTTTGTGCCGCAAAAGGGCTATGAGCACCTGTTTACCCACCCCCAACCGGGGACTCTGGTGGTTGATATGGCAAACCACAAGGAGCGGCAGGTTCAACCAGGCCCTGCACCTAAGTCACATGACGCCAAGAAGCTGGATCTCTTTGGCCGTAAAATCTATTTGATTGGGGGGCTCCAGCTTCGGGTAGAGAATCAGCAGGCAGTGCTTAGCTGATACACTTTTAATTCCTGGAGCTTGTTGGCTAAGTTCCAGGAGTTAATTCCGGGTGATTCTCGCAGGGAGTTCAGTGTGCTCTTTGAGGACGATAGAGTTGTCTCTAGGCCCACCCTCCAGGCAGCCCTGGATGCAGCAGACTCTGCGGCTAGAACCATGGCCACCGCCATCGCTATGAGGTGCAGTGCATGGCTTCAGATTTCAGGGATCCCACCTGAGGTCCAAAACACCATACAGGACCTCCCCTTTGACTGTGAGGGCCTGTTTGCTCAAAATACGGACCTGCGCCTGCATAGCCTGAAGGAGTCACAGGCGACTCTGAAATCTCTAGGGCTACACACCCCAGTGCCTCAGAGAAAGCCCTTTAGACCTCAGCCCCCATCCCGTTTCTACCTGGGGCCCCCTAGGCGGGATCCACCTAGGAGGAGGGGCAGAAATAACAGGGGGTGCCCACTGCAATCTTCCTCGGGCCAAGGCCAAGTTTCAACCAAACAACCCCCCAGCCCCAAGCCCAACTTTTGAAGATGCACCTGAGGACGGCGCACCAGTCTCCTTCTTGGATCCTTCCCCCCCTTGTGAATCAACTCTCCCGCTTCTACCATGCTTGGTCTCAGATCTCATCAGACCACTGGGTCCTCAGCACGGTGGGGGATATTTTATCCAATTCTGTTCCCTCCTTCCCTCCCACGCTCCTTCCTCGTCCCTCTTCAGGGACCCCTCTCACAAGCAACTCCTTTTACAAGAGGTACAATCACTCCTAGCTCGAGGGGCAGTAGAGGAGGTTCCTCAGGAATTCAGGGGCTCTATTCCTGCTATTTCCTCATCCCCAAGGCCAAGGGCAGGCTTCAGCCTATCCTAGACCTACGAGACCTCAACATATACATAAAAAAGTGAAGTTTTGCATGATCTCTGGCTACCATCATTCCCTCCCTGGATCCGGGAGACTGGTAGGCTGCCCTCGACTTGAAGGACGTGTACTTTCACATTGCTATTATTCCAGCCCACAGACGCTTTCTCAGATTCGTGGTCAGTGGCCAGCACTACCAGTTCAGGGTGCTCCCATTTGGCCTTTGAAAGACCCCCCGGGTGTTCACCAGGTGTCTGGCAGTAGTGGCGGCCTTTCTCCGCAGACGCCAGGTGCAGGTGTTCCTGTATTTGGATGACTGGCTCATCAAGGTGGAATCCCAAGCACCCATGGTGGAGCACGTAACCCTGGCCCAGGCTGCATTTCACAAGTTGGGACTCGTATTGAACGAGCCCATGTCCACATTGACCCCCACACAAAGAATAGAGTTCATCGGCGCTCTCTTGGACTCCATGTGTATGAGCACATTCCTTCCAGAACTGTGTTTCAAAGCGCTCATGGACATTATCCAGACCCTTCTCCGCTTCCCCACAACCACGGCCAGAAATTGTATGAGACTACTGGGGCACATGGTGGCCTGTACATACATGGTACAGCATGCCAGGCTGCGCCTTCAGCCCCTCCAGGTGTCGTTAGCACAAGTGCAAAGCCGGGCAGGGACCCATTCAACTCAATAGTGACCCTCCCACCTCAGATTCTCCACTCTCTCCACTGGTGGCTGCAGCCACAGATGGTTTGTGCAGGAGTACCCTTTGCAAAACCCCAATCCAACCTTTTCCTGGTCATGGATGCCTCGGCGCTCGGTTGGGGAGCGCATCTGGGCAATGTCAGAACCCAGGGCCTCTGTTCCCACGAAAAGCTATCGCTGCACATCAACGTGAGGGAGCTGAGGGCGGTTCGCCTGGCATGCCAAGTGTTTCAGGCCCATCTTCAGGGCATGTGCGTATCAGTGCTCACAGACAATACTGCAGCGATGTTCTATATAAACAAACAGGGTGGTGTTCGCTCCTCTTCCCTCCGTCGGGAAGCCCTCACACTGTGGGACTTTTCTATCGCCCACTCCATACACCTGCAGGCGTCCGGGGGCGCAGAACAAGCTGGCAGACTGCCCCAGTCGCTCGTTCCATGGACACGAGCGGTCCCTCAGACCAGACATCGCTCACTCGATTTTCCAGAGGTGGGGCTCTCCCCACATGGATCTGTTCATGATGCAGAGCAACAGGAAGTGCCAGAGATTCTGCTCCTTCCTGAACCACAGCCCAGGCTCCACCGTGGACGCCTTTCACCTGTCATGGACGGGTCACCTGCTGTCCGCGATCCCGCCATTCCCCCCATACACAGGGTGCTCCTCAAGACTCGTCAGGAAGGGCATCCCTGATCCTCATAGCGCCAGCATGGCCCCGCCAGCACTGGTTCACCATGTTACTGAACCTCTGTGGACAGATCAGTAGTGCTCCCTCTCCGTCCAATCCTAATTACACAGGACCACGGCCATATACAGCACCCCAACCTGGAGTCGCTCCACCTCATGGTGTGGAAGCTCCATGGCTGAACCCTCTTGAGCTTCAGTGCTTGCACTGGGTTAGAGAGGTCCTGTTGGAGAGTAGGAAACCTTCCACTCGAGCCACATACATGGTTAAGCGGAAGCATTTCTCCATTTGGTCTTGACAAAGGGGAACTGAGCCATAATCAGCCCCAATTTCCCTTATTTTGGACTATCTTTTAGATCTCAAGCACCAAGGGTAAGCAATATCATCCGTAAGGGTACACCTTGCGGCCATTTCAGCCTTCCACCCGGGAATGGCGGGGGATCAGTGTTTGGTAATCCCATGGTGAGCAGGTTTTTAAGGCCTTGACAGACTTTATCCTCCAGTACGTCCACCTTTCCCCCGCTGGGACCTCAACCTGGCCCTGTCCTCACCTATGGGGCCCCCCTTTGAGCCCATGGCTACCTGCCCTCTCTCCTACCTTTCCTAGAAGGTGGCTTTCCAGGTGGCTATAACTTCTGCTAGAAGGGTATCCGAACTTAGAGCACTGACCTCCGAACCACCTTACACGGTATTTTATAAAGACAAGGTGCAGGTATGCCCCCACCCTGCGTTCCTGGTTAAGGTTGTCTCCCAGTTTCATGTGAACTAGAACATATTTTTACCTGTGTTCTTCCCTAAACCCCATGCCACTAACAGGGAGCGCATGTTCCATTCCTTGGACGTTAGACAGGCCTTAGCATTTTACATTGAACTCACAAAGCCGTTTCGTAAGTCACCACAGCTCTTTATTGCTATCACAGAAAGAATGAGGGGGCTCCCGATCTCATCACAGCGCATCTCGTCATGGATCATGTCCTGCATCAGGACTTGTTGGGCTTCCAGCCCCGCCGATTATGGCGCACTCTACCAGAGCGCAGGAGGTGTCCACAGCTTTCCTGGTGCAGGTCCCTATCCAGGACATCTGCAAGGCGGCAACCTGGTCTTCAGTCCACACCTTCACTTCCCACTACGCCATTACCCAGCAGGCGAGGGATGATGCTGGGTTTGGTAGGGCAGTCCTGCACTCGGCAGTTAGGTGAACTCCGACCCCTGCCCCGGGGTAACCGCTTGGAAGTCACCTATTGGAGTGCACATGAGCAATCACTCGAAGAAACAATGGTTACTTACCTCTTGTAACTGTTGTTTTTCGAGATTTGTTGCTCATGTCCATTCCAAATCCCATCCGCCTCCCCACTGTCGGAGTATTCCAGCAAGAAGGAACTGCGCAGGAGGTGGGTCGGCAGGGACATATATACACTGCCATGAAGGTGCCACTCTAGGGGTCTCCACAGCTGACCCAACGGGTACCGCTAGGGAAAAGCTTCCGGCGATGGTGCATGCGGCGCACGCGCACACCTATTGGAATGCACATGAGCAACACATCTCGAAGAACAACAGTTACGAGAGGTAAGTAACCGTTTTTTGAGCTTCATCCGAGCAAAGTGAGTGAGTTTCATAGTGACTGCAGCTTCTTCCTGCACTGGAAACTGGGGCAGTTAGTTAAAGCTTCTCCTCTGTGCTTTTGATTTCTGTTACAAATGCCTTTTCTGTCAGCACCAGCCTGTTTCTCACACCGCTGCTCACTCTTCTCAGGGAAGATGGTTGGTGGACAGATACAGAAATAGCTCTCAGCCACAATGAGGATGGAGGACTTCAGTCCTATGGGCAGATTTTTCCAGTCCTGGCAATGTAGATGTGTCTTGGTAAATAACAGGGAAGCACAGGGCCAGGTTCTGGTGGCGACATCACAAGTGAGAAAAATCCTAGCAATTATCTGAAAATCACAGACTTCCCTCATTATGAAAGAGTAACTGTCCCAAGCCCTGCAGCATTCCCATTGTAAATTGGGAGATTATGGCTTATAGTGTGATACTGTTCTCAGTAAGGAGGATTTTATAAGAACCGAACTGGCTGTAGAATGACTGTGCCTAATAGGGTACAGAATGTGAGTGAGGCCAAACAGCAAAAATTAAGATGTTTGTACACCAATGCGAGGAGCCTAGGTAACAAAATGGAGGAAATAGAGCTACTGGTGCAGGAAGTGAAACCAGATATTATAGGGATAACAGAAACATGGTGGAATAGTAGTCATGACTGGACTACAGGTATTGACGGGTATGTGCTGTTCAGGAAAGACAGAAATAAAGGTAAAGGTGGTGGAGTAGCATTGTATATCAATGATGAGGTAGAATGTAAAGAAATAAGAAGTGATGGAATGGATAAGACAGAGTCTGTCCGGGCAAAAATTGCATTGGAGAAGAAAACTAATAGAGTCTCCCCGGGATAATGCTTGGGGTGTGCTATAGACCGCCGAGATCTAATTTGGCTATGGATAGAGCCCTTTTTAATGTTTTTAATAAAGTAAATACTAATGGAAACTGCATGATCATGGGAGACTTTAACTTCCCAGATATAGACTGGAGTGCTAGTAATAATAATAGGGCTCAGATTTTCCTAGATGTGATAGCTGATGGATTCCTTCATCAAGTAGTTGCTGAACCGACTAGAGGGGATGCATTTTAGATTTGGTTTTAGTGAGTAGTGAGGACCTCATAGAAGAAATGGTTGTAGGGGATAATCTTGGTTCACGTGATCATGAGCTAATTCAGTTCAAACTGAACGGAAGGATAAACAAAAATAAATCTGCAACTAGGGTTTTTCATTTCAAAAGGGCTAACTTTCAAAAATTAAGGAAATTAGTCAGGGAAGTGGATTGGACTGAAGAATTTATGGATCTAAAGGTAGAGGAGGCCTGGGATTACTTTAAATCAAAGCTGCAGAAGCTATCGGAAGCCTGCATCCCAAGAAATGGGAAAAAATTCATAGGCAGGAGTTGTAGACCAAGCGGGATGAGAAAGCATCTCAGAGAGGTGATTAAAAAAAACCAGAAAGCATACAGGGAGTGGAAGATGGGAGGGATCAGCAAGGAAAGCTACCTTATTGAAGTCAGAACATGTAGGGATAAAGTGAGACAGGCTAAAAGTCAAGTAGAGTTGGACCTTGCAAAGGGAATTAAAACCAACAGTAAAAGGTTCTATAGCCATATAAATAAGAAGAAAACAAAGAAAGAAGAAGTGGGGCCGCTAAACACTGAGGATGGAGTGGAGGTCAAGGATAATCTAGGCATGGCCCAATATCTAAACAAATACTTTGCCTCAGTCTTTAATAAGGCTAAAGAGGATCTTAGGGATAATGGTAGCATGACAAATGGGAATGAGGATATGGAGGTAGATATTACTATATCTGAGGTAGAAGTGAAACTCAAACAGCTTAATGGGACTAAATCAGGGGGCCCAGATAATCTTCATGCAAGAATATTAAAGGAATTGGCACCCGAAATTGCAAGCCCATTAGCAAGAATTTTTAATGAATCTGTAAACTCAGGGGTTGTACCGTATGATTGGAGAATTGCTAACATAGTTTCTATCTTTAAGAAAGGGAAAAAAAGTGATTTGAGTAACTGCAGGGCTGTTAGTTTGACATCTGTAGTATGCAAAGTCTTGGAAAAAATTCTGAAGGAGAAAGTAGTTAAGGACATTGAAGTCAATGGTAAATGGGACAAAATACAATATGTTTTTACAAAAGGTAGATCTGCCAAACCAACCTGATCTCCTTCTTTGAGAAAGTAACAGATTTTTTAGACAAAGGAAACGCAGTGGATCTAATTTACCTAGATTTCAGTAAGGTGTTTGATACCATGCCATATGGGGAATAATTAGTTAAACTGGAAAAGATGGGGATCAATATGAACATCGAAAGGTGGATAAGGAATTGGTTAAAGGGGAGACTACAACGGGTCCTACTGAAAGGTGAACTGTCAGGCTGAAGGGAGGTTACCAGTGGAGTTCCTCAAGGATCAGTTTTGGGACCAATCTTATTTAATCTTTTTATTACTGACCTCGGCACAAAAAGTGGGAGTGTGCTAATAAAGTTTGCGGATGATACAAAGCTGGGAGGTATTGCCAATTTAGAGAAGGACGGGGATATCATACAGGAGGATCTGGATGACCTTGTCAACTGGAGTAATAGTAATAGGATGACATTTAATAGTGAGAAATGTAAGGTTATGCATTTAGGGATTAATAACAAGAATTTTAGTTATAAGCTGGGGGCATATCAATTAGAAGTAACAGAGGAGGAGAAGGACCTTGGAGTATTGGTTGATCATAGGATGACTATGAGCCGCCAATGTGATATGGCTGTGAAAAAAGCTAATGCGGTCTTGGGATGCATCAGAAAAGGTATTTCCAGTAGGGATAAGGAGGTTTTAGTACCGTTATACAAGGCACTGATGAGAGCTCATCTGGAATATTGTGTGCAGTTCTGGTCTCCCATGTATAAGAAGGATAAATTCAAACTGGAACAGGTACAGAGAAGGGCTACTAGGATGATCCGAGGAATGGAAAACCTGTCTTATGAAAGGAGACTCAAGGAGCTTGACTTGTTTAGCCTAACTAAAAGAAGGTTGAGGGGAGATGTGATTGCTCTCCATAAATATATCAGAGGGATAAATACCGGAGAGGGAGAGGAATTATTTAAGCTCAGTACCAATGTGGACACAAGAACAAATGAATATAAACTGGCCACCAGGAAGTTTAGACTTGAAATTGGATGAAGGTTTCTTACCATCAGAGGAGTGAAGTTTTGGAATAGCCTTCCAAGGGAAGCAGTGGGGGCAAAAGTTCTATCTGGCTTTAAGATTAAACTCGATAAGTTTATGGAGGAGATGGTATGATGGGATAACATGATTTTGGTAATTAAATATTCATGGTAAATAGGCCTAATGGCTTGTGATGGGATGGTATCTGAGTTACCCAGGAAATAATTTTCTGTAGTATCTGGCAGGTGAATCTTGCCTATATGCTCAGGGTTTAGCTGATCGCCATATTTGGGGTCGGGAAGGAATTTTCCTCCAGGGCAGATTGGAAGAGGCCCTGGAGGTTTTTCGCCTTCCTCTGTAGCATGGGGCATGGGTCACTTGAGGAAGGATTCTCTGCTCCTTGAAGTCTTTAAACCACAATTTGAGGACTTCAGTAGCTCAGACATAGGTGAGAGGTTTTTCGCAGGAGTGGGTGGGTGAGATTCTGTGGCCTGCTCTGTGCAGGAGGTCAGATTAGATGATCATAATGGTCCCTTCTGACCTTAGTATCTATGAAACTTTGCAGAACCACGCTTCTAAAGAGGAGCATATCAGAACCACTGGACTTCCGCCTCCTTATATAGTCCTCCTGGTAGTTCTATGTCCCACAAACACTGACTTAATGACTTTAGTGGACACCTTTTTCTTGTTGCCCTCCTGTCTCCTGTCTATTGTGATGGTCTAGTCCAGTACTTGGTCACTTCAGACTCCTTCAATCTGATCCTTGAGCCCCTGCAGCGTGGAGACTGATCCCCCACTCTCTAATCACTTCCAGAGCAGTTTTCTGGGCCATTCGCATTAGACACATGTTCGCATTAAACAACTTCACCTGCTCTTCCTCCACACGCCAATCCACCCACTCACTCTCCCCCCGAAATCACCAAGACACCAGATGTCATGGAGATTTTTTAAATACATGGACATCCTGGAATTCATGACAACCAGACAAATTCCTCCGGAGCCATTCTCCTGCCTCAGCTGCGTTCTGTTGAAGTTGCACTGGGAGAATCTAAGTTGGCCTTGGTTAGGAGCTTTCCTTAAGTTAATGCATTGTGAAGTCTGAGCAATACATGATACTTATGACAGGGAATGACATGCTCTTATTTCCTCTTCAGCTTTGCCAGGTAGGAGCAATTACATTTGAAATCTAATTTGATTTCTGCTCTCTGAGAACGGGAAAAGAGGGCTGGATAATGACCTGGACTTCTGTGTTTCATCAGCACTTCACAATGGCTTGCGCCAAGGAGGGGTTGCAGCCCTGCCCTCTCGGACCTGAATGACCAGTGTTTGGATTAAAGGAAAAGAGTAAGAGAGAACAACGCTCTGGCTGCAAAAGAGAGCGAGCCTGGTGCATGTGTCCCTATGTAGCAGGGCGCCGTCCCAGAACACACACACCCAGCTCTCTGGTAGTTCTGGCAATAACTTGCTCCCAGAACAGAATACTTAAATTAAGCTCCCCCTGGAGGGGTCTTATTAAATCTTTGCGGTGTGCAGACTCCTTGGCCCCTCCGTCACAAATCTCTTCGCTGAAGAGCCCCGCAGTGTTTCCCCTGGAGGTGCTGGCTGGCATTCTCCTTTACCGGCTCTCTGCCCTCTCCCCTTTGCTTCGTAGGAGGCTTCTCTTTTATCTCCAGGTCTGCACTGATTTAGCTGGGACCCTCCTGTCATGTGGTGCCTGATTTTCTGCTCCTTGGTAGGAGAGCTGACTGAGTCACAGCTGGGGCTGAACCCAGTGCCTCTGACTGGGCCACTCACTCCCTGACACCCCAGTAACATCCTGCATTAATTCTGCCTCACAAAATGGCAGCTGCAAACAGACACCTTAGACATGTAAAGTGCCAGTATGCTGAAAATGAAGCCCTGAGTGGTCAATGCCCTACCCCACCAGGGAGATCTGAAGAGGTATTCAGTGACCCAAGCCTGTGTCTGCCGTGGAGAACAGATGGTGCAAACAAAGCGGGGAGGCTTCCCTTAACCACTGGGCAACCACAACAGTATAGACTTCAGGCCTTCTGGCAGCAGGGAAGGGGTTCTCCTCTGCTGGGGTAAAACTCTGTTTCCCCCACCACTATACGCTAGATTTAAACAAGCCCATTAGCCACTGGGAGCCCACGAAGGGCACCGTGGGGAGCTCTGGAACTGCAGAGCAGAAAGCAGTCATGCCTGAGACATCATTCTCACAGACTCTGGCTTGCCTGTACGTTTCTAGCTCTGCTGGCAGGTTTGGGGAACCCTCACATGGTTGCACCAGTGGCAGCACAAGTGTAGACAAGCATTTTTAACACTGTATTATCCCTGCACAGATGATAACAGCGTACAAACGCCTGAGCCCTGATTCACTCTCCCAGTGGAGCTACCCAGATGGAAGATCTCCCCTTTCCAGTTCTGCTGCACTAACACTGGCTGTATGTTTCGGTTGCAAACATTGAGGGGATGTTGACATCTGAACCAAAAACTATTTGAATCTGAATTACAAATACACCATGGGAAGATTTGTATTGCTCACAGGCTTGGTAAAACCTGGATTATACAGAACCTAAATGCAGGGCCCAAATCTCCCTGATGCCCCCAACGGGAAGCCACGCATCCTGGCTGCTGTTGTGACCTCACTAATGGGCAGACTGGGCAATGTGTGACTCACAGGCCTAGAAGCATAGGAGAGATTTGTGTCTTTCTAAGATGAGGATACTTTTGACTAGCTTCAGGCTGCCTCACATGGGTAAGGCTGAATCAGCATGTATCCAGGTCAGGGATTCTTGTTGATGGGGGATTTTGATCTCTCCTTTTTTTCCTCTGGTTTCTTATATTTATAAATTATTGTCTTGTGTGTTAGATTGAAGGTCCAAAAGTCATAGCCCCCTCCAAATCCAGCAAAACCAAGACATCAAAGGAATCAAGCTGCCTTTGCGTCCAGCAACCTAGACGGCTGTTTGAGATGCAGACGTACAGGGTATTCTTAGGGCTTTCCCCAAAATGTGGATTCCAGGCTGAGTATTGGAACAAATCCATTGGGGGCTTTCACAGCAGATCAAGCAATTCAGGCACAGTCATCACCTAGGCTAATAATGTAGCATATTAAGGAGAGAAATAACACAGCTACAAGATGCACTGTAGGGCTAGCTCAGGTGCATCCCATTCTGTCTGCACTGATGAATTGGCAGAAGGGAGGGAAGGAGGTACTTCCATGTGAGGTCCCCATTAGTAGTGTGAGGCATGCAAAGGTTTCCAGACAGGTCATGATTGGCAGAACACACCAGCTAAATTGGCATTATATAGCATTGTTCTGAAAGATCATAGAATCATAGACTATCAGGGTTTGAAGGGACCTCAGGAGGTCATATAGTCCAACACCTGCTCAAAGCAAGACCTAATCCTGAACTAAATCAAAGAGCCAGGAAGCAACCACAGTCATTATGCCAAGAAGTTCTCATACAAACAAAGGACTCCTTTCAGTAATCACAGAGCAGAAATAACAGATGTGTAAAGCTAGAAAGTGCTTGGAGCTGGGCCTGGCCTGCATTACCAGAGTCAATGCTGGAACTTCATCCGGAGGCCGTCAAATCCTCCAGAAGCAGGTTGTTCATCTCAGAACTAGGAAGAGTTCCCGTTGCATGGCATTGTGCCTTCATTCTGCTGGGCGAGGTGCATCAGTGATATTCTCATGACAGTGTCCTGGAGAAAAGAGTTTTTATCCTGCTCTACATAGCAGGGTAAGATAGCTGGGGTTAGTTTTAATGTGAATTTGGTGTCCAGATCGCATAGGTCCCATTCCCTCTGCATCCCAAGCGCCCAGCATTCATTCATTGCTTCCCCAATTGCCTTTTTAATTGTATTTATATAGTTTCCTGTCCCCCTTTCACTGCTCAGTATTGTATATTTAATATTATTTAGAGAGCCAGTTGAATAATATTCACAGATCGTCCATTCACTGATTTTTTCCATCAGTTGTTAAATTAATCACAAATAAACTCAGCTAGTTCTGTAGATGCTCAGATACCATTAGTCACATATATTATTTGTGAGTCCTTCTCACTCAACAAATAATTAATTTGCAAATAATGTATTTCATTAGTCAACCAGCTCTGAGGATTGGCAGTGCAGAGGGCTTCTGCCACAGTGCAGGGGGCTAGATTCGATGATTTATCAAGGTCCCTTCCAGCCCCATATTTCTATGATTTCCTTAAGAAGTCCATTTCCTTCTGGCTCCCTCTTTTCCATTAGTTTTCTCTCGCTCGCTCACTCACTCATTCTTTTGTTTTACTTTATCAACATTTTGTAGGCTTTTCTTTTCTCATTTTGATGTTTGCATAACACCCTATTTTCCGATGAAGTGAGCTGTAGCTCACGAAAGCTTATGTTCAAATAAATTTGTTAGTCTCTAAGGTGCCACAAGTACTCCTTTTCTTTTTGTGAATACAGACTAACACGGCTGCTACTCTGAACCCTATTAAATGGTTCCTTCCCCATTATCAGAGGGGCAGAACTAGTGTGTGGCAGATTTGATTTCCATGACATCTTTCTTTCAGAATTAAACACCCACCAATCCTTCAATTTCAAAGCTATTCCATTTAGCAATAACTGTTCTGTGATGGGTTGGCAGTTCTTCTCCCTTGTTTGATTACAGATATTGCATAAAAGTTACAAAACTCCAGGCATTTAGACCCTAAATCCCAGGGGAAATCAATAGGATTTAGCTTACTAGCAGCCAGATTTTTCAAGACATATAGTCTCTTAAAGGTGCAGACAGGTGTGTAGTGAGATTTTCGAAAGCCTGTGGGTGCCTTAGATGGTTTTGCATCTTTAGGCACCTCCATGCCTTTACAAATCTAGCCCTCAGTGACTGGGGTACTTTTGAAAATGGGACCTAGGTACTTGTGAAAATTTTAGCCATTTGGATTTGTTCTGACCCTGATGAGCTCCTCCTCCTGGAAACTCACCAGGCTGATGTACTGATCCAAACCTTGGGTCCCACATGTGCTTGGCTGGCTGGGGCAGGGCAGAGCTTGAGCACTAGCTCTCTGGTTCTGGGCCCCTAGGCACACACTCCAGGAGCAGATTCTGTGTCTGCGACCCCACAGTCCAATTGCCTAGGCCCTGAAATTAGTGCAGGCTCTCCAGAGACCTCTCCCCTCTTCCCCAGTAGCTGCTGCATGCTCCCAGAGTGTGGACCCTCTGGCTTTCTGTTTCTCTCTTCGCGGATACATGACAGTGTAATACCCACTTTGCAAAGGAATTCCTGAACCCACGCACGCTTGACTCAGAGAGAAAGCCCGAGAGAGACAGATTTCCAGAAAAATAAGCTCCTGAACGTAAGATCCTGCCTCAGTTTCCTCACCCCTCCTGAGAGTCCTTTGAGTCTAAGTGTCTTCTGGATTCTTCTGCACCCCATCTCCTCCTGCCCTGTCTTGTCTTTTGGTTAAGGTCTCTGCCCAAGCATTCATAGGTCCCTTCTGCTTACCAGCATAGTTTTGAGTCCCGTGTAAGTGAAAGAAGAGCTCATGCCCTAGCCAAGCAGCATTCGCATGCCCAGCCCCTTTTGTCTCAGAATTTCAGGGAGTCTCCATTGTCCTGCTAGAGCAAGGTTGTTCAGTTGTTGATGGGGTATTCAGGGGCAGACACCAAGGTGCCAGTCACCCTACCCTTAACACCAGATAGGAGACCTCCATAAGGGGATGAGCAAAGGAAGAATACGTAACATCTAACTGGAATTTGTAAATTCTCACTGGCAGATTCCCAAACTGCCACAGCATTACAATAGGTTTCAGAGTAGCAGCCGTGTTAGTCTGTATTCGCAAAAAGAAAAGGAGTACTTGTGGCACCTTAGAGACTAACAAATTTATTTGAGCATAAGTTTTCGTGAGCTACAGCTCACTTCATCGGATGCAGTGAGCTGTAGCTCACGAAAGCTTATGCTGAAATAAATTTGTTAGTCTCTAAGGTGCCACAAGTACTCCTTTTCTTTTAGCATTACAATAAAATGTTTCAGAGTAGCAGCCGTGTTAGTCTGTATTCGCAAAAAAGAAAAGGAGTACTTGTGGCACCTTAGAGACTAACAAATTTATTAGAGCATAAGCTTTTGCTCTAATAAATTTGTTAATCTCTAAGGTGCCACAAATACTCCTTTTCTTTTTAATAAAATGTTTGTTAGCCTGGGGTTAATCTGCTTCTGAGTCCCCAGTTGAAGTCATAAACATGTGTCTCTGACATCATAATCATCTCCAGAGCAACAGGTTAAGATGTCACAAACATGGGATTATGACTTGGAATGGGGAATAAGGAGCAGGAAGAGAGACGCTCCAAAGCACCGGGGCTGCTCTTTTCATTACAGCGTCTCTAGGGCAAGAGAGAAAGAAAGGAGGCAATGAAAAATGAGCCGTTCGGAGACAGTCTTCAGTGCAGCCTCAGCCATCTGTCAGGGATTCATGACTCTCATCAGAGGATTTGCTGTGGAGCTGCAGACAGACCCTGGTTTATTCTTCTAGCAGGAAGCCCCAGCTGGTGGAGCTAGACAGAACCCAGTACAGATATCAAGGCCAAATACCGCATGAGAAGTCCAGGAGGAAAACAGCAACGTTCAGGACTGGTGCAGAGAAACTCCTGCTTCCGTCCAAAACTATGACTGCTTATGTACAAAAGGCATTCTGCCCTTAGCCCTCCCCTGCCTCATCCATCCTCGTACAGGCTTGCGATCCCGGCTCCACGCAAGAAGTGTCTGTTGAGCCCTGCATGCCACTGTTGCACTGTGCTCAGCAGAGCTAGTATTGTGCATGGACAGGCCAGGAAGCTCAGTGCCACCCTCCCAAAGGGTAATGCATGTCACTCCCTTTCAGTCCATTTTCAGACTCTGTTACTTCTCAGCTGCAGGGTCAGTTTGTTGATTCCTGGCCCCATTTCACAAAAGCCGTTTCAGGAACAATTTGGATTTGTCGAGTTCTTCATGCTTGCTAGCAGATGGGGGTAGATGCCTACCTAAGCATGACGTGCAGGCCAGTGCTGGACTCAGGATACTTCTCTGCATGGATCATTGCTCTTGCTATGCAACCCCATTGTTCCGGTTCAAATTACCAGTGAAAGAAACCCAACAGAACATGGGCTTTGCCTTCTGTGTGAGCAACCATTACATCGTCAGTGGCCAGGTGTGGCCTGCCCAGCCAGAAAAGCTCCTCTCCACCTCCAGCGCCAGCACACGAAAGTGGAGCAGATCCATGGTAGGAATCTCTGCAGGGTCCCACCTGGGAGCAAAGCCTCATGTCTATTTTAGAAGCTCCCTAGCACTGGTAGGGAAACAGAAGTATGGGCTGTAAGAGCATTGTGTATGGTTCAACACACCTCGACTCTCAGCAGTGCAGTGTGAAAGCTGCTGTAGTGCTAGCACAGGGCACTGGGGATCAGCACTGTGAATCAGTCCTGAGGTCTGGCACTGACAGGCTGGGGAAAGCTGTTGAACCCCTCTGTGCCTCAGTTTACCCATCAGGAAAATTAGGATGATACTACAGTCACTTGCAGAGGGCCCTGGTCTAGACACAGCCAGGTCAACGGCAGAATGCTGTTGTCAGCCTAGCTACCCTCGCTCGGAAGGTGGCGTTCCTACGGGAGAGAAACCCCCTGGTCACTATAGGCTGCATCTACGCTATGCCGTTACGCTGGCACAGCTACGGCTACAGTCCCTAAAGGGTAGACATGACCATAGGCAGCCACTGGCTTTTGCTGTCACTTCTCATTCATTAAACAAACCTCATTTGAATGCTCTGTATTAGTTCAGTTCCATTCTCTCACTTCCTTAGCTGTCACTTCTTGAGTCTCCTCTGGGTGCTCTTTTCTCCATTGTTAACATGCCCCTGTACCTGGCACCCTCTCTGCTGACCTTCCCTGAACCTGTCCGTTAATCAGGAGACTCCCAGGAGTCACTAACCAGCCCTAGCAATCCTGGCCTGTACAGGAGGCTCTTCAGGGCACTCTGATTTCATAGGACCTGCCCAGCCTTTGGACTGGAAGAATCCAGTGTACTGGAAGTGTAATTAGACATGGCGTTTCTATGAGTAACCTGCAGAACCATTACTGCATCTCCCTCATGTAGCTGCATGAAAGGGATCTGATGGTGGCTGCCCTGCAGGACAGGGAGGAGACAGTTAGACAAACCACTTACCCTGAAAGAAACCCTGGGGCCAGGGTACACAGTGAGCCAGAGGGATGTGTGGTGGGGCATAGGAGTGTACCTGTTAATTTCACAGCAATGTGCAGCTGAGCGGGCAGAATACTTTGGCCTAGACATGCTCAGCTCGTCAGAGCACACTCAGCGCAGGGCCTCCCGATAGCAAGGGCAGTAGCTGAGGAGATTTAGCAATGTCCAGCCTGGCTCCTTCACAGGGCGAGACAGAGTAGCTGGGTAGAGCAGAGCAGAGCTAACTGCAGGCCCATCCTCCTGGTGCTGCTTCCACAGTTAAAGCTCACGCAATACGGAGCCATGTTGGCCAGCTATCTCCATTGGGAGCACAGAGGGACTCAGCATGTTAGCCCTTCCCCAGCGTCTGGCCAAACAGGGACATCAGCACTGCAAACCCTTGGCTCAGAAGGGAAGACAATCGCAGCAGGAAACTGCAGCACTCCCTTGGCTTCTCTCCCAGGTTACCTTCCAAGCTGCTGCTGCTGCCTCCCTCCTTCCTCAGAACTGGGAGATTCCTCTGAAAGGTCAGAAAGAAACTGATTAACCAAGGGTGGGCCTCTGTGCAGATGGTGCAGAGGTGTGGAGGCCCAGCCCCCTAGGGCAGGGTGTGAATTGGGTCTGTCCGACACCAGCCGGCATAGGCACTTGGATACCAAGGCGGTGGCTATGGGCTAAATACCCAGCTAGCTATAAATGTTACATTTCCAGCATGTGCTAGGCCCTTTTCCAGCAGCATTGCCCCCTGGGGCTCTGGGAGACCATCCTGCTAAAATGACATCTCATAGACTCATAGACTTTAAGGTCAAAAGGGACCATTATGATCATCTAGGCCAGGGGTTGGCAATCTTTCAGAAGTGGTCTGCCGAGTCTTCATTTATTCACTTTCATTGAAGGTTTTGCGTGCCAGTCATACATTTTAACGTTTTTAGAAGGTCTCTCTCTATAAGTCTATATATTATATAACTAAACTATTGTCGTATGTAAAGTAAACAAGGTTTTCAAAATGTTTAAGAAGCTTCATTTAAAATTAGATTAAAATGCTGATCTTACGCCACCGGCCCGCTCAGCCCTCTGCCAGCCTGGGGTTCCGTTCACCTAGGCCAGCAGCGGGCTGAGCAGGGCCTGCGGCCGGGACCCCAGCTGGCAAGGGGCAGGCAGCCAGAACCCCAG
Organism: Dermochelys coriacea; assembly: GCF_009764565.3. Lineage (NCBI taxonomy): Eukaryota > Metazoa > Chordata > Testudines > Dermochelyidae > Dermochelys > Dermochelys coriacea. The sequence goes on along the minus strand of NC_050084.1, from coordinate 24,793,294 downwards.
ACTGGCAGCGGGCTGAGCGGCTCAGTGTGTTGCCGGTCTGGGGTTCAGTCCGCCGGCTCCTGCCAGCCAGGGTCCCGGCTGCCGGCTCCATTCAGCCCGCTGCCGGTCTGGGATCCCAGCCCTGCCCACATAGAGCGGGTACCTACCGTCTCCCTGGTTGTAGTCCATTCTCTTCCTCTCTCTCTGCACTGAGATGAGGATGGGAGTGTGCTGAGCACAGGGCTGAGGGTGAAGGAGCAGGCTGGGGGTTGGGGTGCAGGGTCTGGCCAGGAGCTAAAATGAGGGAGGTGGCTCAGGGTTGGGGCAGGAGGTTTGGGTGTGGAGTGCTTACGTGGGCAGCTCCCATTTGGTTTGAGGGGTGCAGGAGCTCACGTTTGGTGCTCAGGGTGGGGATGGGAATGTGGGAGGGTGCAAGAGTCAGGGCATGGGGTGGGGGGGGCTGGGTATGTGTGGGGGGTGCAGGAGTCAGGGCTGAGGGTGTGTGAGGAGGGTGCAGGAGACAGAGCAGGGGACTGGGGGCATGTTAGGTGGGGTGCAAGAATCAGGGTATGGGGAGGCTGGGTATGTGTGGGAGTGCAGAAGTCAGGGCAGGGGGGCTGGGGGTGTGTGAGGAGGGTGCAGGAGTCAGGGCATGGAGTGTGGGGGTCTGAGTCTGTGGGGGAGTGCTGGAGTCAGGGCTGGAGTCGTGCGGGGTGCAGGGGTCAGGGCAGAGGGCTGGGGGTCTGGGCTGGGGTCATGGGGGTGCTCCCAGCCCCCTGCCTAGAGTGGCTCACGGCAGGGGGCTGGAGGGGATATGCCCTGATTCCACCCCCCTTCCCCAAGGCCCCGTCCGCGCCTCTTCTCCGCCTCCTCCCCGGAGCAGCGAGAGCCCAGCGCTCCGCTTCTCCCTCTCCCGCACAAGGGCCACCAGCTGATCAGCGGCAGGGAGGGAGAGGAGGTGGGGCAGGCACCCAGCATGGCGGGGGAAGAGGGAGAGGAGGAGGGGCAGGCACCCAGCATGGCGGGGGAAGAGGGAGAGGAGGTGGGGCAGGCACCCAGCGTGGCGGGGGAAGAGGGAGAGGAGGAGGGGCAGGCACCCAGCGTGGCGGGGGAGTGGGGAGAGGAGGAGGGGCAGGCACCCAGCATGGCGGGGGAAGAGGGAGAGGAGGAGGGGCAGGCACCCAGCATGGCGGGGGAAGAGGGAGAGGAGGAGGGGCAGGCACCCAGCATGGCGGGGGAAGAGGGAGAGGAGGTGGGGCAGGCACCCAGCGTGGCGGGGGAGTGGGGAGAGGAGGAGGGGCAGGCACCCAGCATGGCGGGGGAAGAGGGAGAGGAGGAGGGGCAGGCACCCAGCATGGCGGGGGGAGAGGAGGAGGGGCAGGCACCCAGCATGGCGGGGAAGAGGCGGGGGAGTGGGGAGAGGAGGAGGGGCAGGCACCCAGCATGGCGGGGGAAGAGGGAGAGGAGGAGGGGCAGGCACCCAGCATGGCGGGGGAAGAGGGAGAGGAGGAGGGGCAGGCACCCAGCATGGCGGGGGGAGAGGAGGAGGGGCAGGCACCCAGCATGGCGGGGAAGAGGCGGGGGAGTGGGGAGAGGAGGAGGGGCAGGCACCCAGCATGGCGGGGAAGAGGCGGGGGAGTGGGGAGAGGAGGAGGGGCAGGCACCCAGCATGGCGGGGAAGAGGCGGGGGACCTTGCCTGCCCTGCAGCAGCACCCAGCAGGACCAAGCTTCTTCACACTGCCCCTGCGGGGAGGGCGGGGGGATGGAGAAGAGCGGGCTGGGGAGGGCAGGATTTTTAATGGCACCCTGCTGCCTGCCGGGGGCCTGGCCTGGGTTCGGCAGTGGGCTGAGCGGGGCCGGTGGCTGGGACCCAGCAGGCAGCAGCTTGCCGTTAAACATCGGCTCGCGTGCCGTCCTTGGCACATGTGCCATAGGTTGCCGACCCCTGGTCTAGTCAGACCTCCTGCACAACGCAAGCTACAGAATCTCACCCACCCACTCCTCTCACCTATGTCTGAGCTATTGAAGTCCTCAGATCATGGGGGGAGGGATAGCTCAGCGGTTTGAGCATTGGCCTGCTAAACCCAGGGTTGTGAGCTCAATCCTTGAGGGGGGCCATTTAGGGATCTGGGGCAAAAATTGGCGATTGGCCCTGCTTTGAGCAGGGGGTTGGGCTAGACACCTCCTGAGGTCCCTTCCAACCCTGAGATTCTATGGTTTAAAGACCTTCAAGGTGCAAAGAATCCTCCAGCAAGTGAAAAATCCTAGGAGCCACAGTAAGCACCACCGGGACCCCATGCCCTGAACCTGCCCCAGCCCAGAGCCCTCTCCCGCACCCCAAACCCCTTGGCTCCAGCCCCACCCTAGAGCCCTCACACTCCAACCCTTCCATACCCAAACTCCCTCCTGGAGCCTGCACCCCAAACCCCTGCCCCAGCCCTCACCCCACTGCCCCAGCCCAGAGACCCCTCCTTCACCCCAAACCTCCTACCCCAGAGCCCTCATCCCCCACACCCTAATTCTTAGCCTTGAGCCCCCTCCCACAGCCCAGGAAGGAAGGAATGGCTGGCAGGGCGGCGGGAACTAGTACTGGGGAAACTAAGCCCACAATGCTGATAAATTGCTAATGGAGCAGTTTGTTGCAGGGTGATGTGTGACTCCATCACAGAGGGTTACTGCACAGCATGGAAAGCATGCTCCTCCCATGCCTTCCTGAGCAGTGTGGAAGAGAAGAGAAAGTGTGGGACCCATCATAGTAGTGCTGGCAATTTACCACAGAAGCCAGTGGAGTTTGTGGTACCCTCAGTCTGATGTGCCCACCCAACCCACGTTGCATATGAGCTGGGTACCAGTGGCAGGCTTTGTGTAGCAAGGTACAGTGGTCTGGCCTGTAGGCTGTTGGAAAGACCTGTAACTGCAGCTAGCAGCCCTAGGTGTGGGAAGGGCCCAGTCTGGCCAGACAAGGATGGGTGCCAGGGTTTGAGAGGGAAGGAGAGTCTGCTCCATCTTCCTTCTGGCAGCCAGAGACCATCAGGGGGATCCATGTGTATCAGACACCTGAACAGGGTGAGGGGCTTTGACACCCCAGCACTGCCCTGCCCATCTGGACACCCCATCCCAGCCTTTGCTATCGGGCTTTGGCTAGCAGGGTGAGTGCTCTAGCTGCTAGGTCTGTGTGTGTCTCATGCCAGGTGTGCAAGGTGGGAATGAGCAGGGGAACACAGTGGGGGGCATGAGGAGGAGAGATGGGAGATGTTGGAAAAGGAAGTGGGTGAGAGAGGAGGCACAGGGTGAGAAAGAGAAGGGTGGGGAGAGGGGAGGTGCAAAAGGGACGAAGGCAATGCAGGGAAACCACTCCATGCATGCTCCAATGTGCTGGACGGAAAGGGACTGACCGTGTGTGCCTGGCCCTTGTATTCCTTGAAAAGGTGGGGGCCATGCAGGTATTTCCCCCTAGGTGTGGGGTGCATTGAGCAAGCTGGGGGGAAACTGTGTTGCTTGACCTGTGTCCTGGCCCCCAGTTCTCTATAAACCAGAGAAGCCTGTGAGCCTGTGTCAGCTGCCAGCAGCCCCAGTGGATTGCCAGGGCAGAGGACAGTGACAGCCCCACCCCGAGCTCCCCACAGCAGCCAGGACGGGGGCTGACATTGTAGCTATAGGAGGATCCTGCTTTCCTCGGACAGTGGGATGGTCCCCCCATGATGTAGCTCAAAGAAGCCGCCCTGGGCTTATGAACCCACTGCTCAGGACACTTGCCGTGCCAGGAGCTGGCCCTGGCAGTCCATGAACATAATTCCCCTTTGTGCCACCAGGGCCCTCCCAGGAGCCAGAGGAGGGGGCAGTTACAGAGGGGTGACCATGGGGGCAGGAGAGCTTAGTGAGGACCAGAAGCTTGGTGTCACTCCACCTCAGAGATGACAGTGATGCTGAGGGGATGGGATGGATTTGCTCCTTTTATCTGGATGTGTGACTGGCCCCACTCTGTGCCATGATATCATGGTGATGGGGCACCATAGATACACACAGCATCCAGCAAACCCTAACTAGGCCCAGCCTATGCACACTGCTAGTGAGCTTGGCTGGGTAAGGACTTCCCCTTCCTCTGGCTGATGTTGCAGAGGGGGAGGGGGAGCGGGAGCTGCTGTGCTCTGACTGATTCACACAAGTGTGAACACCAGCGGGCTAGCACGGTGTGGCAGATCTCAGCTCCCACAGCCACTGGGAGAGCGTTTCCACTGGCCAAGAGGGTGACTCACGTGCAATGGGCAGAGCTCCCTGCACCATTATACATAAGGGGTCTTGGCCACCAGGCCAGCCAGTGATGGGGGAACTGTTCTCAAGAGCTCCTTGGAGGCCTTGGCTTGCTTTGCCTTCCAGCAGAACCTGTAAGCATGGGCTGGAGCGTGTCCTGTCTGCTTTGCCGACGCAAAGCAGATCTGGCCTGTAGTGTTTGTATGTATACTCCACAGCTGTGTGGATCTGGGCAGGGCTTCTGGGAGATCCCAAGCTATCCTCCCCCTGATTATTGCCATTCTGTGTTCTTTGCAGCTGGCAGGACCACGACCAGTGAGGAGCTGGAAGACATGCTGGAGAGCGGGAATCCAGCCATCTTCTCCTCTGGGGTAAGTGCACGGTGATTTCTCCCTCTCAAACCCAAGCTTAAACCTCAGCCCTCAGTTTAGCTAGGAGGATGGTTCTGACAACAGCACCTGTGTACAGTGAAACCCAGCCCCAGCCTAACTGTGTGCTACAGGCCCTGCCCACCCTGTGCAGCTGGCTGGACCCCATTCACTGACTGGGGTTCCTGTCAGCGTTGTTGGATTGTGTCTGCAGCAGCTTTCTTCACAACATGAGCACATTGCAAGGGAGCTGCCGAGTCTGCACCCACCACACTGATTAACTCTGTGTGTTGTTAGACCATGCGGGGAAAATTCGGGCATCTCTGCCATAGTACTGCAGCAGGGACAAGGCGCCAGAGAACGCGCCCACACAGCAGCCGCAGCAGCATGTGGGGCAATGCACACTGGGGTGACCTACTGCACCCAGACTGGGAGGAAGGGGCACTGGCTAGCTAAGGCATGGTTGGCAGGTCCTGGCTGCTCTGTAGCACCAGCATTACAACCAGGGAGACAGCCCTGTGTTAGCCCAGGCTTCTAGCAGTGATGAAATGGCCACCAAGTATTAACCTGCCTGCAGCAGGTGTGCGGAGCACATCCTGCCTCCCATTTGCCCCTTCATGCCCAGACACCACTTCAAGCCTCATTGCAGCAGCATCTTCCCAGCCTTGAACTCATGGCCATGTCTATGCAGGCGCTATGTGCTGCTCTGCTTGTTGCTCTGCTAGCGTTGCCCCAGCTGGCCACGCTTTCCTTAGTAATACGCTCCAGCACTGCCTCCCTTGTGCACCCATCACAAACCAGCCCCCCTGGGCACAGTGGAGGAAGTCTGATTTTTTCCCCCCTTTGTCCCTCCCTGCTGCTGGGGTATTTCACTGGCACCTGGGCAGAGGCAGCTAGCAAAGCCTATCCTCCTGCTTGTCCTCACTGCTCCTAGGCCCCCCAGAAAACTCTCCAGACCTGCAAGCAGCTGGGCATCCTGGAAGCAATGACTGACCAACGCTCCCATAAATCGCATGAGCCAGCCCCTTGATCTGTGCTGCTGCTCCAGTCCCCTGGGAGTCACTTGATGCCTACTGAGAAGTCAGGGCTTAAGACACTGGTATGGATTTTCTCTGCAGCTCCCACATGGAGCCCAGGGATGCAAATATCGCTGAGGAGAGCCCTGGATTTACACTCTCCACGTGCAAGCGATTGATGCCAGCACTGGCAGTTCTGGTCACTGGCATAGGATCAGCACTGGGAAACTGCTCCCTCCACAGTCTTTCCAGCTCCAGCCCTGCTGGGTCACTAGATAGCAAGTTACAGTGCCATTATTGTTACTGCTGCCCCACTTCAGTCCTGCTAGCAGCCAGCATGCCAAGCTGCTAGAGCTGCAGCTCCTTGCTCAGCATTGTCTGGAAGCTGGGATTCGGGGGGTAGGAAATTGAAAGCAAAGTGAGGGAAAAGGCAAGTGTTGGGCCAGAAGAACATGATTTCAGAGTTTGCCGTCTCTTCCCCTGCTCAGACTGGAGACAGGCAATTCACCAGTGGACACTCCCTGGCTGCATCAGGCAGGGGCTTCATGAGACCATAGACCAGAGGTTGGCAAACGACTGGCCACATTCAGTCCATGGGACCCTCCTGTCTGGCCCCTGAGCTCCTGTCCTGGGAGGCTAATCCCCAGCCCCTCCACTGCTATTCCCCCTCCCCCACAGCCTCAGCTCACTGCGCCATGCTCCGACACGGTGCTCTGTGCTGCACAGTGCGTGGCTGGCTCCAGCGGGGCAGCACGGCTGTAGCACCGCCAGCCACCAGTGCTCCAGGCAGCATGGTAAGAGGGCAGGGGGGGTTGGATTGAGGGCAGGGGAGCTTGGGGGGGGTATCAGGGGTGTGGATAGGGGTTGGGGTGGTCAGGGAATAGTCAGGAAGGAGTGGGGGTTGGATGGAGTAGCAGGGGGCAGCCAGGGGACAGGGAGAAGGGGTGGTTGGATGGGGCAGGGATCCCAAGGGGGCAGTCAGGAATGAGAGGAGGGGTTGGATGGGGCAGCGAGGGGCAGTCGGGGGGGGGGGGGCACGCCTGGGGCACAGCCTCCCTAACCAGCCCTCCATACAATTCCCCAAACCCAATGCAGCCCTCAGGCCAAAAAGTTTGCCCGCCCTTGCTAGAGACCTTAAACTCTCACGGTTTCTGTGGTCCAGCCGTCCTTTCAAAGGCTAATCCCAGGCTGAGCCTGCAAAATCCATCTCAACTGCCAGTGCTGCACAGGGTGAGAAAATGCAGCCAGCAGCCCAGACCTCATCCAGTAAAGCTGTGGCAGTGAAGAGAGGCAGGAAAAAGCCACCTGGGGAGCAGAGCCTCTTGCACATGCGTTGCCACCCAAGGTCAGGTTCGCCCTGCTCCAGATAGCTGAGGTCAGGGACAACACCCTGCCCTGGCATAGGCATGAACCATGGGGCTGCGCTGAGTGTGTTTGCACTATAAAGGGACTGGATTGGCAGTGCCCTATGGCCTCCATTAGCCACAGATGGGAAGCACCAGCAGTGGCAATACTCCGGTGCAGGACTGAGGGAGGGCAGAGAGACCAGCACACTCCTGGGCCTCCTTGCCAAGCCGGACTGGAGCCAGGGCTGTACAGCGGCACAACTATTGCCCTGAGGACCCCCCCATCATTTCACACAGGCACTGAGCAGCATTAGAAGAGGACAGCTTCCAACCACTGCTAGTCTGGGCTGTCCTCGGCCTGGAGGGGAAAGGCTCCAGAGCTGGATCCCAGAGCCAAGCAGGCCCCTGGCTAACCAGAGCCAGGGCAGTTGCATGGAAGAATACCCCATTTCTCAGATGAGCTGCACCCCTAGAGTGGGCAGGTCCATGCACTTCATCAGGGCACTTCCCTGGGTGCTCCCTGCTCTGTGTGGCATGGGATACCGTGTCAGCAGAAACTCCCAGACCTCTCACCCAGCCCATGAGGCAGGCAGGGATACAAGGGGATATGCCCAGCGTGGAGGAGGCCTGCTGGCCCCAGTGCTCCCCTAGCTATTCTCAGACAGGTGCATTCACACAGACAGGCTGGCATGGTTCTACACCCCACATACCATCCACTAGCAGCCACTGGGAGAAGGCCCTAAGTCTTCAGCTCCCTGCAGGGAAAGGATTGGGAGCTGCACTCTGAGCAGGGGCAGAGGGGGTCAATCTCTCTCATGAGAGTGGCTCAAGAGCCTCGGGGGGGGGGGGGGGCATCCAGCTTTGTGCTGCAGGACAGCATCAAAGTCTCAGCATCACATACAGCCCCAGCCCCACAATGACACCTGGTTGTGGGAGCCAACTCCAGCCCTGGCCGCCCACGTACCCTAGGCTACTTGTGATATCTGGGTAGCCTCTGGGCACGGTCCCTGCAGTAGCACCTGAATGCAGATCGGTACCTGTAGCAGCGTGAGACTCACCCCATGGCACCTCCTGCTGGTCATCCAGGGAATTAGCGTTTCCAGCCTCTGGAGCACCCTCTGCAGGCTGGTGTCCCACTTGTCGCTGGGCCCCCCAAGTCTCTCCCAGACCCCGGTGCCCCTTTCACACCGGGACGCTGCCCCTTGGCAGTACCCCCACATATCTGGGTCTACCCTCCCCAGGGAACCCCCAATCCCCACCTCATCTCAGTATATAGCTACTGCCAGTCACCACCTAGCCTGCGTTCACTGGGGCAGACTTCAGTGTACAAGCCACTCATCACAGGCAAGGGGGGTTTGGACCTGCTGCCTCCACCTACCCTTGGGCTGCCCTGTTGCAGCACCAGAACCCTGCCTTAGGCCATCTGCCAAGCCTGCAGCCTGGGGCTTTTCAAGTCTGGAGCTTCCCAGCTCCTCTGGCCTTCCCCAGCCCAGCTTCACCTCATGTACCCTGGTACACTCCCCAGCAGCCAGGCCCGTCTCTCTCCACAGCTAGAGGAGACTCTGGCTGACAACCCTTTTATAAGGGCCAGCTGTGCCTACTTCCCCAGTCAGCCTGGAAACTACTTGCTCCCACACCACAGCCCTCTCCTGGGCTGTTTTAAGTCCCTCTGGGCAGGAACGGGTGACCACCCTGCTACACACCCTTCCCCCCACAAATCCTCACCCCTGGGTATAGGGGGAGTCTTGGCCCTAGTACCCAGCCCTAGTGTCTCTGCACCTGCCTTTGCACCTCGACAGGCCTTTAGAAAACATGGCTAAGGAACCTCCCTGGGCTAGTGCCCTGGGAATGGTGCATGGTGCCTGCACCCAGGAGGGCGCTCCTTGCTGGCCGAGCTACCCACCAGGAATGGTCCCCATCTCTTGTTCTCCTGGCAGATCATCATGGATTCCAACATCACCAAGCAGGCGCTGAACGAGATCGAGACGCGGCACAGCGAGATCATCAAGCTGGAGAACAGCATCCGGGAGCTGCATGACATGTTCATGGACATGGCCATGCTGGTGGAGAGCCAGGTCGGTGGGGGCAGGGGCCATGCCCGCTCCATGCTACTTGATGCTGCAGCTTCTGCTGGGCCCTAGGACCCCTGCCAAGTGCAGCAGCAGAGACAGATCCTGTCTGCCCCAAGGGAGGGCACTGGGGCCATGTGCACAACTCTCCTCCCTGCTTTGATCTGGACCCATGCACCCTGGTTGGGAGTATGTGCCCCACGTCCAGCCCTGCTGCAATCAGGCACCTGCCACTGATTTCTGCAGAGGCTCAGCTTCTGCCCCAGGGCTGGAATTGGTCCCTTCTCTTCCAGGTGGCCATGTGGTCATTTTCTGGGGGCACAGGAGAGTTGATGCTGGCACCCCCACCCCCATTGTCCGAATGATCCCTGTGCTTGCAGGTCCCAGCAGGACCAGGGGAGAGGGTGTAGAACAGGGGAATGGGAGGACCTTAGAATCATAGAATATCAGGGTTGGAAGGGACCTCAGGAGGTATCTAGTTCAACCCCCTGCTCAAAGCAGGACCAATCCTCAATTTTTTCCCCAGATCCCTAAATGGCCCCCTCAAGGATTGAACCCACAACCCTGGGTATAACAGGCCAATGCTCAAACCACTGAGCTCCCCCTCCCTCCTTGGGGCACCAGATGCTGTATGTGGGCAGGGAGGTGGTGACCTCACAGAGGGGTCCAGGAACTTTCTGTAAATGGGTTTCTGACCCCATGGCTCTGGGCCCTGGGAACCCAGAGGGAGGTGCCCACGGGGATAGGCCCCAGAGCATGCCCTCCTACAGGGGCTCACACGGCGCTCTCTGGGGCGGCCGGCAAACAAGTCCAGCCAGCTTCCTCGGGCAGTGAGCATGTAGCGCTATGCTGGGCTTCGTGGCAGAGCCCTGTGAACCCGGCCTGCTCTTGTGGGCCCCTTCCTGACCCCTCTTCTTGCCTGACATGCTGCCACCACCCCCTCGGATGAGCATGTCTCAGCCAGCAGGTAAAGTGCATGCCCTGGTGTGGGCCAGACATCTGCATGCTCTCGTCTGCATGGCCTGTGCTTCCCGCATGTGCATGTGACGCTCCCCAGTCCAGGGATCAGCAGTGAGGAGGGGCATGGTCCCAGGAGCGCTGGGCACCAGTCACTCCAGCTGTCCCGGGACGCAGCGCGTGGGTACGTCGAGGTGGTGGAGAGTGAGGCTGGTCCGTCTGTGCACTTCAGCGTGGGTAGCAGGTGCCATTGCAGCCAGGCAGCTCCTGGAGAGCTCCCCCAGAGAAGGAGCCTGGCCCCAGAGCCATGGAGCTGCAGGGCACTGGCCCCTTGGCAGCCTGCTCAGCCCTCCCTAGCTGTGTGGAACATCTCAGAACTAGCAACCCGCGGGCTGCGAGCCAGTGCACCAGGAGCCTGCCTCTGCCTCTGGAGATGTTCCAGCGATTCCCTTCTTAGAATCATAGAATATCAAGGTTGGAAGGGACCTCAGGAGGTCATCTAGTCCAACCCCCTGCTCAAAGCAGGGCCAATCCCCAATTTTTGCCCCAGATCCCTAAATGGCCCCCTCAAGGATTGAACTCACAACCCTGGGTTTAGCAGGCTAATGCTCAAACCACTGAGCTATATCTCCCCTCTCATCTGCACTCATCGCCGGCTGGCTCAGGGCTCTGAGAGCGCGGGCGGCTAGTTCAGTCTCTCCCCTGCTGGCCCCCAGGGAGCCCTTTGTGGAGAGTGGGCTGTGCCCAGCCTGAGATGGCATGTGGGGGAACTGGGCTCTGTGCAGAGGGCTTGGCCTGGAGAGCAGCAGCCTTGTGCCCCTGCTGGCACTGGCAGGCCTTGCAGGATCCAGGCTGATCCACGACCTTTTTCCGGGGGAGCATCACATGGTGCTGAGCTCTCACTGCTTTGATTGGGCGTCAAGTCTGACGGCAGAGTTGCCCCAAGCACCTGGGGCCAGTTCCCAGCTATGTCCCCCACCCAGTGGGACCCAGCGCAGCTGGCACTGCCTTGGGTGTGTTACACCTGCCCCAGAGAGCAGCCAGGCCTCCAGCTGGCTGCAGCTCACCCCAGCACCACTGCCGCCCACAGCCATTGCTGTGCAAGCCAGGCACTTAAAATGAAGCTATGCCCTTATGCTACAGCATGGCTGCAGGTGTCTCAGGGGAGGTCCCAGCCCCCTGCCCCCCAATTGCGTGACTCTCCTGGATCTCCCACATGCTGGGGGTCTGGCCTACTGGCCTCATGACACCAGTCGGCGGCACAGCCTGAGGGTGCCGGCGCAGGAGGGCGCTGCTTTGCCGCACGAGGCCTGGCACAGCCCCATTGCTGAGGCTGCCTGCAGCATGCTCCATACACTGTCACTGCCCTGGGGTAATGCCTTCTCAGTTACTACCCCTGTCCCCAGCTGGGGAAACCAAGGCAAGGAGGAGCTGAGTGGCTTGCACAAGTGGAATGCAGGGCTTTTGGCTCCCTGGTCTTGCTGGACCAATAGTCAAGCTGCCCCCCTTCGCTCTCTGATCGCCCCACAGGTCACCCTGAGGGCAACTGGGGCGCGAGGCCATGCTGGGATGGGGAGCAGGGAGCATTCCCAGCTCTTGGTATACAGGACACATCTGGCTCTTGAATGGGACCAGTCCTGCCCCACGTCCCATTGTGGGATGCCCCCGCCCCCTTGGTACCTGACGTCAGGCAGAGGGGTAGCTCTTGGCCCATTGGGATGGGGTGTTCCAGTGTGTGATGGGGGGGCTGGAGGGCTGGGATGGGGCTGGCATGGTGAGAAGGCAGGGAGGGGGGTATCCAGTGCTGAGGGTCTGGTGTGGGGGGGTATCCAGTGCTGGGGGGCAGAGGGGATGGCTTGGTGGGGAGGCAGGGAGGGGGTATTCAGTGCTGTGGGGCTGACAGGTTGGTAGATGGGAAGGAAGAAAGAGGGGTATCCAGTAATGGGGTGGGGGCTGAGGAGCTGGGATGGGGCAAGCATTGGGGGGGAAGGGGATATCCAATGCTGAGGGGCTGGTGTGGTTGGGAGGCAGGGGGGTACCCAGTGCTGGGGGTCAGAGGAGCTGGTGTAGTAGGGAGCGGGGTATCCAGTGCTGGGGGGCTGACAGGTTGATAGGTGGGAAGGCAGGGGATGGGGTGGGCATGGAGGGGGGTATCCAGTGCTGGGGTGGGGGGGAGTTCGGTTGGACTGGCACGGTGGGCGGGGCAGGTAAGGGGGGTAACCTGTGCTGGGCGGGACTGAGGAGCTGGGATGGGGCTTGTGTGGTGGGAAGGCAGGGAGGGGTTATCCAGTGCCGGGGTTTTGAGGGTCTGGCTTGGTGGGGTGGCAGGCAGGGGGGTGTTCAGTGCTGGTGGGGAATTGATGGGCTGGGGGGGTTGGTATGATGGGGGGGCAGGGAGGGTGGTATCCAGTGCTGAGGGGCTGGCATGGTGGGCAGGCAGGAGGGGGTATCTATTGCTGAGGGGCTGGCGTGGTGGGCAGGCAGGAGGGGGTATCTATTGCAGAGGGGCTGGCGTGGTGGGCAGGCAGGAGGGGGTATCTATTGCAGAGGGGCTGGCGTGGTGGGCAGGCAGGAGGGGGTATCTATTGCAGAGGGGCTGGCGTGGTGGGGTGGGGTGGGGGGGTGTCTAGTGCTGGGGATGTTGAGGGGCAGGGATGGGGTTGGCATGGTGGGCGGGGCAGGGAGGGTAGTATCCGGAGTGTGAAAGGTTTCGGGGAAGTGGCTCAGAAGTGTATTGAACCTGCAGACAGCTGCTGACCCTGTTGCTGTCATTCTCCCTGGTCCTTTCAGCCTGAGCCGTTAAATGGCTTCTGAGAGACTTCGTGTGAGCGTGGAGCAGGGACCTTTCTGCTAGCCCGGACTTGGGGCTGCCTCAGGGCCAGGCCGTCCTCTGGTTCCGCGAGCAGGGCCCTGGCTCCAGGGCAGGCTGAGCAATAGCCAGGCCCCTCTGTGCCCTGAGGGCAGGCGCTTGGTGTCTTGACTCCATGGGAGCGGTGTGGGGGCAGGGAGCCCTGGGGGCCTGCCTGCTGGCTGGGACGCCCTGCTCCTGCCCCACGCACAGCAAGGACAGCAGAGGTGCCCCGTCCTGAGCGAGTCTCTGGCTCCTTCCTCCCTCGTGCACAGGTCACTTCTAATAGGACCTGCACCAAAAGCAGGGTAGGAGCCATCCTCCCCATCCAATTCTCTGAGGTTGGCACTGCACACCATATGCCAAGGCCCACGGGCAGGGTGATGGGGCTCTGCAGATGTTGGGGGGGGCTCCCTCTCCCACATAAAACACCATAGACCCAAATGAATCCTGGACCAGCTGGTTCAAAGGCAAGGAACAGGAGACCAGACAGGCTGGGCTAACACGGGACATGGTAGTACCACCCCACAGCACACACACCCATACTCCATACCCCCCACTATACACACCCTGTCCTTCCCCCAGACCCACATTGCACTCCCATTGCAGTCCCCCATCCTGCACCTCCTGCCGTAACTGCTGACGGAGGGCACAGGATTCCCGGCCGGGATCAGCCTGACCCAGGCTGGTTCCCTGTTACAGACAGGAATGGACCTCTGCCAGTCTCTCTTCTGCTATGCCCCACAACCCCCCCGCCCCCCCTCCCCGCAGGCACAGCCTTCGCAGCCAGCAGAACCTCTCACTGTCAGGGCAGGCCACACTCTGCTCTCGGCACCTTGGCAGCTTCATGGCTAAATGGTACCCAGAGCTCCAGTCCCAGAGACTGGGCTGTGGGTTTGCATGGTCCCAGCTGATGGTGCAGAGCACCCCCAGTAGAGGGGTTGGCTCCTTGTGGCTGTGTGTGGGGTGTGTGTGCGTTGGGGGAAGGGGGGAGGTTTGTCCGTGCATGGCTGTAGCTTTTGTGTCTGTCTCTCTGTGCGGTGTCCTTTCTATGCAGGCGGGTGGCCATGACTGCTGGGCCCTGCTTTCTTGGTAGAGTTGTGAGTCCTTGGTGACAAATGCCAAAAGTTTCCCTGGTAGCTTACTCTGATGTCCCAAAGCCCTACACCAACGGGCCAGTCCCGGACAGGGAAAGCAACCCCTCCAGCCCACCCATCTGGTCGCTTAGACCAAAGCAGGCATATCTGCCTACCCCGCTGAGTCGCACAGCCAGGAACTGATCAGTCCTCACGCTGGCACCTGGCACAACACGGCCACTTGTCTGCCAAGAGACTGCCTCAGAGTATATCACTTGGGTAACAAACCATCTGGACATCCCGTCCCACGGACCGGCCACCGTAGGTTTCTACAGCTGCCTGGCCACTGGGGGGAGCTGGAGTGTCCAGTGGGGGCAAGGAGCTGAGAGTCCAAGGAAGCCGGCAGCTGCAGTGCAGACATCTCCATGCAGCAGCTGGGTCTGGGGACTCCAAAATGGCCTGGGCACTGAAGTCCTTCTCCCCCCAGCCCAGCTCCAGGCCCCCGAGTGAAGGGCAGGGCTCAGCAGGAGGCAGGTCGAGAGACTCACACACTCTTGCTCTCTCTTTCCCGTGCAGGGGGAGTCGTGACCATGGTGGAGTGGGAAGCCCCTGCGTTCACGCTGTAGGGTGTAAAGTACATGCGCTGCAGATGGTGCAGCATGAGAGCCAGCAGGTAAGGGGAGCAGCTGGGGGATGGGTGCTGGAATTCATGTCTGTCTGTCTGTGTGTCACTGTCTGTGTGTCCTCGCTGTCTGTCTGTGTCTGCGTGGTCTCTGTCTTGGCTGGCTGTCTCCCGTGCTGCGCAGGGCGAGATGATTGACCGCATTGAGTACAACGTTGAGCACTCCGTGGACTACGTGGAGCGGGCTGTGTCTGACACCAAAAAGGCTGTTAAGTACCAGAGCAAAGCCAGGCGGGTGAGTAGTGTGTGCGGCGGAGGTCAGTCTTGGCCTGCAGCCCCTCTCCGCTCTGCCTCAGTGGCTAGGGATGTGCCGCCCACTGCCGGATAGCACACGCCAGGGCTCTGCCATGGGGAGCGACCCATCAGCCCCTTGTCCCAGGGCTCCCCAGGGACCTGCTCCCCATAATCTGGCACGGGGTGCTCCAGCTGTCATGTGGCCAGGCCTGCCTGAATGTGGGCTGGGGAGTGCAGTGCTCCGGGAAGGCAGATGGCGTGGGCTGGGGAGCAGACCCCAGCAGAGCGTCTCATCAACGGTTATTGTTATCCCAAGTCATGGGCAGTGCTGAGAGTGGAGAAGGGCTCCAACTGGTGGCAGTCCATGCATCACCGCTCAGAGCAAAAAGGCGTTAGGGCCATGCCCACATACTAGGCTGGGCCCAGGAAATGAGCCAGGCTCCAGGGCTCAGCTCTGGAGAAGGCCTGGCCGTGCTGTGACAGCTCCTGGGTAGGGACAACTTCCTTTCCTTCAGAATGGGCTGGAGCAAACCTGGGTTCAGCCTGACCGACAGGTCAGGGACTCAATGCGGAGAACAGCATGTGGGGCCTGGCCAGAGCGCGCAGCGGGAGGGGGGGCCTGGCAGCTCCCAGGTCGAGCTGGCTGGGCATGATGTGGTGGTGATGGCAGGAAGGAGGATGTGGCAGCTCCCAGGACACAGCCGGCTGGGCGTGGAGCGGGGGATGCGGCAGCTCACAGGGAGCAGCTGGCTGAGCGGGGACGGGCGGATGTGGCAGCTGGGCGGGGAGGCTTTCTTAGGCAGAATTGGCTCTGTCCCACTCCCCACCTGGATGCCAGGGAAAGCAGCTGAATGTGTGGGGGATGGAGGGAGGCGCAGGGAAAGGACAGGCACTCCCCCATGCAGGTACCATGGGATGGGGAGGGGTCACCGGCAGAGGAGATATGGGATGGTCAACCCTTTAGATTGTGTCCCCCCACCCCCAGTATGGGAGGCACGAGTCTTCTGTGCCGGCGGGGAGTTGGGACTCGCAGCCCAAATAGGCAGGTCCGCGCTGTCTGCAATTGCTAGAACAAATAGCCCAGTTACACCCCAGCCCTACGGTACCACTGCCGCCAGGGCTGTTGGCTTTGCCCCAGACCAGCTGGGATTTGTCACGGCGTCAGAGCATCTGGTGGCTAGTCCAGGGTCCCTGCTCAGGTGGTGGCCACAGGCTGCTGCTCCAGAGCCTCCGGTGCTGTGAGGGGGGTGGTCTTTGGTGACTCACAAGGACCCCGCCTACCCGGAAGCATGAGCACACAGAACACCCCAGAGAAGCCCGGGTGAGGTGCTGGGGGGCGTTTCTAGCCCCTGGAAAAATGTGTCCATCCCTCTCAGGGCAACTTGGCTCCAGTCCTCATGGCATTGGGCTCTCAGTGACCTCACCTGGCCCCGAGCCCTCAGCCTGAGCAGCCACAGACAGGGGTTAGGTTTGCAGCAGCCTAATGAGCAGGGAACAACTCCCACGCTGGGGGGGCAGAATGGGCTGGCTGGGGCCAGGCCTGTCCAAGCCTCGGGGCCACAGGGTGCATTACCCTTCCCAACAGCCCTCTGGCTTCAAGGCAGTGGGGCGAGCAAGGCCCTCCTGAGAGCTACCAAGCAAACATGGGCTGAGCCCACCCCCAGTGCCTGGCTTCACACTGAGGGAGCCCCCCGCTCGGTCAGGAGGGTCCAGGGACCCTGGTTGGCCTGGCATTGATGTGCTCTCCAGGCAGGAGAGAACTTGCAGCAGTTCCGCCCCGGCAGCTGCGTTGTCGACCTGGCCCCAGGCTGCAGAACAAGCTCATTCCAGCTGGCGAGACAGAGGTGCTGGGGGACTCTGCTCTGCGGGCACTGTATCTGGCGGAGCCTGGCTCCCAGGCAGCCACAGCCCTGCATGGGGCGCTTGGCGGCGAAGGGGGTTGTCCTGGGTGCTGGGGTTTGGACTGTAACCTCTCCCCCTCTCTCCCCTCTCGGTGCTGCGGGGCGGCCTGAGCAGAAGAAGATCATGATCATTATCTGCTGCGTGGTCCTGGGCATCGTCATCGCCTCCACCTTGGGCGGCATTTTCGGATAGATCTTGCCAGGGCGAAACTTTCTCTGTAGACAATGCGATGGAGCTGCCGAGCTGCCCCGGCCCAGCTGCGCCTGAGGGGAGCCAAGCCCTGCAGCCGCCAGGGAGGGGCCCTCCCAGCAGAATTTCAGTTTCTAATGCATGATCGTTTTGTAACACTGTGTGTACGGTGTGGTGCATCTGTGTGGAGGGGGCAGGCGGGCAGTATCCACGGCTGGGACATGGGGGGGAGCTGGGTCTGATGGAGGGCAGAGCACGCATGCGGCACTGAGCCTAAAGCAAGGCAGCTAGCTGGTGCAGAGGGAGCCAGGCTGCCCTCGTGCAGTGAGTCTCCTAGCATGGTGCCAGTTGCAGGATAGCAAGTTGTGCCAATGGCACTGGGTGAGGGAGAGCAAGGGGCAGTGCTGTGTCCCCCGCAGAGCAGAGGAGAGCACTAGCCAGCCAGTCCCCACCCACCTTTGTAGCCTGCAACTGCCAGTGGGTGTACACTGGAAGTCATAGCTCCTTCTCCCTCTGCTCTGCCAGGGCATTGCTGACAAAGCGTCACACCCCTCAGCCTGCTCTCTGTAGTGCCCCCCTCCCCAGGGCACACTGGCACTACACCTGCCCAGCTGCTGCTCCCTGAAGTGCCCCTTCCATCAACCATACCTGGCACTGCACCCACCCCTGCCTGCTCACCGCAGTGCCCACCTCCACCAGCTGGCTCTGACCTCCCCTCGCTGGCTGTTTGGTGCAAGACCCAGTCCCTGCTGCTGCCCCTTTCCCTCCCCTCTGGCTGGCTGCAGGGGGTTCATTTCCGTTTGCTGCTGCACTACTGTGGCTGGAGGGTGTTTTCTGCAATGCTGGGCCGATGGGGCAGCTGTCCCCGTGTGGTTGGCCGGGCCCAGTTCCATGGGGGGGTAGGGGAATGTTGGGGTAGGGTGGCATGTGCTCTGCTGCACTGCCGCCCAGGCGACCCTACGACCCTCTTGTGCTGATGCTTCCCAAGTGCGGGTGCAGGTTCCCTGGAGGGGGGGGACTGCACCCCTTTAGAATAGGCCCACGGCATCAGCGTTCCCTGGCATGCTCCATGCCCATTTGGCCTGGGGGAGATGGGCAGTGCCAAGCAGGCAGATGGCAAGGAGCTTGCTGGCCACTGCATGGGCCTGGAGCCACCTCTAGGGCTGGGCAGGAAGTGTCTGAATTGCCTGTGCCACTCACCCAGAGAAGGGGATGAAGCCAGAGCAGAGGCTCATGTTGTCCTGGGTATGGGTTGCTGGGCAGCCGTTCCAGGGCTGGGACTCCTGCAGGCAGCTCTCAGCCCTGTCCCTAGCCCCCATCACCCACCCCCACACTCACTGTGGTAAGCGGCACCAGGGCCCTGCGCTGCCCTGTGCCCCTCGTGCCTGCATTCAGCCCTCTGAGGCTGGCACAGGGGGGTGGAGAGATGCCCAACTGCTTGGTGCTGCTCCGGGGAGGGATCCCGCTGTGGCCTGGCTGCTATTTCCCTCCCTGCTGGGCACAGCGCTCTGAGCACCTGTGGCTGAGCTAGGTGGGATTTCCCAGACCCTCTCTCTGGGCCGCCCAGGCCTGGCTCCCCTGTCACCCCTCCCCTGCAACAGACACAGGCTCTGTGCCCCAACTGCGCTTGGTTCCCCCAACCCTGCTGTGTCTGGCCAGTTGGGGATGGGCCTGGGCTGCACATGGGAGCCCTGCAGCCGTTCCTCAGGCTGAGGTCCCCACAGAGCAGCCCTGGCACCAGGCTCCTGCGCTGCCAATGGGCAGCTGACATTCAGTGTTGTGAGCTCCGTCTCTTCCAGCTCCCAAAGGGAAAGTGTTGCAGGGCTGGCTCTGTCCCTCCTCCAGCCAGGGGCACCAGCCCTCACCCCAGCTGTAATGCAAGAGCCTTGCCAGCCCTCTGGCCTTCCTGGGGGGGGTGCCCAACCCCAGCTCATCAGCACTGAGCACTCAAGGGACCAGTTTGCCAAGACACCCCTGGCTTCAGTGCACCACATCCCCCGTCCCCAAGGGCTGCAGCGAACGTGTGAGTGGTGGCAGCCTGCACACCTGCTGGAGGGAGCCCACAGTGAGAGCCTGGCCCCCTGACCCTTGCCAACTCCCGGCCCTGCAGCTCTCTGAGCCCAGAGACACCTGGGAGCAAGAGCCCACCTGTGCTTGCCTGCCTGGGGTGGGTCTGTGACAAGGCCCTGTCTGCTCAGCCTGGATCCCCACAGCGAGTGGGGAGGGTCCTGTGCGTGGCAGGTGAGGGCTTTAACTGGAGTTAAAGGGCCCAACCCTGGGCTGGCGGAGCAGCCAGGGCCATCCCTGGGAGCTGGGCCCCACAGACACCAGTCAGTATCCAGCATCGAGGCCTGACCTGCAAGGGAGTCACCGCTGTGGCTCTGGGGTGCCAAGGGTCCATCTGTCCCTACCCCACCCGGCCCACCTCTGGCCTCAGTCCTGCAATGCTATCACCAGAGCACCTGCTTCCTGGGAGACAGCCAGGCAGGGGATATGCTGGCACCTCCCAGCCCCGAGGGCAGAGGGGAGCCGGGGCGCCCACCTCCTTGAACTAGCAGAACACCCCCCTGAATGCCAAATCCCCCTGAATGACTGTCTGAGGCTGTGCTGCAGCTGGTGGCAGGGGTGGCAGGAGGAAGGCTGCACAGGTGGGTTCTGTCATGCCAGTGTCCATCCCGCCAGCTGTGCAGCTGGCCTTGGGCCGGGTGTTGTGCTGCTGGAACTGCGGCATCAGGGTGTGCTGCACGGGGCGAGCGCAGGGGCTGTGGCCAGCTGCCTGCGAGCTGAGAGCACTGCTGGATGGGGCTGGCCCTTAGCACCCTGGAGAGGGGAGCCAAGGGGCAGTAGCTGGAGGGTGACCAACCCTACCAGGCAGGGCTCACATGATGCCAAGATTTGAGATGGGCAGGTGGCTTTCGGGAGGGGGCCAGCTAAGCTGCATCACACCAGGCTGAATGGAGACTGGGCTGACCCAGGGCTGCTGGGCACCATGTGCTGGGGCGCGGTGGGGCACTGGCCACCCAGCCTCCACCTTGGGGTGACAGCACCTGTGCTGCAGTATTTAGTCCCCATCGCCCTCCATAGGCTCCAACCTGCTGAGTTGGCCTAAATGGGTGTCCCCACCTTGGCACCACCAGTACCGAAGGCCCTGCAGAGCACCTGAAATTCCCAGGGTACCAGGCACAGCATGGGCATCGGGGGTACATCTGGCTGCTGCCACATGAGGTGTAAGCTCCAGGCCCCCCTCCCCCAGCTGCCCCTGGGCCAATGGGAAAGAAAAGCAGCATGGGTTTGGTTTTGCCTGGTTTGGCCAGGCTGCTGCTCCCTGCCTGCTGCTGGTGCCTCCAGCCACAGTATGGCAGGCTGAAGACCCCCCCTTATAAATTAAAAACTTTTTAATATACTTAACATTATAAATGCTGGAGGCAAAACAGAGTTTAGGGGGGAGGTTGACAGCTCACGACCCCCCATGTAATAGCCTCGCGACCCCCTGAGGGGTCCCAACCCCCAGTTTGAGAACCCCTGGGCTAGTAGCTACATCACAGCAAGCTTGAGAAACGGGAGGCAGGGTTATCCTCACCCTGGCAGCCCAGCTGGGAGAGAAGGGCTGCACAGGTTCACACACACTGCCCCTGGGCTAGGCTGGGGCCTGGATTCTAGACCCCAGCGCCATCGTGTCTGCCCCCTAGCAGAGAGATTTAATACCATGGTGCTTTGCTCTGCCTCATGCAAAGCCTGGGTACAGGCCAGGGGAAGGCTCCCACCGTCAGCAAGCAATAACAGGCTGCCACCATAACAGGTCTTGGTGAACAAGGACTGGTGGTCACCCCTTCAAAAATGCAGCTGCTGTGGAGGCTGACCAGCTATTTCTTCCTCAACCCTCCTTGCGGGTGCAGAAGGCTCCGCAGCACCTTTGCAGCCTTTAGGAGCAGGGCTAGAACACCTGCTGGGGTGAGCCAGACAGCCCTGGCCCACATCCTCAGGTGCAGGGGCTGCCTTAGACCCTGCTGCAGGGTCTCACTGCACTCAGCACACCACCTTGCTGCTGGAACAGCTGAACATGCAGGGGACAGGTACTGTGGGGGAGGGGTAAGGCACCTGCCAACACATTTGCAAGAAACCAGCAATACAAAGGGGGCAGGTGAAATTGGGGGGACAGCAATACAGCAAGTGGGATTCTGCCCAGCTAGGGCTCCCCTCCTAGCGGCTGCTCCATGGGGAGCTGACATAACCAACCAGTGGGGCTGAGAAGCCTGCAGCAGGCAAGGCAAAGGGCATTCTCTAGGAGTTAGGGGCTACTCTTTCACTGGGGGCAGTGGAGAGAAGGTGAGTTGGTGCAATAGTGCAATCCCTGCACCTCCACGAGCCGTGGCCTGTCCCTCTCCCACCCATTGCACAAGTCGATGTGATTAGCCATGCTATGTTTGTGCAGGGGGAAGATGTTTTACTTTTCCTTTGGAAACATGCCTTTTCTCAAGAAGCATCTGTCCTACATGCCCATAGGACTCCCAGCGCCAGAGGCTTGACAGTATTTCAGGAGCAGGGGGGTGGGGCACATGCAGCTTTCACTCATAGTGGGGATTTGTTTTTTAATTAATGTACTTGAAAGAGTTCAGAGCAACCCCCTGGAGTTGTAACGTCACTGTACCGTGAGCTAAGTGTCCTTGTTTTCTATGTGGATCTTGAACCTTACTTGCTCTGTTCCAATGGCTAGAACAACATTGTATGTTGCCTCCTTTCTACCTCCAACTTCCGTACTGCCCCCAGCTCGCTCGCCACCCCCAGCTTTAGGTGCAAAAAAGCTTCCCATTTGGTGGAATTTTTATGTAGAATAAACATTTGTAACCGTAAACCCAGCAGTGGGCTCCTCACTCTGTTGCGCCAGAGGGGAGGGATGAAGAGATGGCGCCTCCATTGGCTGGCTGGCCGGCCCTGGCTATGCTGCAGCCAGGAACAGAAGTGTTCCTCCAAGGGCCCGCTGAAGCCCTCAGCTAAATGAGGAACATCCCCTGCCGCGTGGACAGCATACAGCAGCCCCCACCTCCAGCTGCCAACCCATGAGTGCTGCAGAAGTTCTTACTCTGGTCCATTGGTGGGTTTTCTCAGTGCTCACTGAGCATACACCACAGGAGCAGAGTATGTAACCCTGAAGCAGCGAAGCAGAGGGCACAGCACTGCACAAATACCCATGAACCAGGGAGGAGCAGCAGAGACCAGCGCGAGGTCCATCAGCCCTTGCTGTGCACAGAACCACCCCTTGAAAGATGACAGCTCTGCAGTACTCATAACCAAGGGCCTATTTACTGAGTAGGCTGGAAGCTCAGCAGGAAAGGTCCCATCACCCAGGGCACTTTGCCCCAGTACCGGGTGCAGGCTGCCCACCAGTGTTTCTGACTCCCCTCCGTTTGGCTTGGATAACAGATGGTGAAAGAAAGGGGGTCTGCAAGTGGCTGGCTCAGCGTCAGCACCCGGCACACAAAAATAGATGCAGTGAGTCTGTTCCCAACCGGTATCTTCCCATTAAATATGACTGGAAGCATCAAATGGGATCCTAGATAGCAGCAGAGATGGCCCAGCCTTCCACTGCAAGGGCCACAAACAGACCCACTTTGTACAAGCAGCTTTCAGACCAAGGGGGTCCATCCAGGGAGGCACGAGAGCAGCAGGGAAGTTCTACAGGAGCTGTTGCATGGCGACCATAGAGCTGGAATACACAGGGCGATCAGAAGCGAGGCCGCCGCTTTCGGCCAGTGTATCTCGTATCCGCCCTCACTTCCCTGCAGAACAAGGCACAGAACAGATTATGCAGTAGGGAGGGATGTGGGCTATAAGCGAATCAGGCCCCAAAGCCGGAAGTGCTGGAGCCCTCATGATAGCCAGAAGGAGGGTCGGCAGAAGCATAGAACACGCTTGCAGCAGGACAGAGGGCTGTGGCCATGCTGCCCAAAGGCAGGTAATGGCTACATTGAAAGCGAATTGATGCCCTTGTTATAATGCCCTGAAACAATGGTGGCAGCCACTGTCTGGATGGGAGACCCAGGCGGCCGGGTTACAGCCCAATGCCCGCTACTCTCTCCCTCCCATCCCCAGGAACCCGGGCAAAGGGAGGCACCATGGTACGTACTTGCCCTGCCGCCGTCTGCGTTCCTTCTTCTCCAAGACCCAGTCCCGGCTTTTCTTTACAGACTTGCCCTTGGCATTTCTGAACCGTGTTCTACAGAGAAACAGAAATGATGGCGCTGATGGGGGTCCACACAAGGAGGGTCAGTCAATCCGCAGTGTCTGGAGGGGTCTGGGATTCAGTTCCTAGTGCAGGGTAGCAAGCACTGGCCAATTATCCCCAACCCCTCTTAGGCCAGCCAGGACAATGACAGCCCAGGTGTGGGGGAGGCTGGGAGCTAAGGCAGCGAGCAGTGGCATGGGCAAGCAGCACTGGCCAAAGCAGGACGAGATGCAGGCAAGAAAAATGCTGACAAGTCCTCAGTCGGGGGGAGGAGAGGGAAGAGAGAAAAGAGAGGCAGCGCCTGGCTGAGTGCTTTCCCCATGTGCTCTGCGGGAACACAGGCAGGCTATCAGCATCACAGGGGGGTAGAATACCCTACAAGAAAGCAGTCAGCCATCATCTCAGCTCAGAGAGGAATGCGCATCCTAGCATGCAGGGCACCATCTTTACTGGAGCGGACTCTAGTCTGACAGCCAATTGTATGCTGGAACCAAAGGTCTCCACGGGACATAACCCCAGATTACAGGGGAGGCAGCTGCAATCGGGTCTTTTTTAAGCAAGTTGCCAGGATGCAGCCTCAGTAATTCGGAGCCGTAAGCTGGGTACTGTTAAGGAGTGGAACAGTGTCAGAGGTAGGAAAACATGGCAGCCAACAGTTCCTGGCAACCACGACGACTATCCTCTGGCTGGTGCTCTCAGTCTCTCCTACCGGCTGCAAGGGGAGCTTTGCCCTTCACTGCCACCTAGGGAGGAGACATGCAGACAGCAGAGAAATGCACCAGGTATCCAGAAAGCCCAGCATCACAAGAGAGACAGCCTAACAGCTGAGAAGGGAGGGAATTTAGGGCTACACAAGGTAACTTACCGGCACAATTATACCAGTATGAGTGCCCATGTGGACATTCTTATGCCAGTGAATGTCCCCATGCAGACAAGCTCGGGGCCAGCCTGCCTGAATGGTTACCACCCACTGAACTCCAAGAACACTGGAGAAAGGACATCTTAAAAATCCAACAGCCCCACGCCACTTTATGCCCAAATGCTCACGACTCAGCCCCACCCCAGAATTCTCCCAGCCAAGATCAGGCTGGATGATCTAAGGTATAAACAAGCAGAACAGAGCCCTTCGGGCCATCTTCCGTGCCATAAAGTAGCTAAATCTTCTGCTACTCCACACTGGCCTAAACCGTGCCAGCCCTGAACTGGCTGACGAGAAATGTCTGGGTCAGGAAGGGCCAAGGCCAAGGCAATCCTGAAACTGAGCACCCAAAGCTAGAGCCATCCCACCGCAAGGTCCTGGCCCACCAGCTCCCTGACTCCAGTGTCAGTGACACCACCTCCCCACTAGCCAGGCCCCCAGAAGCTCTCCCTCTCCCAGGGCGGAGCTTAGTGAACATGGTACCTTTCATTGGTGAACTTGGCCTGCTGAGACTCCTCTACATCAGCACACGCAGCACCAAGAGCCTGGAAACACAAAGCGATGGGCCTCAGTACCACAAAGAGCAGCATCCTGCCGCACCAGCCATCCCCGGACAGAAGGGGAAGGGGGCTCTGCAAGACTGAGGACTGAATGGGGCCTGAGTCAGCAAGTCTCAGGGACAGCCCGTGTGCTAGGGAAGGAGCAAACTGATCTTCCAGTGCTTGAGGCAAAACCAGGCCAGCCCCGAGCTGGCTCAATGGAAGGTCTGGGACAGGATGAGCCAAGGCTAGGCAAGTGAGCAAGGCAATCTTGGGACTAATGGCACAGGGTTAGGCCCCCTCTCCCATAGTAGTTCTGGGAAGGGACCAGGGCACGACAGGTGGCTGCATCAGACTTCAGACACAAAGGCCACTGGAGCTGCACAATCCAGGGATGGCAGCCAGCCCCTCTGTGCAGATCCCTTTTCCAAAGGTTTGATTCTGAAGCCCAGGTCGGCCCCTGGCGGGATGATGTCACACAGCCCCCTGGAGCCCCTGGCCAGGTTCCCCCTGTTCAGGCTTCCTAGCAACCCACCCACCAAAAGAGCATCCCTCAGCAGGAGACTCTGAGCACTTCGCCTCCTGCTCCCTCCCACTTTGCCAGCTGCGCCATTGCCTCTGAGCCGCAGCTCATTACCTTTGGTAACGCACCAGCCATCCCAACAAAGAGACAGAGGAAGAACCTGAAAGAGAGAGAGTAAGATGAGATTTCTGGGCCTGAGCTTTGGAGTCTGAAACTCTGAACACCCAGAGACCTAGTCAAGAGCTTCCCACACAGCTCCCAGCAGCCCACTTGAGGCCAGGTGTCCACAGGCCATCTACCTCACAGATCTGTACCGGGGTCTGTGACAGGAACTCCTGCCTGTCACGGGGCGGTATTTCCATACGGGGGAGACACGTAACTATGTCATAGAATCCAGTAAAGTAACGCGCTACAAGGATGGCCTCACCCCAGCTCAGATCATACTCAGTGGCCCCAGCCCAGCAGGAGACAGAACTCACTTCTTGGCTTTGGCGCTGTTGGGATAATCCACCACCATTCCTCCCGTGAACCCTGCCTTCATGGCCTGCGCAGTAATGAGCTCCAGCTGGCAGAGAGAGAACACGCTGTCAGGAACTGTCCAGCCATCACCAGGCCAGTAATATACAGCACAGTACCCGAGGCTTAGCCAGCAGCTAGCAGTGCATCTTACTGCAGGATCTAGCCGGGCTAGGGCTCTCCAATGGTGGGATCACCCCCACTTTCAAAGCAACCCCTGAATATAACCTTCAGGCAGCAATCCCCCCAGAAACCATTCTTTGGTTGTATTTATTTTAACTCTTCTCTCCTTTCCCCACCCCCGCTCTTATCGGTTGTCTTCATGCTCTAGCTCAGTCTAACTGACAGTAAGTCTTCAGGGTAAGGTCAGTGGGTTGACTTTTAAGCACTGCAAAGCTCTGGTGCTACATGACACCGAATAGCACTCAGCCTAGCTGCCTACCCATGGCTCCTCGAGGCTCTGGCTTTTCACCAGTACCAGTGAACAGATCACTGTGAAATATTGCAAACCAAATGCTCAACCCTGTTCTGCTAGGCCCTTAAAGCAGCCCATCCTCACACACCCACGGTAGCTCCCAACCCCCGCTGGAAACACAGCCAAGCTTTCAGCAGGGCTTCTCTGCTACATCCCTCTCTGCATCCCCTTTCCCCCCCATCAGCCAAAGTCACCTGTTCTGAGTTTTCAGGGTACAACTGCAGGACGGCTCGGGATCCTCGGGCCTACAGGAAACAAAGGTGGTTATAAACCCCTGTTCCAGACCAGGCTTCCCCCTGGCATACAGTCTCCCAGCCTAACATGGCATGATCTGAACTGGGAGTTCCTGTTAATGGTGCATGGACATTACTACCCACTACAGCCAGAATAGCCTGCTAGGGAATGTCACCTGAAAGAGGACATCCTCTCCCTTGACATTCTGGGAGAAGGAAGGAGCGGCTGGCTGGCTGAGAAGGCACCACTTCCCAAAACAGAATAAAGGGTCAAGAAAACTCACAGTTTCAGGATAACTGCACCTGTTTCCCACTCCAAGATCCATCAAGGGCACCCAAAAGTTTCTGGCTCTCTCAGGCAGAGACCCCCCGTCTCTCTCCCTCAGCAGGGTTTTTCCAGGCTGCACAGTTCACTGCCTACACTGGGATATTCCTAGCAAGCCAGATGCCTAAACAGGCCAGCGTCTGCACTTTACTTTTACTCCAAAGGCTCGGAACTGAGTATATACCAGGAGTTACAAGTTACCACGCAGCTCTTTCTAAGCAAGCACATTTATTCTGGCATTACAGAGAAAATATATTAAAACAATAAAAGAACCTACACACATGCTAAAAAGTTTACCAGACGTCACCCCAACTCCAACCTTGGGCTCTGGTTGGAGTTAGACCCTCACAGTGGTGGGTTCGCTGTGGTTACAAGTTCAGAAACGTCTCACATTCAGAACCAGAACCGAGACTGGGCCATTCAGCTGCTTCTTTATTCAACCTGGGCCTTCCTGGGTAATTAGCAGACAATGATCCACTCCTCCAAGCATAGCTTCAGAAGGCTGGGGTTTTGCATAAGTGATGGTAGGAAATTTGCATGAACCTCTTCCTGGGGATTCCCCAGGAAATCCCCTTATTGTCCCAAGCATCCACTCTTGTCTGGCATATTTTCAATATAATCCTTGAGCTCCCAGGCCCCACATCACATCTCCCTCGAGAGAGGTTACATACAATCCCACTCACAATACACTTAATACAATAAGGTTTTTCATTGCAGGAAAGGGCCATATCTGTCACTCACTACTTACCAAGGCAGAATAGAGGGTTGAGAAGAATCGATACAGGCGTTTTGGAGGACTGTGTGTCTTCTTATCAGCATTACAGAGCCACTGCACTGCAGAAATACTGAAAGAGAATGCGTGACCTAAGGGACACTGAGCCACCAAGCTTCCCATGTGGGCAACCGAAGCCACATTCTTTAACGAAGACTCAAGTCCCCTAACGTCCTCCTTCTACCAGTGCCTCTCGTACCTATTCTATAGTCCAAGATAGCATGCGATGTACTGCTGAGCTCAAGACAACTACTGCGTTTGCTTCTTCAGTGCATTGCTTCCTATTTTTTAGGAGCAAAGGTTTTGTATAAGCCCATTCTAAAGAGATGCTGTCTAGCTCAGGAGGTCACATATTTGACTTGCAAGTCTGACCCCCTTGGTGTACTTATCTGTCAGAACTAGATTCTGCAGAATGCAAGCTTTCATTACAACAGAGTTTCTAGTCCTTATGGATCATAACTGGTTACAAAATCTTCCAGATTTGAGTGGATGTAGTGCAACCTTAGACCACTGAAGACAGGAGTGCAGAGAGAGAGATTTATAGAAATAGCGGGAGTCACTCGAGCCCAGCAATGACACCTTAAGGGCATTCGACAATAACCAGAGTCCATAATTGTGAGTGATGCTGTGTGAGGAAGTGGCAATTTCCTGTAGTATTATGGATCCTGTATGTGCCTCCATTTCCTCCCGTACCTTCCATTGCTATCCAGCGGGGGCTAAAAGGCTAAGTCTGTTCTTGGGGCAGCAGGAGACATGCGGGGGGAGGTGTCTCATCTCGCTGCCTAGGCACAATGAATTGAAAGGAACTGGCGGGAACCTGCTGAAATCAACCCATAACAATCGAGAATCCCAAAGAGGCAATTAGAAGCCCCCGTGACCAGACAATTCACACCCAGCAAACAACCATCAAGAGGAAGGAAGATTTTTCCCCCACTCCTCAGCAGCAGGGAAGCTGAGCAGAGGCCAGCTGCAGAAACAAGGGACTGAGAAGTACCAGGCAGGAAATAAAAAGTAGCTTTTGGGACAGGCTGTACTGCTATCCCCATGGAGGGATAAAGGGACTGAGAGCTTGAAATGGAATCTGGAGCAGCTTGGCTGGCGGGTTGCTCTGGCCTAGACAGACGGACTATGTCCTAACCTTGATTTCTCTGTGCTAACCTAAGGACTCCCGACGCTGCATTCCAGGTGACGAGTAAACCCCACTCACTTTGAAAACGCTGCCTGGTGTCACTGCAAATACCTGCTGAGGTGCAGTAGTCCCTGAACAGTGTAAAAGTGTGACCAGGAGTCCAGCACAGTCTGACGCACTGGGCAGAGTGCATGGTGTGAATCACAAGTGCTGGACCCAGGAGCATGTCAGAGGCAGTGAGCCTACGCTGAAGGAAGGGTGAGGCCCTTCGGGGATCTGGCACACCAAAGGGGTTCCTCCAACAGCCTATTTAAAAGCTGGGGTATAGCACAGATCCTATGGATCTGTGACACGCTGAATGTAACAGCAGCATTAACTAGCGAACAGGTTATATACTTGGCCAAACCACCCATTAGTGTCAGTGGGAGCCCGTCTGTGGCTCAAGGGTTCTGACCCTTCCCATTCCCGCCCCCCAAATGAGCAGCATGCCCATGATCTAGTTTTTTATGCCATGTTCAGCACTGGTATTCAGCACCTTCTGCTAGCCTTAGTTATTGGTGACTCTCAGCCATTCCTCTGTTTTTGGATAAGCAGTTCCCCTGTTTTCATAGTCCAGTATTATGAGAGTCAAAGGTAATTTTCCAGCAGCTGCTCCCAAATACAGGAAGAAGCATCCATAATTCAAAGCCTGTCCAAATTTCAACAACCTGCTATGGAATGCAAGCTGGTCTGGCTAGCTAACAGGGCCAGGCTTGTGTTGTGTCTTCCTGCTAGGTAGAGCCTCTGGGAACTAAGATAAGAAAGCAAAGAGGAATGTCTTACCTGACACAGCCATCAAACATGCCTGGCCTGAAGGGAATCCCCTGCCCCATGTCTGCAAGGATGAGGCCTCCTTCCACCTCTCTCTCCACAGCAACATCTGGCACAGCACAAAAGACAAGCCAGGTAGATGGCCATAAGTCTTCAGATCAGTACCCAGGGATGCATTTTATACATTTCTAACCCTCCCACTGCACATATGTATTGTCTGCCCACTAGGGCATGCAGTGGATGAGAATCTGCTTACCCAGCATGGCAGAACTGATGTCCATCCCAACCCAGTGATGTCCCTCTTCAGAGATGTAATCTCCACTCAAACCAGAGCCACAGCTAAAAGCGAAAGAACAGATCTTAGAAATGCAGATTCATCCCAATATCCAGCCTTTTCACTGACATATCTGCAAACCCTTTCAGGACAATGATCTTCTCTTTCCTCTCTCTGAGCAGCAACTGTGGAAATTAAGTACCGAGACACCCCCGTTCTTTCTAGATATTTGAGCCATGGTTGTCATCATCATGGTATTCCTGGAACTCCACAAAGCTGCAGGAGGAGCTCCACTGTAATTTGTAGTACAAACCTAAAACTCTTACACTGACAATTCAGAGCTCTGTCCTTCTCTAACTACAACATGAAGGCCAGCGAGAAGAGGGGGGAAAGCAGCATCCTTACAGTTCTATATGGCTCATATGCAGGGTCTTACCCGACATCCAGAAGGAAACATGGCCGATCCTCGGGCAAGCCCAAAAGCTCCACGGCCCGCTCCGACATCTGCGACTGGATCTCAATCATTCGAGAGCTGAGGAGAAAGAATCCTCCTTTATTCCCATGAAAGCAGTAATGAGAGATGTAAGTGGCTTTCGCTACCCAGAATAAAGTCACAGCCAAGGTAACCACTGGCTCAGACCTTAGTTATTCATGAAGACAATGGAGTATCTGGAAGCCCAAGGAAAGGCCTAAGATGGGAACCTGCCTTGTGGTAGGAATTTCTGCATTCCTTTGGGAGCCCAAAGGCTCTCCACACAATTACTAAGACTGAAGTCAGGCACCCAACTCTGCTTGCTCTACAATTCCTCAGGAATTAATAGCTAAGAGCACAACGGCAGATCTTATGCTCACTATGGGGAGAACTGTGTACACCCCAGTACAACTGGAGAACTCTTGCTAGGAGCAGATACTACTGCACAGGACACAACTCCACACCCATTAAGGTCAGCAGAGCAGCTGCACCACAGACCTGCTCGAGCTCCTTCCCCATTTAATTTAGTTCAGATTACATTTCCTGGTGCACATTGACACTTTTTGGGAGCGCATAGGAAACACCACTGCAGATGCTCCAGCCATCAGCACAGGGATGGGACAAGACCCATCGTCACCACCTTCACGGGGGACTGGCCATGTGCAGCGCAGCAAGGGAGCAAGCATGCAGGGGAAGCACCCTTACTTCTGGGAGTATTTCCGGGCCTCGGCCTCATCGTAAAACTGCAAGAAAAACAAACAGCGTGAAACCTGGAGAACAACGGGGCTGGGCCCCACAGTGCCCTCCAGGGCCAAGCGCCACGGGCCGAGACCCCCGCCCCGCCCCGCAGCTCAAGCCGCGCCCCCGAGCCCCGAGCCCCGCCCCCGCCCCGAACCTCCCCCCTCAGCCGGGCCCCACAGAGCCGAGCCCCGCCCCGCCCCCCCACAGGCCCAGAACCGCTCCCCGGGGCCCCGGAGTTGAGCCCCGCCCCGCCCCGGCCCCGGCCCCGGCCCCGGCCCCGGCCCCACCCAAGCCCCGAGACGCAGGGACTCGCCAGCTCCGGGGGCCCGCGATGCTCAGGCCTCCGGCCGCTCCCCGCCATGCTCACGCTCTGACATCATCTCCCCGCGCCGCGGCGCAATCTGTGAGGCCGGAGCGCCGGCAGTTCCCATTGGCCGAGGCAGCCGTCCGTCCGCGCGTCGTTCTTCACGCCATTGGCCGGGGCCGCCGGGCGCGCTCCCGGCGGCCCCGGAAGTCGGGCTGAGGCGCGCACCGCCCGCCCGCTGGCATGGCGCCCGCTCCCGCCGCTCGGGGCTGGCCCCGCGCGCTCCTGCTCCGCGCGCTGCCCGCCCGGCCCCACGGCCGCCGCGGCGCCGCCGACGGGGCCCCGGCCCGGCCCGCGGGGCTGTACGAGCTGCTGGGCGTGCCGGCCAGCGCCACGCAGGCGCAGATCAAGGCGGCCTATTACGAGCGGAGCTTCCGCTGCCACCCGGACCGCAACGCGGGCAGCGAGGAGGCGGCCGCGCGCTTCACCGCCCTGCACCAGGCCTACGCCGTGCTGGGCAGCGCGGCCCTGCGCCGCAAGTACGACCGAGGCCTGCTGAGCCGCGAGGAGCTGAGCTCGGCCGCGCGGCCCGCGCCCGCCCCCGCCCCCGCCCCCGCGCCCGGCCCGCGCCGCGCGCCCCCCTTCGACTTCGACGCCTTCTACCGCGCCCACTACGGCGAGCAGCTGGAGCGGCAGCAGCTCCTGCGCCGGCGGCGGCGGCGGCAGCGGGAGGCGGCGGCGGCGGCCCAGAGGTGGCGCGGGGAGCGGCTGGCCGAGTTCTCGGTCGCCCTGCTCCTGCTCTCCGCCATGGCGCTGCTGCTCGGCACGAAGTGAAGCCGCGCCGCGCCCCGGCCTGGGCCCGAGGCTTCGGTTGTGCCCCCGCGCGGGCGACGGCGGCTGCGGGGATCTCGACGGTGGGGTCCCGAACGCGCCTTGTGCCCTGAGGGGAGCTGAACTGCCATTAAAATATCTTCCCCAGCCGGTTTGAGAATCCAGTTCCTTCAGCGCCCGTGTGGGCAAATGTAATTACCCCTCCGAGTCGGGAGTCTCCTCCGGCATTGGCCTGCCGAGCGCCGCGTTCAGGGCTCTGCCCGTCACCCGCCAGACTTGGAGAAGTTCCTACCATTCACCGCAGGAGAAAGAAGGCAGCTTCCTGCTGGCTCTTAGGCGTTCATAGATTTCTCTTCCCTGAACTCTAGTCCTAATGGGTATACAGTGCATTTCAGTTCACCTTGGAGGCTCAAATCCTGCAGGCTTATCCAAACAGAGTCCTCTGGACGTGCTCACTTCAGGTATGTCTACACTTAAAATGCTAAAGTGACACAGCTGTGCCATTTTAGCCCTTCAGTATAGACCAGGGGTGGGCAAACTGTGGCCCAGGGGCCACATCCAGCCCTCGAGCTCCTGCTGGGGAGCGAGGTCCAGGGCTTGCCCCGCTGTGCGCGGCTCCCAGAAGCAGCAGCATGTTACTTCTCCAGCTCCCGTGCCTGCGTAGGGTCGGCCGGGGGGGGGCTCTGCACGCTGCCCCCACCCCAAGCACCACCCCCACAGCTCCCATTGGCCAAAAAGTGCAGCCAGTGGGAGCTATGGGGGCAGCACGCAGAGCTGCCTGGCTGCGCCTCTGCGTTGGAGCCAGATGGGGGACATGCCACTGCTTCCGGGAAGCCACTGCTTGAGGTAAGCACTGCCCGGAGCCTGCGCCCCAACCCTCTCCCGTGCCCCAACCCTCAGTCCCAGCCCTGATCCCCCTCCTAACAGCTGAACCCCTCAGTCCCAGCCCACAGCACCCTCTTTCATCCCCAGCCCCAGCCCCACCCCAGAGCCAGTACCCCCAGCAGGAGCCCTCATCCTCCCCTCTGACCCAGCCCGGATCCCCCTCCCACACCATGAACTCCTCATTTGTGGCCCCACCCAGAAACCACACCCCCAGCCTGAACCCTCATCCCCTCCTGCACCACAACCCACAATTTAGTGAGCATTCATGGCCCGCCATACAATTTCCATACCTAGATGTGGCCCTCGGGCCAAAAAGTTTGCCCACCCCAGTGTAGACACTGTACACTGACAGGAGGGATTCTCCCATCGGTGTAGGTAATCTGCCTCCCGAGAGACATTAGCTAGGCTGATGAAAGAATTCTTGTCGACCTAGCGCTGCCTACACCGGGGTTAAATTGATATAACTATGTCTCAGGGGTGTGGGGTTTTCACACCCCTGAGAGATGTAGCTATACTGATGTAAATTCCAGTGGAGAGCTGGCCTAAAATCAGATTGTACGGTGAGCCTAACTAGGCAAAGACTGGGCCCTCCCTATTTTTTGCACTTTATGAATGAGTGGATTATATTCTCACTGGTGCTGAAGAGTAGTTTGGTATGGGTCTTGAGTTATCAAGAACTGACAGGTGCTATCTCCACAATGTATAGGCAGCTCATTGCTCTTACCACTTCTCTGATGTACTGTATTTCAGGGCTGCCGGGGTATGACTCTCACTGAGCTGGGCTTGCTGCCTTTCTTATTGGCTTCCTTGCCTCTCTTGGAGACCTGCCTGACTTCTTTCAGAGTAGCAGCCGGTTAGTCTGTATTCGCAAAAGTTGCATCTCTTAGATCAATTCCCCCCCCCCCCCCCCACGCTGTGTAGACCAGGCCTAAATCTAATCCTCCTCCAGGCTGGGGGGAGGGGTTCTAGGTCCCAGCATTGTCACTTTATAAGAAGGTGCTAGGAGTCTGGGATGGAGGCTTGGATTAGATTCCATGGAGTGAGAGATGTGGAGTGCTGGGGCTTCCGGACCTACTTCTGTTAATGCTCCTTCTCAACTGAGGCTTCTCTAGCTGCATTTGGACTGCAGTGTGGACTTGACACTGCATTTCAGGCCAAATCTGATTAGGATTTGGCCTTCTAATTTGACAGCTCTCCCAGTCATAGCATCTGGAAGAGGCCAAGTCAGAGGACGAAGAATAAGATGGAAATGTGATGGAGAAGTAGGTTGGAGAAACTGCTCCTCCCGCTGATCCCCAGTGCAAAGGCTTATGGGCTCCTCATGCAGTCCTGCTCAGGGCCCTTTGAGTGGGCACTTCTTTTATGTCTGTGGAATGCCCAGTATCTGGGGGTCTTGGGTCTGCCCTGCACGCAGACTCCATGCACTGTTGTGAGCTCTGCTGCTGGGCTGTGCCATGGTTCTGGTATGGTGCAGTGCGGACCGTTCACACTGGTGTCTGGGAGGATCCTGCAAAGAACATTTTTGTTCCTAATTCATTTATAATTACCATCTTCAAATGGAGTAGGAATAAACCTGCGCAACTATGCCAGATGTGCACTGCTCCTGGCACACTCGGGGTGGAAGAAGGGCCAGGTTTTCCAGGGAAGTAGACGCATCTATGAATTGCATATACACTTGGTGGCTAGCTGAGTCTGATTCAGGGGTGGAATATATTGAGACAAATCACTGTATTAATCCATATGCTCTAAGAATGTGCCTCAGAATGCGTACTTGTGAAAGGAAAATGCAGCTGTTGCTGATACTTCACTAGTTCCAATAGTTAATTACCCTCACTGTTATAACGTTCACCTTGTATCCCATCTGATTTGCCAAACTTCCACTTCCAGCCATGGGATATCACTATAAGGCAGGTTTTCTAATGCTTTAATCATTCTTGTGGCTCTTCTCTGAACCTCTCTAGTTTACCAACATCCTTGATTTCTGGCTACCAGAACTGGACACAGTTTTCCAGAAGGGGTCACATCTGTGCCAAATACAGAGGTAAAATAACTTCCCTACTCCTACTCAAGATTCTTTGTTTACTCATCTTGGGATCTCCTTAGCCCTTTTGGGTCAGAGTCATTCCTTCCCAGGATAGGCCCCCCCCATCATGTAAATCTGGCCTATATTCTTTGTTCCTAGATATGTATGTTTACATTTAGCTGTATTAAAATGCATAGTTTGCTTGCATCTGGCTTACCAAATGATCCAGATTGCTCTGAACCTGTACTATTCATTATTTACCATGCCCCCAATTTGTGTCATCTGATGACTTTATCAGTGGAAAGTTTTTCTTCCAGGTCATTGATAAAAATGTTAAATAGCACAGCCCAAGAACTGACCATTGTGGGACCCCCGTTAAAAAAACACCTGTTGGGTAGTGATTGCCCGTTTTACCATTTTGAAACCTATCGGTTAGCTAGCGTTTAATCCATTTAATGTGTGTGGTGTTAATTTGCTGTTATAGTTTTTTAGTCAAAATGTGCAGTACCGAGTCAAACATCTTATAGAAGTCTAAGCTTAAGATTCAACACTATTACATTTATCAGCCAACCTTGTAACCTCACCAAAAAAATAAAACAAGTTTGTGTGATAGGATCTATTTTCCATAAACCCATCTTGATTGACATTAATTATATTACCCTCGTTTAATTTTTGAGTCCCATATCAGCCACTCCATTATCTTGCCTGGGATCAATTAGAGACTGACAGGCTTATAATTACCTGGGTCTTTCAATTTACCCTTTTGAAATGTTGGCAAAACATTAGCTTTTTTCCAGTCTTCTGTACTTTCCCCAATGTTCTAAGACTTATTGAAAATCAACATCAACAGTCCAGCAAGCTGCTCAATCAGCTCTTTTAAAACTCTTGGATGGACTTGCTGATGTAAAAATGTCTAACTTTAGTAGTTGCTGTTGAACATCCTCCTGTGATACTAGTGGAATGGAAAGAGTTTTATCGTTGTATAATGACTACATCTGTGCGTTTCTCAAATACCTTCCTCCTCCCAGCTGATTTGGCTTATAATTGTTTTCAGCTTTGTGAAATTTTGCCCTTTTAAAGCACTAAGTATATGTATTATACAGGTCTGGATTCTTTTCTGTTTGCACATTACAAATGTAATCAAGTCATGATCACTTGTGCTTAAGCTACCATTATTTTTTAGTTCGGTGATCAGTTCTTCTCCATCTGTTAGGACAAGCTCTAATATAGAATTCCCTTGGGTTGGATGCAACAGTTTGAGTTAGGAAATTGTCATCTCTAATGTTTAGAAATGCCAAGGATGTATTCCAAGTATTAGCAGCATGAGCTTTATGGCACTCAATTGAAGTCCCCCAGGATCAAGCAGCTTTTTCCCCCCCTACCCATTATAGATAGATGCGTAAAGAGCTGGTCATTCTCTTCCCATGTGTGATTTAGTGTCTGTAGCAGACACCAGCTAGTACCTCTTCATGTACGGTACTTTATTTGTTAGGATTCAAAATTTGTAAGCATTCATGATCACATCCTTCTGAGTTAACAGATAATGCCATTTTTGACATAGAGTGCCTCTTTTCTACCCACTCTTTTTGCCCACTCAGTCCTTCCTACAAAAGTTTTATAACCATTGATTTTAACATTCCAATCAGGCAAATCATCCTACCAGATTTTAGTAATACCAACTAGATCAAATTTATGCTCATAAAGAGTACTTTAAATTCCCTTTGTTTGTTAGCATTGTTGTATAGGCAGTTCATTTTTTTCTCTGCATGTTCTTTGGTTCCTTGATTACTTTTTTTCTCCACATCTCAACTTTATGCTAAATGAGTGCTCATTTCTTACCTCTTTTTGTCTTCCCCTTTTGCTCCTAGTTTTGCTCCTGGCTAACCAGCTTGTCCCTAAGGAGATTGGTTCAGTTTCTACTGAGATGAAGGCCTCCTCTCCTCTTAGAAGATGGACCAATGTTCCACAAAACCAAAGCCTTCCACCCTACACCACTAATCTAGCCAGCAGTTCACTTCCAAAGTTTTCTGCCTTCTATCCTCCTCCACTTGTAGGAAGGAATGATCTTAGGGAAGGTCATTTTAAGCGTTCTTCTTCAGTATGGTTCCAAGTTCCCTGTTATCTGTCAGATATCCCTATCATGCTGTGTGGAGTGGCTCACAGCCGTGAGTACCAACCTCACTCAGGGCAGACTGTCAGAAAGCAGGGCAGACACCCCAACTGGTGATACATTCTATAATTACATTTCTCCAACCCAGTTTCAAGTCTGAACTCCTAAAGCACTATTACAGCCTTACCACAGACTGTCCCCACAGGCATTCCAGTCTGTGTTGTCACCCAGGCACGCCGGACTAGGTGAAGGATGGTCATTTTACACTAATAATCTCAACAATATTCATGTTACTCCCAGTCCCAAAGGACCAGTCACTTACCCCAGGTCAGCTATACTCGGATCTCAAACCAAAGACGATGCCTGTAGCCAATCCTGTAATTAACTAAAGATTTATTAACTAAGAAAAGAAATGGAGTTATTTACCAGGTTAAAACAGGAAACACACACATACTAGTTACAGTCATAGATTTTAAAAGGTAATGTAGGCTTCTGAAGTAATCATCTCTGTGTTCTTTAGGGCTGACCAGGCCAAGCAGCATGGGGATCTCTTGCTTATGTGTAGGAATCTTTGCCCCTCAGAGCCCATAGAGCATAAAAGATCCAGTTTCTCCTTGTCAGGGATTTTTATCCCCTTCACCACAGAATCCAAGCTGGTGGGATGAGTTCATACGCAGGCCTCCCCTTCCTGGAGGGAGAGAGGAATGCAATCAACAAGGTCTGTGTCTTTGATGCTACACAATGCCTCATTTACCTTCAGTGGGCCATCTGGTATGCAGGACGAGCATGCTACCTTAATGCTGCTTTTGTTTGGTGAGTTACACAGTTACAGAGGTTTACAATGCAAACTCTCAATGTAACTTTATACCATGGACTACAGAGGTTATAAGTATGATCAGTACATGCAGCATCCTACAAGCATTTTGTAAAGTCTGAACCCATTCTTATATCTGTGTTAACTACACTAACCCACAGGTGAGCTGGACTGGTTTCCAGCTCTGCATTTGTCAGTGTTCAGCAAGGCCCTGGGCCTTTGGCAAGAGCTGGCACCTGGTCTGCCAGCGTCACAGTCCCACAACATACTGTGATTAGTGACTCTATGAACCATCACCAGTGGCTCCTTTCCCATCAACTTCAGCAGCCTAGACAGTTTTAGAGGGATGTCTCAGATCTTGGCTTCAGAAAGGCAGCACGCCACCTGTTGTCTGCCTGTCCCTTGCAGAATCTTCTTTTGATTCTTCTGAGTATTGAATCCCCAACAAGAATCCTCTGTCTTCTCTTCCTTGGATGGTTTGAGATCTCTGTGTGGGCAAGCTTGCTTTTTCCTACAGGGTGGCCAAGCTGCCATCCTCAGGTGTACCCTATGCATCTCACCACTCCCTTGGACCAGCTAGAGCTTGAGAGGTATCTTTCACAGTTTCCATGCTGAGAACCTGGTATGGATTGGAAAGTTCTAGGTGTGTGGAATTGCTCTGGGTTGTCTTCTCCCTGGTGGTCACAGCCTGCCCAGCTCCTTATCTCCAGACAAATAAAATGCTACTGTGACATCTTACCATGGGGGGGGGTAAATATCTTCATTATACATATGGGGAAACTGAGGCATAACAAGGTAATAGGGCTAACACACAGATCATATGAAGCCAGGAATAGAATGTAGATTTCCTGAGTCCCGTATTTCCGCCTTAACCGCAAGACCTTCCTCTGAAGGACATGGGAGGTGCCCGTAATAATTTATGAATACTACATGTTCTATGTCATGAACTCCCTCAGGAACTAAGGATCTTCTACTCTTAAGTGCAAGGTACATTTCTTTGCCCTGTTTTCTTTAACATGAACACATAGCAACATGAATGTTAAACTCCTCCACTAAAAACAACACTTCATGTCTCTGCCTGGGGAGGTGATGAGAGACCAGCACGTGACAGATGTTAGTCACATTACTTAATGCATGACTGGAAGGCGCTCAGGTATGATGGTGCAGAGCGCAGGATAAGACCCTCAAAGAAGAGAATTCTCTCTCTCTGAGTGTTACTGTATTGTTTGCACCGTGCTTACAAGAGGTTGATTCCTGCAGGAGTGGACTGCACGTACACAGGAAAGTGGACAATAGCCTCAGACAGCCCCATTCACCAGTATTTGAAGAACAGTGCAGGTGTCCTCTTTGAAGTTTCACCTCCAGCTGTGCTGAATTTGTCTGGCCCATGATTGCAGGTCGGGGGGCGGTTTCTGGGTGGGAAAAACTGGAACCAAGGACATTGGGGTGAATAAAAGGACAGCCCTGAAAAACAGAGAGAGGGAGGCAGGGGTTGCCAGGGAGCAGATGGAACCCCAGTCTTCAGAGGCAAGGATGTCTGGGATAAGCTAGCCCTGTCTAAGCCTGTAGGTAACACAGATGTGGGTGTAGAACTATGAGTGCGTTGAAACTTTCAGCTCTTGTTCTGCTTTGTTTTGATATTGAGATTAAATACTGTGTTGTTCTGGAAGAGCCAGTGCAGGGTTCTGCATTCACCACTGGTTGCAGCTCCTTGAAGGGAAGACGGGCAGAATGCAAACCCAGCGATCAAGGCTGGCACACAAGGAGTTGTGCCCTGAGGCCCCTGTCTGAGAGTGGGAGAATTGTGAGATTCTCACCTGAAAGAGGTGGAGGGGCAGGGCCTGTCACCTAAAGGGATGCTTTCAGAAATGAGAGTAGGGGTGCAGCTATATCTGTAACCGGGACACACCTTTCTCCACACGTGCCCCAATGATCTAATCCAGTGTGGCAAGAGTGAGATGCAGGATTACGTGCATCGTTGTTCTGCCAGGAGGCAGGGGACTGCACGAGGCAGGCCTGTTCCATAGTGCAAGTCTGGTCCAGTCTGGCAGAAGGTGGGATACCAACCTACATACACCAAGGGCTGATCCAACGCCTGAGTAGAACAACAAATGGTTTCAGGTGTTGAGCTGCTGTTCCTCAGTTGTCCTGAAGAGGGAGCCCTTATCCCTCCTTCTGGGGCCTGCTGTGTATAAAACACAAGTGGAGATCCTTGCTTGCTTCCTTCCAGCAGCTGAGCTGTTAGCAGCTGGTGCAGGGGGCCTCCTTCCTGCTTATGCAAGCAACCCTGGCCTGGGGAGAAGACCCAGCATGATGCCATTAGATCGGGATTCAGTCCTACTCAGAGCCATGCAGCAGGCTTCCTTACTCTGCTCCTTTCTCTTGAGTGCTCTGCGGGGGAGCTGTGTTCCCCCTGGCCCTCACTTTAGGGGAGTTTCAGAGTAGCAGCCGTGTTAGTCTGTATTCGCAAAAAGAAAAGGAGTACTTGTGGCACCTTAGAGACTAACAAATTTATTAGAGCATAAGCTTTCGTGAGCTACAGCTCACTTCATCGGATGCATTCGGTGGAAAATACAGTGGGGAGATTTATATACACACTTTAGGGGAGTGTGTGTTATACTACACCACTGAGAGGTGTGGCTGGGGCACTTGACCAGCACTCGGTCCTAGCGGGGGCAGTTGGGCTTCTCACATACCTGTTGCTACAAGGCACTGGGAAGAGATTGGAAGAGGGAGAGGAAATGGCCACAAAGCCCTAGAGCTAATGCAGCAAGGGGGTGTCCTACCCTCTGCCTCTCCAGCTGGCAGCCTGGGCTTGTCCTTGAGGTTTGGGCTTGATTGTGGTGGTTGTCATACTGCCACCAGCAGGAATCCTGCTGAAAGCCAACTGAGGCTGAGCTCCTGGAGAAACTGGGACCAGCCACTCTGCAAGTTTCTTACTGCAGCCCCAGCCTGTGCTCCACCAGCTGTATCTGTCCTGTCCACTCCCTAACTCAGCAGCACTTCCTGGAAGCAGTGTGGACGTGAGATGCACTAGCTGAAGAGACTCAGTGTGGGCTAGGGACTACAATAGGGGGCTGTGAGTCAGGGATCCTGGTTCTATCCCCAGCTTGCCCACAAAGTCAAACACACTGGGAGCCCAGAATTAGCTAAGCAAAGACACCTCCCAGTTGCTATCAGCACAAGCTGGTGGTTCAGCACCTCTGAAAAATTCAGCCCTAAATGTTTACAGCTGGGCTCCCTAACTCAGGGTCTGCCAGTGTGACAGATTGGTCCCTTCTGCTCTGTGCCTCAGTTTCCCCATCTGTAGCATGCAGCTAGCACTAGCTGCCTGCCTCCCAGGGGTTGTTCCTGGGAAGGGACTCTGAGCTCCCAGAGCGTGTGGTAGAGGGGCAGAGCATTATTCTGGGATGGCTTGAATGGAGAGCAAAGGGCTGTTCAGGTTCCAACGCATTTCCCCCAGCTTAGCCCTTTGAGGAGTGGGCAGTCAGGGTAGGAGCAGAGGGTGGGTTTGCTTTATGCTGACAGCTGCCATTCCTCTCATGGTGACCTTGCTGTGACCCCAGGGGAAAGGGAAAGGGGGTTTCCATGCCCTCCCCCTCCCCTACTGGCTCTGCAGGGGACAGGTGCTGTAGCATGCTGGCTTATCAATAATGCAGGAGTCTTGGGGAATGGCTCTATGCAAAGGCCAACGCAGGGATCTGTGCAGGGGCAGCACTCAGCCACCTCAGTCTGCTTCTCCTGCCCAGGGAGCAGGGCACTGAATTCAAGGCACCTGCTTATCTGTAGGGGCAAGCTGGATGGAGCACCACTATTGCTTGGCAGGGAAAGGGTTAAACCTTTTTGCTGGTGCAGGTTTCTGCCCTTGGGGCAGGGCCTGAGTCTGGGGCCAGCTAGGTGGGAGGAGGCTGGAAGGGGCAGGGCTGAGGGAAGCCAGCCTGCTGCTGGGCAGGGCTACGGGCTATGACCACGCTCCCCTCCCCCACCCCATTTTGCAGCACCTGGGTGCTGGGTTCTGAACAGCCCCAGCTCGGCCCCACGCATAGCCCAAGTCAACAGCAGTCCTGGCAGGGTGATGATAGGGGGACCCAAGCCAGCCCCACCACCCCAGCGCCCGTCGCTGCTCCCCCATCCCCTAAAACATTCCTCTGCTTTTGTCAGTTTTGCCAAAACAGTCGGGCCATCTGGGATGGGGCTTAAAAAGGGCCTGTCCCAGCCGAACTGGGATGGATGGGCACCTAAACCCTGGAGATGGGGAAGCATGGGGGCAGTGCCTCAGAAAGCACTGCTCTGTACAAGAGCCAGGGAGCACACGGAAGGGGGTCACTCGGTGGGGCAGCTAATACCCCGAGCTGAGGAGGGTCTAGACAGCAGTCCTATGCCCCCATCCTGCTGTGCTAGGCTCACCCCAGCACTTCTCTCAACTCTCTGCCTTGTCCAATCTCCAATTGCCAAGGGGCATTCCTATCTGCACCTGTTCCTAGCAGCCCACCTCCATGGCAGTCTGCTTCCCTGACTCCTGGAGGTGCCTGGCCACAGCCTATGAGCTCCCTGGAGCTGGCCATGCGTGGCTGGAAAGGCACGCAGGCTGCAGGGCTGGATCGTCTCAGGCAGGAACCCCCTGCAGCGACACCTCTGTTAATGTCGTTCCATATTAACCTGCTGCCTGTGATGCCAGCTTCTCGCCCAGCAAGGAGCAGATACGTGGGGCCCCAGCTCTCAACCCCCATCACCCTAGTGCACCTCGTGCCTGCAGGTGATCTGCCCGCCTGGCAGCTCAGCCTCTTGGATATGTGGGGCCTGCTGGCCCC
This sequence comes from Dermochelys coriacea, assembly GCF_009764565.3. Taxonomy (NCBI): domain Eukaryota; kingdom Metazoa; phylum Chordata; order Testudines; family Dermochelyidae; genus Dermochelys; species Dermochelys coriacea. The sequence goes on along the minus strand of NC_050084.1, from coordinate 24,750,647 downwards.
TCCAGGGGTGCAGCACAACTCACCTTCCCTGGCATTGTGGGCTCTCCCACACCCAGGCACGCAGCCTGCCAGGCCCAGCCTGGATCCTTTGGAGGCATCCGTCCTGGCCACCCTAGGTTTGCCTGCACGCAGTGGGAGTGCTGGGGCTTGGGGGAAGGGGACATCTGCAGCTTAGTGCAGGATGTTTCTTGGAGAATTGCTGGTGAAGTTAGACCAGGGCTGGATTAGGAGCCGGGGCCTGCCCAGCCCTCACCGCCAGGACCCTGGCCACACACCAAGAAGTGGCCCCAGAAAGAGTCACAGACAGTGGGGAGGGCAAAGATGACTAAGAGCCCAGGGCGGGATTGCTGTGCTCCCTGGGCTGCCCTCCCCGGTGGTCTTGGCTGCATACCAGCTGGCAGCAGCTGCTCAGCCTGGCCCCCTGGGCGCAGCCTGACAGATGGAGGATGGATGGAGGGAGCGCCAATTAAATGAATGCAGGATCACACCCTACCAGGCTCCACTTTCAGAGCAACCCAAACCCTCCCCACAGGGCTCAGCTTACTCTAGTCCCCCAGAAGCAAATGCCCACTGTGCAGAGCGCCACAGAGACCAACCTCCTGCAGTGCTCGCACCCCCTTTACATAGAATCATAGAATATCAGGGTTGGAAGGGACCTCAGGAGGTCATCTAGTCCCACCCCCTGCTCAAAGCAGGACCAATCCCCAACTAAATCATCCCAGCCTTGGCTTTGCCAAGCCTGACCTTAAAAACTTCTAAGGAAGGAGATTTCACCACCTCCCTACGTAACGCATTCCAGTGTTTTACCACCCTCCTAGTAAACAAGTTTTTCCTAATATCCAACCTAAACCTCCCCCACTGCAACTTGAGACCATTACTCCTTGTTCTGTCATCTGCTACCACGGAGAACAGTCTAGATCCATCCTCTTTGGAACCCCCTTTCAGGTAGTTGAAAGCAGCTATCAAATCCCCCCTCATTCTTCTCTTCCGCAGACTAAACAATCCCAGTTCCCTCAGCCTCTCCTAAGTCATGTGCTCCAGCCCCCTGACCATTTTTGTTGCCCTCCGCTGGACTCTTTCCAATTTTTCCACATCCTTCTTGCAGTGGGGGGCCGAAAACTGGACACAGTACTCCAGATGAGGCCTCACCAATGTCGAATAGAGGGGAACGATCACGTCCCTCGATCTGCTGGCAATGCCCCTACTTATATATCCCAAAATGCCGTTGGCCTTCTTGGCAACAAGGGCACGCTGTTGACTCATATCCAGCTTCTCGTCCACTGTAACCTCTAAGTCCTTTTCTGCAGAACTGCTGCCTAGCCATTCGGTCCCTAGTCTGTAGCAGTGCATGGGATTCTTCCTTCCTAAATGCAGAACTCTGCACTTGTCCTTGTTGAACCTCATCAGATTTCTTTTGGCCCAATCTTCTAATTTGTCTAGGGCCCTTTGTGTCCTATCCCTACCCTCCAATGTATCTACCGCTCCTCCCAGTTTAGTGTCATCTGCAAACTTGCTGAGGGTGCAATCCACACCATCCTCTAGATCATTAATGAAGATATTGAACAAAACCGGCCCCAGGACTGACCCTTGGGGCACTCCGCTTGATACCGACTGCCAACTAGACATGGAGCCATTGATCACTGCCCATTGAGCCTGACGATCTAGCCAGCTTTCTATCCACCTTATAGTCCATTCATCCAGCCCATACTTCTTTAACTTGCTGGCAAGAATATTGTGGGAGATTGTGTCAAAAGCTTTGCTAAAGTCAAGGAACAACATGTCCACTGCTTTCCCCTCATCCACAGAGCCAGTTATCTCTTCATAGAAGGCAATTAGATTAGTCAGGCATGACTTGCCCTTGGTGAATCCATGCTGACTGTTCCTGATCGCTTTCCTCTCCTCTAAGTGCTTCAGAATTGATTCCTTGAGGACCTGCTCCATGATTTTTCCAGGGACTGAGGTGAGGCTGACTGGCCTGTAGTTCCCAGGATCCCCATTCTTCCCTTTTTTAAAGATGGGCACTACATTAGCCTTTTTCCGGTTGTCCAGGACCTCCCCCGATCGCCATGAGTTTTCAAAGATAATGGCCAATGGCTCTGCAATCGCATCCGCCAACTCCTTTAGCACTCTCGGATGCAGCTATCCGGCCCCATGGACTTGTGCTCTTTCAGCTTTTCTAAATAGTCCCAAACCACTTCTTTCTCCACAGTGGGCTGGTCACCTCCTTCTCGTGCTGTGCTGCCCAGTGCAGTAGTCTGGGAGCTGACCTGGTTCGTGAAGACAGAGACAAAAAAAACATTGAGTACATTAGCTTTTTCCACATCCTCTGTCACTAGGTTGCCTCCCTCATTCAGAAGTAAGGGGCCCCCACTTTCCCTGACCTTCTTGTTGCTAACGTACCTGTAGAAACCCTTCTTGTTACTCTTAACATCTCTTGCTAGCTGCACCGCCAGGTGTGATTTGGCCTTCTTGATTTCACTCCTGCATGCCTGAGCAATATTTTTGTACTCCTCCATGGTCATTTGTCCAATCTTCCACTTCTTGTAAGATTCTTTTGTGTGTTTAAGATCAGCAAGGATTTCACTGTGAAGCCAAGCTGGTCACCTACCATATTTACTATTCTTTCTACACATCGGGATGGTTCGTTCCTGTAACCTCAATAAGGATTCTTTAAAATACAGCCAGCTCTCCTGGACTCCCTTCCCCCCCCCCATGTTATTCTCCCAGGGGATCCTGCCCATCAGTTCCCTTAGTGCCTGTCTCCAACCTGTAGATCTGAGAGCTGGAGAGACCCTAAGCACATCCCTCTGGCGTGTGACTTGCTGGGACAGGGCTGGGTTCCCAGGAATTGCTCCAGCTCTTGGTCTCTGTTCCAATCTACACTCTCTCCTTAATAGATCTGCCTGCCTCCCTCACTTGCATCCTGCTAGGGGCTCACCCTCTGTACTGAACTTTGTCTCTTCCTTCAGCATTGCAAGGATACGAGCGTCGTGCTCAGAGCTCTGGTTGCGTGCATCCCTAAGAGAGCTGCTAGGACAGCTCTCCCTAGAACAGGCGGGGGACCGTCACTGACACTGAAAGGTGGCAAATTCAGAATGTATACAGGGAGATACCATTTTCAGATACAGTTAACCTGAGGAACTCACTGCCACAAGGTCTTACTGGGGCCAAGAGTACAGCAGGTTCAAGAAGGGACTGGAGAGTTCTATGGAGAACAAGCCTATACACTTAAAACAGTAAATACTCAAACGCAAACAAGAGCAAGGAAGGGACTGAAACTCTCTGGCTTCGGGCATGAGCCAAGTACTGCGGTTGGAAGGAAAATCCCCCCCCAGGGGGCTGGTTACCTCATAACCCCCCAGTTATAGTGATCGTGCTCACAAGGCGTGTGGCCAGGGATGTCATCCTTGTCTAAGGAACCTCTGGTCTCAGAATTTAGAATTTATCTGGCCTGTGCAAAAGGGGCTGAACTGGGTAATAAAAGGTTAAAACAACTATTCTAGGCTTGGGCTAGGCCACATTTCTTGCACCAGGGTCTAGTGGATTGACCCAGCCGACATCATCCAGCCAGAGCCAGTAGGAGACCAGGGATTCCTGGAGCACCTGGTCATCAAGTCTGCCTGCCCAGAGAGGCCAGCGAATCTGCCCTGAGTCCCTCACAAAGTGGGACAGCGTGGTTGAACTAGAGCAGCTCTTACAGAATGATTCCCAGGAGAGGAGAAGGGACTTGCCCAAGGTCACCCAGAGGTCAGTGGCAGAGCCAAGACCAGAACCCAGGTCTCCAGAGTCCTATTCAGTGCCCTGGCTGCAGGATCATGCTGCCTTCTTTGCACCATTAGCCGCTAATGACATTAATTAATGTGCATTTAAATGAATTTTTAAACCAAGTTAAAAAGCAACATCAACTGGATCAAAAAGACAAGGCAATTTTGATTGGGGTTCAAGAGTCGGAGCTTGGAAATCCTCAATCCAGCTGGACAATAACACAGCAAATTGTATTTTTTAAAATTCAGTGTGTTACTCCCACGCCAGCCTTGGTCGGTTTCAAGCAGCCAGGAGATTGGAAGCCAATTACAACCCAGAGGCGTTTCAAATTGCCTGGTGCTGCTGGTGCACCTTTGATTTGTGCTCTGCCCCTCACAGGAGGGACATCTCTGGACAGGACCCAGCTTCTGTTGCATTTGCAAAACATCCCCAGAAATGAAAATATTCGGGGTCACACTGATGAGAGAAAGGGAAACGGGGTCTGTTCAGGCTTGGAGGGGGAAGGCGTAAGGTGCTGATCCTGCAGGGTTGTGCGTGGTTTACTTTACACACACTCTTCAGACGGCCTGTGGTGTTGCCAGCACCTCATTGCTGTCGGCAGCCACTTTTCTCTGACAGCTGCACTTTTGTGCTCGCTACACCAACAAAGTATGTGAAAGGCCAGTTCCAAACCCACAGTCTGGGACACCAAGCCCAGGCAGTGGCCAGCTTGACCCAGCGCACTGATGTCCAAGCAGATTGTGGTCGCTGAATCTAGCATCTCCCTGCTAGGCAGCTAGTGCTGAGGGCGACATGCCGGACATTCAGTGTCAGCATACTGGCCAGGAGCCACAAGCCTGGGAATAATCAGATCCCCTACGCAGCCCATGATGAGCTGGATGCTGTTCTCATCACCTGGGCAACCGCCAGGCCATCCATGTACTTGAGAACCCTGACCCTTCCTCTGATGTGAGAGTGAGGCCGGCAGCCAGGAGCTGACTATTTCTCAGTGACCATTGGCTGAGGAGGATAGTGATCCTCCCAAGGTTTCCTGTTCGCCTTGTGCTGGGGCAGCTGGCACTGGGCCTGGGGAATGTCTGAAGCTGGGGTGTGGTTGCTGGGTTCCAGGCTGGCACGTGTAACTGACAGCAGCACCAGTGGTTACTGAGCAGAGACTCCCTCGTGCCTGCGGCACCTGTTACTGTTGCTGTATGGCCATCAGCCAGGCAGCAGGAATTCACTGCTGCCAATCCATCACTAGCCTGGCTGGCCCCAAAGCCATGTGTAACATCTCACCCAGCCCTAGAACCCAGCTAATGCAACCGCAGATCCAAAATCCTGCTCCCAGCCCCCAGAATGCCACTCCCCACCAAGGGGTTTGGCGCAGCATGTCAGAGCTGCCTTCACCCATTGTTCTTCAGGGGAAATGACCACAAATGAGGACAGGACCCCAGTGGCATTCACTGCCATTACGGCATCCGCAGAGAGCTTACGTGCCAGCAGTGAGGCCTGGACTCAGAAACATTAATAAGCATAAAGAAAAGGAGTACTTGTGGCACCTTAGAGACTAACACATTTATTAGAGCATAAGCTTTCGTGAGCTACAGCTCACTTCATCGTATGCATCCGAGGAAGTGAGCTGTAGCTCACGAAAGCTTATGCTCTAATAAATGTGTTAGTCTCTAAGGTGCCACAAGTACTCCTTTTCTTTTTGCGAATACAGACTAACACGGCTGCTACTATGAAACCTGTCATTAATAAGCATGAGCAACTTATTCCACAGAGGGCCTCTCGGCACACGCAGCCCCGGCACTAGCAATGCGGAGTTACCTGCCCATCCCACTCGCTGTCAGGAGCTGCCTAGATAACTACTGGAGAGGAGAGGTGATCTTTCTCTGATCTGCAGCTCTCACGGCAGCAAATCCCTCAGCCCAGCTCTGCACAGAGTTAGGTACCATGGCTGCCTCTCTTCCTGCGCTCCTGTTAAGATTAACTGATTAACTTGCCACTGGGCAAGGACCACTTCTCCTTCAGGCTTCTTTCCCTGCCTTGGGTTTGCCAGGGGTAAAAGCATTAGCCCAGAGCACTCATTCTACCCACTAAAAGCTGAATAGTTCAAAATAGCCATTGGGAGAATGTAGGACCAGAGTTTTAGAATTTAGCATGAGTGATTTGCCCACACATATTCACAGCCATTGTGCCTATGGGCAGATACGTCATTTGCATGTACCAGCTGCTGTGACTGCTCATGCATTTCGGCTGCACAAGTCTAACTATTCGCCCCACCATTTCGAGGCTGGCTGCAATTCTTGTGCTCCATGTTGTTTGGAGCTTGAATGCAACCTCTGTGTAAAAGTGCTGGATAAAATTCTCCAGGCCACAGGAATTAAGCAATGTATGTTTCTGTCACAGCCCTGTGATGATACAGGAGTGGTCTGTTACGTGGCTGCGTATTAAAGAATGATCCAGCAGTGCCTAGGACAGGTCAAGGGTCAGTCACTCCTTTTCAATGGGTGTGCCTGTAAATCTAAATCAGCACACATCCCAGAGGAGCTTTCCAGTAACACTGGCTTTCTCCCCACATCCACACTGAGAGAGGAAGGAGCAGGGAGGACGGGAGAGGTCTCAGGCCTCCTCCTCCTGCAGCTGTCTGCTAGAGAGAGGAAAGCACAACCAGAAGTGCTGCCCTGGTGATCACAGGGGCAAACGGTCTGAGCGACCAGCAGAGTTAGAGCGAGCTCCTTCTTCTGCACCCAGCCTAGAGCCGCCTCAAAGAGACAACCCTGCTCATCAGTTAGGCAGGCCCCAAATGGAGCTGGACCCAGAAGAGACTGGGGATTCAGGGCCGAAGAGGGCTGAATTTCTACTGTAAAGAGTGCAAGCAGTTAACACTCGCCCAGGCTGGCCTGATCCCCACTGTTACCCTTTGCTGGTAACCTCTGAGGACACAGGTTTTGCAAGGGTGCAGGAGACCCAGTTTCTGGCCTAACACTGACCCCCGGGGGGGAAGTAGCATCCATCTTGAAAGAAACCCTTGCAGCCTTTCTCTGTGCAATCCACTGCGGACGTTGTTTGCCCTTTCGCAGAAGACATAACTGATGCATTAGTGCTAGGAGATGAGGGAGCAGCCACAGCCAATTGTGGATGACTGGGGCTATCTGCTCCTTTCAAATGCAGACTTTGCTACTGTCCTTGATGCCTTTGTCACCTTCAGATTAGACTAAAAGAAAAGGAGTACTTGTGGCACCTTAGAGACTAACAAATTTATTAGAGCATAAGCTTTCGTGAGCTACAGCTCACTTCATCGGATGCATCCGATGAAGTGAGCTGTAGCTCACGAAAGCTTATGCTCTAATAAATTTGTTAGTCTCTAAGGTGCCACAAGTACTCCTTTTCTTTTTGCGAATACAGACTAACACGGCTGCTACTCTGAAACCTCAGATTAGACTGGTTTCCAAGCTGCCTGTTGGTTTTGACCTACAATGCCCTAAGGGGCCTGCCTGTGACCTGCCTATCCAAGAGACCTCTCTCTCCCTATGGCCTACTACACATCAGCAGAGGTATCCGAGCTGAAGCCCTGTTGGTATAATAGAGATGGGCAACTGGCAGGGCCTTCCTCGCAATGCACTGCCACCCCAGGCCTAAACCACATTGTCTGTCACCCTTCAGGGCATGGAGGCCAGCCCCACATCTTCCCCCTTCCTTTGCTGCAGTGGGCACAGGCTGGAACAGGTGGTGGGGGACTCTAGGGGCAGGGGGCAAGTCAATGGATTAGGGCTGTATTTCTGCTCTTGCTGGCTATTTGATCTGATCTGGGAGAGCAGACAGCTGTTTGTGTCTTTACCAGGCTCTGTAGGGCTCCCAGCACAGCGGTGGGTCATTTGGGCTAAAGGTGTGTCAGGCCTTCCTCCCCACACACAGCAGCTCCAGCACGGAGAGTCAGGGAGCTCTGCTAACTCCCCAAGCGAGCGGCACAGTTGGCCCCTATCTAACCTGAGTGACTGCCAGGGGGCGCGAGGGAATGCCTGCTCCAGCCGTCCTCTCTGAACGATCCCTTTGTGCTGCTAACCGCAGCGTCTGAGTAAAACCCCACAGCCTCACTGACACTGGAGAAGAGCCGCCTGCCTCTCCTCTCCTGCTCACTCCCATTGCACTGAAGTCCCCACCAGGGGTCAGGTTTGAAATGCTGCTATGCTTAGCGCTCTCTGCCTCCTTCCCCGCTTGGAGCAAACGTTTACATCGGAGCATCCTGAGGGGCCAGAGCCTCAAACAATGGGAGACACAGGGGCTCAGCACCTCTTAGGACTGGGCCTGTAATGATTGAGAATACCTGTTAGTTCATCCAGAGATTGGGCTGCTGTCCCCTACGGGCCACCTACAAGGGCACCTTCCCCCTCTAGCTTCCATGTCCCAAGCATGGGGACGTGCTCCCTCCCTGGGAGACCATTCCACAGCCTCACAGATCCCACTGGTGTGAAGTTGGTCTGTCTCCCTTTAATTAAGATTCCCAGCCTTCTCGCCTTTGTTCCTTATTCATTAGGGCCCCAATCCTTCATTGCACACTCAGAATTCTCAATGGGAGTTCTGGCTACACAGGGTAATTCCCCAAAACTGGCTTCCTGAAATCTGTAATGCTCCTTCATGAAAATGTACACAAATAGCTCATGGTCACTGGTTCCAAGCCTTCCTTTTAGTCTGAGTCAGACAAACCAGAGCTAGGGCACCTTCTCCTTGGGTGGGAATCTTTAGGTTAAGTTGGGCTATATTTGCTTGCTTAGATAAAATCTCACATGCGTATATCATCTTTCATTCCCAGTGCCTTAAGAACAAAGGGCTTTTTCAGTCTCACTGCTCTCCAGTCCTAGTGACCTGTAGTAGATACCCACGCTCATTTCTCCCCTTTTTTCCTTGCTCACTGGAGTTCCTCACCATAATCTTGCCAGGGCTTCCCTGCAGGACACTGACCAGAACCCAAAAGACTCCAAGGAGTGCTAAGGACACCAGAGGGAGGGAATCGCACTCAGGTGTTTGTGTTTTTCCATCACTGTGTTGCAGTCTATGAGTAAAGTGTGTACACACGTCTAAGAAGTTCCTTTGTAAAACCTGTGTTCTTTGCTTTACCCGTCATATGGTCTCTAAAGAGTTAAATTATAACCCAGAGCACCCATGGAGGATGGACTCTGGAGAGAGCATACACAGGCTTGGCAGGTTCTCAGAGCTAAGGGTAGTTGGACTGTGGGGTCCCACAGTGCCAGAGATAGAGTTTGCACCCTAGCAATGTGCCCAAGTGGCCACGACTAGAGCCAGTGCCTGGGCACTGCTCCGCCCCAGTTGGCTTGCAAGCACGAAGGATCCAAAGTTGGGATCCAATACAGCCAACTGCTGAATGTCCACATGGGGGGCTCAGCCAGGGCAGCAAGCGATAACAATGCCTTCCTTCCCCAATGGCAGGGGAGGCATAAGTGGGATGTAACGCTGGCAGGAGGACACGGCCGTTAAAAGCCCCTTGCTTGGTGAGACCCACCATAGGGCTTCCATGGCCACAAGGGGTTGGGAGCTGAGCCAAGCGGCAGCACGGGTGGGAGGCTCCTGGCGAGGTATGCCCCCCCCCACGCACTGAGGCTAACAAGGACGAGAAGGCTGTCTCTGGTTACCATAATTACTCACTGAGCGAAGGGTAGGAGAGGCAGAGCCACCGGGAGAAGGCCCTGCGGGCACCACAATTAGGGGAAACCTGAGATCCCTCCAACAGACAGGGCCACAAACCGACCTCTCTCCCCTTTGTCCATGGGCAGTTTAGCCTTCCCCTGCAGCAGGCTGCTGGCCTGTACTGAGCAGGGAGTCACAATCTAGGTATCACAGCAAGGTCTGGGACACCCAGGGGACGGGGTGCAGCTCCCAGAGCAGCACCAGAGAAGAGATGGGTGGGGGAGGAGAAGGGGCAATGGAGATTTTCAAGATTCACCCCATTTATTAGCCCCTCTCACATCCCAGCGCATCTGCCATTTCCCCAGTGCTGTGCCCTGGTGCCCCGTGGAGCAATCTGCTGCAGCCACCCCCTTCCCACAGCACGGCCTCACTCTCCCTATCCCTTCCATTTCCTCAAGCACAGCAAAATGCCAGCCAGGATTAAACAGCTCCCTCCCCAGCACAGCGTTCGCCCATCTCCCCCACACCGTGCAGCCCCCCACCAGCCCCCTATTCCCTGCAGCACAGTGCACTGCCCCTACTCCTCAAGGCACTCAGTGACTCTCCTGGGAGAGCAAATTCCCCTCCTCTCACAGCACAAGCACCAAGTAAAGAGCAGAGACTGGAAAGCGCCTTTATTTGGAAAATGATCTTTGTGTCCCATGCTCCCCAGGGCAGCCTGACAAACTGCCACGTATCTGCCTGGGAGGCCCTAGTGCCATACAGCGTGGTACCAGGGGCCCTGCCCTGTCCTCTTTGACCCTGCCCCTCATGTCTCCCACACTCCTGCCCCTGGCTATCACACCTCATTCACGCGCGCCCCCACACAGACTGTCCCCCACAGGCTGGCAGAGCTGGGGGGGGGGGAGGGGAGACAGCAAGAGCCCTCCTTCTGCGAGTCCTCTGCACCCCACATGGCCCTGTTCTTATCCCGCTCACTGTACCCTCATAGCCCTCAGCCCGGGTCTGCATTCCCCTCTGTGCCCCACGGACTCTCCTCGTCCCCATATCTTCCTCTCATCCGCATTCACCTCCAACCCATGCAGGGCAGCTGGGATCCTGTCCCTTATGCCCGTAATCTGCCAGCAACCCCCCCACCTCCTCAGGCTGTGTACCCCCCTCACCACATGCCTGCTGGCTCCTACTGACACTGCCATCTGACAACCCCCCATCGCCCCAGTCCCAACTCCGCCTAGCCTGCTGCTCTCACTGCTGCTGCAGAATCAGACGCCCCCATGCAACACCTGCCAGAATTTGGCACCCAGCTTCTCGGGAAACCCCTATTATAATTAACCACTGCCAGGCTGCCTCTAACACTCCTGCCTCTGGCCACGTGGCAGCCACACAGACCCCACTGCTAGCTGCATCCAGGAGCAGTTCATTACGTCACCGCCGCAGACAGCAGCGCACCCTAGAGGCTTCCTGAGAACCTGGGGTGGAAGCGAACAATGCCTTCGAGCCGCCCAGCTGGCAGGGACTGTGTTCGGTTCACATTCATTCTCTAGCACAGGAAGCTCACGTGTGCTGGTCGGCTGGTGTATCAAGGACTCGGGTCTGAGGACATCTCATCGCCCCAATAGCTACCGGTGGGGCGGCTCCTGCTTCTGTGGGTAAGATGGGTGCGCATGCTGCACACGGAAAGGCCGCGGGCTAAGCAGGGGGATGTGTCCAATCAGACGCAGAGGGGAGCCCAGGCATGGGATACTGGAGCGAGATGTTGGAGACTGGCCTGAGCGAGAGGCCAGGGGAGGAAGGTTTCGGCTGGGAGGGGCAACGGGCACAGGGAATGGTATGATGGCATCAGAAGGGACCAGCACGGCAGGCGTGTAGCCACAGTGGAGCTGGAACATCTTGGGAGAGGCTGCATTTTGCACCAGGGCAACTTGGGCTTGGGCTGGGCTTAGCGGGGTGGCTCGCTGCCCCTTGCAGCACGTGGGGAGCCAACTCAGCTGCTTCTCCTTCCGCAGGAGTTGCTCCAGTTTCTCCACTTGTGTCCTGCGGAGGTGGGACAGCATCCGGCTCTGCTGAAAGAATTCCAGGAAGGCATCCAGGGGCAGCTTCCGGCCCAGGAACTTCTCCACCTGCACCTGTGGGGCACAGAAAATGGGACATCAGCCTGGGGTGGAAGGCAGGAACATGCAAATCCCGGATGGCCCATGGGACCCCGGAGACGGATAGCAACACTGAGCCAGAGAGCAGGCAGGAACCATCCAGAGCGGAGGGGACTCCCAGAAACCTGATGGGGCAGCCGTAGGAGAGGATGCTCTGGGGGTGAAATCCTGAAGTCAATGGGGGTTTGACATTGACTTCAGCAGAGTCAAGATTTCACCCATGCAGGCTTCCGAGAGGATGCAGGTGACACATGGCTTGGTGGCCAGCTCCATGCAGCTCCCATCGCTACCGACCGAGAGGTCCCAGGGGCTGAGGAAGCTGAGTAGCTACAAGGTCACCAGAGTCAGGGAGGTCAATGGCAAAGCAGGTCCTGCAAACTCACCTCCGACTCCACCTCGGCTGCATCCAGAGTGGCTTGGAGTTGGCTCAGGATGCTCTGCAGGCTCCACTTCCTCAGGCAGGTCTCTGCTCGGGGGGAAAGCAGCTTCAGCCAGGGGCATACAAACGAACCTGGCCCTGCAACGGAGCCTCCAGCCACCCCCCTCCGGCCAGTCCAAGGAGAGGCCTCCGACCCCATTGCCCAGCCATATTTCTGCCCTTGCGGGGCCATCATTTGCTGAGCCGAAAGTTCCTCCCTCAATGGCCATCAAGGCAGGGCCCAGCCAGCGAGTGACAGGTCAGAGCCAGCTTCCCCACTGCATCCCAGAACCAGAGCCTGGGGACAGCTGTCCCCACTGACACAGGGCGGCTCCACTCACCCACTCGCTGCTGCTTTTCCTGACATGCCTCCCTTGTCTCCTGCAGCTCCTGGTACTTTATGGCCAGTGAGGCTTTGCCGTTCTCCAGCTGCGGCCGCAGGGACAGGTTTTCCTTGGCCAGGGCATAGTTCGAAGCCAGGCACATTTCCCGCTCCAGCTGCAAGCTCTGAAACTGTAGGGACATCATAGCTCAGAACTAGCCACCCTCCAACTCCATTGCCACCACCACTTGCAGGGCCTAACCCCACTCTCCAGAAAACACTCCTCAGCACTCTGTCACTCCCACAACTCTCCTCTAAAGCTAGCCCCGCTGACGGGCCCATCGCAGCTCAGTCCTCCACAGAGAGCACCCCAATTCACTCAGCCAGCCAAGTACAGAGGGTGTTAACCAGAGCACTGGCCAGAGCGGCCAGGTCCGCATCAAAATAAGACCTTTTACGAGCTCCGCCTCTCCGTACCATTCTGCTCCCTCCGCCCCAGCTTCCCCAGAAGCAACAGGTGGGGGAAGAGTTCCTGGCAAGAGGCAGCAGCTGCATTAAAATCCAGGCGCACAGCTAGGAGCCCCACACACCAACTGGTCTGGGGGAGATTACACAAAAATGCCACACATCTTAAATGGGCCAGACAGTTTCTCTGCGGGCTAACAGGCTAACACCTGTATTCCCCACACTGACAGGCACGAGCCAACCACTGAGACAGGTTTGCTTTCTGACAGGCCTGGGGAAGAGATGCTGGAAAGCGGGCCGAGAAAGACTAAAAATAATCTGACCCAATTCCCCAGGAACATATCCCAGCACGTCAGAGCCAAATAAACCTTCACAATTGATCCTAGTGGCACTAGCATTCCTGCGCAGAGCCCAGAGGCGGCATTCTGGTCATCCTTTTTTCTTTGGTTGGTTGGTTGTTTTTTTTTTTTGCTTGGGCAGTTGCGCTCTCAGAGCTTGGGGTGGCAAATTTTTTGCTTGGGGTGACAAAAAAACCTAGAGCCAGCCCTGGACAGAAAGATCTGCACAGCACTTCCTCTGGGGTTGTTTTAAGAGATGCCCGCACCGTACCACGGGGGGGGGAGGGGGCGAACTGGCTTTGGGAAAGCGTCTAATTAACCACTGGAACAATGTACTGAGGGTCGTGTTGAGTTCTCCAACACTGGCAATTAGAAAAACCTCCAATCTCTATTTAACAGATCTGCACCCGGAATTATTTGGGGCATGTCTCTGGCCTGTGTAATAAGGGAGGTCAAATGAGCTGGTCACAATGGTCCCATCTGGCCTTGGAATCTATAATCTATATCAGCAGTTCTCAAATTTTAGCAGCCCAAGGACCCCCATTTTGATTTAAATTTTTTGTGGACCCCTAAGGCCCCCACTCCACCCCTCCCCCAAGGCTCCACCCCTGCCCCTCCTCTTTCCGCCCCTTCCCCCAAGTGTGCCCCATCCCTCCCACGCGCCACTGAACAGCTGTTCCACGGCATGCAAAGGCACTGGGAGGGAGGGGGAGGAGTTGATCAGCAGGGTCAGCAGCCCTGGACATGACTTGCAGACCCCTGGAGTACCCTCACGTTGATCTATATATTTTAAAAAAAGAAAAAAGAAAAAAAAAAGGCAAGCAGGCCTCTGGAGGGGAACACTGGCTTTGGGAGAGGGATCCCTTTTCTCCCTTCACACCTAGGTTTCTTTCCCATGCTGACCCAGGCCTACAGTTTTGGATATTTTGCTGGTCTAGCAGAGATGATGGGAAGATCTTTGGATCATGGTGACTCTTCCTTCTCAATTACCCAGCCCAAGGCAAGCTCCCTCGGTAGCTCCAATCCTCACCATGGCCTCCATTAGCTTTTCAGCACTATGAACAGTTGGGGTGGCTAATAGAAAGTCTATCTCTTTGGAACAAGTTACTGTATCTAGTAATGACTTCAGACCAATTCCCACAGCTCCCCATATTCCTACTGGGTAATTAGCAAATCTTTAGGTGCCAAAGTCTACACTGTAAAATCTCCCAGACTGAAACTCAGTTCCAAATGACAGAGAAGGACCTTGTTGATATGGAAGCACAGGAAGTATCAAGGCACTAACTGGAGTCTTAATTAAAGGTAATTCCTCACTACCTTGGAATATGCCAAATCAAGAAGATTGTAGCAAGAATATTGGATTTGGCTTTGATGTCTGGGTGGGGAGCTTTTAACTCTCCCTGTTATTAAATTCTTTGCTAGACTGTAATCCTCTCCTCTGGCTATCTAAGATTTTGAGGATATCCAATAAAGGTTCTGCATGGAAACCTTTACACAAATCTAGTCTCTCACTGTCTTACTATTGTAAGATTTACACATTTTTTTATGATAAAGAGTATGGCCATAGTCAAGAAAAAGATGGAAACATTAAGTATGATAACAAGCAAACATCTTTCCAAATACATCTAAAGCCACCCACACTAGACGTAAACAACTATTTTTGCTTAAGGCTACTTTTGATTTCTTGCCCTCCTTTCTCTTCCCTGCCAAGCTTGGATTAATCGAAGTTCAAACACATTACATGTCTTCTGGGTATGACAACGGGAAGAACTTGCTGGATTCCATTAGCTCTGTTCATTTTTTATTATTTGATCCTTCTGAGACAACTGACTAATCTTATCTCTATTTAAGAATTAGTCTTGTATCAATTTGAGCAAATTCAACTGCTTTTTTGAGACTTTTGGAAGATTTTTTTAAAAATGAATTTTGAATGATTTTCCCTTTTGTTATCCTTCAATAAGTCCTTGCCTGAGGACTTATTTCTGAAGATAAAATGTATTCAAGAATTCCTATGATATTGAACTTCATACAAACTTTATTTGGTCTTTGATTATGAATGAAATAACAAAAGGCAAAAACCCTCACTAATATAGCTTCGATGCTGAAAATTAAACCACAGCGCACACAGGAAATGAAAGCATCACGGGTCTCAGAGCCCACACAGCACATCCTGTGCAGCTTGAAGTAAATGTTTAACAGCCTACCTAGAAAACAAAAATACTCCCTATGTGTAATATGGGTGAAGCGACGATGTTTGAGAGTGCGGACTTCTGCATTTCTTGGCCCGAGCATGTTTCCATTTGCAACATTAATACAGGTTTCTGCATTTCAGTGGTATATTATTCACTGAAAACACTATCTGGGCTAGCCATGCCAGGAAGAGAGTCAAGGCCCAATACAGAGATATGAGGCAGTAGGTGTGGTCATTATGGGGAGATAAGTCTACCTGTGAAGGAAGAAAAGGGCTTTACACCCCCACAGCTGGTGTTCCCCTCTGTTGGTCTCCTACCTCTCCTTCTGAACCCAGGTCCCAGGGATGCCAGATTCTGAGCCTTGCAGGACAATTCTCCCCATAGAAGTGCTAGCTGCATGTGGTCTGCCTCCCTCCTGGCAGCTGTGCTAGGCTGGCACTCTCTATGGCACAAGACCAACAGCAGCAGTGCTAAGTGGTGGCAGAGGGATCGGCTCTCAGAGAAGGCTGAGGAGGAAAGCATGGCCCAGGATCTGGCCCAGGGGCAGAGGAAGTGAGAGATTTGGGAAGCCACCTCTAAGCTGCCAAATGGGAGCAGACAAAAAGCCCCCCCGCCTGGACTCCCCTGCGCCCAGACCAGGGGAGGACAGGAGCAACTGGGGATGAGTTTACAGGATGGGGTCTGCCCCAGTCTCCCCCACCCCACAAGCTAGGCATAAGTGGAGGGGCTGAGTGGGAGAAGTGTTTGCTCCCACTAAGCTCGGAGGGGGGAGTCCCTACAGCCGTGTGCTCACCCCAGCGGTGCCTTGAGAGGCTCAGCCAGGCCTTGCCACAGGGCCAGCCCAGGAGACTGCCGGGGAAATATGAGGGTCGTTTACATTAAGTGAGTCTTGTCATCACGTCCCCCCGGCTGACCCTTGTGGACAGAATGTTGGGGAGCCCAGCCTGGCCCCCGACCCCCATTACAGACCCTCACAGCGCCTGCCTGTCTGCCGGCCAGGGGCGATCTCACCTTCATCCCCACAGCATCTGAGCCCCGCAAGGGACCACCTGTCCCAGCGTATCCCCGCCCCTTCCCCTGGGCAGCTACAGGCCAGGGGCACCCCAGCGTGTGGCCAAGCTGAGCCAGGGGGAGGAGAAATGGCCCGTGGAGGATGGGGGGGGACGCAGCAGGGGGAGCCCTGGAGGGGGGAGCTGCGGGGGGGGGGGAAGGCAGGATGCAGGGGGGATGGAGGAAGGCACGGGGACGGGCAGACAGCTGGGGGGAAATCACCAGGGGACAGGGTATGTAGGGGATGGAGCAGGGGACAAATAGAGGGGTGAACAGGGTGTGTGGGGGAAGATCCCAGAAGGCTGGAGGGAGATGAGGGAAGAAGCCGGTCGACAGGGGAGAAGGAGCCGGGAAGGATGGAGGGGGACAGGGCGCGGGGGTGGAGGAGCCGGGGAGGATGGAGGGGAACGGGGCGCAGGGGGGAAAGGAGCCCGAGGGGACGGAGGTGAAGTACCGGGGGGATGGAGGGGGACAAGAGAAGGAATGGGGGGGGGGGTGCAGCTGGAGGGGAGCTCCAGGGAAAGGATCCAGGAAGACGGGGGGAATGGATGGGGATAAGAGAAGGAATGGGGAGGAATGGAGGGGGATGGGATGCAGGGGGCGGGATGATTGGGGGAGACATGGGGATGGAGGGGGGAGAGAAGGAACGGGGGGGCGCAGCTGGAGGGGAGACGGGGGGATATGGAGGAGGATGAGAGAAGAAAAGGGGGGGTGGAGGGGGATGGGACACGGGGGAGGAAGATCCAGGGAGACGAAGGGGGGAAAGAACGAACAGGGGAGATGGAAGATATGGGGGGATGGAAGGGGGACAGAAAGGATGGAGGGGGGAGAGAAGGGACGGGGGAGATTCAGGGGGGACGGAGGGGGAGAGAACGGACGGGGGGAGATTCAGGGGGGACGGGGGGGGAGAGAAGGGACGGGGGAGATTCGGGGGGGACGGAGGGGGGAGATTCAGGGGGGACGGAGGGGGGAGAGAAGGGACGGGGGTGATTCGGGGGGGACGGAGGGGGAGAGAAGGGACGGGGGGAGATTCGGGGGGGACGGGGGGGGGAGAGAAGGGACGGGGGGAGATTCGGGGGGGACGGGGGGGGGAGAGAAGGGACGGGGGAGATTCGGGGGGGACGGGGGGGGAGAGAAGGGACGGGGGAGATTCGGGGGGGACGGGGGGGGAGAGAAGGGACGGGGGGGGGATTCGGGGGGACGGAGGGGGGAGATTCAGGGGGGACGGGGGGGACGGAGGGGGAGAGAAGGGACGGGGGGGATCGGGGGGACGGAGGGGGAGAGAAGGGACGGGGGAGATTCGGGGGGGACGGAGGGGGGAGAGAAGGGACGGGGGGAGATTCAGGGGGGACGGAGGGGACGGAGGGGGAGAGAAGGGACGGGGGGGATCGGGGGAACGGAGGGGGGAGAGAAGGGACGGGGGGAGATTCGGGGGGGACGGGGGGGATCGGGGGGGACGGAGGGGGAGAGAAGGGACGGGGGAGATTCGGGGGGGACGGAGGGGGGAGATTCAGGGGGGACGGAGGGGGAGAGAAGGGACGGGGGGGGATCGGGGGAGACGGGCGGCAGCAGCCCCGGCCCCGCTACCTTCCTGCTCATGCTCAGCCGCACGATGCGCTCCAGCTGCGGCTCGTCCTGCAGAAGGCCGCGGAGCTGCGCGGTGCTGAGCCCCGGGGAGCTGGGCTCGGCCGCCCGCGCGCGCCTGCCCCGGTACATGCCGCCCGCCGCCCCGAGCCGTCCGCGGGCTGCAGCCAGCCCGCTAGGGGGCGGCGCGGGGGCTCTTAAAGGGGCCGCGCCCCTGTGGGCGGGCACTGCTGGGGCGAGCGCAGCAAGGAGTCCCTGTACGTCGGGACCGGGGGGCTCGCTCCCCAGTGCTGCCTGGGCAGCAGGTGCCATCGCCCCCTTCATACCTGGAGCGGCCCCGGGCCTGCCAGGGCTTCAGGGAGGGCAGCTCAGCCGGGCTGCTGGGAGGCCATGGGACCGTGCGCGGGGGATCCGGTGCAGGGCCCAGGACTCCTGAGCTCTGGCTGGCCCGGGCAGATCGGCGTGCACCTGCCTTCCCCTCTGCCATGCGGTGAGGGTAGTGCCTGGGGCAGTGCCTGGGGCTGTCCCCGTGGAAGGGCTCTGCCTGTCTCCAGTTTCTCGCTCTGTGACATTAAAGGGACATGTTTAAGGTTGCGGAGTGGAGAACTCAAATGTCAGGAAATGCCAGAATTACAGCTTCGATCCCCTGCATTGAGTGAGACAGGGGCCTGTGGAAACTAAGATGGGGTGCTGTCATCAAGGAGTGGGTCGTAATGCACAACGGAGCAAAGTCAAGGGTGCCCAAGCAGCCGTAAACCTGGCCTTTCCTAAGGTTTGGCTGCTTGACTCTGCAACTGGGACATTCTTTTCATGTAAGGGGTTTGTGTGCAATTTCCGAGGGATTCTGCAAAAGATAAAAATAAATTCTAATGTGTGCAATTAGCTGTTATCAGCATACCATGTGTCAACAGTAGGGCTCCAGCTCGGAGCCTTCAGCAAAGACTCACACCACTTGAGCTACAGGACTAATTACATACACTAGCAGCACAAGGCTGTTATCCCTGGGGGAGGAGAGGGGACGGGCTGCACCCCTGTGGGTGGGCACTGCTGTGTAAAGGGGGTAGGTCTAGCTTTCTGTCCTTCCCCTGCTTCCCCAGGAGATGATGCTGTATGTGGAGCCCTAGGAGAGGAGGATGGGGTACTCGGGTCATGTGCAGGGCCCAATGGGTGCAGATCCAGGCCTAGCTATGACTCCAGCACCTCGCAGTGCAGCCTCTGCTGCTGTGGTGGCAGGACCCAGCTGTTGAGAACGTTCTTGTTCAGTCATTTGGATACCAACATTTTCCAGAGAAACACAATCCAAAGCAGGGTAATGGTGTATCCCAGCCAAAGCTGAATGGACAGGGACAAAGAAAAGGCACTCTCCTGCCCCCATGGCTTTCTCCCTGAGGAATTTCAGAGGCCAGCTGCAAACAATGGAAGTGCTGGAGCTTCTCAAAATGGCTCACCAGAGTTCTTTAAAATGGAAAATGACAGGCATGCTAAATAAAGGGGCCTCTACCAGCCGCCCTACAATTATTCCTGGTATTCTGGAGATGGCACTTAGCCTACTGGGAGCTGTTCTCACTGCAGGCTTCCCTGTCACACTAACACTGGGGGATGGAGTGGGAAAGACCTGCTTTCAGAGTAGCAGCTGTGTTAGTCTGTATTCGCAAAAAGAAAAGGAGTACTTGTGGCACCTTAGAGACTAACAAATTTATCTGAGCATAAGCTTTCGTGAGCTACAGCTCACTTCATCGGATGCATTCACCTGCATTTGCTTTCCCCAGCTCCTGGCAAACTGCCAACAACTGAGCTCAGTTTGGCTCTTCCCTCCAGGCCCAAAAAAGAAAAGGAGTACTTGTGGCACCTTAAAGACTAACAAATTTATTTGAGCATAAGCTTTCGTGAGCTACAGCTCACTTCATTGGATGCATCATGAAAGCTTATGCTCAAATAAATGTGTTAGTCTCTGAGGTGCCTCAAGTACTCCTTTTCTTTTTTGCGAATACAGACTAACACGGCTGCTACTCTGAAACCTCCAGGCCCAGTGATCCCTGTTCCTGTGGCCATGCTGGGTGCTCTGACCAGCCCTGCAGGTGGCATGGAGTCACTGCCAGATTATGAGAGGCTTCTGTTGAAACCAGTCTGACATTCCTGATGCCCATCTCCCTAGGAGAAGGGCCTGATCCGGACTTTCAGTGAGAGGATGCAGTGCTGCCGTAGTCGTGGCGGTGCCGGGATGCTAGACAGACAAGGTGTGGGAGGGAATGTCTGTTACAGGACCAACTTCTGTTGGTGAGAGAGGCCTGAAGCAGGGCTCGGTGTAGCTCCAAAGCGTGTCTCTCTGACCGGAGATGGTCTATTACAGGCATGGCCAAACTGCGGCATGCGAGTTGCATGCGGCTCTTTTACGGTTAAAGTGCGACTCTTGGAGCTCCCCCAGGCCCTCCCTTTTCTCCACCTACTAGACTGGGGAGTGAGCTTGGGACCTCTCCCTTGCAGCAGGATGGTGGGGTAGCCCTTCTGCCCTGCCGGGTGGGGTGGGGGGACTCTTGGGGACTCAGCCCTGTGGGGATTACCTGCTGGGGCTTGGGGATTCAGCAGGAGCAAGGCTGAAGCCTTGAGCACCGTCAGGTGTGCCCCGGTTCTCAAACTTCTATTACCTCCCCCGACTCATCTCTCTGTACCAGTGACAGGGCAGGAAGGATCAATCCAGGTCCCCGGGGTGGGGGCATTCAGAGGGGAGGCAGGAGGAGCAGGTCTCTGTTTACTAAAGGAACCAGAGGTACCAGCTGGGAGAATGACCCATCCAAGCTATTGAGCTGCTCGCTGGGGTGAATGCAAGTTGCTGGGGATGGAAGTGAAACACCTTGTGCTGCCCTGGAGCAGAACGTGTACCCCCTCAGTAGCACATGCTCCAGCCCTCCTGAGGACCCCCCCCCCCCCCGCCCCCGTGCCAGTCACTTGGGAGCCAGGAGGAAGAGCTGGAATGATGCTTTGCTCCTGGCAGACTGTGTCCTTTCCTGTGTGCTCAAACACAACCCACACCGGTACAGCTGTTCACATGGGGGCCACTTACTGGTTGGGTGCAATTGTTTTCGATTGTCTTATATCTGCAGGGTCAGGGCTGTGGCTCAGCTGCGAGGAGAGAATAGCACATCACACTGAAGAGAAGGCAGTGGAAAGGCTGATGAGAAGACAGAGTTGTGTCTATGTGCAGGTTACCACCTGTGTGTGGGGAGGCTGTGTGAGAGAGGGAAGTGTGTAGCCACATAGCAGGGAGATGAGGCATCGGTCTTCACCCTGACTGCAGTCTGAGTTTTAATGAAAACACATTTCAGAGGCATTAGGCTCTGCTGTCCTTGCAGCTCTCAGCCCGTGTGTGGTTACATTCGTTCCCCATACCCAGCAATGAAACCAAGGAACAGAGAGCAAAGGCATTTGGCCTCGTCAATGAGGTCAGCTACCTGTATAGTGAACACAGTGCCTCTGCCCGTGCAGGCCCCATGCCAGGGCAAGCAGGTTCCATGTCCTGCCTATTGTCAGGGTGATGGCAATGTGCCCTCCTTACCCCGGCTCACTGGCACACCTTGCAGGCACTTGGAATCCCACAGTGAACATGCCCAGTCTCCTGGTGCCAGTATCTGCTAGAGTCCCAAAGGTGCGCAGTGGCAAAGGTGCCAGCTGAAGCTGCATTGGGCAGTGAGCTCCCATTACACACTGTACTTGGAGGAGTAATACAGAGCCGGGACCCTGAGCACCTCTTCTGGGATGGCCACACCCACATTTCTGACACAACACCGGAAAAGGGAACGAGCCCGTACTGTGCATTCAGGCTGCTCATCTGTGCCCCGCCTGCTCAGCCCTGAGAGAGGGCAGCATCCTTGCTTGATGTGAGGGGAAGAGGTGAAATGTATTATATGCGTGAGAATCCAGCCCTGTCTTTTCCAGCCCCTTCACTGTCAGCAGCATAAACAGCTGTGGTTCCTTCTGCTGCCAACCCAGAGCTTGTGGCTCAGGCTCAGGAAACTTTTGTTAACTCTGATAAAAACTGATAAAAAGCTTCAGAGAACGTCTGAGATGCTGCAAATACCCAGCTTGGCCAGGGACCTCAGCACCCAGCTGCTTCAGTGCACAGCCTCTTTGAGATACTCATAACACTCTGTGTGCATTGCACCCCCCTTACTCACACAGAGCCCTCTGTGTGCATTACACAACACATACACACAGCCCTCTGTGTGCACTGTACCACACACACAGCTCTGTGCACACTACACCACACACAGAACCCTCTGTGTGCATTACACCACACACACACACACACACACACTCACACACAGCTCTCTGTGTGCAATGCACGACACACACACACAGCCCTGTGTGTGAACTGCACCACACACAGAGAGAGCCTTCTGTGCACACTGCACAATACACACAGCCCTCTGAGCACACTGCATCACGTGCACACACACATACACTCACAGACAGGGCTGGCCTTACCATGAGGCGAACTGAGACGGCCGCCTAAGGTGCCAGACTCGGGGGGAGGGCACCACTAGGACCCAGAGTGTAGAAAATTGTGTCTGCTGCTGGTGCATCTGTATTCTCTCTGCTCTAGATGCACAGAGAGGGTGCAGTGCTGTGCTGGAGGGAGGAGGGCACAAGAGACAGAACAGGCAGGCAGGAGAAAAGTGGAGAGGGAATAACAGAAAGCTGCAGGAGCTACAGGGAGAGAGGGGAGGAGGAGCCTCTTAGGTACCTTTTCAGCACCCCTAGGAGCCTGGACTGATTAACCCCATCTTCTCAGGGAGCTTCCTATTTCCAGCTGCTTCCCTGAACCCACTTGAGGAGAACAGGCAGTCAACTGAAGTAGTAGGAGCCAGTTAGGCCCTTAAGACGCTGACATCTTCCCTCGCTCAGGCCCTGCTACCAGTTCTGAAGAGTGCACAGAAGTTGGCAGAGGAACTTCATACTGAAGCTATTTTCCCACCCATTCAAGAATACAAGAGTCACCGAAGAAGACATTTTGATTGCGAGGCACGGGATAATCCCATAAGAGACCCCAAACAACAACTCAAAGTTGAATTCTTTAACCAGGTGCTAGACTGTGCAATACAGTCAGTTGAAGAAAGTTTCATGCAGCTCAAGGAACACAGCAGTATATTTCGGATGTTGTATGCTATTTCAAAACTCCTCACTATACTTGAAGAAGGCCTACGCCAGCAATGCAAGGCACTAGAGATAGTGTGAACACATGATGACATGCGCGATATTGAGGCGAGTGATTTAGGTGATGAATTGAAAGCTCTTGCAAGATACATTTCATCAGGATCAGCTCCAAAGGCTGTTCTGAAATATATGTGCACAAATGAGATGGCCACCCTCTTTCCAAATGCTTTTGTTGCTCTATGCCTACTTCTAACACTTCCTGTAACAGTTGCCAGTGAAGAACGCAGCTTCTCCAAGCCAAAGTTAATAAAAATACATCTATGTTCCACAATGACACAGGAGAGGCTGGTCAGCCTTGCAACCATCTCAATAGAGCATGAGCTGGCCCAGACTGTGGACCTTCAGGAAGCAGTTCAAATCTTTGCAACCAAGAAGGCACAGAAAGCATCACTTTGATTATTCAAACAGATAAAAATGCCAGTGTTTACTATGCAGACAAGAAAAGTTACATTTGCTGTTCAGGCGTTTGAAAGTTAAGTGTTACTTAAAATTTTCGAACAAGGCATTGTAAGTTGTTAGTTCTCCTTTTTAGTGGGGTAGGTAGCAGAGCAGTACCATGAGAGGAGTAGAACAGGAAGAAGGCAGAATTGAGACCCAAAGTTTTGGCCCAAGCGAGGGGGCATGGGGGCGTCATTTGAGCTCCCCGCCTAAGGTGCCAAAATGTTGTGGGCCGGCCCCGCCCAGAGGAAACCCTTCATCACACGCCAGAGCAAACCCTTCACCCAATCCAGAGCAAATTTCCACAATTTGCCCCAGATTCAATGTTGTAAAAAGGTTTTAGGAGCAGAATGGAAGGTGTTCTGAGCTGGAGAAAAAAGCCTATTTGTTGGGGAAATCTAACAACTGAGGTGAAACCATTCATGTTTAAAAATTGCATCTAAGATGGGCCAGAAAGCACGCAGCTGCACATACAGAGCGTGCAACATCTCGCTCAATTTGCACATTTGTATGTAACTATAAATGCAAGGGGCTGGCCTTAAGTCAAAAGTGCACCTAAAGGGTGGAGCCCATTAGGCTGGAATAGACTCCTGAAGAAATGTGTAGAAGTCTCATTCTGAGTCCTTTAAAACTAGACTGGAGAACAACAGACTGTAAGGACCAAGCCTATGCTACCCTGCAGAAGACAGGCCCTCTCAGAGGTCCAGAGAGGCCCAGGCCACTTCCAGCTTTTGAGGCCCCTAGCCATAATAAAAATAAAAAATAACAACATTTGGTCTAATCTTGTGCCATCAGAACTGATATATTTTTATCAATATGAATATTTTTAACTCTTTAATATGACAAAATCTATATCAGTTAACAAAAAAATTATGTCTTTTATCAAAAATTTGCAGCTCTAAGCTGAGAGAGCATGTCCCATTTTGGTCCAATAGGGATGTGCATAAAAACAAGTTGCAAAACTTATCAAATGCCAAATAAGTAACTAGTGTCTAAATTTGAGGCCCCCCTTTGAGCTTGAGACCCAGACCAAATGGCCCTCCTGCCCCCCGCCCTCCCTGATTGGCCCTGGCAGGAGATGGGCCGGATGGGACTCTCTAGGTGTTGTCCCTCTCTAATTTCCATGAACCTCAAAGATGTCAGTGTGCCAGGATCTCACATAGTGCTATTAGCGTCTATCTGGGGCAGGTTCCATTGTCTTCTACTAATCCTAGCAGAATTTAGTGCATTCACAATCGCTGCAGGGTGAGCCCGTGTTCATTTCCTCCTAGCTAAAAGCCACAGCCCGAGCCCCAGGTCCCAGAAGCACCACATTTTAGGTGCACTATTGGCTTAAGGCCAGCTGTTGCACTTACAGTTATATACAAATGTGCTAATTGTGTGAGGTGTTGCGCTCTCTGTAAGTGCAGCTGCGTGCTTTCTGGTGCAGCTTCAGGGCCGGCCTTTGGGGTAGGCTGTATGGTCTCGCCCAGGGCGACCCACCAAAGGGTGTGTCGTGCGCAGGGTTTGGATTCCCACCTGACCTGCCAAGCGCTAGCTGGGCTGACAGAGGCCTTATTGGGATTCAGGAAGTGGGCGGGCAAAGCCCGCCCACTGCTAAAGGATCCTCCCCCAGCCTAAGAGGGAGGTCCACAGGACCTGGAAAAACAAATAATTACGGGGGACAACTAATGAACAACAGGGACAGGAGTGCGGTCAAAGGGTCAAATGAAGGGAACAGGATGGGGACACCGAGCAGAGGACCCCGGACAGCGCCCACTGCTCCTTGAAGGCATCAAGGGAGTCAGAGGACGCCGCCCAGAGGAACTCTGCCCGGATACGTGAACGGATGGAGGATCGGAAATAGGCCCCACAGTCACAGGAGACTCCATCGGCCAACCTCCTCACTCTGGTTTTATAGATGGCCACTTTAGCTAGGACCAGGAGGAGGTTGACCAGGAGGTCCCGTGACTTACTGGGGCCACGGACAGGGAGTGCATAGATAAGGAGGTGAGGGGAAAAGTGCAACCAAAATCTTAACAAAATATTTGTGAGGAGCCGGAATAGGGGCTGCAACCTGGCGCACTCCAGGTAGACGTGAGCCAGGGTTTCCCTCATGCCACAAAAGGGGCAAGTGTCCGGGATTGGGGTGAACCGCGCCAAGTACAAGTCCGTGCTCATGGCCCCATGAAGGAGCCACCAACTGATATCCCCAGCAGGCCTCGGGACCAGGGTGGAATATAGGCCGGCCCACCAGGGCCCCCTCACCCTCTAAAGGTGGCAGGAGGTCCCGCCACTTCGTGTCTGGGCAGGGCACGAGGGTGAGGATGTGAAGGGTGTGGAGCACGAGTGTGTATAGATGTTTCCTTGACGCGGTCTGGAAATGGACCGGCTGCAGCTCGTGTAGCCGGCTCACGGTGAAGAGGCGGGGTGTCAGTCGGCGGGGTGATGACATCTTCATCATCTGGACCTATGGAAAAGAAGCCCCTGAGGAATTCCACCATGATTTCAACAATTTTCATCCCACCATCAACCTCAGCCTGGACCAGTCCACACAAGAGATCCACTTCCCGGACACTATGGTCCTAATAAGCAATGGTCACATAAACACCATCCTATACCGGAAACCTACTGACCGCTATACCTACCTATATGCCTCCAGCTTTCATCCAGACCACAAAACAATCCATTGTCTACAGCCAAGCTGTTTGATACAACCGCATTTGCTCCAACCCCTCAAACAGAGACAAACACCTACAAGATCTCTATCAAGCATTCCTTCAACTACAATACCCACCTGCTGAAGTGAAGAAACAGATTGACAGAGCCAGAAGAGTAGCCAGAAGTCACCTACTACAGGACAGGCCCAACAAAGAAAATGACAGAACACCACTAGCCATCACCTTCAGCCCCCAACTAAAACCTCTCCAACACATCATCAAAGATCTACAACCTATCCTGAAGGACGACCCATCACTCTCACAGATCTTGGGAGACAGGCCAGTCCTTGCTTACAGACAGCCCCCCAACCTGAAGCAAATACTCACCAGCAACCACACACCACACAATAGAACCACTAACCCAGGAACAAGAAAAGGAGTACTTGTGGTACTTTAGAGACTAACAAATTTATTAGAGCATAAGCTTTCGTGAGCTACAGCTCACTTCATCGGATGCATTTGGTGGGAAAAAACCAAAAACCAAAAAAACCAAAAACCCAGGAACCTATCCTTGCAACAAAGCCCGTTGCCAACTCTGTCCACATATCTATTCAGGGGACACCAACATAGGGCCTAATCACATCAGCCACACTATCAGAGGCTCTGTCATAAATATAAAGAAAAGGGTAAATACCTTTAAAATCCCACCTGGTCAGAGGAAAAACCCTTTCACCTGTAAAGGGTTACGAAGCTAGGATAACCTCGCTGGCACCTGACCACAATGACCAATGAGGAGACAAGATACTTTCAAAGCTGGAGAGGGGGAGAAACAAAGGCTCTCTCTGTCTGTGTGATGCTTTTGCTGGGAACAGAACAGGAATGGAGTCTTAGAACTTAGTTAGTAATCTAGCTAGAGATGCGTTAGATTCTGTTTGTTTAAATGGCGGAGAAAATAAGCTGTGCTGAATGGAATGGCTATTCCTGTCTTTGTGTCTTTTTGTAACTTAAGGTTTTGCCTAGAGGGATTCTCTACGTTTTGAATCTAATTACCCTGTAAGGTATTTACCATCTTGATTTTACAGAGGTGATTCTTTTTACCTTTTCTTCTATTAAAATTCTTCTTTTAAGAAACTGATTGCTTTTTCATTGTTCTTAAGATCCAAGGGTTTGGGTCTGTGGTCACATATGCAAATTGGTGACAATTTTTATCAAACCTTCCCCAGGAAGGGGGGTGCAAGGTTTTGGTGAGGATTTTGGGGGGAAAGATGTTTCCAAATGGGCTCTTTCCTAATAAAATAAAACCGGTTAGACATTTAGTGGTGGCAGCGAAAGTCCAAGGGCAAAAGGTAAAATAGTTTTTACCTTGGGGAAGTTTTAACTTAAGCTGGTAAAAGTAAGCTTAGGAGGTTTTCATGCAGTTCCCCACATCTGTACCCTAGAGTTCACAGTGGGGAAGAAACCTTGACATGGTGGCAGAGCGGTGGGATCAACTTGAAATCATTTTGAGATTTTTTGAACCAGAAGCACAGATTTGAAAAGGAAATATTTTTTTTTCCTTTGGGCTTCTGGAAATCAGGTTAAACTGAAAGCAGTTAGAGGGTTTTTTTTTCTCTGCTTTGGGGCCAGAGCAGAGACAAAAGGGAATTGTCTTTTGTGAGCTGGAGTTTTCTCTACCTAAAGGCAGGGTATCATAGAATCATAGAATATCAGGGTTGAAAGGGACCTCAGGAGGTCATCTTGTCCAACCTCCTGCTCAAAGCAGGACCAATCCCCAAATAAATCATCCCAGCCAGGATTTGTCAAGCCTGACCTTAAAAACTTCTAAGGAAGGAGATTCCACCACCTCCCTAGGTAACCCATTCCAATGCTTCACCACCCTCCTAGTGAAAAAGTTTTTCCTAATATCCAACCTAAACCTCCCCCACTGCAACTTGAGACCATTACTCCTTGTTCTGTCATCTGCTACCACTGAGAACAGTCTAGATCCATCCTCTTTGGAACCCCCTTTCAGGTAGTTGAAAGCAGCTATCAAATCCCCCCTCATTCTTCTCTTCCACAGACTAAACAATCCCAGTTCCCTCAGTCTCTCCTCATAAGTCATGTGTTCCAGTCCCTAATCATTTTTGTTGCCCGCTGCTGGATGCTTTCCAATTTTTCCACAGCCTTCTTATAGTGTGTGGCCGAAAACTGGACACAGTACTCCAGATGAGGCCTCACCAATGTCGAATAGAGGGGAACGATCACGTCCATCGATCTGCTGGCAATGCCCCTACTTATATATCCCAAAATGCCGTTGGCCTTCTTGGCAACAAGGGCACACTGTTGACTCATATCCAGCTTCTCGTCCACTGTAACCTCTAAGTCCTTTTCTGCAGAACTGCTGCCGAGCCATTCGGTCCCTAGTCTGTAGCGGTGCATGGGATTCTTCCTTCCTAAATGCAGAACTCTGCACTTGTCCTTGTTGATCCTGATCAGATTTCTTTTGGCCCAATCCTCTAATTTGTCTAGAGCCCTCTGTATCCTATCCCTACCCTCCAGCGTATCTACCTATCCTCCCAGTTTAGTGTCATCTGCAAACTTGCTGAGGGTGCAATCCACACCATCCTCCAGATCATTTATGAAGATATTGAACAAAACCAGCCTGGAGGTAGTTAACCTCCTGCAAGGAAATTCACAAGTCTTCACAGACCTGAAGTTTTTTTTTTACCTAAGAGCAACTAGAGGGGTTTTCTGCCTATTTGCCTGGAGACAAAGGTGTTAGGGTTTTTTGTTTTTTTTTTTTGTTTTTTTAGATTTTCTCTGTAGGCTGACAATCACTATCAGAGAATATAGGTATCATATTACAGCACAGCAAAATTTTACAAGCCAAGGTTTTTTTGTTTTCTTTCTAACTCTCGGGTGCAAAGTTAGTTAAAAACAGAGAGGTTAGGAAGACAGACTCAATGGTTCAACAAAAGCTGGAATTAGCCAGATTTGAGGCTGAGGAAAAACAAAAGGAACATGAAAGACAGGTAGAACTCAGACGGATGAAGATGGAGGAGAAGGAAAAAGAGACGAAGCATGCACTGGAGATGGAGAAGGCAAAGGCTCAGCAGAATATACCAACAAACCCTAGCAATCCTTCTCCAGGTACCACTTCCCTTCCCAGAAAGTTCCCCACCTACAAGCAGGCGATGATACCGAGGCCTTCTTAGAAAACTTCGAAAGGGCCTGCCTTGGGTACAGCATCTCTACAGACCAATACATGGTAGAGCTGAGGCCACAGCTCAGTGGACCCTTAGCTGAGGTGGCGGCTGAAATGCCTAAGGAACACATACACCAGTATGAACTGATTAAAACCAAGGCAAGAGTCAAAATGCTAACACCCAAGCATTCCCGTCGGCGGTTCAGAGCCCTAAGGTGGAAACCAGATGTGTCATTTACCCGACATGCCTACCACATTGTGAAACATTGGGATGCCTGGAGATCAGGAGCAAGTGTTAAATCTCCAGAAGATTTGCCCTTCCTAATGCAAATGGAGCAGTTCCTAGAGGGTGTTCCTGAGGAAATAGAAAGATACATCCTAGATGGGAAGCCCAAAACTGTAATCGAGGCGGGGGAGATTGGAGCCAAATGGGTGGAGGTGGCAGAAAAGAAAAAAACTGGTCGCAGTTGGAGCAGATACCAGAAGGGAGAACCTCAGAACACCCCCTACTACTGGGGGCCGCCCAAGACCCCAACTATCACCCAAGGAACCCTCCATACACCTTATCGTCCCGCCACACCATTCTCCAGCAACCCACCTCGCCCCAGTGACCCGTCAGCTGGAGGATGTTTTAAATGCAACGAGACGGGGCATGTAAAGGCCAACTGCCCCAAGAACCCCAACAGATTACAGTTCATTGCACCAGAATCACACCAGAGGTCCTCAGGCCCAGAAACCTCCCAGATACTCTTGGAGCGGAGGGAAATTGTGAGTGGGGGGAGAAGAAGGTCACCACGTGGAGGGACACCGGAGCACAAGTGTCAGCTATTCATGCTTCCTTAGTGGACCCCAATTTAATCAACCCAGAGATCCAAGTGATAATTCAACCCTTCAAGTCTAACTCTTTCAATTTGCCTACAGCCAGTACAGACAGTACCTTGCACTGTCCAGTACAAGGGCTGGTCAGGAGCATGGACTTTTGCAGTCTCTGATGATTAGCCCATCCCCATGCTGTTGGGGGAAGACTTAGCCAATCGTGTGAAGTCAGCCAAGAGGATGGGAATGGTCACCCGCAGGGAGGCTAAACCAGCCATCACGCATAGCTCTGTTCTGGAAACTTCTACCAAGACCCAGTCAGATGTGATGGAACCGGACCCCAGGCCAATGTCTGCAACAGCAGTAGTGGATCCAGTCCCAGAGACCCAGACAGAGCCAGTCCCAGAACCAGAACCTGTGGAACAACTAACACCAGACCCATTGCCAGCACTGAACCCAGTACTTGCAACCCCAACACCAGAGGGCCCCACCGAACCTGAACCGGCAGCAGCCGATAACCCTACACAAAAGGCTCAGCCAGAGCCTGAACCCCAACATAGTGCACCAGTGAAGAGCGGTTCACAGTCAATGGAAACAGCCCCATCCCCTACATCGCTTCCAGAGGGACCAAGCATAGGTCCACAATCCATTGAGGAACTGATGTCTCCAGCATCAAGGGAACAGTTCCAGATCGAATAGGAAGTAGATGAAAGCCTCCAGAGAGCTTGGATGGTGGGATGGAGCAACCCACCGCCTCTCACATCTTCTAATCGATCCAGGTTTGTTGTAGAAAGAGGACTTTTATACAAGGAAACTCTTTCTAGTGGACACCAGGAAGACTGGCATCCTCAGAGACAGTTGGTAGTTCCAACTAAGTACCGGGTCAAGCTCTTGAGCTTAGCCCACGATCATCCTAGTGGCCATGCTGAGGTGATCAGGACCAAAGACCGGTTGGGGAGGTCATTCCAATGGGAGGGAATGGGCAAGGATGTTTCTATCTATGTCCGGTCTCGTGAGGTATGCCAAAAAGTGGGAAAACTCCAAGACCAAGTCAAAGCCCCTCTCCAGCCACTCCCCATTATTGAAGTTCTATTTCAGCGAGTAACTGTAGATATTCTGGGTCCTTTTCCGAAAAAGACACCAAGAGGAAAGCAGTACATACTGACTTTCATTGATGTTTCCACCCGATGGCCGGAAGCAGTAGCTCTAAGCAACACCAGGGCTAAAAGTGTGTGCCAGGCATTAGCAGACATTTTTGCCAGGGTAGGTTGGCCCTCCGACATCCTCACAGATGCAGGAACTAATTTCCTGGCAGAAACCATGGAAAGCCTTTGGGAAGCTCATGGAGTAAATCACTTTGTTGCCACCCCTTGCCATCATCAAACAAATGGCCTGGTGGAGAAGTTTAATGGAACTTTGGGGGCCATGATACATAAATTCATAAATGAGCACTCCAATGATTGGGACCTAGTGTTGCAGCAGTAGCTCTTTGCCTACAGAGCTGTACCACATCCCAGTTTAGGGTTTTCACCATTTGAACTTGTATATGGCTGCGAGGTTAAGGGGCCATTACAGTTGGCGAAGCAGCAATGAGAGGGGTTTACACCTTCTCCAGGAACTAACATTCTGGACATTGTCACCAGCCTACAAAACACCCTCTGAAACTCTCTAGCCCTTGCTAAAGAAAACCTAAAGGATGCTCAAAAAGAGCAAAAAGCCTGGTATGATAAACATGCCAGAGAGTGTTCCTTCAAAGTAGGGGACCAGGTCATGGTCTTAAAGGCGCTGCAGGCGCATAAAATGGAAGCGTCGTGGGAAGGGCCATTCATGGTCCAGGAGCACCTGAGAGCTGTTAATTATCTCATAGCATTCCCCACCTCCAACCGAAAGCCTAAGATGTACCATGTTAATTCTCTAAAACCCTTTTATTCCAGAGAATTAAAGGTTTGTCAGTTTACAGCCCAGGGAGGAGATGACGCTGAGTGGCCTGAAGGTGTCTACTATGAAGGGAAAAGTGCTGGTGGCGTGGAAGAGGTGAAACTCTCCATGACCCTTGGGCGTATGCAGCGACAGCATATCCAGGCGCTGTGCACTAGCTACGTGCCGACATTCTCAGCCACCCCAGGACTGACTGAACGGGCATACCACTCCATCGACACAGGTAATGCTCACCCAATTAAAGTCCAACCTTACTGGGTGTCTCCTCAAGCTAAAACTGTTATAGAAAAGGAGATTCAGGATATGTTACAGATGGGTGTAATCCCCCCCTCTGGCAGTGCATGGGCATCTCCAGTGGTTCTAGTTCCCAAACCAGATGGGGAGATACGTTTTTGCGTGGACTACCATAAGCTAAACGCTGTAACTCGCCCAGACAACTATCCAATGCCACGCAACAGATGAACTATTAGAGAAACTGGGACAGGCCCAGTTCAATCCTTGATGGAAGATTTTCTGCTCCTTGAAGTCTTTAAACCACGATTTGAAGACTTCAATAGCTCAGACATAGGTGAGGTTTTTCGCAGGAGTGGGTGAGTGAGATTCTGTGGCCTGTGTTGTGCAGGAGGTCAGACTAGATGATCAGAATGGTTCCTTCTGACCTTAGTATCTATGTATCTATGTATCTATGTATGTATCTCTACCTTGGACTTAACCAAGTGGTACTGGCATGTACTGCTAGATGAATCCGCCAAGGAAAGGTCAGCCCTCACCACACATGTCGGGCTGTATGAATTTAATGTACTCCCTTTTGGGCTGCGGAATGCACCCGCCACCTTCCAAAGACTTGTAGATGGTCTCCTAGCGGGATTAGGAGAATATGCAGTCGCCTACCTTGACGATGTGGCCATATTTTCGGATTCCTGGGCAGAACACCTGGAACATCTACAAAAAGTCTTCAAGTGCAGAAGGGAGGCAGGACTAACTGTTAAGGCTAAGAAGTGTCAAATAGGCCTAAACAGAGTGACTTATCTTGGACACCAGGTGGGTCAAGGAACTATCAACCCCCTACAGGCCAAATTGGATGCTATCCAAAAGTGGCCTGTCCCAAGGTCAAAGAAACAGGTTCAATCCTTCTTAGGCTTGGCCGGTTATTACAGGCGATTTGTATCGTAATAGAGCCAAATCGCCACCCCACTGACAGACCTAACCAAAAAGAAGCAGCCAAATGCCGTTCAGTGGACCGAAGAGTGTCAGAAGGCCTTTAACCAGCTTAAAGCGACACTCATGTCTGACCCTGTACTAAGGGCCTCAGACTTTGACAAACCATTCCTAGTAATCCCCGATGCGTCTGAGCATGGTGTGGGAAGAGTTTTAATGCAGGAAGGACCAGATCAAAAATTCCACCCTGTAGTGTTTCTCACCAAGAAGCTGTCTGAGAGGGAAAGCAACTGGTCAGTCACTGAAAAAGAATGTTACGCCATTGTCTATGCTCTGGAAAAGCTACTCCCATATGTTTGGGGACAATGTTTCCACCTGCAAACTGACCATGCTGCACTACAGTGGATTCATACCACCATGGGAAATAACAAAAAACTTCTTTGGTGGAGTTTAGCTCTCCAAGATTTTGATTTCGACATCCAACACATCTCAGGAGCTTCTAACAAAGTGGCTGATGCACTCTCCCGTGAAAGTTTCCCAGAATCAACTGGTTAAAATTGTCTTTGAGATGTGGAAAATATTGTTAGTCTTTATATACTTGGCTAGTATATTTAGAGGTGCATGTGTCTATTTAACTCTGTTTTTTTCTAGAGCTCCAGGAAGAAATCCCAGCCAGCGTTTCACCCTATCTGTGATTTGGGGGGCGTGTCATAAATATAAAGGGAAGAGAAACACCTTTAAAATCCCAGCTGGCCAGAGGAAAATCCTTTTCACCTGTAAAGGGTTACGAAGCTAGTATAACCTCGCTGGCACCTGACCACAATGACCAATGAGGAGACAAGATACTTTCAAAGCTGGAGAGGGGGAGAAACAAAGGCTCTCTCTGTCTGTGTGATGCTTTTGCTGGGAACAGAACAGGAATGGAGTCTTAGAACTTAGTTAGTAATCTAGCTAGAGATGCGTTAGATTCTGTTTGTTTAAATGGCTGAGAAAATAAGCTGTGCTGAATGGAATGTATATTCCTGTCTTTGTGTCTTTTTGTAACTTAAAGTTTTGCCTAGAGGGATTCTCTGTGTTTTGAATCTAATTACCCTGTAAGGTATTTACCATCCTGATTTTACAGAGGTGATTCTTTTTACTTTTTCTTCTATTAAAATTCTTCTTTTAAGAAACTGATTGCTTTTTCATTGTTCTTAAGATCCAAGGGTTTGGGTCTGTGGTCACCTGTGCAAATTGGTGAGGATTTTTATCTAACTTTCCCCAGGAAGGGGGGTGCAAGGTTTTGGTGAGGATTTTGGGGGGAAAGACGTTTCCAAACGGGCTCTTTCCTAATAAAATAAAACCGGTTAGATGTTTAGTGGTGGCAGCGAAAGTCCAAGGGCAAAAGGTAAAATAGTTTGTACCTTGGGGAAGTTTTAACCTAAGCTGGTAAAAGTAAGCTTAGGAGGTTTTCATGCAGTTCCCCACATCTGTATCCTAGAGTTCACAGTGGGGAAGGAACCTTGACAGGCTCGTTCACCTGCACATCTACCAATGTGATATATGCCATCATGTGCCAGCAATGCCCCTCTGCCATGTACATTGGTCAAACTGGACAGTCTCTACATAAAAGAATGAATGGACACAAATCAGATGTCAAGAATTATAACATTCAAAAACCAGTCGGAGAACACTTCAATCTCTCTGGTCACTTGAGTACAGACCTAAAAGTTGCAATTCTTCAACAAAAAAACTTCAAAAACAGACTCCAATGAGAGACTGCTGAATTGGAATTAATTTGCAACTGGATACAATTAACTTAGGCTTGAATAACGACTGGGAGTGGATGGGTCATTACACAAAGTAAAAGTATTTCCCCATGTTTATTCTACTCCCGCCCACCCCCCACTGTTCCTCAGACGTTCTTATCAACTGCTGGAAATGGCTCACCTTGATTATCACTACAAAAGGTTTTTTTCTCCTCCGCTCTGCTAGTAATAGCTCACCTTACCTGATCACTCTTGTTACAGTGCATATGGTAATACTCATTGTTTCATGTTCTCTATGTATATAAATCTCCCCACTGTATTTTCCACTGAATGCATCCAATTAAGTGAGCTGTAGCTCACGAAAGCTTATGCTCAAATAAATTTGTTAGTCTCTAAGGTGCCACAAGTACTCCTTTTCTTTTTGCGGATAGAGACTAATATGGCTGCCACTCTGAAACCTATCTTAACTAAGTGTCATTCAGACACAATCCACAGTGCTGAGCTACTTGATTTAGATTCATAGATTCATAGATACTAAGGTCAGAAGGGACCATTCTGACCATCTAGTCCGACCTCCTGCACAGCGCAGGCCACAGAATCTCATATCCTAGACTTCACTAGGTACCTTCGCTATCTTGAGATCTGAGGTTCACGTGCAGTGTGGGGGGGTTTTCTCTGGAAGGTAGTGAATAGCCTCCAAGTATTTATTTACTGAGCTGAGGTTTCCAAAGCTACTTAAGGATATGAATCCCACAGGGCAGGAGGGAGATATAAATACTGGACCAAGCATCCCTCCAGCCAGCCTGCACCTGCAGCAGCTTCCAGCATCACATGTGTCCCTGCAGAGACGGCATGGGTAAGTCTGGGAACAACACAG
This sequence comes from Dermochelys coriacea, assembly GCF_009764565.3. Lineage (NCBI taxonomy): Eukaryota > Metazoa > Chordata > Testudines > Dermochelyidae > Dermochelys > Dermochelys coriacea. Next base: position 24,714,726 of record NC_050084.1, on the reverse strand, counting down.
CAAATGTGCCACTCCACTGCTGTATGCACCTGCATGTTCAAGAAAGCTATGGTTTCCTCTCCTGACACCTTGCTTTCCTAGGGTGTCTCTGACCTCTGCTATTTCTGCTCCCAGTGCCTCAACCTCTCCCCGGAACTACACTTCCCATGCCACGGCCTTTGAGTGCCTATGACAGCTGGTGCTCTTGAGGGGAGCCTGGGGAGTTGGGGGGTGCATATTGCTTTATAATCTTTGTACGAGTGTGGAGTGCCGCAGGGCCTATTTGAAAAAATGCAGATCAATCAGTAACTTACTGTGTTTCCTGCCCTTCTAGGAGTAGCACAGTGGCATCAAGTGGGCAATGCAGCTACAGTAACTCCTTGCTTAATGTAATTATGTTCCTGAAAAATGCTACTTTAAGCGAAACGATGCTAATCCAATTTCCCCATAAGAATTAATATAAATAGAGGGGGGTTAGGTTTCAGGGAATTTTTTTCGCCGGACAAAAGACTATATATATATATAGTATAGGTATAGTGTAAGTTTTAAACAAACAATTTAATACTGCACACAGCAGTGATGATTGTGAAGCTTGGTTGAGGTGGTGGAGTCAGAGGGTGGAAGAGGGTGGGATATTTCCCAGGGAATGCCTTGCTGCTAAATGATGAACTAGCACTCAGCTGAGCCCTCAAGGGTTAACACGTTGTTAATGTAGCCTCACACTTTACAAGGCAGCAGGAATGGAGGGAGGAGATACAACAGGGCAGAGAGAGATACACACATGTACACACACACATGTGTGTGTGTGTGTGTGCGTGAGACAGACAGACAGACAGAGACACACCCTGTGTATGAGATGCACATTGCCCTTTTAAGTTCACGGACCCCACTCTAAGCCTTGGTCTACACTGGGGAGGGGAAGTGTTGACCTAAGATATGCAACTTCAGCTACGCGAATAGCATATCTTAGGTTGAGTTACCTGGCTGTGAGGACGGCGGCGAGTCGACCGCTGCCGCTCCCCTGTCGAAGTGAAGACCTGACCTAAGCACACTGCCTTTTTAAGTAGATCAGCAAGTTGAGACAGCAACTGCTGCCAGCAAGCTCCCTCCGTCCTGAGCCCTGTCCTGTCCTGGCCCCTGCACAGCAAGCAGGAGGCTCCCGGGAACAGCTCCCAGGCAGAGGGCAGGAGCAGCACAGGGCAGTTGGGGAGGGACAGCTGAACTGCTGGCAATTGATAGCCTGCTGGGCAGCTGCTGCACAGGGAACTTAGGGGAGCTGATTCCAAGCCCGCACTGGGCTGCTCTTCCTGCAAGCAGTGGACAAAGCAGGCGGCTGCCAAACAACGTTCTAAGGGAGATTGCACAATTTTAAATGAGCATGTTTCCTACTTGATCAGCAACAAAACAACGTTAACCGGGAGGATGTTAAGTGAGGAGTTACTGTATTTAACTGGTGCTCACTGGCAGGTTGTGTGCTCACAAGCTTGCGGCCAGCACTGCGCCCCTTGCTGTGCAAGTGCATGCTGCTCTGCGCCGGGGGGTGGCCCTTGCTTCCAGGGAAGTCATGAATGGGGAACAGCCCCTCACCTTGTGCACTGAGTTGCCCTGTAAGGCCAGTACCACTAACCTTAATGTGCACCAACCTTTCCTGGCCTAACGAATGACTCAGAGTAGGTGATCAGTTACAAGTGTGTGAGAGCAAAAACTAACCAGTAACTCACACAAAATGGGTCTCTCCTAGGGAGGAGTCTAGCGCAGGCAATGCTGCACTACTAGACAAACCCACCTGCCTAGAAGGGACAGTCCCCGTTTGAGGGTTTCCCCACCCCGGCCCTACGAAGCTCTCCTCATGCAGCCAGCTCCGCTAATTGCAGGAGAGCTCTCAGGTCCTGGCAGGAAGGCAGTGAGAAAGTGTCTGAGCCTGCTATGGTGAGATACATTCTCCTCTTACCGGAGAGAGGCCCCAGCATCAAGGTTTTCCTGTAGTTTGGGACATGTGGGAGCCACTGTGCTGTACACACTTTATTTGTATTCACAGACAGCAATAAAAAATGGAAATAGAAGCTCTGAACTATAATTAAACTGACAAGGAGAACTCCACGGTAGCATTAAATACTAAGCTGCTTGTGTTAGTAACTGCATTTAACAGTGGAAGGGAGAGAACACTTCAGCCAGCCTATAAACCATAAAACCAGAGCAGCAGAGCCCCTGTTAGAATGCTGTCAGTTCCTTTGCAGGACAGGGATGTGTGCAGCAGTTATGCCAAGTGCCATGACTTCCCCGCTTGTGGTTGTTATGGCTAGTGCTGTGTGTTATGGCTCATGCCAGACATTTCTTGAGGGACACATGCTGAGCCGTCTGGTGGGGTTTTGCCTAATGCTCTCTGGTTCTGTCTATTGAGCTAGGTTTTTATCCCACACCCATCCTTGCAGTAGCTAAGCCCCTTTCTGGAAAATACAGACACAACCTGCTTTCCTGCAATAGCGATGATGCTCTTTGCTCCATAAGGGTAACATTTATCCTTAATCTGCAATTTGGACTATGCCCAGGTGCCTTCTCAAAACCAGGCTCTGAAAGCCAGCACCTAGTTCCAGGCCATGCTGCTGAGAGCCAGGGCAATGCAGAAGAGTTACTCACCTGTAGGGCCTTGCCAACTCCCTCTACAGGCTCTGCTTTTAACAACTTGTTCCTGATGCTGTTCGCTTTTGTTCTGGGTTAAGAATTTTTCACTGTTCTTGGGTCTTGAAGCACTAGTGTACCCTGTGGATTTGTCCAGTTCGTGAGTCTGGTGTGACTTCAGTGGAGCTGGGTCAGTTGTGATTCTTGAAGGGAGGGTTTGTATTTCTAGTGTCACTCCATCTCTTCCTTTTTTCAGCTGCCCAGCACTTCCTGCTCCTCACCTGCCTGCTGGTCCTGTCAGCCACAGTTCTCACCTTGGACATAGGAAACCTGAATATCTTCAATGGACCTTCAGATAAAATTCTGAACCTCAGTCCAGGGGATCCTGTGCCTGGTATGCAATTTATCTCTGCTGTCCTTAAACGCTGCTCTTTTGAGTTCCTGGAGTCCCAGAGCCGCCACACAGACAGAACAGGAGCAAGACAGACAAGATGTTATTGTGTTAGAGAGAGAGAAACTGGGTCAGATCCAGTAAGAACCTCTACAGACCTTCATCCCAACTCATACCAAACCCAAGCAGTTTGAGATTTGGAAGTTCAGACCATTTCTTCATTCTGCATTCTCTGGTTTCATAGAATCATAGGGTTGGAAGGGACTTCAGGAGATCATCTTGTCCAACCCCCTGCTCAAAGCAGGACCAATCCCCAATTTTTGCCCCAGATCCCTAAATGGCCCCCTCAAGGATTGAACTCACAACCCTGGGTATAACAGGGCAATGCTCAAACCACTGAGCTATCCCTCCCCTCAATTTCAACCAGGAAGGATGCAAAAATTCCATGAGAGCTTTGTTCTCTGTATTTCTGGCCCATCCAATACCAGGAAGTATCCAAAATCTTTGTGAAAGGAGCTAATCATTTCATGAGTCTTCAGCCCACTTTCAGAGAAACGATGCATAAGATACCCAACCAAAGTGCCCTGCTTTCTGTGGGTCACCCAGCACAAATCATATTGAGGACCGGGCATTAACAATGCCACAGCTAAGAGACCCTCTGCTGGGAACTTTCCCTTCTGGAACCTAACATTAGGGCTACCTCTGAAGTGAGGGAGCAGGGCAATCACCTGTCTACCTGCCACCTACAGCCTGAGGAAACCAATTTTCAAATCTGCCTGTGGGATTTGGGTGCCCAATTCTCATTAAAATTCATGGGACCTGCTGCCCAAATTCCTGGGGGACCCTGCCGATCTCACACTCCATACACAGCAGAGCAAGTGGGAAGGAAATTCCGACATTTTGGAAATCCCTTTCACCCCAAATGAGAATGAAAAGTCCGAATTTTAAATTTCCTCTAAACCCCCAAAGTTATAATATAAAATTAGGTAATGACATGACGAGGTAACCTAGGCCGGAAGCAATGTAATTACAGCATCTTCCGTGGCCACACTTTGCATTCCTCCTGTCTTGTGCACAGCCACCAAAGCAGCGACCGCTGGACAGTCAGAGAACTTTTCGCCATTTTGATGACTTTCTCTGCCCTGTGCTGATTGGCCATTTGCTCCAACCCCTCCCTCACAATCTCTTCCCCTCAGCTTCACTCCACACCTGCCCCTCTGACCTCTACTCCCCGGCCCAGGGCCCCTAATCCCTTTCCCTTCACTTCTCTTTCCATTAACTGAGTCCCTCTGAACTAAATTCATCCGCACAAAACTGTGGCACTTCCATAGTGTTTGCTGCCATCCCATTGCACCCTCTGCTGGTGGTGGTGTGTTCTACACCTTCCCCCGCGCTGCGTCTGGCAGGTCTATCTGGATAGACAGCTCTTTGGGCAGGGACCATCTGCTACTCTGTTTGTGTACAGTCCGTACAGCTTGGCTTGGCCTTAGGCACTATGGCAATGATATAATTAATAAATCACTCCAGGTTCCAGCTCTCCAGACTAGTGCACAATGGTGATGTCCACCCACCTTCTGGCATGAATCACTGACACCCCAAACAACTCCACCGGATTCCCACTCATTTCAGGAGCCAGTTCAAAAAGCAACCCCCATATTTTTGAAATCCTCCATGGATTTTCCCTTGATCCCATCCTAGAAATGTTCTCTCTTTATTTCCCTTCCAGTCTCCCTTCTTCTCCACCAGCACCCTGCTCCACCCTTCAGACAATCTTCTCATCATCACTGGTGGAAGAGTTTTCTTCTCTTCGCTGCCTGAGGCCTGGATCAGCTGCCCCAGCTCTGTAGATCATCAGCTCTCCAGCCATTGCTTTTTTTCCCCCTTGCTGTTATTCCCATTATTTTTTCCCATCTTGCTGTTATTTAGCATTTGATTCTGTAAAGCATTTGGAGACAAAATTTGTCTCAAAGATGCTAAACTGGGAAAATAAAGCCCCCCTTCCCTTGGACAGTTTGGGACTATGATGATGATGCTCACCTGACCCTGAAGTGTGTGTGTGTGGGGGGGGGCAAAGCCAAGAGGGAAGAAAGAACATGATAAAGGGAAGAGATGTTTGCCACGCTCTTCCGCTCTCTTCCACCTCCATCTACAGACATCACCACCAAGTGACTGAAGTGCTGATCAAAGGGGAAAGCCTGGCTGAAGGTTGACCAGCCAGCCTGTGGTGAGAAGCTTCTAAATTTATAAGGGCACTGAAAGTGTTGAGATCAGCTTCAAATGTGTTTTGCTTTTATTTCATTTGACCAAATCTGGCTTGTTGTGCTTTGACTTATAATCACTTAAAATCTATCGTTTGTAGTTAATGCATTTGTTTGTTTAGTCTATCTGAAGCAGTGCATTTGGTTTGAAGCATGTCAGAGACTCCCCTTGGGATAACAAGCCTGTTCATATCAATTTCTTTGTAAAATTGATGAACTCATATAAGCTTGCAGCGTCCAGCAGGCATAACTGGACATTGCAAGATGGAGGCTCCTAGGGTTGTGTCTGGGACCAGAGATATTGGCTAGTGTCATTCAGTTGCATGATCCAAGCAGCTTACATGCCAGAGGCTGTGCATGAACAGCCCAGGAGTGGGGGTTCTCACAGCAGAGCAGGGTAAGGCTGGCTCCCAGAGTCAAGGATTGGAGTGACCTAGCAGGTTTCCAGTCCAGATAACATCAGGGGAACATCACAGTCCAGAGAAGAGCAACAAAAATGATAAACGGTCTAGAAAACATGACCTATGAGGGAAGATTGAAAAAATTTGATTTGTTTAGTCTGGAAAAGAGTAGACTTGGGGAATATGGGGGGGGGCATGATATCAGTTTTCAATTACATAAGGGAGTAAATTTGTTCTTGTTAATCTCTCAGGATAGGACAAGAAGCAATAGGCTTAAACTGCAGTAAGGAAGTTTAGGTTAGACATTAGGAAAAACATCCTAGTGGTCAGGGTGGTTAAGTAGTGGAATAAATTGCTAGGGAGGTTGTGGAATCTCCATCATTGGAGGTTTTTAAGAGCAGGTTGGACAAACACCTGTCAGGGATGGTCTAGATAATACTAGATGACCTCTTGAGGTCCCTTCCAGCCCTACGATTCTATAGGTCATAGCAGAGGCATCTTTGTGGCAGCCTAGGGGACAGGATCCTGGTGTGCTGACTGAACCAGTGCCGTTGTCATGGTTATCCATGTGTTAGTGTATCTGTAACTCCTATGGGGCGCTAGTACTGGGCCTTCACAGCCATAAACCTGGCCGAGCGCCTTTGCTACTGAACTGAGCCCGTAGCCTGTCTTTATGAGGAACATTGAGGTGTGCTGAATCAGCATGCTGCATCCTCTGTTTGCGCAGCTTCTCTGCAATGCACCTCCCCTCCAGAAACCAGCCTCATCACAAGCTAAGGTAAGGGAGCTTTCTGGGGGAGCCCTGGGTTAAAGTATTGGCAGTTCTTCACTGTAGAACAGTCTCCTCTTCTTAGCCGGCATGCTATGAAACATCTGTCAGCTGGTGAGTCCTAACAGCACCTGGTAAAACGCAGCCACCATGTGCCAATGACCAGGGTGAGTGTGGATGGAGGACAGAACACTAGAGAGCAATACACATGGCATATTCTGGGTGTGATGCACCATCCTGTTAGTCCAGGGCTGAGAGAAATGGAATCACACACCATCCACCTGGAGTGGGGCATAACATGTGGGGCATGAATAGTGCTTAACATGGGACACTGCTTAATAACAGAGCACTGGATAGGCCCCCAGCTGGTGCCTTGAAGTCAAGACTATTATGGGGAACCCACCACGCCTTTCCTGACTACTGTACAACCCTATATGTACACCTGCCCCACCCCACACATAATGTCTGCCCAGTTTGTGACCATGCCAGTGGTGAATGAGGAGAGGGGACAGAGGGCTGGGGAGAAGTACAATGTGGTTGAAATTAGGGCTGTCAAACAATTAAAAATAGTAATCATGTTTATTCGCACTGTGAAACAAGAACAGAATACACCTAGTGAACTTTATTATATCCATTTTGGGATGTTTTTCTACATTTTCAAATATATTAATTCTAATTACAAGGCAGAATACAAAGTGTATAGTGCTCGCTTTCTTTTATTATTTTTGATTACAAATATTTGCACTGTAAAAAAAAGATAACAAAAGAATATTTAGCATATCTGGCACCTAAATACCTTGCAACACCAGCTACAACAGTGCCATGTGAACTCCTGTTCTCACTTTCAGGTGACATTGTAAATAAGAAGAGGGCAGTATTATCTCCCATAAATGTAAACAAACTTGTTGTCTTAGCAATTGGCTGAACAAGAAATAGGACTGAGTGGACTTATGGACTCTAAAGTTTTACATTGTTTTGTTTTTTGAGTGCAGTTATGTACAAAAAAAAATTTCTACATTTGTAAGTTGCACTTTCATGATAAAGAGATTGCACTACAGTACTTGTATGAGATAAACTGAAAAATACTATTGCTTTAGTTTCTTTTTTATAGTGAAAATATTTGTAATAAAAATAATAATAGAAAGTGAGCAGTGTGCACTTTGTATTCTGTGTTGTAACTGAAATCACTATATTTGAAAATGTAAAAAAAAACATCCACAATATTTATAATAGATGCAAGTTGGTATTCTGTTGTTTAACAGTGGGATTAAAATGGCGATTAATCACAATTAATTTTTTAATCAAGTTAATTTGTTTTGAGTGAATCTCTTGAGTTAACTGTGATTAACTGACAGCCCTAACTGAAATACAAAATGTTGCTGTGCTGTATGTGGGAAGAGTTCAGGCCTGGACCCGTAAAAGGTCATGGGTGTTGCAACAGCATCACACTGCTTACCTGTTAGGTGCCTAGCAAATCACTGGCACACACTGCGATCCGTGAGCCTGCGGTAGGTTCCCAGGTTCCCTGTACATTGCCCAGGGTGAGATGGGCTCCTGAGAAAGGGAGCATGCTAGGTGGGAAGCTGCCTAAACTAGCCAGTGGGAGAAGCTGCCCCGATGGGGTGCTGGGCCCCATCTCTCTCTCAGAGATAGGTACGGAAAGCCAGGCTGCAGGGAGGCACCCAGCTCTGCTAGTGAGTCTCAGCTGAGAAACAGCTCCAGAAAGTGGGTGCCTCTCGCAAGAAGCTGGTGGGAGGGCAGAGGAAGACACCCTCCCTTGTAAGACTTGGCCCAGTGATTAGTGAACTCACCCAGCCTGCGAGTGGGTTGTGGGTCCAGTCCGTCCTGCCTGATGAGAATGGGAGTTCCTCACCATGGGGTTGTGGGGCTCCCTCGTGGAGAAACTGCTCCATGTTGGCTAAATAATGAAAGCATGGGTGGGGTGGGATGGAAGGAGCACATGAGCACGAGAATGACGCTGCAGCCTGGTGAGAGAGCGAGCACCTTGCTCCAATGGCTCTGAGCATGACCACCAGATCGGGCCCAGCAGGCAAGCACCTCTCCTCCCCCAAGGTGTGACTCACTCTGGGGCTTAGCTGGGCGACAGGCATCCAGACCCCTAGATGGAGGAAGCAGAGCACAAGTCCAGAGGCAGAAATGGAGACACTTGCGAAACAGCCCAAGCTGTTGTTCTGAGAGCAGCAAGGGGACACTATGTACTGTGGGTTCCCCCCACTGGTGGGTCTAGCTTCTGCTAGCTCCACATACAGTTCACACCCCTGCTGAGGGCCTGTCAGGGATTCTCACTCACCACAGGTGGTACCTCCTCCTGGCTGCTCTGGGGAATAGCTCGCTTCCAGATCCGACGCATTCCCTTGTGGTCTCCCCTGACTGCAGCCCCTCTCTTGTGCCAGGAGCTGCAGCTTCCTCTTGGTGACTCAGCCCTCCAGCCAGGTCACTATGGGGTGTCCCCTCTGGGGTACAGAGTCTCACTGGACCCACTGTCCAGGCAGAGTCACTCCACCAGTGGCTGATAGGGGCCTCAGGCTCACCCACTACGCCAAGTCCAGCCCAGGGACCCTACAAGATGCAGCCAAGGTCTTCTCAGTCCCCAACCCTGCTGTTTTCTCCCTGGGCTGCTTCCTACCCGCCTCCCACAGGCTTCCCGAGTCCACCCTTCCCCTAGGGCCAGGCCCCCAGGGGTCCTGCTCTTTCCCTGGCTTCCCCCCATTCCCTCCCTAATGCACAAGAGGGGTGACTGCAGCCTTCCTCCCTGCAGCCAGTTCTGGAGCCAGCTTCCTGGCTATTCTAGCATAGCCTGCACCAGCTCCATCACCCAGTCAGCGGTTGCTTCTCCAGCCTGAGCCCCCCATGTGGGGCCAATCTCCCTAACTGGCCCTTTCTCCTCCCAAAGGCCTGACCGGAGGGGACTGGTCACACAATGGGGTTAACAATAAGAGAATACCCATGATGGACACAAAACTGCCTGACTCCCATTCGTTTTAATGGGATTTGGGTGTCTAAATCCTTGCAGCTACACTGAAAGTCTCAGCCATGGTTCCCAAACGCCCCAGAGGCTGGAATTCATTTGCATAAAATGTTCATCAAACAATTAAAAATAAACAAATTAGGAAAAATCAGTGTTTGTGAACAGTTTGGGCCAGCCTGATCCCCTTAGCTTTTTACCCTGGCCCTGGCCCCACTGGTGTCACTGGAGCTATTCAAGGAGTCAGGCACAAGTCACCATGAGCCAGGGGATCAGAACCTAGTCTCCTGGAACCAAAATATGGGCCAAATCCATCCACTGAGCTGTTTGTTACAAACCGGTCGCCTAGCCCAAGGCCTGCATTCTGTCATGCCAAAACCTAGAGATAGTAACTTTTTGCATCCGATGAAGTGAGCTGTAGCTCACGAAAGCTTATGCTCTAATAAATTTGTTAGTCTCTAAGGTGCCACAAGTACTCCTTTTCTTTTTACATGGACTCCTTCTCATTGGCACACACCTTAGCACAAACACACCCACACCCTACAAGAACAAACATACACACACGCATGCCAGGTTCCTGTTACAAGAGGTTCCCCCCACCACGTAATTCACATCAGCCATATTTATTGAGAACTTTGTGGAGGGATAAAAATATTTCCACTAGAGCTGTAAGATTTTATAAACCTATAGTCTTTATATACTTTAATAAATGCCTTTCTGACAATCATGCAAAGATAGGTATTTCTGTAAGAAAACAGCTCGATAAAAAGGGAAATGGAAAGCACTAATCCATCCAGTAAGGCTCTCCTGCCCTGGACAGTTGCATGGTCCCTCACGCAGCCAGGGAGAAGACACCCTCTGGCTTTTTGGCCTACTCAGGAATGCAAGTTTCAGAGTAGCAGCTGTGTTAGGTGCCACAAGTACTCCTTTTCTTTTTGTGAATACAGACTTAGAGACTAACAAATTTATTTGAAAAGGAGTACTTGTGGCACCTTAGAGACTAACAAATTTATTAGAGCATAAGCTTTCGTGAGCTACAGCTCACTTCATCGGATGCATTTGGTGGAAAAAACAGAGGAGAGATTTATATACACACACAGAGAACATGAAACAATGGGTTTAACATACACACTGTAAGGAGAGTGATCACTTAAGATAAGCCATCACCCACAGCAGGGGGGGGAAGGAGGAAAACCTTCCATGGTGACAAGCAGGTAGGCTAATTCCAGCAGTTAACAAGAATATCAGAGGAACAGTGGGGGGTGGGGTGGGGGGGAGAAATACCATGGGGAAATAGTTTTACTTTGTGTAATGACTCATCCATTCCCAGTCTCTATTCAAGCCTAAGTTAATTGTATCCAGTTTGCAAATTAATTCCAATTCAGCAGTCTCTCGTTGGAGTCTGTTTTTGAAGCTTTTTTGTTGAAGTATAGCCACTCTTAGGTCTGTGATCGAGTGACCAGAGAGATTGAAGTGTTCTCCAACTGGTTTTTGAATGTTATAATTCTTGACGTCTGATTTGTGTCCATTCATTCTTTTACGTAGCGACTGTCCAGTTTGGCCAATGTACATGGCAGAGGGGCATTGCTGGCACATGATGGCATATATCACATTGGTAGATGCGCAGGTGAACGAGCCTCTGATAGTCTGGCTGATGTGATTAGGCCCTATGATGGTATCCCCTGAATAGATATGTGGACAGAGTTGGCAACGGGCTTTGTTGCAAGGATAGGTTCCTGGGTTAGTGGTTCTGTTGTGTGGTGTGTGGTTGCTGGTGAGTATTTGCTTCAGATTGGGGGGCTGTCTGTAAGCAAGGACTGGTCTATCTCCCAAGATCTGAGAGAGTGATGGCTCGTCCTTCAGGATAGGTTGTAGATCCTTGATGATGCGTTGGAGAGGTTTTAGTTGGGGGCTGAAGGTGATGGCTAGTGGCGTTCTGTTGTTTTCTTTGTTGGGCCTGTCCTGTAGTAGGTGACTTCTGGGTTCTCTTCTGGCTCTGTCAATCTGTTTCTTCACTTCAGCAGGTGGCTATTGTAGTTGTAGGAATGCATAATAGAGATCTTGTAGGTGTTTGTCTCTGTCTGAGGGGTTGGAGCAAATGCGGTTATATCGTAGAGCTTGGCTGTAGACAATGGATCGAGTGGTATGATCTGGATGAAAGCTAGAGGCATGTAGGTAGGAATAGCGGTCAGTAGGTTTCCGATATAGGGTGGTGTTTATGTGACCATCGCTTATTAGCACCGTAGTGTCCAGGAAGTGGATCTCTTGTGTGGACTGGTCCAGGCTGAGGTTGATGGTGGGATGGAAATTGTTGAAATCATGGTGGAATTCCTCAAGAGCTTCTTTTCCATGGGTCCAGATGATGAAGATGTCATCAATGTAGCGCAAGTAGAGTAGGGGCATTAGGGGACGAGAGCTGAGGAAGCGTTGTTCTAAGTCAGCCATAAAAATGTTGGCATACTGTGGGGCCATGCGGGTACCCATCGCAGTGCCGCTGATTTGAAGGTATACATTGTCACCAAATGTGAAATAGTTATGGGTCAGGACAAAGTCACAAAGTTCTGCCACCAGGTTAGCCGTGACAGTATCGGGGATACTGTTCCTGACGGCTTGTAGTCCATCTTTGTGTGGAATGTTGGTCTAGAGGCTTCTACATCCATAGTGGCTAGGATGGTGTTTTTAGGAAGATCACCAATGGACTGTAGTTTCCTCAGGAAATCGGTGGTGTCTCGAAGATAGCTGGGAGTGCTGGTAACGAAGGGCCTGAGGAGGGAGTCTACATAGCCAGACAATCCTGCTGTCAGGGTGCCAATGCCTGAGATGATGGGGTGTCCCGGATTTCCAGGTTTATGGATCTTGGGTAGCAGATAGAATACCCCAGGTCGGGGCTCCAGGGGTGTGTCTGTGCAGATTTGTTCTTGTGCTTTTTCAGGGAGTTTCTTGAGCAAATGCTGTAGTTTCTTTTGGTAACTCTCAGTGGGATCAGAGGGTAATGGCTTGTAGAAAGTGGTGTTGGAGAGCTGCCTAGTAGCCTCTTGTTCATCAAGCCTCTGACATCATAACCAAAAAGGCTGACAAAGGAGGTGCTGTCGTCATCATGAATAGGTCGGAGTATGAACAAGAGGCTACTAGGCAGCTCTCCAACACCACTTTCTACAAGCCATTACCCTCTGATCCCACTGAGAGTTACCAAAAGAAACTACAGCATTTGCTCAAGAAACTCCCTGAAAAAGCACAAGAACAAATCCGCACAGACACACCCCTGGAGCCCCGACCTGGGGTATTCTATCTGCTACCCAAGATCCATAAACCTGGAAATCCTGGACGCCCCATCATCTCAGGCATTGGCACCCTGACAGCAGGATTGTCTGGCTATGTAGACTCCCTCCTCAGGCCCTTCGTTACCAGCACTCCCAGCTATCTTCGAGACACCACCGATTTCCTGAGAAAACTACAGTCCATTGGTGATCTTCCTAAAAACACCATCCTAGCCACTATGGATGTAGAAGCCTCTACACCAACATTCCACACAAAGATGGACTACAAGCCGTCAGGAACAGTATCCCCGATACTGTCACGGCTAACCTGGTGGCTGAACTTTGTGACTTTGTCCTCACCCATAACTATTTCACATTTGGTGACAATGTATACCTTCAAATCAGCGGCACTGCGATGGGTACCCGCATGGCCCCACAGTATGCCAACATTTTTATGGCTGACTTAGAACAACGCTTCCTCAGCTCTCGTCCCCTAATGCCCCTACTCTACTTGCGCTACATTGATGACATCTTCATCATCTGGACCCATGGAAAAGAAGCTCTTGAGGAATTCCACCATGATTTCAACAATTTCCATCCCACCATCAACCTCAGCCTGGACCAGTCCACACAAGAGATCCACTTCCTGGACACTACGGTGCTAATAAGCGATGGTCACATAAACACCACCCTATATCGGAAACCTACTGACCGCTATTCCTACCTACATGCCTCTAGCTTTCATCCAGATCATACCACTCGATCCATTGTCTACAGCCAAGCGCTACGATATAACCGCATTTGCTCCAACCCCTCAGACAGAGACAAACACCTACAAGATCTCTATCATGCATTCCTACAACTACAATACCCACCTGCTGAAGTGAAGAAACAGATTGACAGAGCCAGAAGAGTACCCAGAAGTCACCTACTACAGGACAGGCCCAACAAAGAAAACAACAGAACGCCACTAGCCATCACCTTCAGCCCCCAACTAAAACCTCTCCAACGCATCATCAAGGATCTACAACCTATCCTGAAGGACGAGCCATCACTCTCTCAGATCTTGGGAGATAGACCAGTCCTTGCTTACAGACAGCCCCCCAATCTGAAGCAAATACTCACCAGCAACCACACACCACACAACAGAACCACTAACCCAGGAACCTATCCTTGCAACAAAGCCCGTTGCCAACTCTGTCCACATATCTATTCAGGGGATACCATCATAGGGCCTAATCACATCAGCCACACTATCAGAGGCTCGTTCACCTGCGCATCTACCAATGTGATATATGCCATCATGTGCCAGCAATGCCCCTCTGCCATGTACATTGGCCAAACTGGACAGTCTCTACGTAAAAGAATGAATGGACACAAATCAGACGTCAAGAATTATAACATTCAAAAACCAGTTGGAGAACACTTCAATCTCTCTGGTCACTCGATCACAGACCTAAGAGTGGCTATACTTCAACAAAAAAGCTTCAAAAACAGACCCCAACGAGAGACTGCTGAATTGGAATTAATTTGCATACTGGATACAATTAACTTAGGCTTGAATAGAGACTGGGAATGGATGAGTCATTACACAAAGTAAAACTATTTCCCCATGGTATTTCTCCCCCCCACCCCACCCCCCACTGTTCCTCTGATATTCTTGTTAACTGCTGGAATTAGCCTACCTGCTTGTCACCATGAAAGGTTTTCCTCCTTTCCCCCCCCTGCTGCTGGTGATGGCTTATCTTAAGTGATCACTCTCCTTACAGTGTGTATGATAAACCCATTGTTTCATGTTCTCTGTGTGTGTGTATATAAATCTCTCCTCTGTTTTTTCCACCAAATGCATCCGATGAAGTGAGCTGTAGCTCACGAAAGCTTATGCTCTAATAAATTTGTTAGTCTCTAAGGTGCCACAAGTACTCCTTTTCTTTTTGCGAATACAGACTAACACGGCTGCTACTCTGAAACCTAAATTTATTTGAGCATAAGCTTTCATGAGCTACAGCTCCGATGAAGTGAGCTGTAGCTCACGAAAGCTTATGCTCAAATAAATTTGTTAGTCTCTAAGGTGCCACAAGCACTCCTTTTCTTTTCAGGAATGCAAATCACTCATGACGTGGTACAGTTTTTCCACAATGCCCTGCTTCTAGCAGACTAGCCAGATGTGTCCCCTCAGAGTGTGGAATGACCTACAGACCTTTCCCCACCGCCCAGCACAGGACATGTCCTAGAAAAAATTGCTTTGACCCATACTGACTACACTGAAGGGCAGCAGGGAGACAGCTTCCTTTCCTCCTATTGCAACTCTGTCCAGCACTCCTGGAGAGACACTGCGTCAGTCACATCTCAGAAGTGCTGTGGCCAGGAGGCTGACTGGCAAGTACCCACAGCTTTGCATGTAGCCTGCAATGGGGGAGTGGAAAATGATGTTGAACCAGAATGTGCAAAAGCAGCCAGAATTTGGAGACAAATACACATCACTGAGTGAAAAGCAAACTGTGCAAAAGGCAGAAGAGATGGAGGAAGCCCAGCACTCAGACCTGAGCTCGGATTCTGACCACCCATCATGGGAGGAATGGGATCTGGGTGGGCGGTGAGCTTATCTGCACAAATACACACACCAGTGGCAGGAAGCCTAGCACGCGGGCTGCAAGCTTCAGTGGCACCAAGACCGGGAGCAAGGACATGGCTGTTTGTGGAAAGCAGGCCACCTACTCCAACTTCCCAGCTGAACTCAGCTACTTTCCTAATAGTGGCACTAAGGGAAATGAAGCCCAGTTAGGCCTAGGAAACTGCCCTGACTTCCCATGAATGATGCCTTCAGAGAACCTCAGCTTGGTCTGGCAACCTACTAAGAAGCAGACGTGCAGCCGTCACTTTGGAGACAAGGTTGTTGCCCTCATTTATTAGGATCTTTACATACAAACAGGACCACTGGTGCTTAGGCATCCATGGGCTGCTTTTTGTTCCCCAGATTCTTCTGTGTGTGACATCACAGTGGTTGCTATGGAGATTATCAAGATGTCACAGAGGGTTCTGACAACTTCTGGGGAATAAACACCAATGATCCTGCTTTCATGCAAATGTCCCTTGTAGGAGACATAGCATGGAGGTGACTTCTAGAGCAGCCGGACTCTGCAGAATGTTATTCAGAGCTCTCAGCTGGTCTGTATGGGGAAGGAATGGGCTTGCACTGCACAGCCTCTGGTTGGTGCATCTGCATTTTCTATGTTCCTCGGCTCCTCTGCTGAGAGGGAGGAGCTAAGTGAGGTCAGCTGTGCTGTGGCAGATGCGATGACCTCAGTGGTTACAAAACCAGAAAGGGACTCTTGCCACCTGGAGTCTGATTGTTCAAACCCAGGACTGCCTCCAGCTGGGCACTCTCACTGGGGTAACGACACTGTGGGCAGTGTGGGAATTGCTATTGCAGGATGCTGCTTAGGACTTATGCTCACTCGGGTGGAACTTTGTTGCTGAAAATGGCTAGTGGGAAGGGATCGCCGGTCTGAGCCAAGCTGCTCAGAAATCACACAACACTTGAGAACAAGTTCAGGAAAGCCTTCCCCATTGGTCGCTAAACATTTGTTTCAATGGACATTTTTGATGGAGCTTTAAATTTCAGACAACGAAATGGGGTACCCCTATGGGGTAAGAGCTAATTAATACACTGGCATTTCAAAAGAGCCGATTGTCCTAGTACCTGAGCACCAGACACAAGAAGCTGAAGAATTCCCCTCTACTTGACACTGGTGAGGCCACATCTGGAGGATTGCATCCAGTTTTGGGCCCCCCACTACAGAAGGGATGTGGACAAATTGGAGACAGTCCAGCGGAGGGCAACGAAAATGATTAGGGGGCTGGGGCACATGACTTATGAGGGGAGGCTGAGGGAACTGAGTTTGTTTAGTCTGCAGAAGAGAAGAGTGAGGGGGGATTTGATAGCAGCCTTCACCTGAAGGGGGTTCCAAAGAGGATGGAGCTTGGCTGTTCTCAGTGGTGGCAGATGACAGAACAAGGAGCAATGGTCTCAAGTTGCAGAGGGGGAGGTCTAGGCTGGATATTGGGAAAAACAATTTCACTAGGAGGATGGTGAAGCACTGGAATGGGTTACCTAGGGAGGTGGTGGAACCTCCCTCCTTAGAGGTTTTTAAGGCCTGGCTTGACAAAGCCCTGGCTGGGATGATTTAGTGGGGTTGGTCCTACTCTGAGCAGGGGATTGGACTAGATGACCTCCTGAGGTCTCTTCCAACCCTAATCTTCTATGATTCTATGATTCTAAGTAGGCTCCTCCCAAGGGAGGACCCCGAACTCTTTGCTAAAGAGATGCTGAACCAGAGACAGCAGCTGGTGCAGGGCCTGTGCATGGAGATTGACGTGACACTGGGACACCCACAAGAATCACCCATCCTTTCTCCACATGGTATTGGTCACCATCTGACAGAGGCAGGATTCAGAGAAAGTGATGGGAACACCTCAAGGAACTGGACTGTGCCCCAAAGTGACACACCCCAAAGGGTGGAAGCTTCTCAGAATTTATCCAAACTATCTTGAACCTAGTGAGTCTGCAAAGTTGGGCTGGATGACTCACAAGAACCAGCTTCTTCAGGAGATTTCTGGTCTTCTTTGCTTTGCTGGGCTGGAGATGCTGTCAGGACAATGCTCCTCTCCATTCTTCAACACCTCTGTTTTGGGGCAGAATGCAGGCAGCCTAGCAAGCGTGGGAAGCCCTGGAAAGGTTTTGTTCAAGTTTTGGGCAAAGGTTCAAGTAAGTCTATTTTATTCAAATTGGTTTCTCCATCTATGGTGTCCCAGAAGGATAGAAATACCAACTGTCTGAATGAGGAATGCTCTCCGGGCACAACCAGAGAAGTCAGTTGTAGAGGGAAGAAGCTCCATGAGGACCATTGAGCAAGTCTTTAATCTGGATTGAGGCAAACAAAGAGGTTTTCCATTGTGTTTGTGAGTGATATTTAGTAGGAGACTTTGCGAGACAATGCAGAAGACACTGGGAGTGGAGGTCTGGGTGTAGATAGAAGAAAGCTGCTTCTGTCCTTGAAATGGTTTGGCTAGTCTCCAGGCCCCACCTTGTTGCCAGAGCTGGCTGGGAGGGTGAGCTCACCCAGGTCTTGGTTCCTGTTCTTTGCAGTGATGTTGGGAAATCCACTCTGGACATTGTGAGTCTTTGACCTCATCCACCAATTTGCTACAGTCACGCTCCTTGCAAGGTGGAGTCCGTGATCAGCAAGGGGGGTTACACGGAGCTGTCAGCTGCTGTGTCCCTGGACTGGTGTGCAGCACACTGCGGGATGGGAGACTGGAAATGGGGCCTTAGTCTCCAGCATGGCCAATGGAGGTTCATTGAGACTCTCCCAACGAGGCAAGGACACTGGCTGAAACAGGGCACAGAATGGCAACTTTCCTGGCCAGGGGATTTCTGGGAGGGCCTAGCGTCAGGGATCTCCTTGTGCACTGCCATGTACAACTCACAATGAAATGCTGCCTTCATGCCCCGATCACCCAGCTCACAGGAGAGAGGAGGGGCCCTGCAGTGTCTGTGTGAACGTGCCTGGAGGAGACCTGGTGCCTGCTGTATGAGTGCGTAGGCACCTGTGCCAGGCTAGGGCCCTGCAGTGTGTGTGTGCATGTGTGAGCACTGCAGCACCAGCCCTGTGCTTTCACACACAGCACCGCTCCCATTGCTAGGCCAGGTGTTCCTGTCCGTCTCTCACTGCCCTGCTGGGGGAGTGCCTGGTGTGGGAGATGCTGCCTGGCCACATCAGGATTAGCAGAGCAGACGGGGGCACTGGAGGATCCTGATATCCAATCCCTCGAAGAAGCATATTCCTGAGCATATTTACCACCATGGGACATGGGTTCTGTGGCACTAGGACTGTTTCTATCGTCTCTGCTCCTCTCCCACCGGTGCCATTAGGCCACACTCTTCTCTGAGTGCCACGTATGGAGCCCACTGGCCTCACCAGTGTAGCACATGTAGGAGAGAATAGAATGTGGTCCACCAGTCCCAAGACCTGGGTAGGTCCCTGAGGGTGGCTCTCAGCTGGTGGCTGGGAGGGAGGGGGCTCACAGAGGCTACAGGTGCCCAGCAAGTGGTGTGTGACTGTGGCTTGGGGACACAGACCCGCACTAGTTTTAATATAGCGAGGGCGGGCTGCAAGTAGTGAAGCTAACTGGAGTATGGACCCAGCATCCTGGAGAGTTTTACTTGGGAGGCTAGCCCATGTTGAAGCCTGTGCTGCTGTCGTTACCCACGCTAGCTAGACTGACGCTAACAGGGGCATGCAATGTCTGCTACAATCCCCCCTTCACTTGCTGTGTCGACATCCCATACATCCGCTCTGCCTGGGCAGGGCACTGGGGGAGCAGCTCATGCTTTGGTGGGAGCAGAGCAGAGCTCCCTGCAGCATGAGCTGCCAGGTCACAGGCTGCCTTGGGGACTGAGGGTTTTGCTCTGGAATCACTGCAAAATGCTGACTTCACTGGCTCCTCACACTGCTGGGGAGCAGTCTGGGCACACGGCCATGGCCACTGCGCTGCACCAATCAGCCACGTCCCAGACCTGCACCTGCAGCACGAGGCCTGCTCTGGGGCCCAACTGTGCAGGAGCCTTGAGGGGAAAATATGTGAAACTCAGCACTGGGGGGGGGGAGAGAGGGGGGAGGAGGGACTCTGCAGACAGACATGCAGCTCTGCACACATTCAACATGAGGGAAGCAGCCCAGTGGCTGGGCCTGACTCAGTCAGACCACAGGGAAGCACTGCCTGCAGCCGCAGCTGGGCAAGGCTGGGTTTGCAGGAGCCTTGCCAAGGAAGCCAGCTGAGTCCAAGCCAGGGTAGGCATGGGGAGGGTGGCTGTAGAAGCTCTGGTGCGGGTCAGCCTTTATTTCCTGTAGGTCGCTGAGGAAAGCGCAGTGAGGGTCCACCATAAGGCATATTGCATCAGCTGAAGGTGTTAGGTGCGTTGTTGGTATTGAGTAGCATAGCTGGCTTTGATGGCTGGGGTTTGATGTAAACACTTCTGGTCTAAGTGGGGCGGGAGCTGGAGGGGAATGTGGTGGCTAGTGGGAGTCCTTCATCTGTCTCTGGATCTTCTGCAGCATCTCCTGCATCCGCCGCAACTGAAATGGAATAAAAAAGCATGTGAGGGCCAGCTCCCCACCACCCATTGCCTGGGCACTCAGAACTCTGCTTCGGAGACTGGGACACAACCGCTGTGCTCCCTTGTGCCAGCCAGTGGGAGTGACAGCACAGAAGACTCGTCCTCTATCACTGTAGGGCCTGATTCTCCCCCACCTCACACTCGGGCAGCTCTTTTATACCTGTGCACAGTGAGTGCAGGGGCTGTTCAATGCTGCCCCGTCTGAACGTTCCACCTGCACTAAGGGTGAATGATGGTGAAGAGTGTTGGGGCGAGGAGCAGCATAGTTAGGCAAAGCCTTGGGAATACAGCGAAAGGGGTTTCTCCTGGGAACTCCAGTGGCAATGCAGTGAGGAAGGAGGAACTGGTGAAGCGGAAGGGGTCCAGGCCAGCTCTGGCTTTAGCTCTAGCTCTTCAGTCCTGAGCTGGAAGAGGGGAGCAGGTCCCTGGAATGTGCAGAGGAGGCCAACCTCGGGGTGTGCCAGGGCCAGCGAGAACAGGGAAACAAGCCGGTTAGCACCATAGACAGAGCAAACTCGACCTTCAAAGGAGGTAGCTATTTCCTTGGGGGGGTGGGGGAGAACCCAAAGCCCAGTTCTGCAGGAGGGAGACCCAGGGAGGCGGTAATGGCTGCAGGAGGCCAAAGGGCAGTGGACAGCTTTGCACTGTAGTTGCAGCTGGACTCTGTTAGCTCCTCCAGTGGGAGGGGAGTGGAAATACGCAAAGCGAGGAGTGTGTCAGGCCCTGCTGCAGGCTGCCTGTGCTGCCATGGAGAGCGAGGGGGCCACAGCCCAGCACAAATGCATGCAGGGAGCAGGAGAGAGTGCAGCTCTCAGTTCTAACCAGGCCTCCCACGTGCGGGGGTGGCTCCAGTGCAGCCCCTGGCAGGAGACAGAGTCCCCAGCCCCGACACACACCTCTTCGTCCTTCTCCCGAATGAGTTTCTCTGTCTCAGAGTCCGGCACTGCTGGGATAGCTGGGATGGGGAAATCTGTCCCGCTTTCCCGCGTCAGTTTGCTAGGAGGCAAAAGAGGAAGAAACACAAGAGTAGTTAGCATGGCCCTCAGTGTCCTGGAGAGGCCAGGCCAACCAGGCAGGAGGCATTCAGAGCAATGGCACGAGGGCAGTGGAACCGCGGGAGACTGTGCCCCATAAGCCGCACCTTCCAGTCTCTCCGAGACTGTACACCAGTGGTACCAGCACCAGAGGAGCAGGATCGGCCCTGAGGCTCCTGTGCCCTATGTCCGTGTTTCCACCGGTGCAAATGGGGGGCAGAGCAGCACCACGCTGACAGGTCAGCGTGTCACACCCAACCTGCACTGGGGAACACGACCCCACAGACAGCGGACAAGGCAGACTCAGGCCGTGGCTGCAAAGGCTCCTCAGAGTTGCTCTGGTGTTTGTGTTGCCCATGGTCACACACTGCCGGGCCTGTCTCCTTCTGGGGAGCGCGCAGGGCCAGCCGGCTTGAAGGGGAAGTGAGCAGGGACTGCTCCCTACAGAGCCCCTGCCCCTCACAACAGTCATAGAGTGAACAGGTGACTTCCCATCACAAGGGACAGGCCCACAGTAGGATCTTGCTGGAGAATTGGCAGATCAGAGAAAATCAAAATGCAGAGGGGGGTGGATTTACCACAGAGCCCAGAGTCGGGGGAGGGGAGTAACGGAACAAGCCAAAGTTCCTAATTCCCCCCAGATGGGGCCATCACTTAACACCCGAGCAGCTCCCCTTTGCCACTCAAAGCCCGGCCAAAGAGCCAGGTCTTGGAGACGGGGGAGCCCATTGGTAGGGCCCCAGTGCCTCTTCCCTCTCCTCCCACCTGGGGTAACCTGAGGATATGCACACTGGGTCTGTGAGCCCTGGGGCTTCTTTCTGAGAAGTCAAGCCCCAGCAAACCGCGCCCACAAGAGGGCTTGACACTGTGCCCATCACTTTGGTATCTTCCAGAGAGGCATTCATGACCTGACTGGCCCCGGGCCCCCTCCTGCTGCTGTGCAGTGCTGGGTTTCAACTGGGGAAGGCAGGCTGAAGCAGTGCACCTCAACTTGGAGCAGGACGGGGCGAGGTTTGTGGAGGTTCTTTGTCCTGGTGGAAGGGAGTTCCACAGTCCCGACCTAGCCTCTGAGAAAGCTCTGTCCCCAGGTGAGCTACTCCCATGCCACTGGCTGCCGGTGCTGCAGGTGACAGAGTCCTGTTCCACTCCTGCTGCTGAGGGGCTTGCCAGACAGGCTCTGGGGCCACTGCTTGACCCCATTTGGATGTATGGGGATGTTACATTCCCCAGTCTAGAGGGTCCAGGCACATAGGCTCCGTGGTCATAGCCAGCTACCCAGAGAGGATGCTAACGTGTTCTCGGACCACCATGCTCGGGAATGGTCCAGCTGGCAAGTGCAGCCTGGCTGCTTCATGGCAGATACTCTCCTAGTCTCTAGCTTTGCATCCATTTATCTCAGGGTCAGTCAGCATTTAGCCAGAGACCCAGGTCACCCCCCCCCACTCTGGCCTTTACCAAAGACACACCCAGGCCCTGCTCAGTGGGGCAGCTCTTCTTAACACGCATACTATGATTCATATAGGGATCAGCCTTCTAATCCACACAATAAGACTCAACATGAAATGCGATGGCCCAGTACGACATAATCCACCCAAGGCTTTGCCATGTGGCTGGACCACAGAGCTTCACCCTGGGATGCCAGGGACCTGTTCCTCCAGCAATCAGGGAAATTCCACAAGAGCATGAGTGCCATCTTGTGGGGCATCCAGGATTGTTAGGATGTCCCACAAGGTGTCCCTACCACGCATTGGGCCTTGCGTGTCTCTGGGCATTAGGAATAGCTGACGATCCCTGAGCATACTCCCATGGGGAACACACACTGGCCTCCCCTTGTCATTCTGCAGACAGACTGGGCCCATCAGCAGCCAGGGCTCCTTTCTCCTGTACAGGCATCTGCGGTGCTTTTGGTGGGTCCGGTACCCTAGCAAGGGCCTTCCCCTCTGTCAGCGGTCAGTGTCCTCTCTCAGCCACTGGCCGACATCCGGACCCATCAGCCAGACACTGTCACACAGCTTGGGGACCGCGATACTTGCCATCAGATGATCAGTTTGTAGACATATAAGAACTGCTGTTGAAAGAAGCCCAGGTTAACGGGGAGGGCCCAGGACAAGTAGAATCCAAGACCAGTGCAGGGGCAAGTGCTAGGACTACAGCCCCCCTTGCCACTTGTGTGGCTCACCAATATAGCAGCAAACTCACTGTACGACAGGCAGTGCTTGCCTAGCAAGCGCTTGTTCCAGGATTTGCTGGATTCCAAACTCGGGTGCAAAACTTCAAAATACATTTCTTTAGGAGGAAACTCAATTTGTATAAACATAGCCAGATTGGGATGGTCCCACGCTTCCCAGGGGCAAGGGGCCATTTCACAGAAAGTGAGATTCCTCAGTGGGAGAAGAGTCTGGAACAAAACAATGGTGATGCTCTCGTTACATGAAGCACAGCTCCAGGGGACAACTGCTCTAGCTGAGCTCAGTGACGAGTGAAAGTCACCCCTATGCAGAGGGTTAGCACATGGCCTATGCACTGCTTCCCTCCCATCTAAACTCATGCCACTTCAGCACTGCCCATGCCCTGGGCTTGCCTTCTGCCCAGCAGCAAATGCCACCCAACAGACAGCAAACTGCAGACAAAAAGGCAGCTTGTGTGCAGAGGAGCAGGAGAGCGCTGGGGGGTCACCCCAGGTAAGAGACTAAACTGGCAGCTGGAGCAACTCATTCTGGGTGATGAATCAAAGCATGTCTCTTCATGCGCAGTGTTTTCCACTTCCCCCTGGAGAACGAGGAGAGACACGGTGCTGCAGCAACTGTTCTATGGACTGAGCCTGTGGAGTGCTCGGCATCGACTGACACCTGGCAGGTCTGTCTCCCAGGGACGCCAGCAGAAGGGGAGAGGCTGTGGCTCTATGGAGCACAGGACTCCCCCAGTGGGAGAACCCTGGTGCTGGTTCACGTCCATCCTTTGGTGGAGTGTTGCTCTGACTTGTCACAGATCGTGTCCCCCTGGGGGTGGATCTTCAGATGCATTCAGCACTGGCCTGGCTCTACTCCCACTGATGTCGGGAGGAGTTTTCCCACTGACTTCACCAGGCACAGAGAAAGGCCAGCACTGAGCACTGACCAAACTCCCACCCCAGGGGATTTAGTTATTTATTATCTGACGTGGTCGTGCCCAAAGCCCCCACTCTGGCCAACCCCATTGTGCTGGACACTGTACAAACCCAGAAGACAGAGACCGTCCCTGCCCCAATGAGCTACAATCATATAACAGCGCCTGGAGGGGCTTGCTGCTTGTCACTAGCAAAGCATTGTGAGAGACAGCCCAGGCTGGGGAGAGTTCAGGGGGCACAGTGCTCCCACGGTCCCAGGCTGCATCCTGGGGATCCCATTACAGTGCCACTGTGAGCAGGATGAAATACACAGCTTGTTGTACTGAGCAAGATTTGCACTTCATACACTGGTGTAAAGATTTTAAGTGTGGTGGCTAAGGAGTGTCAGGAGGAGGCTACCAGTGTGTTATTTTGGGAAAGGGAAGTAGGGACAGAAAAGCAGGAAAATGACTGAAAGAAGTGAAATCTTTGTAAAGTTGGAGTTTTTTAGACTGCAGGTTGCAGAAAAAGAGAGAGAACACCAGAGACTCAGTCTCAGCACTAAAGAAACTGGCCATGGAGGAGAAGGAAAGAGCGTGAGAGGAAACAGAGAGAGAGAAAACATGAACTGGACCTGCTAGAGAAGGAGAACCAGAAACCACCAACCCCAACCATTCCTTTCACTCCAAAAATTCACAGTTGGGACCATCTATGGCCTGCATACAACAAGACCAGCTCCTGCATTGGAGCTGGAGGCAACACCACACCAGGAAGAGATGGTGATGTAATGCCTGCCAGGGAGTGAATTGTCCAGCAATTTGCAGCTGAACCAGAGACAAACCCAGCTCTAGGGAGCATAGAGAAATGTGTCCCAGAGGAGAGCCCAGGGAAGGGGCAGGGAATCTCAGAAACTACTGAGGTGGGTGAGGATTCCTGTGACTCCGTAACACAGGGAAGCAGGGTGCTTCCAGGTATGGTGGAGGCTGAGACTAGCTTCTTTCCAGCAGAAGGCAACATGCCTTCAGGAGCAGGGGCAGGAGAAGTGTTGCCAGTGATTAAGGAAACTACCCCAGTTGTTAGCTGGCAGTGTTTTGCAGATGAACAAGGGATGGATTCCTTCTTGGAGAGCACAGAAAAATGTGTCTTGGAGGGGAATCTAGAGGAGGAAACTAGGGAAGGAATAGTGGGAGTACAGGAATGTCTCCTCATTGGTCACTTGAGAGAGGATGCTCACGACTGAATGGGTGAGTCAGCATCTGATCAGTCTGTGACCCAGGTTTTGAGACTGACCTTCTGGAGGGGGGCAGTCACACAGCTGACTTCTCAGGGACAGAGAAAGGGGTGGCGGAGGGTACCCCAATCCAGGTCCCAGTTTTTTGGGATGCTATTTCTGATAAGTTTTTGGAAAGTAACTGTCTCTTTACATCAAGATGCAGCTCCAACGCCTGTGACAGCAGAGGAGTTGAGACCAGGAAATTGCCAGGTGGTCGTTTGTGAGAATGCAAATGGCCCAACTGACAGAGAGGGGGGTGTCCTTCCCCTGACTGGTGAGACATCGAAAGCAGCTGTGGGAAAGCTGCTGGGAAAAGGTGAACCTGATCAAAAGGTAAACACACCTAGCCCAGAGAGCATGGATCACAGCCCTCTAGGGGCAGGGAAGGACTCGGTGCTGGGAGGGGGAAACACAGGGTAACCCCAAAAAGGGAGCTGGATTTTTTGCATATGTACAGTCCTGTGGTTGGGAGACAGCTCCCCAAAGGGCCAGCCAATATGCAGGATCCCCCTAAAAATCTATCTTGCCAGACCCTGAGGTACCAAAATCCCAGAAACATGATTAAAATAAGAACCCAGGCAGAAGGGAACACTGGAGGGAAAGAAAAACCAGTGCCTGATTACATGGGAGAGAGTCAAAGGACACCATAGGTAATGAACAAACCAACGTCAAACCAGACTGTCTGAACAGAGGGCATGGTATCATAATGATACTTGTAAACACCCATCTGTTATAACAATGTTGGTATTAATTTTAAATCTTGGGGTAAGAATTTTGATACTGATGTTAAAACTTGTGGTAACGTTAGTTCTCAGTTAATACATGTAAACAGATTTAAAGCTTATCACAATAGAGAAACCATAACAAACCTGGTTTGCTGTGTGTGAGGGGGAAACTGAGGCATGCTGCCTCATGGTCTTGATGGCTGGATTCCAAGAGAACTATAACACAAACTGCCTTCAGGTTAGTCAGTGACTAAATCCTCTTGCAGTAAACTAAGGGGGGGGGAGGTGTGACATTCTGTACCTTGGGGGAGCACCCTGTAATCCTCCATGTTCCTTATTTTTATATAATTGTGATATTACATATAAAGTAGGCCTTGTAAGGCATCAGGGGAAAGGTTATGATCTGCTGAAAGTCATTTCTCTATCCATAGATGTATATCATTAATGCACATGATGTTATGAGAATTGTGTTGTATGACTGTCACTAAAACATGCTGCAAGTTGGGGAATCAGCCAGATATTAGTTCCCCAGAGGCAACTGCAAGGAAAGTGACCAGCGATCGGGCAGGGTGTGAAACAGCCCATCCACAACCATTGTCCAACAAGGGAGCTACAATGCAGTGACTCACCTGCATGAGGCTATACCAGGGAAATTGCTCAACCTTGCCTGTAGATTAAGCAATGCCCCCCAGACATGCCTGGATTTGTGTTCTACAAGCACATGGACTGGGAGTATAAAATTGAACACAGGGGGGCCATGCTTGACCTTTCTACTTCACCCACCTACACTGCAAGCAATAAGGACACTCTGAAGCCTCCAACTGAGGGGACTGGCCCAGATTTCAAGGGTGAAATCTGTGTACCATGAACTGCAATATCCAGTGTGGTGAGAAAAACTGCTTAGTCTAGTTGTTGCCCAGTCTAACAGGGTTGAGAGACTGCATGCTTATATTTTATTTCTTTTGGTAACTAACTCTGACTTTTTGTCTATCACTTAATATCACTTAAAATCTATCTTTTGTAGTCAATAAATTTGATTTACTGTTTATCTTTACCAGTGAGTCTGTATGAAGTGTGTGGCAAATCTGCTCAGGTTCTGCAAAGGCTGGTGTATGTCCACTTTCCACTGACGAAGTGGTGAACCAATTAATAAATTTGCACTGCTCATCTTGAGCAGTGCAAGACGGTATATTCCTGAGGTACAAGGCTAGGAGCTGGTGCCTTTCTCTGTGTGATTCATGAGTGGTTCTGGTTCTGATTCATGCAATCTAGCTGGGTGTGGGCTCCACATGCTGTTGTGCTGAGTGATCACAACACCTGGAAGGGCTTGCTGCTTGTCACTAGCAAAGCATAGTGAGAGACAGCCCAGCCTGGGGAGAGTTAAGGGAGCACAGTGGTCCCACGGTCCCAGGCTGCACCCCACAGAACCCATCACAGTTCACACGCTGTACTGTGGCCAAATAAAGCCTCCTATTGCTACCCCATAGCCTACAATTGGGCAGCATAGGGCATGAGGGAAAGCTCTGGTTAACTACATAGGGCATGTGATTTTTTGTGTTATTAGATTGGATGACTTATGTAACTAGTCATAACCCCAACATGGACCCCAATACCTGGTGTTGACCCTCAGCCCGATTCCTGACTCTGTCCCTAACCCTTGGTTTGACTGCTGACTTGGACCTCAACTCGTTCTTGACACGGATACTTGCTCTGACCCCTTGCTTCAGTTCCTGGCTCCCAAGCTGTTGCCACTAGTCCTGCCTACCTCCACCCTGGATCCTCAGAGTTTGCCTGGACCCCCACATAACCATGGAGAAGGCCGGCCTGGTGGGGACATGGAGGCAGCGGGACACCACTTACCCGGCATGTCCCACCAGGCACTAGACTTTCCTGAATGGGTTGACAACCTCCAGGAGGACTTCCCCCATTGTGAACACAAGTTGTGCAGCTCTCATCTGAGAACCAGTCTCTGCAGGTGCAGATCACCCAGCTATTGCGAGAGCAGGCTGCCCAGGCTTGGAACGAGATCACTGCGCTCCGAGCATGCGGTGCAGCCGCTCACCTGGACCCCAGACTGACACTCCCCCTCCCAGAGCACTTCAACAGAGACTGCCAAAACTTCAGCAGGTTCCTTAACCAAAGTTATCTGCTCCACCCCCCTCTTCTACCCCACAGACCAGGCCAAAGTAGGACTCATAACTACTCTCCTGTCAAGGGAGGCGCTGGATTGGGCTTTGCCTCTACTAGAACGACAGAGCCTGACACTGTCATACTGGGAAACCTTCCCCCAGGCCTTCTCTTCTGTTTTTGATGACCCCTATCATGCTTGGTTGGCTGAGGCGGCCTGCAAAAACTACAGCAAGGGCAGGGACCACTCGCCTCCTTGGCCACCCACTGTAGGTGGTTCCTCTCCTATACAGAGTGGAACAAAGTGGCCCAGCTCCACCAATTCCAGTGAGGATCATGCAAAAAGACCAAAGATGAGCTAGCTCACATGGAAATACTCACCCATCTAGGTGACTTAGCTGGCCTCATCATATGCACTGACAACAAGTTGCATGAGCAAAGTGAAGAAAGGAAGGGGACTGCGTTGCTTCCTAGTTGGTGGTCCCGAGTACCCATCTCCAAGCTGGTCCCAGAAACCAAGCAAATTGGTGCAGCCCATCATCACGTGACCCTGAAGGAAAGGGAGCACCATCCAGTATTTCTACTGCGGAGAGTCTGGCCATACTCTCGCCAACGGTCCCTTGCAGGCTCTCACACAGAAAAAGACAGGAATGACCAAACACAGGCCTGGAGATGTGTGCCAGCATGGGTGGGCCCTGGGTTATACATCTCGCTGGTTGCCCACATATTATCAAACCACATCCAAGACACAGTAAGCCCTTGCCGTACTTGCAAATCCAGGTTTTTGTGCACATCACAGGGAAGCCCTAAACAAATTCCCCACAGTGGTGCTCGTGGACTCCAGGCCTATGGTCACTTTTATAGATGCCGGTATGGCACAAGCCTTGGGCATTCTGGGGCAGCAAAAAACAGCCCCCAACCTCATAGAGACTATAGATGGCTCACACCTGTCCTGGCCCAGTAACTCTGGAAACTGTGCCCCTGGAAGTTGTTATCCAGGACCATGAAGAAATCCTGTGATTCAGAATGACTGGCTCGCCCCAATTCCCCGTAATTCTCAGCACCTTATGGCTGGCCACTCATGACCTGCATGTCCTTTGGCATGAGCAGAATGTCAGTTTCTGCTCTGAATTCAGTTTGCCTGAGTGGACCAACAGACAAGTCTTGGCTTCAAGATACACTCGTCCAGGCCAAATCCAGGTCGCCCTAGAGGTGCCCTCAGGCCCAGGGTGTGGCCCAGCTGTGTTCTACCATCCAAGCTGACTCCTGCTCTTCCTGCTAAGCGCCATGACTATGCGGATGTTTTTGAGAAGAACATTGATGTCCTACCACTGCACTGTGACAACTGAGCTGTAACCTGAGGCCAAGACACCTTTTGGTTGCATCTTTGACATGTCAGAGCTGGAGATGGCCACCCTGTGATCCAAAATCCAGGAGAACCTAGCCCAGGGGATTATCCATCCCTCCACCTCCCCTGATGGGGCCCCAGTTCTTTCTGTGCGCAGATTACTGGGCCCTCAATCAGGTAAACCATCAGAAACCAGTATCTTCTCCCACTCATTTCGGAATTGTAGGACTGCATATGATCAGCCCAGATATTTCCCAAACTCAGTCTGCGAGGAGCCTACAACCTGGTGCAGATATGTGCAGGGGATGAGTGGAAAACAGACTTTTGAACCTGGTTTGGCAGCTACAAATGCCATTTGGTTTTACAAATGCTCCAGCAACATTCCAGCACTTTGTGAACAAGGTATTTTCTGATATCCTAGATCACTATGTCTTAGTCTACCTTGATGAAATATTTGTCTTGTCAGAGAGCCAGGAGCAGTACATTCAACATGTCCAGTCAGTCCTGGATCGATTCTGCTGACATGATCTATATGCACAGCTCCAAGTGCACCTTTGATCAGCACTCCATGGAGTTCTTAGGTTACATCTTGTCCCCTGAGGGCCTCCAAATGGATCCTGGAAAGGTGAATGCTGTTCAGTCCTGGGCAGTCCCCCAGAACATGAAGGAGCTGCACGCTTTCTGGGTTTGCTAATTTTTATAGGCACGTCTTCATTCCTGGATTCTCAGACTGAATAGCCCCATTGACAGAGCTTCTCTGCAAACACAGCTCCTTCACCTGGTCTCCAGAGACTCAACAGGTGTTCAATCAACTCAAGATGGCCTTCACCAGTGCTCTAAACCTGATCCATTCCAATCACACATGCACCTTTGTCCTTGAGACTGATATATCTAATGAAGCAATGGGGTCAACTTTTTCCCAAAGATATGGGCCCCCAACAGCAATTGCTCCCCTGTGCCTATTACTCCCAGAAACTCATTCTGGCAGAATAAAATCATTAGATTTTAAATAAGAACTTCCAGCAATCAAGGCTGCCTTAGATGAATGGTGCCACTACCTTGAAGGTGCCTGATACTGGTTTACACAGATCATAAAAACTCAGAGTATCCCCACAGACCAAAGGCACTCAGCCAAAGACAGCTTTGATAGGCCCTGTTCTTCACAGGCTTTAATTTTACCATCACCTATCACCCAGACCAAGGCAGCTGACATCCAGTGTTTCATATATCTCTATTAATGCCATATATCCCAACCCCTTTGTGCATCAAACACAACCACCTCCCCACCAGTGCAAGTCCAGGGTCATAATGAACATGTGATTCAAAAAATACTGGATTCTAAAATGAAATGTGTCTTTTTCAGGCATCTAATTGACTGGGAAGGCTATGGCCCTGAGGAGTGATCCTGGGAGCCAGTGTCCCAGCTCCCAACCTCATGGCGGCCTTCCATGCAGACCACTCAGACAAACCTGGCCCAGCAGGAAGCACCCATAGAGGGTGGGAAGTAATGTAAGGATCGGTGGCACTTGAAGCTGGGTCTGAAGAGCTACCAGGCAACCAACAGCCTCACACAGCCAGCTGGTGGCAGCTGTAACCTGGCACTCCCTGCAACCTGCAATCTGCAGAGATGGCATGCCACAGGAAGTTCCACCCTAAGTGATCTGACTGACAGTTGTCTTGGTGATCCCTGATTGGCTCCTTGATCCAAAATAAGCCCATGGAGTGTGCTAAGAAGCGTCCAGTTAACAATGTGGATCCTGGCTCGCTGCCACAACTGCCCTGCTTCTCTGTTCCTGAACTCTTAATACTGACCTTAGCTCCGACTTGGATTTTGAGTCCCGATCAACCCCTGGAACTGCAACATGGACCCCAATACCTGGTATTGACCTTCAGCCTGATTCCTGATTCCATCCCTGACCCTTGGCTTGACTCGTGACAGGGATACTGGCTCTGACCCCGGGCTTCAGTTCCTGGCTCCCAAGCTCCTACCACAACTCCTGCCTGATTCCACCCTGGATCCTGACAGCTCCTTCTAGTAATCCAACTAGTACCATCATATGCTACTGAATCGGTCTGGATCTGGGCTTTGGGCGCATGTAGACCTGAATAGGGATGCCTCACTAAATCTGGGAATACATTTTGCAGCATGAACAGCTCCAGGTGGACAAGAAGAGGGGGTTGCAGCAGTCTTTGGTTTTACACTTGAAAGGAATTTTGGCTTCTTCAGTTCATGCCCACTCCACAATTATCTTCAGTTGTTCAGAGGAGCCAATAAAGCAGCAAAGGTCTTTATGTATCTGTGGTATCAACCTTCCATCTCCAAGCAGCATTAGGTCTCCTTCAGATTTCAGAGAAGGAAGTGAGGTTGGAATGACTGTGTAGTTTTGGTCGTCTCTGGCACCTGCTCCTGACCCACCTGCTCTTGACCCTGCACCCAATTGTAGCTGGACTTCCTTCTGGCAGAAGAGACTGAGATCACCTCAGGTATTCCAAGAGCTGCTATTCTGAGAATCGAGGAAGACTCCGACAGAGATTAAACAATTCCCTCCCTTTGAGATGCTCAGGGCCTGGGGTTCATGCACAGCATTGTAGATCAGGAGACCTGGTTTTTATTCCTAGTTGGGAACAGAGTCAGGGTGTGACTTGGGACAAGTCACTTTAGGTCCCTTTGTCTCAGCTGCCAGATGGGGATGACAATCCCAAGTGCCATGTTTGTACAGTCTGCGAGACCCAAGCACGGAGGCTGCTGTACTGAGCAGGGCAACTATTATAGTGCCACTGTCTCTGCTGGAGTGGATCGGCACAGCTCCACTGCCTACAACAGGGTTACACCAGTTTACACCCCCTGAGAATATGGCCCAAAATACATATAAATCACTACATGCACACATGATCACTGACACCTTTAGGACCCCAAAGCAACCCTCTGAATCAGTACAGTCCATGTGGAATGACAGAGGCAGGCTTCTCCCTGATCACAACATCTTGTGCGCTGGGCATGGACCTGTTATTTATGCCATGGAAGCCGGCCCAAGAACTGGTGATCCTCCTTTTTACACACAAGAAACAGGGGCCACCCACAGTAATGGGAATGGCTCACCAAAGTCACTGCTGTTTTACTACTCAACGGCCTTCCCAAGTGACTGAAAAACCTGTGTCTTCCTCCCAGGCAGAGCTCCTCAATGGTCCATACAGATGTACCAGTCCAGGCTGAGGGCTGAAAACAGGAAGCCCCTACCTCTTGTGGCCTGGACACTGAGTGGGATGCTAGGACCAGAAGTTTATCATCACATCTGGGATATCAACGGTGTTGGTAGAATGGCCTGTTCCAACTCCCAGAGATTTGGGAAGAGATTGCTAGCCAAAAACACATTAGCAGCATTCACTTGTTTTAGGGGGCTGGACTCCTCTTCCACACCATAGTAGAGGCTCAAATTAAACATGTATCCCAAATTAAAAAACATAGTAAGAGGAGCGAAAAAGTGCCACCGTGGCTCAACACAAAAGTAAAAAAGGTAGTGAGAGGCCAAAAGGCGCCTTACAAACTGGAAGTGAAAATCCTAGTGAGGAAAACAGAAAGGAGCATAAACTCTGGCAAGTCAAGTGTCAAAGTATAACTAGGCAGGCCAAAAAAGAATCTGAAGAGCGACTAGCAAAAGACACAAAAGCTAACTGCAAATAAATTTTTCAGTGCACCAGAAGCAGGAAGTCTACCAAACAATCAGTGGGGCCACTGGATGATCAAGGTGCTAAAGGAGCACTTAAGGAAGATAAGGTTGTTGGAGAAGCTATATGAATTCTTTGCTTCACTGCAGAGGCTGTGAAGGAGATTCCCACACCTGAGCCATTCTGACAAATCTGAGTAACTGTCCCAGATTGAGGTGTCAAGAGAGGAGATTTTGGAACAAATTGATAAATTAAATAGTAGTAAGTCATCAGGACCAGATGGTATCACCCAAAAGTTCTTAAGGAACTCAAATGCAAAATTGTAGAACCACTAACCACCTACTACATCTCTATCAAGCATTCTTACAACTACAATACCCACCTGCTGAAGTGAAGAAACCGATTGCGTACCAGAGCCAGAAGAGTACCCAGAAGTTACCTACTACAGGACAGGCCCAACAAAGAAAATAACAGAACGCCACTAGCCATCACCTTCAGCCCCCAACTAAAACCTCTCCAACGCATCATCAAGGATCTACAACCTATCCTGAAGGACGACCCATCACTCTCACAGATCTTGGGAGACAGGCCAGTCCTCACTTACAGACAGCCCCTCAACCTGATGCAAATACTCACCAGCAACCACACACCACACAACAGAACCACTTACCCTTGCAACAAAGCCCGTTGCCAACTGTGTCCACATATTTATTCAGGGGACACCATCATAGGGCCTAATCACATCAGCCACACTATCAGAGGCTCGTTCATCTGCACATCTACCAATGTGATATATGCCATCATGTGCCAGCAATGCCCCTCTGCCATGTACATTGGCCAAACTGGACAGTCTCTAGGTAAAAGAATAAATGGACACAAGTCAGAAGTCAAGAATTATAACATTCAAAAACCAGTCGGAGAACACTTCAATCTCTTTGGTCACTCGATTACAGGCCTAAAAGTGGCAATTCTTCAACAAAAAAACTTCAAAAACAGACTCCAATGAGAGACTGCTGAATTGGAATTAATTTGCAAACTGGATACAATTAACTTAGGCTTGAATAAAGAATGGGAGTGGATGGGTCATTACACAAAGTAAAACTATTTCCCCATGTTTATTCCCCCCCTCCCCATTGTTCCTCAGACTTTCTTGTCAACTGCTGGAAATGGCCCATCTTGATTACCACTACAAAAGATCCCCCCCAGCTCGTAATAGCTCACCTTACCTGATCACTCTCATTACAGTGTGTATGGTAACACCCATTGTTTCATGTTCTCTGTCTATATAAATCTCCCCACTGTATTTTCCACTGAATGCATCCGATGAAGTGAGCTGTAGCTCATGAAAGGTTATGCTCAAATAAATTTGTTAGTCTCTAAGGTGCCACAAGTCCTCCTTTTCTTTTTACTAACTGGTATGTAACCTATCGCTTAAATCAGGCTCTGTCCCAGATGACTGGAGGATAGCTAATGTGACATCAATTTTTTAAAAAGGCTCCAGAGGTGATCCTGGCAATCACAGGCCGGTAAGCCTAACTTAGGTACCATGCAAATTGGTTAAAACTGTATTAAAGAACAGAATGATCAAACACATAAATGAACATGATTTGTTGGGGAAAGAGTCAAAAAACGGCTTTTGTAAAGGGAAATCATGCCTCACCAATCTGCTAGAATTCTTTGAGGGGCTCAACACTCATGGAGAAGGATGAACCAGTGAATATAGTGTACTTGGACTTTCAAAAATCCTTTGACAAGTTCTCTCACCAAAGGCTTTTAAGCGAAGTAAGCAGTCATGGGATAAGAGGGAAGGTCCTCTCATGGATCAGTAACTGGTTAAAAGATAGAAAATAAAAGATAGGAATAAATGGTCAATTTTCAGCATGGCGAGAGGTAAATAGTGGTGTCCCCCAGGGGTCTGTCCTGGGACCAGTGCTGTTTAACGTATTAGTAAATGGTCTGGGAAAAGGGGTAGATAGGGAGGTGGCAAAATTTGCAGATGATACAAAATTACTCACGATAGTTAAGTCCAAAGCAGACTGCGAAGAGCTACAAAAGGATCTCACAAAACTGGATAACTGGGCAACAAAATGGCACTTGAAATTCAGTGTTTATAAATGCAAAGTAGTGAACATTGGAAAACATAATCCCCACTATATATCCAAAATGATGGGATCTAAATTAGCTGTTACCCCTCAAGAGATCGTAGAGTCATTGTGCTCTGAAAACATCCACTCAATGTGCAGAGGCAGTCAAAAAAGCTAGTAGAATGCTAGGAACCATAAGGAAAGGGATAAATAATACAACGGAAAATATCATAATGCCACTATATAAATACTGCATGCAGTTCTGTTCGCCCCATGTCAAAAAAGTTATATTAAAATTGGAAAAGATACAGAGAATGGCAACAAAATTGATTAAGGGTCTGGAACAGCTTCCGTATGAGAAGAGATTAAAATGACTGGGACTTTTCCGCTTGGAAAAAAGACAACTAAGGTGGGATATGACAGAGGTCTATAAAATCATGAATGGTGTGGAGAAAGTGAATAAGGAAGTGTTATTTGCTCCTTCTCATAACACAAGAACCAGGGGTCACCCAATGAAATTAATAGATAGCAGTTTTAAAACAAACATAAGGAAGCACTTCTTCACACAACACACAGTCAGCCCGTGGAATTCATTGTTAGGTGATGTTATGAAGGCCAAAAGTAATACTGGGTTCAAAAAAGAACTAGTTAAACTCATGGAGGATAGATCCATCAATGGCTATTAGCCAAGATGGTCAGGGATAAAACCCCATGCTCTGGGTGTCCCTAGCCTCTGACTGCCAGAAGCTGGAAATGTGAGACAGGGGATGGATCACTTGATGATCACCTGTTCTGTTCATTCCCTCTGAAGCACCTGGTATTGGCTACTGTCATGATCCTGGGCTAGATGGACCTTTGGTCTGACCCAGTATGACCGTTCTTATGCTCTTACCCATGGAAAGAGATAGTAGCAATAATCATGTCCAAGAGGAACCCTGTAGGTTCTAGGATGCTCTTCTATCTTGGGGCTTTCTACAGCAGCTATCACCACTGCATCTGAGTGCTACATGGAGTCTTTTGCCCCCTCCCTTCTCTGGTTATGATCTGAAGACCAGAGACGGTGATGAACTGTTAGTCAGCTGCTAGTGGAAATGTGACACAGAGATAGGCACATGCCACGACCCACCATGGAGGCTGAACAAATGCATTGTCCTTCCACTGAATGCATCCGATGAAGTGAGCTGTAGCTCACGAAAGCTTATGCTCAAATAAATTTGTTAGTCTCTAAGGTGCCTTTTCTTTTTGTGAATACAGACTAACATGGCTGCTACTCTGAAACCTAAATATCACTGAGGATCTGAGCCACTGGGACTGAATTCTAATCCCTATTCTGGTGTCTGACCATCAGGCCTTTGTTGTACTCCACCTTTAAGCACAGAACTTGGGTATGGCTAAAATTTCCTGCTCTGCCAGTTGTCTGAAGGCTAGAAATTGTTCCCACAGCTCAGTAATGCAGGAGGCTTAGCTCAGGAGAGGCCGCACTGTGCTGGGCTCAACAGGGTAAGTGCCTGTGGCTGCCTTTAGTGGAATAGTCCATCTCCTGGCCACTGTTTAGGGCTATGGTTCTCTTAAATGCCTCCTGTGTCCACTTGGCTCAGATCCGGAGCTCTGGCCAAGCTGTCTCCAGAGCCACCACGGGGGTGCTCACAGACTGTGCATGCCTTAGTAATACTAGGGCTGCACAAGAAGGAATGCCTTCCCAACAGCACTGGTTACTGCGTACCATTCACAATGCCAGCCTGTTAGAGTACTGCATGCCCACTGGCGATTCTGGGCTGCAGAGCCACCATGACTGATGATGATGCACAAGAAAGGAAGAGACCAGCTTGACTCTCAGACTCCAGGCAGAGTCTGAAAAGAGACTGTCATAGTAACTGAGCCCTGCTGGATTGGAAATGACTGGGGCATAACAAACCATTGGCCTAGCATGCCATTTCACATGGTCACTTTCCGGAGTAGATATGGATGAGACCAATACAGGATTTGATACAACAAAATACTTTTTATGAACTAACGCAGGTAGAACAGACACACAGGGCCAGCTGCAGCCTGTGACAGCAGATTAGGGCAGCATTCCACCAAAGGACAGCCGTGAACCAGCATGAGGGAAGGGACCTGGGGAGAATCCAGTGCTCCAGAAAGCCACAGCAGCTCCTGGCCTGCTGGTGTCCTTAGGAGACAGCACTTCCGGGTGTCATCTGATGCCGAGGGATCAGCGGGGTCACTCCATAGAGCAGTCGCTGCAGCATACTCCCAAGGTGGAGGACTTTCTCCTTCTTCCCCAGGGGATGCCGCAAAACACCGTACACAAAGAGACGAGCTTAGATTCATCACCATGAATGAGCCATTAGAGCTGCCAGTTTAGCCTGCTACCTGGGTGTCACCATCCACTCAAGCTATGGGCAGACAGCTCCTTACGTGACCAACTTGCCCTCTGCTGTGCTGGCCTAACTCAGGAGTCGCTCTACTGAAGCCACTGGAGTTACACCAGGATGAGAGGAGACGCAGCAGTAGAGGCCAGAGCCACAGCTGGTGTAAACTGCAGTTATTCTCTGATTGCAACATGGGTACGGAGCTTTTCCCCAGCGGAGGTTCTAGCCCTAGAGCTCAGTGCATGTATGAGGGCACTGCAGATAGTGAGCAGCAGATACATGGGCAGAGGGCCTGGCTCTCCTCTGCCCTGCGCCCTTGGCCACCACCTACTTCTGGGCAAAACGTGACCAGAGGAGAAGCCAGAGCACTGTGCACCTCAGCTGTCCCTCCCTGCCGGAGCACTACTAGAGCAACCTGTGCTCCCAGCCCTGTGCTGGCCATGGAGCTGCCCCTTGGCTTCCAGGCTGTGCACGTGAGGGAGGAGTTCACCCTGGCAGTGCAGCCATGTTGTGCCAGCTACACATGGGGTTGTACGTCCCACCCAGGCATACTGCTGCAAGGCCCATCAGGCAGGGATGCTCGAACCAGCCCCCAGCAGCCACAGGAGTGCATGCTTCAGGACCCCCCCCCCCCGGGCTCTGCACAACACAGAGATGAAAGTGACCCATGGTTTTTCTGCACAGTGTCTGTCATTGTGGCTCGGTGTGCAGGGTGGGGCGGCCTCACCCCACACCCCTGCTGCCCGCACACCGGTATCATGCCATGTTCCTTGCCCAGCCTTGGGCTAACCCCCAAAAGGGGAGAGGCTGTCAGGGATAGATGGTCTCCTCTAGCTCCTGTCCTTGACCTGCCTCTCCCAGGCCCATTCCTGGATGCGGGCACCATGGCTCTGCTCCCCCAGACTTCCCCATACAGAGCTCAGTGCAGAGGCTGACAGAGGCTGTCATTGCGGGCTGAAGACCTTGCTCGTGACTCCCAAGGTTCTTGGCAGGGTGGGCACTTGTGTCTGGCTCCGTCCTGCTGCTCCTGTGCCTGTTTCCCCATACCCTCATAGGCCCTGTGCCTGCTCCCCCCATACCCACACAGGCCCTGTGCCCGCTCCCCCCGTACCCTCTCAGGCCCTGTGCCCGCTCCCCCCATACCTCCACAGGCCCTGTTCCCGCTCCCCCCGTACCCCCTCAGGCCCTGTGCCCGCTCCCCCTGTACCCCCTCAGGCCCTGTGCCTGCTCCGCCTGTACCCACACAGGCCCTTTGCCCGCTCCCGCCATACCCACACAAGCCCTGTGCCCACTCCCCCCGTACCCCCACAGGCCCTGTGCCCGCTCCCCCGTGCCCCCACAGGCCCCTGTGCCCACTCCCCCCATACTTGCGGTTCCTCTCCTTCACCACCATGCGGGTCATGCTCTGGATGCACTGCGCCCGGTAGTTCTCATAGTGGGTCTCTCGTGTCACGTCCTTAAGGTCCTGCATGTGGGTCTTCACCAGCATGGTACGCAGTTTCACAAAGTCACAGTGCGCAGGGTTCTCTACTGCAGGGGAGGGGCCTGGCTTAGATGGGCAGATCTTGGGGTCACCCAGCAAAGCAGGGCCTCCCCGACATGGGTTGGGGAGCTGAGGGCTGAGAGACCAAATGACCCAGTACTGCAGAAAGGCAGAGCACTGCTTTGAGTTGGCCTGGCTCCATAGCTGCATGAGGGCACACCGAGGACTAAGGAGGGCCCTGCAGCAGGCCGGGGACCTCGCCCTGGCCTCCCCCAAATCACATGGAGATGGGGCAGCACCTTAGTGCCCCCCGAGTACCCCCACTGAGAGTGCCGGCCAGGACCTCTCTGGTGTGAGTGCCATGGCCCTGCCTGCTGAGACTGGCAGCAGTCCCCATCCATGAGCACCACTGCCCTGAAAGTGGAGGTGGGTGCAGGAACAGGGAGGAGGACGTGGTCCCTGAACCACTGAGCTACAAGCCAAACCCGCCTTACCTTCCACGATGCCCCAGGGATACAGTCGCCCACGGATTCGCCTTCCTTTGGCCTCCACAACCATGTTGCTGCCGATCACAGCGAAAGGAATACTCTCCTGGAACAGAGCCATGGGGTTATTCCTGGCCATGGCCTTCCCTATCCCTGGTGCTCTGGGACCCCATGGTCCATCTGCACTGGAGTGGGCAGTGTCATTCCCCATGTGGGCAGACACACACACAGTAGCTTGCTCACTGCACGGGTGTAGATCTGGTTGCACAGGTGATGGGGCAGGCTGGCTGCCCTGAGAACAATCCCATTGGAGCTCCTACACATGCTAGCGCGGGTGAGTCCACCTAAGTGTAAGTTACACAGCCAGCTGCAGTGTAGATGCACCCTCTATTTGCTCTGCAGTCCAGCTAACAAGCCTGATTAATGCTTTCATGGGATCTCACTAGCCACCGCCTAGCACAAAGTTGCCCAAACTACAACTGGAAGGACACACCGTGTCTGAGCCCTTGCTAAATCCAGCCCCTGGCATGGGAGTGCAAGCAGCTTTCCACTACTGACACTCCTTCCCCTTGAGATCAGCACTCAGGGAAGGAGCGGAGCCAGCGAGAGAGAAACTGGAGCAGTGAGAGAGATGGGCTGGAAGAGAGAAGCCAGCTGCAAAGGGTCACACAAGGTTGGTGGTACCAGGTATGCCCCACTGAACAGGATCCAGAGCAACCCAGAGCAATGGCTGGAAAGGACCTGGAGAGCTGCTGCTGGCTAGGAGTGGAAGAACCGTGTAAACTAACGGTTCAATGGGAGCCGGAGCAGGGCCTGAGTCTGGGCCCAGCCACTGATCTAGGAGCCCTGCAGCAGTGGAAAGTGGGGGCTGGACTTGCGACAAATCACTGCTGTGTTAATCCTGCTGCAATTCCTGCCAGCTGGGCCGGGAAACAGCATCTTACTGGCCCTTCTGGTCCTTTCTGCATGCCCGTCACTCAGAAACTCACCTCCCATCCTCTCAGTAGCCAGCAGCGATCACTGGCGGATCCCCTACCAACCCAGAGAATCAACTGGATGGCTGCCCCTCCCTCTGCTCCATACAGCAGAGTGTGATGCTGAGGTCCTCCATCTGGGCCTGATGTGCCATGCTACAGGCTAGGGCAGCTCGATACATTGCGCTGGGCCACCACCCTGGTTCTGTGCCCCTCCGGAGCTCAGAATGACAGCACCATGACGGTGACATTGCTGGCTGATCATTGCTTGGCTTGGCTAAG
Organism: Dermochelys coriacea; assembly: GCF_009764565.3. NCBI lineage: Eukaryota > Metazoa > Chordata > Testudines > Dermochelyidae > Dermochelys > Dermochelys coriacea. The sequence goes on along the minus strand of NC_050084.1, from coordinate 24,673,948 downwards.
GCAATCTGCTCGCTGTGGCAAGACCAGCAGCCTGTCAATCCCACTGGGGAGGCCTTCCTCCCCAGGCAGCCTCCTTCCATGAAGCTTTTTGTCCCATCTGGGGAAGCTGCCCGTGGCCACATTAACCTGCAGCTCCTCTGTGCACTCCGGGTATTACCCTGCGGGCCAGTATTTAACCACCATCCTGCATGGCAGCAGGTGCAATATCATCCCTGGCACTAGGTAATGCTGTAACACAGGTCTGCCACGCAGTCCTCCTCCCACTCTGCTGTCTGCCGGGATGTGGCGGCTGCAGCACCCCCATGACAAGCCCCCCAGCTCGGTGCTGCCCTTCCTTGCTTGTGGCCTCCCCGCCAGCGCTGTGGCTGTGCCAGGGCACGGGGAGCCCAGGGAGGAGGCTGGGAGACGCCATTGCAGGCGTGATCCTGCCCATGCCAGACTCAGTGGCAGATTTGCGATCGATGCCAGCGGGAGCGGGAGCAGGCCCAGGGTGCTTTACAGGCCACTCTGGCAAAGGAGCCGGGAACTCAGCTGATGCGCTCGACAGTTTGTGTCCAGCTCTCCTCACTGCCGGCAGCTGTCAGCAGCTAATAACACCGAGTTCCCGAGACCGCGGTCTATATTCTTTCCTTCAGGTTTCTTTTAAAAGATTTATTGTCAAAGGCAGCTGTCACTCTGCTGGCTCTGAAGTCTCCCTAGCCTTGCATTAACACCTGGGCACTGTCTCTCTCTAGTGCTTCCCCCCAGGGTTCTTCTAATGCCCATACTTTGGAAGATCTAGCTGCCTTAGTCCTTTGGTACATGTCCACTCATTCCTTTATCTGCCACTGGTCACTCTTCCTCCAAACCCTGGGCTGGTTCTGAATACGGACTGGTCTGGTTGCTTCCCCAACATGCTGTATTTTCAGGGTGTCTCTGAGCAGCCCCACCTGCAGCCATACTGGCTGATTTGTGCTCCTTGCCTCTTTCCTTTTCAGAGGATCTAGCCTTTGGGGATCCCCCACTCTTCTCCCATGTCTGTGGATTTTAACCCTCCTTCCCATTGCTCCTTACTCACTAGACCAGGTGATTCTCCAAAACTGGCTAAAGCCCAGGTGCTGCTGTGTTCTGCACGTACCTTGTGAAGTTTAATTCCATTACCTCCTGTTCTCGGTCAGAGCCTCCCTCCCAGTAAGCAGATGATCCAGGAAGGTTTCCCTTCTGGCTGGACTACAAAGCTGCCCTTCTCAGAGTGTAGAAGCCACTGGGCTGAAGCATGTCTGGCTGCATTTGTCACACAAGAGATACCTGGGGCTTAGCAGGCAACTCTAACCCTGTTCCCTGAGCTGCATTCAGTGGGACAGCTGCTCTCATCTGCTCACCTTCAGTGCCTGGTCCTGCAGCTTGAAATCCTCATCTTCATCAGAGTCGCACTCAGGGAACTGGTAGATCCGGATCCCATAATGTTCGATTTCCTCTCTAATCTGAACAAAGAAACAACCCCCAAGACTGATGGCTCTGGCGCTCAGCCCTGTTTTATGGCACCCTCATTTTAAGGGCATCCCAGGAGAGAGAGGAATACGTTATGCTCACCTACATGCCAACTACTGTCTGTTCTTCCATCTCACACTGAACAGTAGAATCCCGACACCGGTGGTTCATTTCCTATGGTTTCCAAACAGGCCAGGTCCTCGACATGGTACACGGGCCACTTTCTCCCCGGGGCCAGTTCTGACCATTGTCTTGTGCCCCAGGAACCCTCTGGCACACACGGTATGGCAATTGCGCTCTCTGCAGCCTGGCCTGTACCTCTGTCCCTCTTCTCACCAATCCCCAGACTCCATGAGGCCACAAGGACCAGCTCTTGTCTCTTACATCCTCCATTTCAGAGGGGTTGCACCCTTCCCTTAGTATCCTGTAGGACTCTGCAGCTCCCTCTCACATCCTGTCCTCTCCCATTCCTGGGATCCTGAGGGGGGCACTTGGGACTCTGGGAGCAGCCCTTTAGAAATGCCTGTTTAGAACAGGCCTTGGCTACACTGACCCAATGGGATGGAATACCCTAGGTGAAGCAGCACCCGGGGAGCGATGGCTGAGGCTGGAGTGTAGACGGAGCTCATTGTACCATGGCAGTGCCCAGACACGCGCAGGACACCCTGGCTGAGTCCTGGGAGGCATACAGTTGCTCCCATAGCTGTCAATGGTTCACGGCGCAGGTGGGAAATTGTGGCTCCCATTTGCCAGAAGAGATGCAGTGCCAGAGTGAAAGACCCTGTGTAAGCCAGGGACAGGGGTGGGAGGAGCATTCCATTACTTGGGCTGGGGGGAGGGAGAAATTCAGCGGTAGCCAGGCCTCCTCTCACCTTGCTTTTCTTGCGCTCCACCTCTGAGGGTGTCAGGGTGTCAGCTTTTGCCAGGATGGGCACAATGTTCACCCGCTGATGGAGAGCTCTCATGAATTCCACATCCAGGGGACGAAGGCTGCTGACAGAGAGCAGAGTAAGCCCTGTGTAAACTGGGGCTGGATGTTCTCCTAGCTACAGGACTCTGGCAGTGCGAGCATCCGCCAAACATTGCCCTGGCAGTGCGAGCTGGGAACTCCACAGTGCAATGCCCTGGCAGTGTCCAGAGCAGTGCCCTGGCAGTGCCCAGCCAGGACTGCGGCAGTGTGAGCATCCTCCAAGCACTGCCCTCCCCCCACTGCCCGCTGAGCCCCCTGCAATGCAAGTGTTCCCAGAATAGCCCTCAGTCAAGAGTCCTGCAGCAGTCCAGTCAGCGCTTGGCTGGGAGTCCAGAGCTGTGAGCGTCACCCTAGGGCCCACCCAGGGCCCACACTCATTCACTGAGCTGCAAGTCTCGCTCCCTAGGGCCATGTCTCGGACTTGTGGGCAAGGTGGTTTTTAGCCTTCTCAGGGAAGGAGGGAGGGATCGGCTGTGGCAGGATTTCCCATACCCATGTCCAAAGGGTGAGATGAAGTAGAGGCAGCAGTGCACGCGGTTGTCCTGGATGTTCTTCCGGTTCAGGCCGCTCTCATCCCGGAAATATTGCTCAAATTGCTGATCTATGTAATCAGCCACAGGTTTCCAGCTGTGGAGAGAGGGGACAGGCTGGAGAAAGCCAAATGAGGCCAGTGCCCGGTGCACCGGCCGGCATGTTAAAAGAACGCTCTGTATAGGAAATGTAAGACCGTCAGCTCGGAATTACCCGCTTCCATTGTCCTGCAGCTGCAGGTAGATGCTGCCCCTCTCCAGCTGGGACCCAGCTGCAAGAAGCTACGAGCTTCACTAGTGCTGAAATACAGGGATGAGTGCACCAGAACCCAGGCCGGCATCTGATCTATGACAGTGCAAATGGTGGAGGGCAATCGGGAGAAATTCTTATCCTCCTCTGTCAGCCTCGCGTCCCAAATTAACCTCACAGGCCTGGGGAACTGTCCTTCATCCAGGCCTCCACTAAGATAACAGAGCATGCGTAAGAGCACATCATAAAGTGCTGGAAATGTAACAGAGCCACCCCTCGCCTGACAGAAGTGATGTGCCAAATCAGGAGATCTGGGACTCTGCTATTAGACCCATGTTGCGAGAGCTGCCTCTTTAGCTCAAGCGGTAGAAGCTCATGCTTTCTCCCACGGTGCCAGGTTCAATGCCCTTGATGACCCACACACAGGCACTGCACTGTCTATGAGCACTAGCTTGCAATCTGCTCCCACGGGCAGGAAGACAAACCGCAGATCCCACTGCCCCATGTTCTGCTGCTGTGTCACAAATTCTTGTGTAGCCCACTGGAGAGTTGTGTTCTCCTGTACAGGTCAGCCCACAGAGAACAGCAGTTAATGTAGACGAGGTCTGAGCTATGGACCTAAAGATGGTGGGTTCATACCCAGCTGCTAAGCCAGGGGAGCAGTAAATATAGACACGTATAGCTGCTAGGGAGAGGAGCCTGGTGTGACTGTTAGTAGGGGTCTAGACTGTAAGCTGTGCTATGAGAAGTGAATGGGGACACTGTACTAACATTCGTTATGCTGGGGCAGTTTATTATTTACTGGGTTAATGGGAACTGGCTGTTTGCGGCAGCCTGAGACTGAGAGCAGTTGTTGGGGTGGGATTTTGCCTGTGTCCAGGGCAGGAGAGCCTGGTTCTGAACTTGATTTAAGAGAGCAGCCTTGCTCTCCTCCACACCTATTACAGGGGGGGAAGAGGGTGCTGTGTATCTGTCACCAGTTTGAATCCTGCCCAGTGTAGCTCCCAAACATGTCTGGGGGCTCTGCCCCATTTCCAGCTCCCACGCACCCCTGTGCTCTGCATTACACTGTAAGCTCTTCAGGGCAAGGCTGTCTCTGACGTGTGTTCAGACAGAGCAGAGCATCATTGGGGCATGCCTCCCTGGGCATGTGACAGAGTCGGTCCTGCTGTGACTGGCACAGGGGGCGTGGGAAGCAGATCAAACAAACAGAGAAAAAGCCACTCATCTTTTCTGGTAAATCTCTCTGTCTCTGAGCCGGTCTCAACATCTGTTGGGGTCTGGGTCAGGATTGTTGGACTTTTAAGGTTGGCCATATGGTTTGTCTGATCTGTAGCTGTGTCTGGGGAAAGGCAGTGTTTCCCAGTGGGTAGAGCACTGGACTGGACTGGGACTCAGGAGACCTGGGTTCTAGTCCCAGCTCTGCCACTGGCTGGGTGACCTTGGGCAAGTCACTGCCCCATGCCTCAGTTTCCCCATCTGTAAAATGAGGAAAAGGACCCTACCCTCTGGAGAGCTGTTTAACAGCTAGGTGGCATTCTTTCCTTTACTTCCTTTGGTTCAAACTAAAGTGTTTCTCTGCACCACGAACTAGACTTACTGGCAGAAATGAATCCAGAACAATGGGGTTTGTTAAAGGGCAAAGCTCACACCACAGGTGGGGTCAGGACCTGCATGTACACATCCCTAGCCCTGGAGCTTTGGCGGATGTAAGAACTGGAGTGTGCCAGGCTGGCTTTCCAAAGTAATTTCCCTGGCTGAGACCCTCACATTGTGCAGATAAATCACAGGAGCAACAAACAGCCAGACCAGACTGGACATTTACCTCGCAAGGCAGCCTGGGAAGCCAGGAATTGTGTTCCAGCCATGAACATTGCCACCTTGTTCAGCTCCCTCTCTAGGGTCACCAATAACTGTACAGACAAGCACTGACCCCAGTACTGCACTCCGGGATTGACCCCTTTGTACATGATGGCTCAGTTACTACCACTTTTATGTTCCTCTCTCCAGACCGGTGTCTGCCCCACGCAGCCACTCAGCACCAGGCTTCCAGGCCATTAGCAGAGAGCCTGATTTGTACCCCGAGCCTCCTCCAGTCTCTGCCGCTCCCCAGGAGGATGTGAGCAGTTCAGTGAGGCAGGGCTCACCTGCTCAAGCCAGCTGGTTTGTGTGCAGTGGCCTGGGCTCATCTAGTACTTGGTATCATTTGTTTTCTCTCCAGGGGCCAGACTGCCCAGTGGGCGTGGCTGCCCGGGCTCCTGCTCATCCTGCCAGGTGAACTGCGGAGCCATGGCCCCTTCCTCTCCTGTGGGACGTACCATTCCATGTTGTTCACAGCGTCGCCGAATCCTGGGGTGTCCACAATGGTCAGGCGCAGTTTGACCCCCTTCTCCTCAATGTCCACCACGTGTTTAGTGATCTCCACTGTCTGAGTAATGCGCTCTGAAATAGCAACAGAAGCAGTCAGTGGGTTGATCCGGCAGGGGCCAGGGGGAGCCGAGCTTGGCTGCACCAGGACGGTGGAGGCCCAGATCAGTTACCTGTGTGCAGCTGCAGGGCCAGCCTGTGCCAGGTACCTGGGGGTGATGAGAGCTGTGCTGTGCCAGCGAGCACTAGCAGGGATTGTCTCAGATCCTCAGCACACAGAGGCAGGGGCAGGACCACGGCCTGGCCTCTTCTCAGCTCCTCCCCTTGCTCTCTGGGGAGATCTGTGCCTCACGGATGCTCAGAGGGGACAGCCCTTGTGCTCTCCTGACTGCAGGCCCCTCGACTGGGACTTGCCCTTGTTCAGGGGTGCAGGGGCTGGGGTTAGAGAGCTCCAGGCTCCCTCTTCCCCCACTGCGCGCCTGTGCCAGTGGAACTTTGAACACTGCTTCGCTCCTCTGGTGGTAACGCACGGCGGGCAGGGAGCTGGGAGCACGTTGGGAGGTAGAAAGAGACAAGTGGAGAAGAGGCAGCTGCAGGGCTCCCCTGAAAGAGTGGAAAAGGGGCAGCAGCCCGTCAGGGAGCATCTGGGCAGGGCGGCATGAAGGGAGTGATGGGAGAATCAGGCTCTTTACACTCACCAGGGCAGGGCAAGCAGGCTGAGCAGGAACCGCTCCCTGGCCATGCCCAAGGCCCCTTGCTGCAGTGTGTGGCTACATTATCAATGCCACACTGCTCCAGTGCCTTGGAGGGGGAACTCGGTGCAGGGAGGGTTGCAGCCCTGGGGCCCGAGCGAAGGCCACACTGGCACTGCTTAGAGATGGCAGCTCCCGCGTCTGTGGTGTGGGGACAGTGAAGATGTGGGCACTGCCTGTCATGGTCCTGCACTGCAGTAAAGGAGCTGGCCTGCTGTACACTGACCGTACATAAACAAATCTGGGTCATCCCCGGAGAGCCCCAAACACATTGCTCAGGGCCCTGGCTGTGACAGGTGCTTGGCTCCCATGCAGCTTCCCAGACCCTGAGAAGAGAAGCTTGATCAGGACCCATCCCAGCCCTGGAGGAGCTGATTCTGGGGGCTGACATGCCAGGAAATGTACGAGCCCCCTCCCCCTGCTCAGCTAATGCAGCGGAGCCCTTTGGATTGTGTAAATGAGCCTGGATTCATTTCAGCATCTGCGACAGTCTGCCATTTAACCCTCCCTCTTCAGAGGCTATTCCGGAGGCACTGCATTCTGCGGCTCCAAGCCAACACGCAGCACTGGGTCCACCGGCACCTTGGCACACGGCGGGCGGGAGTCATTTGGCAGAGGCCTTCACTCGGGCTTTGTCATTGGTTGGGCTGCACACTTTCAGGGCTGATTCAGACAGCCTTAAACAGGGTGTCCCCAGGCAGGGGTTCAGCCTTCTCCATACCGGACAAGCTCCAACAGGCCAGAGGGGAGCAATGGACTCCAGAGCCAAGCTGTGCGTGGGCAGGGAGGAACAGAGACAGTGCACTGCCACAGAGGCAGTAGATCCCCAATTCTTGTGGGATGGGGGAGAGCTATACAGAGTCCCCTCTGTGCATGGCTGAGGGATACAATGCTGCCCCCACTCCCCCAGTACCTGGGCACTGACCACAGCCAGGTATAACACACACACAGGACTCTGCCCTGGCCGCTCGGGGCATCTCTCCTGTCCTCTTGGGGGTTGATTTTCTGTGGGAGGGGAGTGTGACATTGCACTCCATATGCTTTATGAAGGTATGCTTATTAATGTGAATATGATGTAACTGGAATATGCTTTATAAAAGGTCTCTTGTAAGGTATCATTACAAAGCTTATAATCTATTGAGTGTGGTCATCCTATTTGTATGCATGTACCATTCTTGTATCGGAAGCTAGAAATATGAAGTATGACGCTGAGGTCCTATTGTAATTATGCAAGGTGTGGGCCATTAATGGTGGTTAGAATCTTGATGACTCCCATTGACTAGGACAATTGGTTGTAGATGGTTTATTTACTGGCAAGCCTTCCTGTGTATGTGTGGGCCAGCCCTTGGGTAATGAAAAATGAGGTCTCACAGGACATGTGACCATGTCACATGACACTGGAATCCATCTTAAATCTGGTACTTTTCCATTTAGAAGGACGGGTTTGAACCCAGAGAGACAAAAGATTCCCGCCTTGTGCCAAAGCTATAAAAGGGGGTGGAGCAGGACAAAATGGTCCCAGTTATGAGAAACCCCCTAATTTCCACCTAAGATGTCTGCTGGAACTAACAAGGACTGTACCAGGGGAAAGGATTTGGCCCAGACTAGGAAGGCATCCAGTCTGTGAAAGAAGTTTATTGGAACATCTCTGAGGGCAAGATATTACCTGTAATCAGTTTCTTAATGTACTAGGCTTAGACTTGCGTGTTTTTGCTTTATTTTGCTTGGTGACTTATTTTGTTCTGTTATTACTTGAAACCACTTAAATCCTACTTTTTATACTTAATAAAATCACTTTTGTTTATTAATTAACCCAGAGTAAGTGATTAATATCTGGGGGACAAACAGCTGTGCATATCTCTCTATCAGAGAAGAGTGAGGGGGGGTTAATAAAAGCCTTCAACTACCTGAAAGGGGATTCCAAAGAGGGATGGAGCCAGGCTGTTCTCAGTGATGGCAGATGACAGAACAAGGAGTAATGGTCTCAAGTTGCAGTGGGGGAGGTCTAGGTTGGATATTAGGAAACACTATTTCACATGGAGGGTGGTGAAGCACTGGAATGCGTTACCTAGGGAGGTGGTGGAATCTCTATCCTTTGGGGTTTTTAAGGCCCGGCTTGACAAAGCCCTGGCTGGGATGATTTGGTTGGGGTTGGTCCTGCTCTGAGCAGGGGGTTGGACTAAATGACCTCCTGAGGTCTCTTCCAACCCAAATCTTCTATGATTCTATGAATTCCAAACTCACCGGGAATGTTCTCAGCAGGGGTGGCCAGAACGCTATTGATTTGGGGACAACTCAGAAGAGGGAAAATGGGGACACATGGAGCCATGGGCAGCCGTTGATTGCACTCTGCTCGCCGGCCTAAGAGAGCTGCATGTGTGGACATCCTGAAGGAGAGGTGAGAACTAATGGTTCTCTCAGCTGGGAGCCTGGAACAGAGGCTCAGCCAACAGGGGCAGCCAGAGGAGAGGGGAGAGAGGCTTCATTCCTTCAAGCCTGCCCCAGGTGGGCAAAGTCCACCCTCCCTTCCAGTCTGGGGGGAAGAAAGGTACTTGGGGGTGGGGGGAGGAGAGGCACTGGCATGGGCGGAGAATGGGGGAGCCTCTGCAAGGGAGGATGGGAGGATGGCATGCAGTGAGCTCAGGGGAGAGGGGAATGCAGGGATGCCGGGAGCCCTTGGTGTGTATAGTGAGCTCAGCCACGCGTGTGCACTCCCCTCAGACAGTCCCTGGGCTACTGTCACAAAGGGGCCCAGGCACCTCACCACCTTGTTAGGTGTCACTGGCATCTGCAAACCCTCGCTTGGCTGCCCCCGAACCCTGCAGGTGCCTAAACTCGACGGTTTCCGAGTGGAAATTCCACACACACTGACGCTTCTGCCTCTGGGCATCGCACTGCAGGCCCCCGGCAGGCCTGCAGCACCTGAGCCCCAGTGCGAGCCATGAATGGGGCATTCTTCCACTGCACTCTGCTGCAGGGCCCGATCCCACAAGAGCTCTCACAGCCTGCCCCGCTCTACCCAAAGCGGCCAGGAGAAGCAGAGGAGCAGGGGTTCCCTGCTACCTGCCAGCCCAGCAGGCAGGGCACTCACCCGGGAGAAGAGACGTGTGGTTCTGGTCCCCCTGCTCCAATTGCTCTAATTCTGTACCCACCATGGAACTGCTTCACCAGGAGAGACTGAGGAGCCCAGGGAAGAACAGCCCCCGGCAAGGACACTCGCCTGGGAGGTGGCAGGTCCCTGTTCACAGCTCTTCTGCTTAGGCCAGGAGAGTGCTCCAACCACTGGGCGAGAGGTTAGGGGCTCATGGCAAGCAGAGACAGGCGCAGCTCTGCAGCTTGGATTGAGGTGGTGAACTCCCTTGGGGTGGGTCTTAGGACACCTCCCTCTCGTCAACATCTCCCACTGGCTAGCTTAGCGTGCTGACTTTTGTGGATCCCGTTCTCAGCCGCCAATCTCTCCTGCCACACGGGAATCCCAGTGATCCAGAAACCAAAGTTAGGTGTTGCAATACTGAGCATTGCAGCGCCTGAGACCCTTGGTGTATCTAGCCCTGTGAGACACAGCAGGGCACGGGCCTTTGCTGTTGCGCTCCTAGCAAGCTCTTGAATCGTTTCTTTTCTTGCCAGCATCCCTCCCCCTGCCCTGGGCTGGGCTCTGGGCAGCTGTGGGCCAGTGCGGGGTACTGGAAATGAACTCTGTGTGAAGATGGTCACTGACTGTGGAGCTCAGCAGTGCTCAGCCTGCTGATGGCTGTACAGCCCCTGGCATCCGATGAGCTCACCAAGGGTCACGTATGTTGAAAAGGACATGGGGTAGGGTTAATGTCATGGCATGGGGTCTGGAGGAGGAAGGGCAAGGGCCCATTACAGCCCTGAATGCTGCTGGCGAGAAGTATCAAGACTAGAGCTGTGAAAAGAACCCAGCTGGCCTGAGTCCTCATCCTGTGTTTTCCATTAGCCTCCCTCCACCAGAAATTAACTCACTTGTTTAAAAACCTGAGGGTTCCATATAAGTTTTGGCCTTTTATAATGACATGGTCCCAGCCAGCCAGGTGGAACCCAGGGGAAATGGGGGCCGCCTCCGGGGCACATTCATCAGACTGCAAACAGCAGCATAAATCACACGCCAGTTCTAAGATGATCATAAAACAGGTGTCAGTGTCACAGTAGCACCTCTCTCCCTGTTGTGGGATTCTGGCTTGTGCAAAACCAGTGGGATTTACATGCAAACTTCACTGGCAGTTACAGCCACTTATAATGGGCCTGAATTTACACAGCAACTAAACAACATGCTTCTCCTCAGCTCCTCATCAGCTTCTCCTAATGCTTCTCCTCAGATCCCAATGTCCTTTACAAAGGAGAGCTGTATCATTATCCCCATTTTACAGATGGGGAAACTGAGGCACAGAGCTGTCCAAGGTCACCCAGCCCCCCAATGGCAGAACCAGGAAAAGACGCAGGTCTCCCGAGTCCCACCCCAGTGCTCTACTGCTCTGAAGAGAAATGCCACACCAATGAAAGTTCGCCTGCTTTGTCACTGATCCGTATACACCTAATGGTCTGATTTGTCCTGGCCCTGCTCCTTGTGTTGTCACTTACACCTGGGCAGAGGGTGTGAAATGCTCCTAAATCAGGATTCCGCACGAACTGCATAATGCCATGGAGACAAGCTGTGTTGTGATTTCTGGCACTGCTGAATTTAGCCCATTACTGAGAGTCTCCGTGCACTTACACTGGCTTTAACTCCACTAACATGCATGCGGTTACTCCAGAATCTCTCTGGTGAAGGGAGAGGAGAACCAGCCCCTAGGATCATGTTATCTAGGGCCTATCTGGGGAAGAGCAAATGGGTTTGGATAAAGTTAGAACTGACCCGAACATTCGCACCTGACTCAAACTGAGCCCCAAACCAGAGCCGGGCCCAAGACAGAGTCTGGATGTGCTCTGGTTTCACAGATCGAAAGGCCAGAAGGGATTGTGAAGATCAGCTCCTGCTTATCACAGGCCTAGAACTCCCTCCACAGACTGGAGGCCTTTTTCCTCCCTAGCATTGGGGGTGGAGGGTGCCGATGCAGGAGTTGGGTCAGGCCCAGCTCTGCCTCAGACCCAACTCGAGGCCTGAAAACATTGAGGAAGCTTCTGCTGGGGGTGGTTGCTCATTCTCCTCCAGAAGCAGAAGCCCCCACTTTAGGGAAGGCTTTTTCTCAGTCAGTGGGTTCCTGGCAGGGGCACTCTCCATCTCCAGCCCAGAGACACATGGGGGATCGTGCCAGAAACTAACCATCTGTGACTCTCTGTCCGCCATGGCTGAGGTGCTGACAAGTGATGGCAGAGCAGCACCAGGGGCTCGGCAGTTAGTCACTCCAACCCAGAGCTGTAGAGGTAGTTAGGACTTTAATTGGACTAAATCAGTGGAAGTTAGGAGCCCAGTTACATTATCTTGGAGGATCCGGGCCTCAGTGACTTCCCCAGCAAACAGGTTCCATTATAAATCCAAGGATAGTTTCTCTAACTGCCTCCAGTCCAGCCAGGAACTCAAACCCGAGCTGTACTATGCATACATCCTACCATATAACTGGGTGTGAGCCCCATCCGAACCCAGTTGCAGAGATCAGAGCTGGCTGAATTTAGCCCCTGCTCTAGTCCACAAATCGTGCGGGATCTAATCCTGATTTTCCATGGATGCAGTCGTTACACCCAAACATGTGAGCAAGCAATGTTCAGCCTGTGTGTTGTTCAGGCTGTTGTGAATATTTGTTACTCGTGGGGTACAATTGGTCATCTGAGCTACCTGATTCTGTTTCTGCTCCTTGATTCGACAGCTGATTAATGAACAGTCCAAAATGGCCCATTAGACCATCTAGTCATGTTTCAGACTAAGGCATTTACAGGAATGGATGTGCAAGAGAATACTAATTCAAGCTACGACCTGTGAAGCTTCCAGCACCCACAGACATATCCATTAAACCTGGGGGAAAGTTTGTCTAAATGTTGAAATTCACAAAATTACAAAATAAAACCAGGAAAGTTTGGAATCCCTGCCGCCCTCCCCACCCCACCCCACCCCAAATGTTTGAACAAGGGGTGAAAATGTTTCAGACTCTGAGGGGATTCCACCCAGCTGCTGCAGATAATCAGTGAGCCCAACAAGGGGCTCTGAGTCCTCCTCTGGCTGTGCCTCCATGAGAAGGCTTTTCACAAATGGTGCTATTTACATTGCTGTAGTTAAACTGGTACAAAGCTCTGTGTGGACGATCTTATTACCTTTAAAGAGCAGCTATAGCTGTTTGGTTTAATACTGTTCCTCAGCGACACAAGCAAGAGGGAGGGGGTTGCTGTGGCAGACGTGTTCTCCTGTGCATGAGGCAAGTGCTCAGGCGGGAGGGGCCTGGGCAGGCTGAAGACTTTCTAAACCCCACCCTTTGTAACCCACCCTTCGGGGACCCTGTGGGCCCACCTTTCCTGCCTCCCAGTGCAAGCAGCTCGTCTTTCTGGCAGCAGAGGGATGAGGGCAGCTCTGCATGGCACCCATCGGTGCTGCTCTGGCTGGGACACAGGGACTGCCAGACCAGGCCATCTAGCCAGAGGCTAAGGAAGGATCCCTGCAGTAGATACTTATGATCAGTGATGGTCAATCAAGTGACGCACTTCACAGGCCTAGTCCCGCTCACTTGTGGCCGCAGGGAGCTGAGCGGCTGGGAAAGGAGGGGACGCTTTTCGGTGGATATGCGGGACCGTTACTGGGGCGCCGTGGGAACAGGCAATAGCTACAGCTGTTCTTTATAAAAACCCTCAGAGACAAAAGCAGCGTTTCATCTGCAGTGGGAACTGGAGACTCCTCTCTGCTCACAGCAAGCGGGCATCAGCACACCAGCTGACTGCAGCAGAGGTGAAAGGAGCCAACCCGTTGAGAAGCCAGACAAGATCCTCACTGCGCTAATCAGAGGAGTAAGCAGGCCTCCTGCGGGATGTTAGAGCAGGAGATGCGCCACCTGCCCAAGGACTAGCTCAGTCTGCCTGTGCCCAGAGCAGCTAGAGCCACCCCAGCAGAGCCTGAGACAAACACTGTGTTCTAGACGATCCCAATCAAGCATCAGCCACCCACCACACCCCTCCTTGAGCTCATCAGCAGGGCCCCTGGAACAGGTCTGCTTGGGCCAGTGGAACCCGGCAGGGAGCACAGACGGAGCCGCCAGCCAACCGGACCAAACGGGGATTAGGACACCTGTGGGCCAAACCCTTTGCCCTTGTGCAGGGCTAGGTCTCCTTGGGCCAGCGTGAGAGGGCAAAAGCAAAGCTCCCACTAGCATCAGTGGGAGCTGACCCAGGCCCACGGATATGAACTCTACATGATCTCTCCAAATAACCACCACCCAGAGGGCCTCAGTCAGGGCTCCCGTTGGGGGTGAGGAGGCTTCTCCCAGAAGGCCGTCAGTTAGGGCTCCCCCTGATGGGGGGAAGAAGGGGTTCTCCCAGAGGACCCCCAGTCAGTCTCCCCCCTCACAGAAAGGTCTCAATAACAGTCTCCCACTCATTTACTAGCAGGCCTCACTGTTCTCTGAAGCTCCACCTAAGGAGCAGACGCTTTCGACCAGCTCTGGGGAGCTCCAGGGTGCTGCACTGATTTCCACCAGCCGGGGAGCTTGCCCAGTTGCCCGTTTCACTTCACTTCTAAGGCCCCGGCATAAGAACGTCCTCAAAAGAGAGCAGGAAACCCCACCGAAGATCCCTCCCTCTCATCTGAACAGCCTGTCTCTGCTGTGTCACCCAGGCAGGAGCATGGGGCAGCCAGCCTTTCCCTAAAGCTGCCTCCTACCAGGCACTGAGCTCTAGCAAGCCCCACATGTAGTGCTCCCTGCTGAATGGACCAGGCTGCTCCCTCCCTGCCGATCCGTTGGCTGCTCCCAGCTGGCTGGGACAGGGAAGGCTTTGGTCTCTCCTCTTACCTTCTGCACTGAGGAGTTTGCGATCCCTGTACATGTCAGTGAGGAAGAGGCTGTTCACCAGGGTGGATTTCCCCAGGCCAGACTCTCCTAAGGGAAAGCAGAAAGACAACAGTTCATAGAGATCAGAAGCAAGGCAAGAGGCCCCTATCAGGTTCCCAGGGGACATGCCAAAGACACAGATCAGGAGCTGCTGCTCCAAAAATGAAGGCACCACAACCCAGGAAGTGTGACCCCCAACCCAGAGACCCCGTGTGTCTGGGATCCTCTGGGATTTCTACCTCCTCCCCAAAAGCAGCAGCAGGGCCATGGCTTACAGGGGAGAGGAATGGAAGACACACATCTCTTCCACTGTTCTGCGGCTGAGTTCCCAGGACATGCTGGGCTCCTGAACAAGGGAGTGTGAATCCACCTGCCCAGTTCCCACAGTCTACACTGCTGGGGTCTCTTCTTCCTTCCTTCTCTGCCCACTGTCACCCAGCGTGCAGGTCAGTTCTGCTCCCGCAGTAGGAGGCAGCATTCTCAGCCTTTCTGCTTCCCCCACAGCCTGTCCCAGTGCACCTGTGCCTGGGGGCCCCTTTAAGGGGTGCCCCTACCTGCCACCCTCAGGGGTGCCCCTACCTGCCACCATCAGCGTGAAGTCAAACCCCTTCTTCACCGATTTCCGATGGACCTGATTGGGGAGCGTCGCAAACCCCACGTACTCCTTATCATCCTGCAGGGCGGAGGATGGAGGGCATGTGAATCTGGAGTGCCACCCCTATCTCACTCCCACCTCGTCCCCAGGGCATACCCGCTGTTGGTATGGAGAGCAGTCAGCTGGCCCCGTTCTATGCCCTGGCTCTTGTCGCCAAAGCCCTAAGCAGGCTAGGGCTCCCTCAGACCTCTGCACTTGGCAGGGATGCTCCGGTTGAAGGAGTCCAGAGCTCACAATGGGCAGAGGAACAGCCTCCACTGATGACTACAGAGCCCATCTGCTGAGAATGAGGCAGTCTGAATTCCCCAGCTTTGGGGCTTGCCCTCAGATGTCCCTGCTCAGGCTGGCTTTTCCCTGGCCAGCTGTGTATGGGATGCCTGCACCACTCTCACAGGCCTGAGCAGGCAGACAGCATCAGAGACCAGGGCAGGCAAGGTCGCCCTCTACAGGGGTGAGGGCCAGCACCTGCATGTCACAGGGTACCCAGCCGCTGCGGCAGTGCACAGCATCGTCCTCGCCGCCTAGCAAGGAGAGGCCAGGAGGCAGGGATGGGCCTTTGCACAGGGACTTGGACACTTTGGAGTCAATCCCGACACAAGTCGAGTACCCTCAGCTCCAGGAAGCCAATGCGAGGAGATCTAGAAGGGCTTGGCCCCTCGCAGGCCCCAGGCTGTCAGGTACAATGGATTTAGGAGCCTATGCAAGCCCTAGCCCTGGTGTGTAGGTGTCCTTGATCCCTGGCATCTTGCACAGCGAACAGGCAGATCCTTCAGCAGATCAGAGCTGTACAAGCCACCTAGCTCCCTGCTCCCCAGTAACCCAGAGGCTGGAGCTCCTTGTCGACTGAGAGGCTTGCCCCAGGATGCACCGTACCTCAGAAGAGTCGTATGGATCAAGCTTGCCCCATGGGCTTCTAGGCCGCGAGGGGCTCAGGGGTGCTGGAGCTGCAATGTATTGCTGAAAGTCTGGGGGCTGAGGCCGGGAGAAGGGCCTCAGTTCCTTCTCGTCTAGCAGCTCATCGGCAATGGGCCAGGCTACACTGGAGAACATGCCGGGATCTATGGGACCCTGGCCATGGGCCCTCTTGTCCTCCTCCGGTTCCACTTTCCTAAAGCTCTCGCCTGAAGGGAACTCCTTCAGGAACTGGGCCAACTCTGCCTCCTCCGAGTCTTCTTTCAGGAAGCGCTTTATCTGCAGAGAAGGGAGAGCGGGGGGAGGGAGAGTGGCAGGAGGAGATCAGGGAAGAGAGAGGAGCACGCTGGTTTATGGAGAGTTAGACATGATGGAGCGAGGGCAGGTGGAACGAGCCTATGCGTGCCGCCCCGCTAGTCCCGGCGCAGTTTGTTACCCGTGTTTGCAGGTTACTTTCAGCTCAGGTGGAACTTTATAGACTGGAAAGCTCAGCAGCTGTTGTAGATATCTAGTGCGACCTGGCCCACCCCCCCGCTATGAGTCGTTAGTGCATGCAAGGAATCTGCTGTTAATAATCACATGCACCAAGGGGGGGCTGGGAGAGCATGAGGAAGAGTCAGGAAAGTGGTAGGATCTTCCTCGCGCCCAGTGGGTTCAGGGCTCCCAGAGGTTAAGGCTGGGGATACATCGGGGAGCGGTATGGAGATGGCCTAGGCTGGAGGGACATTCCCATGCACCTCAAGATACAGTTCAGACTCTTACTGCTTGCTCCCCATGCATTTCAACTGGCTCCTCAGCATGCTCTGGGAGGCAGGGGCTGGCCCCTTCCCTAGGGACAGCAGGGACAGCCTGCTCCACTGCACAGGGCTGGGTCTCTTCAGGGTCTCCAGGAGCAGCTGGGCCCCCATCACACTCTGCTGCCTGATTGCAGCATGTGAGGGGTGAGAGAGTGTGGGGTGGGATGGAGAAAAGGAATCAAAGAAAGAAAAGATCAAAGGCAGGGACAGAAAGCAGCTGGCTGGGAAACCCCACTAGGGCTCAAGCCAGAACTGCACAGCTTCCTGCAGAGAGCACAGCCGGGTATGTCTGCGAGCCCTGCATGAGCTCTGTACTGGCACTGCCAGAGGAGATCAGTGGAGAGGCTGCACTACCGAAGGAGACCGTCGGGGGTCACAAGTAACTCTAGATGCTCAGCACTTGCTGCATCTTCAACACAGCACAATCTGTGCACCCTGCAGCCTCCCCCATGTGCGGTGAGGTGATGGACACTGCAGGCAGTGATAGCCAGCCCCACCCCCCATGCCCCAACTCCCGCTGCCACATTTTGGCTTCCTCCTATCTCTTCACATGCCTGGATGTGCAGGGGCACAGGGCTCCCATCACATCTGAATGTGCCCCTGTCTGCATGCCTATGCACACATGCGATGGGCTTGTCTGTGTGCCCACTGGCTGAGTCTGCCGATGTCTATGTGGAGGTTTGTATATATGGACATGTGCACATTATGGAGGTGAGTATCTGCACTGCGCACGTCCCTGTGTGCACACGGGGATGCCTGTGTCACAGATAGGTAATTGGTCAGGGCTGATTTCACCATGCACACACAACCCGACAATAAATACCTCCATCGACACTAATCATAATTTACAGCTAGGCAAAGAAAGAGAACTGCTGCTTGAGGGCGTATCAGAGTGGCTGGAAGGAGATTTACTTGGTATATTTTGACATTGGATGTGGATAATTTGTGTGTTAATTTGTGCTTTAACTTTCTGAATCTCAACATCCGCTGTCATTAAATAATTAGTCTGAAACCCCCCCCCCCGAACTTCCTGCAACTGTGAGCGTTTAAATATCAAAACAGCTTAAAACTAAACATTGCCATTATCCGCTGCAATTATAAAAACCCAACTGCCAAGCCCAAGCAAGAGGTTAGAAACAGAAGCGAAACAGGCTGGCCCTCTGCAGGGTTCTCCAGTTTAGCTTTGTCCCATTTCACTGAGAAGGCCCAAATAATCCCACCTCCACCCTGCAAAAAGGCCTTTCAGCTCCCCCGGGAGATGGTTCTGCAGCCTGACCTAGCTCAGTAAGGCTGATATTGGATTGTGTGGCTGCATGTGCCGGGAGCGTGTGGCTCCATGTGTCTGACTGCACATACAGGCCCCTGCATGTATCTCCAGTGTTCACACACTCACCAGCATGCGACAGAGCTGCATTACGGACCGTGAATGTCACGGCCAGACCAAGAGTTCATTCCAACTCTTGCTCAGTTTGGGGACCCCCCAGAGACTTTCGCAGGCCAAGCCCAGGCCTCTCCCCTGCAGTGGTGAAGCTCCCCATTCCTGTGCTGAGACCATAGGGGCAGCTGGCAGTTCCTGCTCACCATTTCAGGCACACTACTCAGCGCAGGGACCAGGGAGAGTAGCCCAAGGGCTGGCTCACATCCTCGCTTCCCCCCTTCCCCAGCAGAGAACAAGTCCTGTTCGCTGCCCCACATAAGGCAGGCAGTGATGGCGAGCCCGCTGTCCTGTAACCGGGGAGCACAAGGAATAGCAGCCACGGCAGAGTAGCTCAGGAAAGGATGCCGCTCCTCCCATCCCTAAATGGCTCCCCAGGACTTAGAGCCCAGGAGGAAAGGTTAAGCAGGGGCCTGGCCTGCATGCCTGAGGCACCCACATGGCCCTGCATGCACCTCAGCGGGAGACAGTGTGTGCAATTACCCCAGGAGCCAGCCCTACCTGAGAATGGTGCCCAGCCTGGACTGGGCCGCAGATAGCGCAGCAAGGAGCAGCTATGTCACCTCCTCCCATTCCCGTGCTAGCAGGTTTACGCTTCACCCTGGAGAGCACAGGCTGTCACTGCTGCATGTGAAATCCCTGCGGGACTGGAGAATTGCCTTCCTCCCTCGCTGGGGTCCCAGCCCCCCGGGTCGGGGCAGCAGGGGGCAGGCACTCCCATTTCATGATAGTCCTGATGCCCACCATAGCCACGGTCAAACGACGGGAGTTCCCTAGGCTGCGGGAGGAAGCCTCTACGGACATGCCCTGGGCCCTCCCCAGCCCTCTGGCACACAGCACGGCTCAGTCACTGCCCTAACCTCCAAGGTGCCTCCTCCATTCAATCCGCCCCCCTGGAGCTTGCTGCTGACACTTCCCCAGCAGAGGGTCCCCTACCCTGGAGCAGACTCTGCCTGGGCCGAGCGCTCGGCTCTGCACCCAGTCTGTCCCTGATGGTAGGCTGGGCTCCAGCCTCCGCTCAGCCTGGGCCTGCAGCTCCCTGTGACAACGGGAGACAGGGACAGACGGCTTGGGAGAGGGGAGGAGCTGGGCAGAGCCCAGAGAAGAACACAGCACACACCTGAGCTGTCGCAGGTCAGCAGGCTCATGGCTTCTGGCCCAGGAACTGGGTCCCTCCGGCCTCCACTGACACAAGCTCTACAGCCTGTTTACAAGCCATCCCAAGCAAAGAGGGATTCCCTGGAGGGCCACCCTGGGAGGCAACAGCCCTGAACCCAGTGCAAAGTAGCTCTCCAGCACCCAAGAGCCCTCCAGAGCATGCAGGAGGCCCGCCCCCCGGCTCCTCTCTGCTGTCTGCATGAGACCTGAAGGGGGGCCTCAGGCCAGATTGGAAATCCCTCCCAACCTTCACAATACTTGGGGGCTGGGCAGTCGAGACATATAGGTTCTCTCCCTCCCAGCCTGGAAGGTCACTTCCTATTGCCATGTCAGATAGATCATTTTACCAGACAAGAGCCCAGAGCCAGGCCAGCCGTGGCAGGGCCAGCAGAGCTCAGAGCCCAGAGAAGCTTAGCTGAGCGAAGGATGGATGAGCCAGGGCAAGGCACAGAGGGGCCAGCCATGCTGAGAGCAGGTGCAGAGCAGAGACTGTAAGCAAGACTCAGGTCTGAACCCCACAACCTCGAAGAGACACTCAGCTGAATTCTCCTGCTTTGGATCCCAGCTCTGCCCAGATAAGAGATGAGCTAGAACCATTCCTTCACCCCCACATACAGAGCTCAGAGATCCCAAACCTTACAGAGCAGCTTTTGCCCCAGCAAAGCCAGTGTGGGTATGGGCTATCTCTGCCCAAGGAATTCTGCCCACCTGGCTTTGCCTCAAACTGCTGCACCTGTCCTTAGGGGGTGGGGGATTCTGTGTACCCCCAAGCCAGCTGAGACACAAACATTTCCCACAACCCTCCCTGCACTTGCTCTTTACAGGGATGCTCTTTACAATGTGCAGCACCCTTCTAGGCCATTTTCCCCAGATCCCACATGGGATCCTGGCCTGGATGCATGAAGGCATGCTGGCTGTAGCCCCAGGTTCGCCAGCAAGCTCCTCCACGTGGCAGCTGTCCTTTCACAGCCTGATGTTTTTAAGGGCCAGGGAGTGCTCTCAGCTGCCCTTTGGACTCCTGTCCTAGGAGAGACAATGAGATTGACAGCAGTTGCAGCCGAAGTTGGAGGCAATATGTGACTCAAAGAATTAACTGGCTGGGCTGCACCAAAACCAAGGTCATGTTGCTTCCCGGGCTCCCCTGCCTTGCTCAGGGGCCTCTCCTGCACCAATTCCCCACTGCAGGGTTCTCGGCATGTCATACCCAACCTGCTGTTCCCATTTCCTCTGCTAAGTCACCTGAACGCCTCTCCCCAATGACTCCTACAGGCAGCAAGGACCCATCTCCACAGTGGGCTGGAAGAGGCTGGAATTAGGGTCGCTGTGGGTCCCCTCCCCCAGCAATCCCACACCATCTAAAGCAGAATTTGTTATTACAAATCAATGCCCTTCATTATGTTTGTGGAACTGCAGCATTCCTCTCCCACTCCTCCCCCCCCAGCCCGGCTGCCCTCAGGGCCTCACTCCCTCTCCACCCTTGCAGAGGTCACCATGCAACACAACAGTGCTTCGCAGCAGCGCACACACTGCCTCAGTGCTGCAGCTCTGTCTGTCCCATGGCCAGGCGAGCAGCTGCTCCTGGAAAGGCTGCTACCATGCTGCAGGCTCAGGCCAGGCCCCCAGCCATCTCCTGAAATGAAGCTGTCCTGGAAGGGTGAGCGAGCAGCCCCGGCCAGCAGGCCAGTCTGTGCCATGCTGGTGCAGCTCACCACTAGCCCGTCTGGGTGCTAGCGCTGATAGCTGGGCTGGTCTCTCCGGACGTCTGCACTGCAATAGAAGACCCATGGCCCAGCCGCCACTGGCGTGGGTCAGCTGACTCGTGCTGGGGCTGCAGAGCTAGAAAAGTTTCAGAGTAGCAGCCGTGTTAGTCTGTATTCGCAAAAAGAAAAGGAGTACTTGTGGCACCTTAAAGACTAACCAATTTATTTGAGCATAAGCTTTCGTGAGCTACAGCATCCGATGAAGTGAGCTGTAGCTCACGAAAGCTTATGCTCAAATAAATTGGTTAGTCTCTAAGGTGCCACAAGAGCTAGAAAACTGGCAGGTAGATTTTTGAGCTTGGGCTGGAGCCTGGGCTCTGAGACTCCATCGGGGGCAGGAGTGGAGGGTCCAGCCCAAGCCCAAATGTCCCCATGGCTATTGTGAGCCTCCCAGCCCAAGCCTGAGTCAGCTAACCAGGCTCTGAGACTCACTGCCAGGGGGTTACTGTAATGTAGATGTACCCTCAATGGTCACACTCAGCAGCTCTAATCCCTGCTAGGGCTTCCCTGGCTGGGTTCCCAGCTGGCCACAGGAACGAGTCCACAAAGTAAACACCCCAGACAGACACAGTAGGTCCCAGAAGGCTGTGCCGAGGGGGCAGACCCTTCCTGAGAGGGCGCAGGCTAAAAGGGAAAAGGAGGAGACCTGGGAGGGTGCAGCATGACAGAGGAACAGGACCAAGCCCCTTAAAATGGGAGTGGGGAGAATGCAGGGAGAAGCGTCTCTAAGCTCAGCATAGTGAACGCCCTGGACAGAGGGCCCCAGCTGGCTTCCTGGAGAGGCACTGCGGGGTCAGCCCCCAGGACAGCATTTAGGGCAGCCTGAGCCACACACATGACCCCCCCCCCCCACACACACATGCAGCAGGGGCCCAGGAGGACGTGGCTGGATACTCCCTACCTGCAGCTCGCTCTTCGGCTGGGCGCTGGAGGCCATGTCTGACCCTCGGGGATGTCCGTCCAAGGGCGAAAGAAGATGCGAATGGGGAAGCGGTGCTGCTGGGGCTCATTAAGACGGGCCGGGGATGGCCCTGGCAGAGCTCCGCCCTCCCAGAGAAGCTGAGCCCGGTGGCTATGCAGCAGAGCTCAGGGAGCTGCCACTCCAGAGGGACGCGTGCTGGAGATGCCTGCGCACGGCTCTGCCAGGGCAGTCGCTGGCGCACAGGGAGGGCAGCTGGCCTGTGGCTCCCATCGTGGCTACTGTGGCTCAGCCACATGCTGCCCAGCTCGCTGGCGGGAAGGCAGGAGCTGACGGAGGCAACTTGCCAAACAGTAACGCACATCCAGAGCCACCCAGCCGTTCCAGGGAGCCACAGACGCTGCCAGGGGTGGGGGTGGTGGAGAGGGGTTTTGAACAGAGCCAGGGACAGAGGCAAGAAGATATCCTTATCCCCAGTTCAAGATGGGGAGGCCAGGACAGGTAGCCCCACCCCTGGCTCAGGACAGAGCAAGACAGACAGGCTGCGGGGCGGCTTTGGGCTCCTTCGCTTTCACTCCAGCACCACAGTTGGTGGCAGCTGGCGGGGTGACGGGCAGCCCTGCGGGAAGGCTGGAGAAGCAGCAGCAGATGGTGCTAACCTAACCCGAGGCCGCTGGGAGAGAACAATCTGGCAGGGTCAGTGGAGGCCTGGGCTGGAAGGTGCAGGCCATTTAACCAGGCTGTGCAAAGATTAATGGCTGAAGAGTCAAAGCCCAGGAGGCAAACCAGAAAACTGGCTGGGGAGCAGGAGCCAAAGGTGAAGCCCCCCGCTGAAAGGGCTGGCTGAGGGGCTCCCAGGCCCTGTTGCTGGGAGCTACAACCAGGCTTACACACGAACCTGCTGCCTCCACAGATCGTTATTCAGGTAGCAGTGTCATGCACAGGGAAGTCAGGAAACACCAGAATTACGGTTTCCCGGGTGGCTCTAATTCAGCCTCCTCGTGTGTCTGTGCTCTGAGACAGCCTTCATTGCATGCCCATGCTCGATTCTTCCCATAGGTTCCTGCCTCCCTCTGCGCCAGGACAGATGAAGGGGCAACTTGCGATTCTTTATGCTCGTCATTCAGGACATGGCCTTGGCGGTACTAGCACCCAACCAGAGTCTGCCCTGTTTCCTTGTGGGCTCTCGCACAGGCACTCGCTCAGCACCAGAGTATCGAGTGCGTCACGGTACTGATGATGCTGGGTGAGGAGAGCCCAGCATCACCCCAATTCACAGATGGGGAAGAGACAAAGGGAGTGGCCCCATGCAGGGAACCAGTGACAGAGCCGGGATTCGCACTCGGGACCTGTCCCTCCAGAGCGTCCTGAGAGATACTGAGTGCTCCCAGCTCCTGCCGATGGCAACTGCAGCTGGCAGTCAGCAGCTCTGCAAAGCTGAGCTCAGCTCACTCAAGAGGCACACAGATAAATGAGCCCCCCCCACCCCGCCCCAATCAGTAGCTACACTCCTTATGCAGGTGGAAGGGAGATGTTGGCATAGGAACCCCACCACAGTATCACCCCAGGGGAATCCTGAGGGGGCAGTTATCGTGGCTTTCTGGCTGCTTTATGCAAAGTGCAGGCCAGCCACGGGCTTGGGCTGAGTTAGCTCTGATTGACAGCAGTCGGAGCGAGAGGAGAATCAGGCTGGTTTTATAGGACTCTCAAACTGGAGACAGAAAATAGTGATGAAAATGCAACAAGGCTCCAAAGGATCCAGCTGGTGAGCTGGCAGACAATGCAGTGGGGAGCCCTTGGGACTCAATGGGGACTGTGAGACCTTCTTGGAGAGTAGAGTTTGGGGCCTGTGAAGAGGCTCTATAACCATTTACTTGCTGCCAGTGAGAGCCTGGCTGTAAGGCCCATGGGCAGCATTCAAATGCCAAAGGGCTGAGCCTGGTGCTGCAGAGGGGACTTGGGGGCCATAATGGGGATGGTGTCCCTAGCCTCTGTTTGCCAGAAGCTGGGCATGGGTAACAGGGGATGGATCACTTGATGATTCCCTGTTCTGTTCATTCCCTCTGGGGCACCTGGCATTGGCCACTGTCAGAGGACAGGATACTGGGCTAGATGGACCTTTGGTCTGACCCGGTGTGGCTGTTCTTATAACATTCAGGGCCCAGAAGGAGCAGTGGGAATCAGTGGCATTGCCCAGTGTGAACGGAGTCAGCTTCCCACCAGATGACATGATGGACTCCAGGGGCAGCAGAGATGCGGATAACTCAGCTCTGTCGGTGTGTCCACACTAGGAAAGGAATGGGAGTTCTTCCCACCCGCTGGTTGGCCTGTGGGGTGATCCTAGTGAGGAGAAGGCAGTATGCACACAGTTCACCGCACTCTGCTAAGACGTGACCACTGCCTTGTCTTCATGAGGACTTTACCTAGTGTGAGTTACCGCAGCTTTTCCTGGAGTGTCTGAGTTATGGGGGCTCCAGTCAGGAAAAAAGAAGGGACTCTGAGATGACAGCAGGGGGTGGAGGGAAATGGTTCACTCTATGAGGAAACCAGGTATAACGATGCTGGTTCTGGCGGGACCCAACTGAGAGTGCCAATTCAGGACAAATTGCTTAAACCAGGGCAGTTACAGCCCAAGGCTAGGGTTTCTATGCACACCAAGGCAAACCAAACCAGCCAAACAGAGAAGACTTTGGTTTTACCCCACTGGCTAACCACTAGTCACACAAGCAATTCCCTTAGACACTCCAGTTTCCCAATATCACCACCAGTGCCACTCGTTATGGGGACAAATGGTTATGAAAACCGATACCCCAGTAAAAGAAAAAAGGTTGTCTCGATCCCAAAGGACCAAGCCCCAGACCCCGGTCAATATACAAATCAGATCTTACCCACAAATCACGCTGTTGCCAATCCTTTAGAATCTAAAATCTAAAGGTTTATTCATAAAAGGAAAAAGATATAGATGAGAGCTAGAATCAATGGAATCAATTACATACAGTAATGGCAAAGTTCTTGGTTCAGGCTTGCAGCAGTGATAGAATAAACTGCAGGTTCAAATCAAGTCTTTGGAGAACATCCACAGCTGGGATGGGTCTTTCAGTCCTTCGTTCAAAGTTTCAGTGTAGCAAAGTTCCTCCAGAGGTAAGAAGCAGGACTGAAGACAAGATCGAGGAGCTGCAGCAGCTTTTTGCAGTCTCTTGCCATGTGGTCTTTCTTTCTTTGTTCCAAAGACTAGCTGTCCATCACATGGCCTGGAAACACCTCAGAGTTCTGTCCATAGGCATGTCCCTAAATACCTTGCTAGTCCTAAGGCGTGTCTGCCTTCTCTCAATGGGTCAGTTGTATAGCTGATGGTCCTTAATGGGCCACCAAGCAGGCTAGGCAGAGCTGACACCAACTTATCTGGGGTGTCAACCAGAAGCATAGCACAAGTTTGAACTACAGACAATACAGAGCCAATATTCATAACTTTAACTACAAAAATGATACACACATATAGACAGCATAATCACAATCAGCAAACCATAACCTTGTCTTAGACACCTCATTTGACTCCTTTTATATAAGATTTGGTGCCACTACAGGACTTTGGTTGCAATAATGATCTATACGGTCCCAGATTATGTCAAAAACATCACACCCCCAATGCAAAATTGATGCAGGAAGGGATGATACAAACATCACTGATTGCATCCCAAGAGCTTCCCTTCTTGGTTCTGTCTTACTACAGCAAGTATTGGTGTATAATGGAAATGGTTTATCAAAATCATGTTCAATAACATGACTGAATCTTTTTACAAACTCAAGGTAAAACTTGGTTAGAACAATAGTGGATTGGATCTGCTTTTGCAGCATGGTTCCTGTATGTCTCATGTGATTTTGCCAAGAGCTAAAGAACATAACTACTTTATCCATGCAAGCTCTGGCAAATGTTTGGAACCCAATTAACATCAACTTAATGTAGATATTACTGTAATGTAGATATTACTGTAGATATTACTGTAGTTTATGAATCTTGGCATTTAGCCATGAAAGCAATACGGTAGTGTGCCTCAGTTTCCCTTTTCATACAGCACATCAGGTTTCAAATGTCTTTTTCCCTGTGAAAAGTTACAATACTGTTTACAGCCCTTAACTGTGAAACGTCAGTATAAAAAGGACTTTTAATACAAAGTGTGTTCTCATGTATTCCTTTTACCATGTTCAAGGGATTTTCCAAAAGATTAGGCACATTGTACATTTTTACAGTTTTTGGTAATAGCAACATATTAGTTACCAAAATTACCATGAGCAATAACAACAAATTCATTGCAAGTGTCCATCTACATTTACGTTTGTTATTCCACACCTTTGGCTCAATACTATTGGGGTTTGGGCCTTTAGGGTTAGCCTGTGGCTTCCCTTTGCAAAATTAAGGTCTCTTTTTCCTCCTTGTCCTGAAGGATCAAACCCTGATTTCTCTTGCGTAACAGAATTCACTGGCTGATTGGGTATGCTCTCTGTGCTAACAGCTATTAGCTTCTTCTCCCTACCAGCCAAGTAATTTGCATTACCACAGACAGGAGCCAGTTCATCAGTTTTCAGATCCTTAGCTGCTACCAATTTCAAGGCTGGACTCTGTCTTAAAGAGAAACCATCCATTTTCACTAACAAGCCAGACTCAAAGCTCTGTTGTCCTTCCCTTACCAACTCTTGCTTCCACATGGAATCAGATGTTAAGTTCACTGAGAGAATACAAGTCATATCCAAAGCATCTAGAGATGAGGAGTATACCTGCCATCCCCTGCATTCTCGAGAGATTAACTGCCCAGCTGTTCTACTTTGCAGACTCAGCTACCAATCTTCCCTCCGAACCTGAGATACAGACTGTTCGCTCACAGAATCAGCATGGAGACATTCCTCTCTCAACAACCTTGTCTCCCCAACAAGCTGGCCAAACCCAGCCACTTGGTTATAGGACTCTTCAACTTTCTTAACAGCTTTCACTCCATCTGAGACCTTCTCAAAGCTATCCACGCTGGATCTTTCAAAAGGAAAATCAGTGGATCCGTTCACCACAGAAAATTTCTGGCTGTTAGGAACTAAAACTTTCTTGATTAAGTTTCAGAGTAGCAGCCATGTTAGTCTGTATTCGCAAAAAGAAAAGAAGCACTTGTGGCACCTTAGAGACTAACAAATTTATTTGAGCATAAGCTTTTGTGAGCTACAGATTATGCTCAAATAAATTTGTTAGTCTCTAAGGTGCCACAAGTACTCCTTTTCTTTTTTCTTGGTTAAATCACTTTCACACCCTTCAGTTGCAAAGACTACCATGAGGATTCCTTTCCCTAGGAGCTTTTCTAAGCAGCAATTCAACCCTCACAGAAATTCTGCCTTTACCCTCTTCACCTAGGGCTTGCTCTAAAGGAACACTTCCCTGAGCAACAACAGACTCGTTCTGGGTCTCACTTACATCCAGAATCACCTCTGAGCCAACTACACTATTTTCAACCATCACAGGCTGAAAGGCACCTTCTGTCTGCTCCACAAACAAAGAAGGGCTGGAGACACATTCTCCTTTCCCAGACACACAGCTTGGGATCTCATTTCCCTTGTCCCAGCACATAGGGCTGTTCACAGACAACTGCTTGGAGACCAGAGTAGCTCCCTCCATAGGTAAGTCAATACCCCTGACGGACACAGGCACATTTCCTTTACTATCACAATTCTCCACCCAGATTAACAGGTAAGGTATAGGGACACTCATCTTCCACTCTCCTCACCTTCCCACACTGCTGACTAGACAAAGCCATCAGCTCAGAAGGCTGCCTAGGCTCATCCAAACTTTCCTTCCCAGGCACCTTGCCATTCCCCACAGATAAACTGCTGCTCTTCTCACTACACTGAGCTACTTCCAGCAAATCACAGTTACCCTTTTCCAGGTTCACTTTTACAAGCTGTACTAGCCAACAATCCATCCCCCATCAAAAATCTACCCTTTCCTTTCTCAGTTAGGGCTTCAACCTGACCACCCACTTTAATCTGCTCCTGAGAAACCTGGTCCTGAGCAATGAGTTCTTTCTGTGCTTGATCTAATTCCAGATTCACTTCTGAGACATTAGACAGACAGTCAGAAGCTTCATTCATAGACAAACAGCTACTTTCCAAAGATAAATTTTGGGAAAAACCCTCCACAGACACAACTTTGGGATTCATCCTCTCCTGTGCCTGGTTTGTGTTAACTTGACTGAACATAGCTTTTATCATTTCCAATCATAAGATCCTTAGGGATTGGGTTCTTCACTCCCACAACCATGATGCCCTCAAATCCCTTCCATTTAAGGTGGATTTTAGCCAAAGGCACCCTGACAAAATACTCAGATAGGGCTACCACAGTTACACTTTCATCTCGCCAATAATCTTCCTCCCTGACAAGACTTGCTTTAACCAAAATAATATCTGCTGCGAGGTCCCTCCAAGCCATACACCTTACTCCATTCACTTCTGCACTGCTAATAAACTCTGTGTTATTTTTCCCATATTTAGCTTTAATATGAGTTTTAAGGTCAAAGTCTTCAGAGACCACAGAAACAGCATTTGCACACGGGGTACCAGCGCTGGGCTCTGTTGTGGCTTGCCTGTGAGTTTATAATAACAGGATTAGCATTTGCCATGGCATTTGGGGTTGCTGGTTTTGGGCCGCCCTTCAGGGTTGGGCAATCTGGTCTCATGTGGCCCAGCACACCACAGTGATAGCATTCAACCTGTTTATTCTTGTGGTGAGAGTTCCTACCCTCTGGGCCCCCATGAGCTCCTTTATAAGAG
This sequence comes from Dermochelys coriacea, assembly GCF_009764565.3. Classification (NCBI taxonomy): domain Eukaryota; kingdom Metazoa; phylum Chordata; order Testudines; family Dermochelyidae; genus Dermochelys; species Dermochelys coriacea. The sequence continues at coordinate 24,645,184 of NC_050084.1, read as the reverse complement.
TCAGGGCCAGGTTTACTTTTAAATGCTTCCCTCCTCTTGTACTAGGGAAAACGGTGATTAATTTCCCCCTGGGGTTTTTAACCTTCCGAGCCCTGTTTTGGGTATGGACATCTGCAATCGCTGCAGCCTGTAGGACTGACTCAGTCTCTATCACACACAGCTGCTCTCACATGGTCAGGCACGATATCTAAGAACTGTTCCAAAGTTATTAACTTCAGCAGTTTTTCAAAACTGCCATGCATCTTTGCTCCCACAACCCACTTTTTAACAAAACCCATCAGCTTATGAGCACATTCTACAAAAGTACAATCATTAGACATTTTAAATTTTCTAAACTTAACCCTGTAAGAATCAGGAGTAACCTTGAACTGCCTCAACACAGAATCTTTAAACCGCTCATAATCCAAGGCTTCTTGTTCCCCCAATTCATTAAATACCTCCCTGGCTTTCCCTGTCAGGATGGTCAGCAGGACAGACATTCGCTGATCATCGGAGATCTGGTACAGATTGCAGAGGCATTCAGAAGTAGACAAAAACTCCTCTATGCCCTCAGTATCGTTGTAAATGGGACACATCCTCTCCCAGTTCTTCTCGTGGCAGTGGGGAAGGGGAATACCAGGTGGCGATATCTTTCTTCGCTCTTCCATGACTTGGAGCTGAAATCTGTCTGTCTCCTGTTCCATCTTGTGAGTCTCCTGTTGCCCCTGTCAACCTTTCTCCTCAGCCACCAGCAGGTCCAGACGCCCCTTAGGAGTTTTTCTTCTCTCTCAGCCGCCTCTTTCTCTCTTTCAACAGCTTCTCTTTCGAACTCAGCATTCTTCTGCTTTTCCAGCAATCGAAGATCTGCTAGATTCCGTTCATGCTCAAGTTGCAGTTTATTTGTTGCCTTTTGCACTCTAATTTTTTCTGCAGCTTCTGTAGCCTCAGCTAAGGGCTGTGCTCCTGCCTCCTGATCATTGGCCACTAACAGATTTCTCAGTTCTTGATTTGTAGCTTTCTTTCTAAAGCTCATCCCCTTTTCTGAGCACAGATCTTCCAGGGCTTTTTTGCTAAGGCCCTCATATGCTCTTCGTTCACCCATTACAACTGCTCTTTAACCAACCCAACTCTCAATACTAAAATTCAAATTTGGATAGTGTGGGGTTCTGAGCCAAAGTTTAATTGACCTGGTTCTGTGGATCCAAGCACAACTACACCACTGTAATGATGCTGGTTCTGGCAGGACCCAACTGAGAGTGCCAATTCAGGACAAATTGCTTAAAGCAGGGCAGCTACATCCCAAGGCTGGGGTTTCTATGCACACAAAGGCAAACCAAACCAGCCAAACAGAGAAGACTTTGGTTTTACCCCACTGGCTAACCACAAGTCACACAAGCAATTCCCTTAGACACTCCAGTTTCCCAATATCACCACCAGTGCCACTCGTTATGGGGACAAATGGTATGAAAACCATTAAAAGAAAAAAGAAAAACCAGTAAAAGAAAAAAGACAGGTTTCAGAGTAGCAGCTGTGTTAGTCTGTATTCGCAAAAAGAAAAGGAGTACTTGTGGCACCTTAGAGACTAACAAATTTATTTGAGCATAAGCTTTCGTGAGCTACAGCTCACTTCATCGGATGCATTTGGTGGAAAAAACAGAGGAGAGATTTATATACACACACACAGAGAACATGAAACAATGGGTTTATCATACACACTGTAAGGAGAGTGATCACTTAAGATAAGCCATCACCAGCAGCGGGGGGGGGGGGGGGGAAGGAGGAAAACCTTTCATGGTGACAAGCAAGGTAGGCTAATTCCAGCAGTTAACAAGAATATCAGAGGAACAGTGGGGGGTGGGGCGGGAGGGAGAAATACCATGGGGAAATAGTTTTACTTTGTGTAATGACTCATCCATTCCCAGTCTCTATTCAAGCCTAAGTTAATTGTATCCAGTTTGCAAATTAATTCCAATTCAGCAGTCTCTCGTTGGAGTCTGTTTTTGAAGCTTTTTTGTTGAAGGATAGCCACTCTTAGGTCTGTGATCGAGTGACCAGAGAGATTGAAGTGTTCTCCAACTGGTTTTTGAATGTTATAATTCTTGACGTCTGATTTGTGTCCATTCATTCTTTTACGTAGAGACTGTCCAGTTTGGCCAATGTACATGGCAGAGTGGCATTGCTGGCACATGATGGCATATATCACATTGGTAGATGCGCAGGTGAATGAGCCTCTGATAGTGTGGCTGATGTGATTAGGCCCTATGATGGTGTCCCCTGAATAGATATGTGGACAGAGTTGGCAACGGGCTTTGTTGCAAGGATAGGTTCCTGGGATAGTGGTTCTGTTGTGTGGTGTGCGGTTGCTGGTGAGTATTTGCTTCAGATTGGGGGGCTGTCTGTAAGCAAGGACTGGCCTGTCTCCCAAGATCTGTGAGAGTGATGGGTCATCCTTCAGGATAGGTTGTAGATCCTCGATGATGCGTTGGAGAGGTTTTAGTTGGGGGCTGAAGGTGATGGCTAGTGGCGTTCTGTTATTTTCTTTGTTGGGCCTGTCCTGTAGTAGGTGACTTCTGGGTACTCTTCTGGTTCTGTCAATCTGTTTCTTCACTTCAGCAGGTGGGTATTGTAGTTGTAGGAATGCATGATAGAGATCTTGTAGGTGTTTGTCTCTGTCTGAGGGGTTGGAGCAAATGCGGTTATATCGTAGAGCTTGGCTGTAGACAATGGAATGCTTCCTCAGCTCTCGTCCCCTAATGCCCCTACTCTACTTGTGCTACAATCTAGCTTTCATTCAGATCATACCACACGATCCATTGTCTACAGCCAAGCTCTAGTACAAGCATAATGGTCATTTGTAAACTGCCTTGTGCTAGGTGTCCCCAGCTCATTCAGCTGTGGCCCAGCTAATGCCCTCAGGTCTGCTCAGAGGGCAGAACATAGCTCAGTAAGTGGCAAGCTTTAATGGGAGCCAGAAGACTCACATCTCGTGCCCTTTAGTACTGCAAGGATACTTCATCCTTCCCCACCTCACATGCATTCCTTGCACATGCTGTTTACTTTGTACTTTCCACCACCTCCAAATCTCAGTTCAGTTCCTGTTACACCTTTACAGCACGGCACATCCAACCAAGGGGAATGGTGAAGAGTTCTCTTTTTCTGCAGTCTGGCTGCTGCTTTGCTCCGGGCTGGCCAGCAGGAGGCACTGCAGCCAATGGCCCCTCCTTGAAGGCCCTGTCACTGCATCAGAGGCACGGCCACTGCCAAAGGGTTGGAGCAAATGCGGTTATATCGTAGCGCTTGGCTGTAGACAATGGATCGAGTGGTGTGATCTGGATGAAAGCTGGAGGCATGTAGGTAGGAGTAGCGGTCAGTAGGTTTCCGGTATAGGGTGGTGTTTATGTGACCATCGCTTATTAGCACCGTAGTGTCCAGGAAGTGGATCTCTTGTGTGGCCTGGTCCAGGCTGAGGTTGATGGTGGGATGGAAATTGTTGAAATCATGGTGGAATTCCTCAAGGGCTTCTTTTCCATGGGTCCAGATGATGAAGATGTCATCAATGTAGTGCAAGTAGAGTAGGGACATTAGGGGACGAGAGCTGAGGAAGCATTCCATTGTCTACAGCCAAGCGCTACGATATAACCGCATTTGCTCCAATCCCTCAGACAGAGACAAACACCTACAAGATCTCTATCGTGCATTCCTACAACTACAATACCCACCTGCTGAAGTGAAGAAACAGATTGACAGAGCCAGAAGAGTACCCAGAAGTCACCTACTACAGGACAGGCCCAACAAAGAAACAACAGAACGCCACTAGCCATCACCTTCAGCCCCCAACTAAAACCTCTCCAACGCATCATCGAGGATCTACAACCTATCCTGAAGGACAACCCATCACTCTCACAGATCTTGGGAGACAGGCCAGTCCTTGCTTACAGACAGCCCCCCAATCTGAAGCAAATACTCACCAGCAACCACACACCACCCAACAGAACCACTAACCCAGGAACCTATCCTTGCAACAAAGCCCATTGCCAACTCTGTCCACATATCTATTCAGGGGACACCATCATAGGGCCTAATCACATCAGCCACACTATCAGAGGCTCGTTCACCTGCGCATCTACCAATGTGATATATGCCATCATGTGCCAGCAATGCCCCTCTGCCATGTACGTTGGTCAAACTGGACAGTCTCTACATAAAAGAATAAATGGACACAAATCAGAGGTCAAGAATTATAACATTCAAAAACAGGTCAGAGAACACTTCAATCTCTTTGGTCACTCGATTACAGACCTAAAAGTGGCAATTCTTCAACAAAAAAACTTCAAAAACAGACTCCAACAAGAGACTGCTGAATTGGAATTAATTTGCAAACTGGATACAATTAACTTAGGCTTGAATAGAGACTGGGAATGGATGAGTCATTACACGAAGTAAAACTATTTCCCCATGTTATTTCTCCCCTCACCCCGCCTCCCACTGTTCCTCAGATATTCTTGTTAACTGCTGGAAATAGCCTACCTTGCTTGTCACCATGAAAGGTTTTCCTCCCCCCCCCCCCCCCCGCTGCTGGTGATGGCTTATCTTAAGTGATCACTCTCCTTACAGTGTGTATGATAAACCCATTGTTTCATGTTCTCTGTGTGTGTATATCAATCTCCCCTCTGTATTTTCCGCCAAATGCATCCGATGAAGTGAGCTGTAGTTCATGAAAGCTTATGCTCAAATAAATTTGCTAGTCTCTAAGGTGCCACAAGTACTTCTTTTCTTTTTTTAAAAGAAAAAAGGTTCTCTCGATCCCAAAGGACCAAGCCCCAGACCCCGGTCAATATACAAATCAGATCTTACCCACAAATCACGCTGTTGCCAATCCTTTAGAATCTAAAATCTAAAGGTTTATTCTTAAAAGGAAAAAGATATAGATGAGAGCTAGAATTGGTTAAATGGAATCAATTACATACAGTAATGGCAAAGTTCTTGGTTCAGGCTTGCAGCAGGGATAGAATAAACTGCAGGTTCAAATCAAGTCTCTGGAAAACATCCAGACTTTGGTTGCAACAATGATCTATACGGTCCCAGTTTATGTCAGTAACGTCACACCAGGGGACATACAAACCCCTTCAAGCAAATAACTCATCCCTAGGGATAGATCAGTCTTGCGCCACTGGCATGACAGCTGGGACGAACATGGCCCCGTAGCCATGTGCAGCAAGTGACTTGGGAAAATGACTGAGGAAGAGTCATGGGGAGTTAGACGGATTCCATTTCTGGAAAGGATGGAGAGGCCTGGTGCAACAGCTTTCTCCTTCTCTGAAATAGCCTCATATCCACACAGCCCTGTGCCCTCCCAGAGCTGGCACATGCTCAGGAACACACGCTTACAGTCCCTCACCCACAAGCAAACGCAGGCCTCTAAGCTCTCTCTACATGCAGCACCACTGAAAGGCAGCCACTTCTGGGGTGGAGGATGGACAGCACAAAGCACAACAGTAGGGGCAAGCTGGCCTAGAGTGCCAGGTCACCCTCTGCTCTAAAGAACAGGGTGATGGCGTCTTCAGTGTCCATGCAGGGCGGACAGGGCACCTGAGGAAAGCTGAGCTGACAGCCAGGGTCTCACCCTGGTTTGGGGTGGCAGGGTGGGGAGTGGAGCACTCCATCTTACACAGGAAAAGCAATCAAATCATGACGCTGAGCACTTCCACAATTCCTCCAAGCAGGGAGCTGACAATACCTTACAGACATTCACCTGCTAAGCCCTCTCCCCCACTGTGGGGCAGGATCACGATCCTCATTTCATAAATGGAGAAACTGAGGTACAAGGAGGGGCAGTGACTCACCCAAGGTCTCCAGGGAATGAGTGGCAGAGATGGGTCTAGGAGGAGCACAATGTCCTGACTCCCAGTCCGGTGATCTGACCTCAAGACCATGCTGCCTTTATGAGCCCCATCAGCACAGCAAGAGGGGACGGGGGAGCGGACAGAGCCATGGTCCCAGCCAGCCTGCAGCAGCTGCTTGTAGTGATAACAGAAGCAGCTGCCATCTCAGCTCCTGATCTTGCTCTATTCCCAGAGCAGAACTAATCCCCCCATCCCCAGCCCTCGGGTCTCCCCTGCGAGGCTTCAGGCCTGCAGCAGACCAAGCAGCTGGAAGCAAGAGACTGGGAGCAAGAGCCACCCTGAATTGTATTCCCGGTCCCTGCAGAGCCAGACCTTTCAGGAGACAGCAATGACGCCAGCACACGGGCAGCCACCAGAGATCCCCTCAGGCTCACCGACAGGAGCCACTCATCACTCATCCAGGAGTCCCAGCCACTCATCACCAGTGAGAATACACACAGCAGTGGGAAGACTCATTGTCACTGGGCACAGCGCCCCTTTCCTCAGAGACGACAGTCCCACTGTGCCCAGAGAAAGCTGCTAACGCCAGAGCCTATCTGCTTCTGCTGACCTGCTGCCTCCACAGTCTCTTACCACCAGGGCAGCCCCTGGCTAACGCCGAAGTGTTCCTGCCTCTCGCTGTGTGGGCTTCTGTGCTCACACTGGGTGAAGGGGCAGAGCAGGTTGGAGACAGCTATCCCTGCTGGCCAGTCCAGCGAGGGCTGTTTCAGATGGGTACTTTCCGGGAGAGTCTGGAATGTCTCCCAACAGTCACTAATAACAGCAGCACCATCAAGGGACACAGCGCTTTTCATCCCAAAACAATTTACAAACATACACAAATGTAGCAAACTGATATGCAAACGCTATACAGATCATGTACAACAGTGAAATGCAGCCACCTCAGGGGTGGAATGCAGCAGCAGTTTAACAGTGCACAACACCACTATCAACAGGCCAGAGTAGACAGTGGAAAGTAAGACCCAAAGGAAATGGCAGGGGTATGTTGGTTGGTAGTATGTAACCCTCCAGGTCGGCATTTTCTCATGACAGCAAGAGAAACCCCCTCCTGTTGGGAAGTGTGTCATGGGGTTTCTCATGCCCATCAGTGGGCAGAGCCTCAGTTTCATATCCTGTTCAAAAGCTGGCAGTATCATCTCTGGCCGCTGATGACGAGAGTTGAGTTCTTTGCCCCCCATGCCCTGGGTCCAGAGGCTCAGATATCCCAGCAGATTTCATTCCCTAGGGTAAACTGGATTTTGTCTCTATTTTGTTAGCAAAGAGCATGGGTGGGGCTGCCTCATAAACAAAAGTGCACACTCACTAATTACTGGTTTCAGAGTAGCAGTTGTGTTAGTCTGTATTCGCAAAAAGAAAAGGAGTACTTGTGACACCTTATTTGTTAGTCTCTAAGGTGCCACAAGTATTCCTTTTCTTTTCACTAATTACTGTTATTACAGCCCCAGCATCTTGGGATCATCATACTGCCTCCCATCTCGCTCAGCATGGGGTTTGAATGACAGGGTGTCCCTAGCCACACGTGGGATCCAGATGTGAATACAGTAGCATGACAGCTACTGCTGCCTGGAACTAAAACAGCTCTACCTCATGACTCAAGACAGCTATTTGTTCCAGAGGAACACGAGCAAGGAGAGTGTCTCGCTGCCCTGACCTCCTGGGAGTACAGGGGCTCTCAGCCCTACGACTCAATCATTTCCCGTCTCTGGCATGTTGGGGTCCCGTCCTTTTGCAATGTCCAGCTAAGCCTGTTTGAAACACCATATGTTGTCTCCCTGACCTCATTCGGTGGGCACACCTGGAGGGACATAGGCATACAAGAACAGAGAGGCTCCTTTAGTCCAGTATCTTGCCTGACAGGGATAATACTGAATGATTCACTGGAAAGTCCAACTTCCTGCCATGTGCAATACTACAGCATGGGAGGATACTACTTCCTGCCCCCAGTGATGTCTTGAGGCATGAGTATTGACAGCTCTTCTCATTTTATCTTAGCCCTGGTCTACACTATGAGTTTAGGTCAAATTTAGCAGCGTTAGATCGATTTAACCCTGCACCCGTCCACACAACGAAGCCATTTTTGTCGACTTAATGGGCTCTTAAAATTGATTTCTGTACTCCTCCCCAACGAGGGGATTAGCACTGAAATCAACATCGCGGGGTCGAATTGGGTTAGTGTGAATGCAATTCGACAGTACTGGTCTCTGGGATCCCACAGTGCTCCACTGTGATCGTTCTGGACAGCACTCTCAACTCGGATGCACTGGCCAGGTAGACAGGAAAAGCCCCACAAACTTTTGAATTTCATTTCCTGTTTGGCCAGTGTGGCAAGCTCATCAGCAGAGGTAACCATGGAGTCCCAGAATAGCAAAAGAGCTCCAGCATGGACCGAACGGGAGGTACTGGATCTGCTCGCTGTATAGGGAGATGAATCCATGCTATCAGAACTCCGTTCCAAAAGATGAAATGCCAAAATATTTGAAAACAATCTCCAATGGCATGAAGGACAGAGGTTATCACAGGGACCCGCAGCAGTGCCACGTGAAACTTAAGGAGCTTAGGCAAGCCTACCAAAAAACCCAAGAGGCAAATGGCCGCTCTGGGTCAGAGCCCCAGACATGCTGCTTCTATGATGAGCTGCATGCAATTCTAGGGGGTGCCCCTACAACTGCCCCATCCCTGTACATGGAATCCTGCAAGACGGGAGTCTCACACAACAGGGTTGAGGATTTTGGGGACGAGGAAGATGATGACAGCTGCAGCGGCACAGGAGCTAGCAAACAGAGCTCTAAACAGGGGAGTTTGAGTGGGAGTTTGTATTGTGGTGCTTGTTTGGGGTTTGCTTTTGCTGGGGGGGGGTGGTCTTTTTGGTGTGGCTTGTGTTTCCCAGATTAACAGGATTTAGGTGGGAAGGCGATGACAGATACAGAGGAAGCTGTGGGAGTGACTCCTGCAGTGAAAGACACATTGAGGATGACTGGATGTGGAAGTTGTGGTATGTACATGATCCTGGAGGGGGGAACCGGTAAGAGTTTTGTCTGCATGAAATGCCGTCTGATAGAGCTGATGGAGGAAAAGATCCGAGGTTTGGAGATGCAGGTGGAAAGTCTGGTTGAGTTTAGGAAGGGGTTTGAGCAGATGATGGAGCAAAGATATGAGGTATCTGAAGGGAAGGTATCTGAAGGTATCACGGATGGAAGCAGGGCTGGGGAATTTTGAGGAGAGACTGGATGAGGAAAGTGGTCAGTAGAAACATGTGACTCAAAGAACCAGGCAGAGAAAAAGACGGGCTAGTGAAGGAGAAATAGAGCTTAGGAACAGGTTTGCAGAGTTGGAAAATGAAGAAGGGGCTCAGCAGGTAGTCGCTGAAGGTGAAAGGGTAAGGAAGAAGAGAAGAGAGGCTAGCCCTATAGAAAAAGGGGAAGAGTCAAGGGAGACTACACCAAATATGAGCCCCAGGAGGATACAGGATGGGTTGAAGAGGATTATAAGGGAAAATAGGAATGGAAAGAACTTGCAGCCAGAGGGAACAGGGGAGAGACTGGAGAATAGCACTGTCACCAGGAAAAGGCAGGTCTATGTGATCGGGGACTCTTTATTGAGAAGAATAGACAGGCCTGTAACTAGAGCTGATCCAGGGAATAGAAGGGTGTGCTGTCTTCCGGGTGCTAAGATACGGGATGTAGACCTGAGGTTGCAAAGGATCCTCAAGGGAGCGGGAAAGAATCCCCTAATTATCCTTCATGTGGGAACAAATGATACAGCCAGATTCTCGCTGGAAAGTATCAAGGGAGACTATGCTAGGCTGGGGAAGACGCTTAAGGAAATTGAGGCTCAGGTGATCTTTAGCGGGATCCTTCCTGTTCCTAGAGAAGGGCAACAAAGGTGTGACAAGATTATGACTGTCAACAGATGGCTTAGGCAGTGGTGCTATAAGGAGGGCTTTGGGATGTATGGCCACTGGGAGGCATTCACGGACAGAGGTCAGTTCTCTCGGGATGGACTTCATCTGAGTAGGGAAGGAAATAGACTTCTAGGATCGAGGCTGGCACAACTGATAAAGAGAGCTTTAAACTAGGAATTGGGGGGAGATGGATGGGAGATGTCCAGAAAATCTCCACGCCAGATTTTAGCATTGAGAGGGAAGAAGATGAAGTAAGAAAGGATACAGCCATGGGTAGGAGAATGTATATAAGGAGCGAGGGCGGTGTGGTACTAGTCTAATAGGTTATACTGGCTGTAGAATGACTGTGCCTAATAGGGTACAAAATGTGAGCGAGGCCAAACAGCAAAAATTAAGATGTTTATACACCAATGCGAGGAGTCTAGGTAACAAAATGGAGGAACTAGAGCTACTGGTGCAGGAAGTGAAACCAGATATCATAGGGATAACAGAAACATGGTGGAATAGTAGTCATGACTGGACTACAGGTATTGAAGGGTATGTGCTGTTTAGGAAAGACAGAAACAAAGGTAAAGGGGGTGGAGTAGCATTGTATATCAACGATGAGTTAGAATGTAAAGAAATAAGAAGCGATGCAATGGATAAGACAGAGATTGTCTGGGCAAAAATTACATTGGGGAAGAAAACTAGTAAAGCCTCTCCTACGATAGTGCTTGGGGTGTGCTATAGACCTCCGGGATCTAATTTGGTTATGGATAGAGCCCTTTTTAATGTCTTTAATAAAGTAAATACTAATGGAAACTGCGTGATCATGGGAGACTTTAACTTCCCAGATATAGACTGGAGGACCAGTGCTAGTAATAATAATAGGGCTCAGATTTTCCTAGATGCGATAGCTGATGGATTCCTTCATCAAGTAGTTGCTGAACCGACTAGAGTGGATGCCATTTTAGATTTAGTTTTGGTGAGTAGCGAGGACCTCATAGAAGAAATGGTTGTAGGGGACAATCTTGGCTCAAGTGATCATGAGCTAATTCAGTTCAAACTAAATGGAAGGATTAACAAAAATAAATCTGCAACTAGGGTTTTTGATTTCAAAAGGGCTGACTTTCAAAAATTAAGGCAATTAGTTAGGGAAGTGGATTGGACTGAAGAACTTATGGATCTAAAGGCAGTTGAGGCCTGGGATTACTTTAAATCAAAACTGCAGAAGCTATCGGAAGCCTGTATCCCAAGAAAGGGGAAAAAATTCATAGGAAGGAGTTGTAGACCAAGCTGGATGAGCAAGCATCTTAGAGAGGTGATTATGAAGAAGCAGAAAGCATACAGGGAGTGGAAGATGGGAGGTATCAGCAAGGAAAGCTACCTAATTGAGGTCAGAAGATGTAGGGATAAAGTGAGAGAGGCTAAAAGTCGAGTAGAGTTGGACCTTGCAAAGGGAATTAAAACCAATAGTAAAAGGTTCTATAGCCATATAAATAAGAAGAAAACTAAGAAGGAAGAAGTGGGGCCGTTTAACACTGAGGATGGAGTGGAGGTTAAAGATAATCTAGGCATGGCCCAATATCTAAACAAATACTTTGCCTCAGTCTTTAATAAGGCTAAAGAGGATCTTGGGGATAATGGTAGCATGACAAATGGGAAGGAGGATATAGAGGTAGATATTACCATATCAGAGGTAGAAGCGAAACTGAAACAGCTTAATGGGACTAAATCGGGGGGCCCAGATAATCTTCATCCAAGAATATTAAAGGAATTGGCACCTGAAATTGCAAGCCCATTAGCAAGAATTTTTAATGAATCTGTAAACTCAGGAATAGTACCGAATGATTGGAGAATTGCTAATATAGTTCCTCTTTTTAAGAAAGGAAAAAAAAGTGATCCGGGTAACTACAGGCCAGTTAGTTTGACATCTGTAGTATGCAAGGTCCTGGAAAAAATTTTGAAGGAGAAATTAGTTAAGGACATTGAAGTCAATGGTAAATGGGACAAAATACAACATGGTTTTACAAAAGGTAGATCGTGCCAAACCAACCTAATCTCCTTTTTTGAAAAAGTAACAGATTTTTTAGATAAAGGAAATGCAGTGGATCTAATTTACCTAGATTTCAGTAAGGCATTTGATACCGTGCCACATGGGGAATTATTAGTTAAATTGGAGAAGATGGGGATCAATATGAACATCAGAAGGTGGATAAGGAATTGGTTAAAGGGGAGACTGCAACGGGTCCTACTGAAAGGCAAACTGTCAGGTTGGAGGGAGGTTACCAGTGGAGTTCCTCAGGGATCGGTTTTGGGACCAATCTTATTTAATCTTTTTGTTACTGACCTTGGCACAAAAAGTGGGAGTGTGCTAATAAAGTTTGCAGATGATACAAAGCTGGGAGGTATTGCCAATTCGGAGAAGGATCGGGATATTATACAGGAGGATCTGGATGACCTTGTAAACTGGAGTAATAGTAATAGGATGAAATTTAATAGTGAGAAGTGTAAGGTTATGCATTTAGGGATTAATAACAAGAATTTTAGTTATAAGTTGGGGACGCATCAATTAGAAGTAACGGAAGAGGAGAAGGACCTTGGAGTATTGGTTGATCATAGGATGACTATGAGCTGCCAATGTGATATGGCTGTGAAAAAAGCTAATGCGGTTTTGGGATGCATCAGGAGAGGCATTTCCAGTAGGGATAAGGAGGTTTTAGTACCGTTATACAAGGCACTGGTGAGACCGCACCTAGAATACTGTGTGCAGTTCTGGTCTCCCATGTTTAAAAAGGATGAATTCAAACTGGAGCAGGTACAGAGAAGGGCTACTAGGATGATCCGAGGAATGGAAAACTTGTCTTATGAAAGGAGACTTAAGGAGCTTGGCTTGTTTAGCCTAACTAAAAGAAGGTTGAGGGGAGATATGATTGCTCTCTATAAATATATCAGAGGGATAAATATAGGAGAGGGAGAGGAATTATTTCAGCTCAGCATCAATGTGGACACAAGAACAAATGGGTATAAACTGGCCACCAGGAAGTTTAGACTTGAAATCAGACGAAGGTTTTTAACCATCAGAGGAGTGAAGTTTTGGAATAACCTTCCAAGGGAAGCAGTGGGGGCAAAAGATCTATCTGGCTTTAAGATTCTACTCGATAAGTTTATGGAGGAGATGGTATGATGGGATAATGGGATTTTGGTAAGTAATTGATCTTTAAATATTCAGGGTAAATAGGCCAAATCCCCTGAGATGGGATATTAGATGGATGGGATCTGATTTACTATAGAAAATTCTTTCCTGGGTATCTGGCTGGTGAATCTTGCCCATGTGCTCAGGGTTTGGCTGATTGCCATGTTTGGGGTCGGGAGGGAGTTTTCCTCCAGGGCAGATTGGAGAGGCCCTGGAGGTTTTTTTGCCTTCCTCTGTAGCATGGGGCATGGTTGACTGGAGGGAGGCTTCTCTGCTCCTTGAAGTTTTGAACCATGATTTGAGGACTTCAATAGCTCAGACATGGGTGAGGTTTTTCATAGGAGTGGTGGGTGACATTCTGTGGCCTGCGCTGTGCAGGAGGTCGGACTAGATGATCAGAGTGGTCCCTTCTGACCTTAGTATCTATGAATCTATGAATCTATGACGAGGAGGAGGTTGAAGATAGCGCACACCAGGCAAGCAGAGAAACCATTCTCCCCGACAACCAAGAACTGTTTGTCACCCTGGATCCAATACCCTCCCAACGCTCCCAGCCTGGGCTCCCGGACCTTGAAGGCGGAGAAGGCAGCTCTGGTGAGTGTACCTTTGTAAATATAATATATGGCTTAAAAGCAAGCGTGTTTAATGATTAATTTGCCCTGAAGACTTGGGATGCATTCGCGGCCAGTACTGCTACCGGAAAAGTCTCTTAACGTGTCTGGGGATGGGGCGGAAATCCTCCAGGGACATCTCAATGAAGCTGTCCTGGAGGTACTTGCAAAGCCTTTGCAAAAGGTCAGACTCGATGATCATAATGGTCTCTTCTGACCAATATCTATGAAAAAGGTTTCTGGGGAGGGCAGCCTTATTGCGTCCTCCATGGTAGGACACTTTACTGTTTGCCTGTGGCTGAAAAGTAATCATCCCTGCTGTTAGTCACGCGGTGGGGGGTGGTGGTGAAGTGATCATCCCAGAGAATTGGGTGGATGAGAGGGGGTTAGTTGGGTTTGTGCTGCAGTTTAACCTGAAAACATAAGCCCCTCCTTTTAAATGGCCAATGTGTCTTTATCAGTTTTAATCTCCTTTTTTTTCTTCCTGCAGCTGCAAATGTGTCAACGCTGCAACTAACATCTTCGTCCCAGAGGCTAGCGCAGATAAGAAGGCGAAAAAAACACACTCGCAATGAAATGTTCTCTGAGCTCATGCTGTCCTCCCACACTGAAAGAGCCCAGCAGAATGCGTGGAGGCAAACTATGGCAGAGTCCAGAAAAGCACAAAATAATGCAAGGACAGGAGGGACGCGTGAGAGGATAGATGGCTGGAGCAACAGGAGAGGTGGCGGGATCAAGAGGAAAGGTGGCAGCAGCGTGATGAGAGGAGACAGGATGCAATGCTGAGGCTACTGCAGGATCAAACTGATATGCTCTGGAGTATGGTTGAGTGCAGGAAAGGCAGCAGAAGCACAGACCTCCACTGCAGCCCCTATGTAACCAACTGCCCTCCTCCCCAAGTTCCATAGCCTCCTCACCCAAAAGCCCAAGAACTCGCGGGGGGGGGGAGGGGCGCTCTAGGCACCCAACCACTCCACCCCAGAGGACTGCCCAAGCAACAGAAGGCTGGCATTCAATAATTTTGAAGTGCAGTGTGGCCTTGTCCTTCCCTCCTCCACCATCCCACCCAGGCTTCCCCTTCCCCCTACCCCCCAGGGTACCTTGGCAATTATCCTCCTATTTGTGTGATGCATTAAGAATGCATGAATTTGAAACAATGACTTTATTGCCTCTGCAAGCGGTGATTGAAGGTGGGAGGGGAGGGTGGTTGGCTTACAGGGAAGTAGAGAAGAGAAGGAGAAACAAATAGAACTGTCACACCGTAGCCTGGTCAGCCATGAAACTGGTTTTCAAAGCTTCTCTGATGCGCAGCACGCCCTGCTGTACTCTTCTAACCACCCTGGTGTCTGGCTGCACATAGTCAGTGGCCAGGCAATTTGCCTCAACTTCCCACCCCACCATAAACGTCTTCCCCTTACTCTCACAGATATTGTGGAGCACAAAGCAAGCAGTAATAACAATGTGAATATTGCATGAATATTGCATCCGATGAAAGTGAGCTGTAGCTCGCGAAAGCTTATGCTCAAATAAATTTGTTAGTCTCTAAGGTGCCACAAGTACTCCTTTTCTTTTAATGTGAATATTGGTTTCGCTGAGGTCTAACCGAGTCAGTAAACTGTGCAAGCACGCTTTTAAACATCAAAATGCACATTCTACCATCATTCTGCAGCCTATAGTTGAACAGCTCCTGACTACTGTCCAGGCTGTCCAAGCTGAAGTAGTACAGCTTCATGAGCCATAGCATTAAGGGGTAGGCTGAGTCCCCAAGGATAACTATAAGCATTTCAACATACCCAACAGTTATTTTCTGGTCTGGAAAGTAAGTCCCTTGCTGCAGCTGTTCATACAGACCAGAGTTCCTGCAGATGCGAGCGTCATGTACCTTTCCTGGCCATCCCACGTTGATGTCGGTGAAACGTCCCTTGTAATCCTCCGGTGCTTGCAGCACCATTGAAAAGTACCCCTTTCGGTTTATGTACTGGCTGCCTTGATGCTCCGGTCCCAAGATAGATGCCCTATCGCCCCACCACAGTTAGGGAATCCCACTGCAGCAAAGCCATCCACTATGACCTGCACATTTCCCAGAGTCAGTACCCTTGATAGCAGCAGCTCAGTGATTGCGTTGGCTACTTGGATCACAGCAACCCACACAGCAGATTTGCCCACTCCAAATTGATTCCAGACTGACTGGTAGCTGTCTGGCTTTGCAAGCTTCCACAGGGCTATCGCCACTCGCTTGAGAACTGTGAGGGCTGCTCTCATCTCAGTATTCTTGTGCTTCAGGGCAGGGGAAAGCAAGTCACAAAGTTCCATGAAAGTGCCCTTACCCATGCGAAAGTTTTGCAGCCACTGAGAATCGTCCCAGACTTGCAACACTTTGCGGTTCCACTAGCCTGTGCTTGTTTCCTGGGCCCAGAATCAGCATTCCCCGGCATGAGCCTGCCCCATTGCCACCAGGATGGCCAAACTGCCGGGGCCCGTGCTTTGAGAGAAGTCTGTGTCCATTTCCTCATCACTCTCGTCGCTGTGCTGTCATCGCCTCATTGCTTGCTTTTGCAGGTTCTGATTCTGCATATACTGCATGATAATGCGCAAGGTGTTTACAATGCTCATAACTGCTGCGGTGATCTGAGTGGGCTCCATGCTTGCAGTGAACTGGCATCTGCAGGAGAGCAGGGTTGCAGGGGAAGCGGTGGTTGGATGACCAGTTTTGCAGACCTACTGCACCATCTGCTGCCAGGACACAACAGCTGAGCGGATTGCACACTTGACGTGCTATGGCGAGACAAGAGCAGGCGAGCAGAGTTGCAATGGAAGTGGCCCTGCGAGACCACCAGGAGAGCAGCAGAGCAGAGTGGCAGCGGAAGCTGTGGATGACGATGATGATGATTAGCAGTCCTACTGCACCGTCTGCTGAAAGCAGTATGGCGCCCGCACGGAAAAAAGGCATGAAACGATTGTCTGCCATTGCTTTCATGGAGGGAGGGACATGTACCCAAAACCACCTGCGACAATGTTTTTGCCCCATCAGGCATTGGGAACTTAACCCAGAATTCCAATGGGGGGCGGAGACTGTGCGAACTGTGGGATAGCTACCCACAGTGCAAAGCTCCGGAAGTCGATGTTAGCCACGGTACTGTAGACGCACTCCGCCGACTTAATGCGCTTAGTGCATTAGCGTGGGGACACACACAATCGACTGCCTTCTAAAACTGCCTTCTAAAAAATCGACTTCTATAAAATCGACCTAATTTTGCAGTGTAGACACTCCCTTAGTTAGGGTCATTGCAGATGCTATTCTTCTCCACAGAATGGCTGAGCCTTTATTAGGCCTCACTAGTGACTTGCCTCAACAACGTCCTGTTGCAGTGTTTCACTGGTTAGTTACGCGCCAAGTTGAAAACACTTCCTTCCATCGCCTTTTAATCTTAATGGCTCCCTTTACCTCATACTATGTGATTGCTCACACAGGAGCAATTCCTGGCCTCCACTATGCCAGTCAGCAGCCCCCGTGAGACATTGTGGCCAAAAGGGCTAATGTGATCCTGGGATGCATAAACAGGAGAATCTCGAGTAGGAGTAGAGAGGTTATGTTACCTCTGTATTTGGCACAGGTGCAATTGCTGCTGGAATCTGTGTCCAGTTCTGGTTCCCACAAATCAAAAAGAATGTTAAATTGGGGAAGGTTCAGAGACGAGCCACAAGAATGATTACAGTGAGAGACTCGAGGAGCATGAGCTGTTTAGTTTAACAAAGGGAAGGTTAAGGGGTGACTCGATCGCAGCTTGTAAGTACATCCATGGGGAACGGAAATGTGATTCTAGAGAACTCCTCAGCCTAGCAGAGAGAGGTCTAATGGGATCCAATGGTTGGAATTTGAAGCTAGACTGGAAACAAGACGTATGTTTTTAACGGTTGAGAGTAATTACCCATTGAAACAAATTACCAGGGGTTGTGGTGGATTCTCCATCGCTGGCCATTTTAAAATCAAGATTGGCTGGTTTTCTAAAAACTCTGCTACAGTTCAACCAGGAATTAATACAGGGCAGGTCTCTGGCCGGTGCTATGCAGGGGTCAGACTAGATGATCACAATGGTCCCTTCTGGTCTTAGAATGTATGAATCATTGTATTTCACACTTAACCCATTTCTCTTACTCTTCCTGTTCCCCAATGGTACAGCCCTTGGCTTGCTAATCTGCTTGCCTGGTAGCCCCTGCCCTAACACACACACTCAGCTATGTTCATTGTTCTTCTCTGGGTCTCCAATTTCATCTGCATCTTTTCTGTGATAAGATGACTCTATCCCCACAACAATGTACCCTCAATTCAGATGGCATTCTAATCTTTTCTACATTAACCTCTATTCCTTTTTAATACAATCTGCCATCACACCACCTCCTGACAACAGCTAGCCTCTGAGCACATCTGCCCTGAACTCACCCCATGGACTCCTAGAACATTTTACTCCAGTTCACCACTGTGCAGCCTAACTGAAATCGCACATTCTTAGGTCTGTGACCTTGCGACGACTGCAGCGACTAATCTACCATCAGGTCACCAGTTCCTTAGCTTGCCAGGTCACTTTGTGCCTTTTCAGGATCCAATCAAGCCTTAAATTCTCACTAACGTCATGTTACTACCGTGCTTTCCATCCCCAATAAACGTTCCGAGCACCAGCACTCCTGAAAGGAGTTCAGTGGCAGGCTCTGTCTAGGCTGGGTTTGCTCATGGCTCTCTCTCTCCTAACCAGTTTTTAAGCCACAGCAGGACTTCCCCTTCCACGCTGTGGCATCACGTTTTCTCAAAGTGCTGCTCTTCTGTGAGCAGCAACCCTCCCATGGCACTGCAGGGCACAGCATTTCCATCTCTCAATAATTCCAGATTGAATTAGCACAGTTTATAAGCATGGACGTTCCTAAATGCAAATACTCCAATGGCTCTGGAAATCAAGCTGGAATCTTTTCTTTTTACACATCAGCACCCCCGATATGAGGCCTGAAGACCAAATCAGGCCCTCAACGACACTTGTGCTATCTCATCTAGCGTGGGTTTGCAAAGGTGTGTAAACAGAGTCAGGATGAGCGCTACCCTGACATGTGGTGGTGAGTCGTGGAGGGTTGTGAAAAAGAACTTCAGGGGCTGATCTCATTTGCATAGGCACACCCACCCTGCCTAGATGGTCACTTTGGCTGCTGTAGGAGCCCCAGTTTCTCTGTTATTGGGGCAGGAATAAACTGTTATTATCCTGATTATGTGAATCAAGGACTGTGGAACTGTACTTGTCCTTTTGTTATGATGGAGGGACTCACCATCAACTAAGCTGCACTCGCTAGGCAAGGGTCATGGATTCCAAAACCCAGTGAAGAGAGAGCAGTTGAGAACAGGGATTAATGTGTGGTGGTATGGGTCTGCTGGTGAGGGTCCTACATGCTAATTGCACTATCTCCACTGTAGAATATCAGAGATAATTTTGATTCCCATAGAAGTCTAGTTATAGGCTGCTAAGTTAGGCCAATAGTGCACCAGCACTAAGGGTATGTCTATACTATGAAATTAGGTTGAATTTATAGAAGTCAGTTTTATACAAAGCATTTTTATACAGTCAAGTGTGTGTATCCCCACACAAATGCTCTAAGTGTATGTAGTCGGCAGACCGTGTCCACAGTACCGAGGCAACAGTTGACTTCCGGAGCTTTGCACTGTGGGTAGCTATCCCACAGTTCCTGCAGTCTCCACTGCCCATTTGAATTCTGAGTAGAAATCCCAGTGCCTGATGGGACTAAAACATTGTCGCGGGTGGTTCTGGGTACATATCGTCAGGCCCCTTTTCCCTCCCTCCCTCCATAAAAGCAAGGTCAGACAATCGTTTTGTGCCTTTTTTCTTGAGTTACCTGTGCAGATGCCATACCACGGCAAGCATGTAGCCCGCTCAGCAAACCGTCACCGTATGTCTCCTGGGTGCTGGCGGACGTGGTACTGCATTGCTACACAGCAGCAGTTTATTGCCTTTTGGCAGCAGACAGTGCAGCATGACTGATAGCTGTCGTTGATGTAGTCCTGGGTGCTCTTTTAACCGGGCGCTTGGGCGAACATGAGAGTGACTCAGCCAGGTCATTTCCCTTGTTTAGTCTCATGGCGATTGAGTCCTAACAGCAGTGCACTGTCTTTTAATTTGCAGCCAGCAGAAGATGATGGCCAGTAATCATACTACACCGTCTTCTGCCGAGCACCCTGGAGGTGACGATGACTAGCAGTTGTACTGCACAGTCTGCTGCCAGCAAGATGTATAAAGATAGATGAAGTGACTCAAAACAAGAAATAGACCAGATTTGTTTTGTATTCATTTTCTCCTCCCTCCCTCTGTGAAATCAACGGCCTGTTAAACCCAGTCTTGAGTTCTGTCCTTGAGGCAGCCATTCAGTTTCTTGCAGAGCCACCCCCTTTGTTGATTTTAATTCCCTGTAAGCCAACCCTGTAAGCCATGTTGTCAGTCGCCCCTCCCTCCGTCAGGGCAACAGCAGACAATCGTTCCGCGCCTTTTTTCTGTGCAGATGCCATGCCACAGCAAGCATGGAGCCTGCTCAGATCACTTTGGCAATTAAGAGCACATTAAACACCACATGCATTATCCAGCAGTATATGCAGCATCAGAACCTGGCAAAGCGAAACTGGGCAAGTAGGCGACGTCAGCGTGGCGACGAGAGTGATGAGGACATGGACACAGACTTCTCTCAAAGCACGGGCCCTGCCAATGTGGGCATCATGGTGCTAATGGGGCAGGTTCATGCGGTGGAATGCCAATTCTGGGCTCGGGAAACAAGCACAGACTGGTGGGACTGCATAGTGTTGCAGGTCTGGGACGATTCCCAGTGGCTGCAAAACTTTTCCATGCGTAAGGGCACTTTCATAGAACTTTGTGACTTGCTTTCCCCTGCCCTGAGGCGCAAGAATACCAAGATGAGAGCAGCCCTCACAGTTGAGAAGCGAGTGGTGATAGCCCTGTGGAAGCTTGCAACACCAGACAACTACCAGTCAGTTGGGAATCAATTTGGAGTGGGCAAATCTACTGTGGGGGCTGCTGTGATGCAAGTAGCCAACACAATCAAAGATCTGCTGATATCAAGGGTAGTGACACTGGGAAACGTGCAGGTCATAGAGGACAGCTTTGCTGCAATGGGATTCCCTAACTGTGGTGGGACCAGAGACGGAACCCATATCCCTATCTTGGCACCGGAGCACCAAGCCAGCGAGTACATTAACCGCAAGGGGTACTTTTCAATAGTGCTGCAAGCACTGGTGGATGACAAGGGACGTTTCACCAACATCAACGTGGGATGGCCGGGAAAGGTACATGACACTTGCATCTTCAGGAACTCTGGTCTGTTTCAAAAGCTGCAGGAAGAGACTTTCTTCCCAGACCAGAAAATAACCATTGGGGATGTTGAAATGCCTATAGTTATCCTTGGGGACCCAGCCTACCCCTTAATGCCATGGCTCATGAAGCCATACATAGGCAACCTGGAGAGTAGTCAGGAGCTGTTCAACTACCGGCTGAGCAAGTGCAGAATGGTGGTAGAATGTGCATTTGGACATTTAAAAGCGCGCTGGCGCAGTTTACTGACTCGGTTAGACCTCTGTGAAACCAATATTCCCACTAAAAAAGAAAAGGCGTACTTGTGGCACCTTAGAGACTAACACATTTATTTGAGCATAAGCTTTCGTGAGCTACAGCTCACTTCATCAGATGCATTCGATGCAGTGAGCTGTAGCTCACGAAAGCTTATGCTCAAATAAATTTGTTAGTCTCTAAGGTGCCACAAGTACTCCTTTTCTTTTTTACTAATACAGACTAACACGCCTGCTACTCTGAAACCTGAATATTCTGACTGTTATTACTGCTTGCTGTGCGCTCCACAATATCTGTGAGAGTAAGGGGGAGATGTTTATGGCGGGGTGGGAGGTTGAGGCAAATCGCCCGGCTGCTGGTTACGCACAGCCAGACACCAGGGTGGTTAGAAGAGCACAGGAGGGTGCGGTGCGCATCAGAGAAGCTTTGAAAACCAGTTTCATGACTGGCCAGGCTACGATGTGAAAGTTCTGTTTGTTTCTCCTTGATGAAACCCTCCGCCCCTTGGTTCACTCTACTTCCCTGTAAGCTAACCACCCTCCCCACCTCCCTTCGATCATTGCTTGCAAAGGCAATAAAGTCATTGTTGCTTCACATTCATGCATTCTTTATTAATTAATCACACAAATAGGGGGATAATTACCAAGGTAGCTCAGGAGAGGTGGTGGAGGAGGGAAGGACAAGGCCACACAGTACTTTAAAAGTTTAAAACTTATTGAATGCCAGCCTTCTGATACTTCGGCAATCCTCTGGGGTGGAGTGGCTGGGTGGCTGGAGGCTCCTCCACCGCTTTCTTGGGCGTCTGGGTGAGGAGGCTATGGAACTTGGGGAGGAGGGCGGTTGATTACGCAGGGGCTGTAGTGGTGGTCTGTGCTCCAGCTGCCTTTCCTGCAGCTCAACCATACGCTGGAGCCTATCAGTTTGATCCTCCAGCAGCCTCAGCATTGAATCCTGCCTCCTCTCATCATGCTGCTGCCACCTTTCAGCTTCAGCCCTCTCTTCAGCCCGCCACCTCTCCTCCCGGTCATTTTGTGCTTTGCTGCACTCTGACATTGTCTGCCTCCATGCATTCGTCTGTGCTCTGTCAGTGTGGGAGGACAGCATGAGCTCAGAGAACATTTCATCGCGAGTGCTTTTTTTTCCACCTTCTAATCTTCGCTAGCCTCTGGGAAGGAGAAGATCCTGTGATCCTTGAAACACATGCAGCTGGTGGAGAAAAAAAAAAGGGACAGTGGTATTTGAAAAGACACATTTTATAGAACAATGGGTACACTCTTTCACAGTAAACCTTGCTGTTAACATTACATACATAGCACATGTGCTTTCATTCCAAGGTCACATTTTGCCTCCCCCACCGCGTGGCTAACAGCGGGGAACATTTCTGTTCAGCCATAGGCAAACAGCCCAGCAGGAACGGGCACCTCTGAATGTCCCCTTAAGAAAAGCATCCTATTTCAACCAGGTGACCATGAATGATATCACTCTCCGAGGATAACACAGAGAGATAAAGAACGGATGTTGTTTGAACGCCAGCAAACATACACTGCAATGCTTTGTTCTACAATGATTCCCGAGTACATGCTACTGGCCTGGAGTGGTAAAGTGTCCTACCATGGTGGATGGAATAAGGCTGCCCTCCCCAGAAACCTTTTGCAAAGGCTTTGGGAGTATATCCAGGAGAGCCATGAATGCCAGGGCAAATTAATCATTAAACATGCTGGTTTTTAAACCTTGTATAGTATTTTAAAAGGTACACTCACCAGAGGTCCCTTCTCCGCCTGGCGGGTCCAGGAGGCAGCCTTGGATGGGTTCGGAGGGTACTGGCTCCAGGTCCAGAATGAGAAACAGTTCCTGGCTGTCGGGAAAACCAGTTTCTCCGCTTGTTTGCTGTGAGCTATCTACAACCTCCTCATCATCGTCTTCCTCGTCTCCAAAACCTGCTTCCATGTTGCCTCCATCTCCATTGAAGGAGTCAAACAACACGGCTGGGGTAGTGGCGGCTGAACCCCCTAAAATGGCATGCAGCTCATCATAGAAGCGGCATGTTTGGGGTTCTGACCCGGAGCGGCCGTTGGCCTCTCTGGTTTTCTGGTAGGCTTGCCTCAGCTCCTTAAGTTTCACGCGGCACTGCTTCGGGTCCCTGTTATGGCCTCTGTCCTTCATGCCCTGGGAGATTTTCACAAATGTTTTGGAATTTCGAAAACTGGAACGTAGTTCTGATAGCACGGATTCCTCTCCCCATACAGCGAATAGATCCCGTACCTCCCGTTCAGTCCATGCTGGAACTCTTTTGCGATTCTGGGACTCCATCATGGTCACCTCTGCTGATGAGCTCTGCATGGTCACTGCAGCTTGCCACACTGGCCAAACAGGAAATTGAAATTCAAAAGTTCGTGGGCCTTTTCCTGTCTACCTGGTCAGTGCATCTGAGTTGAGGGTGCTGTCCAGAGTGGTCACAATGCAGCACTCTGGGATAGCTCCTGGAGGCCAATACCATCCAATTGCATCCCCAGTACCCCAAATTTGACCCAGCAAAACCGATTTCAGCGCTAATCCCTTTGTCGGGGGTGGAGTAAGGAAATTGATTTTAAGAGCCCTTTAAGTCAAAAAAAAGGGCTTCGTCCTGTGGACAGGTGCAGGGTTACATCGATTTAACGCTGCTAAATTCGACCTCAATGCCTAGTGTAGACCAGGGCTGAGGCTCCCTTACTGCAAGCTGAAATCACTAAAGAGCTGAAATCACTGAGCATTGTGTTAAGTAGTGGAGGGGCCTGAAGCTATATTGTGGAGCAGTTTGTGGGAAGGCTGGAGCAGTTCATGGGACGGCTGGTGGAGCGGAGCAGTTTGCGAGAGGCTCACGGGATGGTTGGTGGAGCGGAGCAGAGCAGAGCCCCACGGAGAGGTGGGGCAATTGGCTTCGGACCACAGTAAGGTGCCACTTAACCTTCCTCCCCCCGCCCATTGCCACCCAGGTTGGAAGGTAGAACTCTGAAGATAAACTTTTGAACTCTGGGGCTGCACTGACCAGGGACAGAGACTTTGGGGTTGTTGAACTTTTGGCACTTTGCGTGACTTTTGGGTTGCTGGTCTCAAGAACCAAAGGCCCAATTTGCTTGGGGTGGGTTTTTGCTCATGGGTTATGTTATGAATCCTGTTGGTGGTGTTTCCCAAACATAATGCCACATTGTTTCTCTCTGTTATTAAAAGGCTTTTGCTACACTCAGACTCTGCGCTTGCGAGCGGGAGTGGTATATATTTGTCCCAGGTCATTGGGTGGGGGCTCGAGCTGGCTTTGCATTGTGTTATTGGAATGGAACCCCTAGATACTGAATCCGGCCCTTGTTGCTGCCAACTTTGACAGGCAGAAGGATTACAGGTGTATTTCACTGGAATTTACTAAACAACTCTGTTGCTGATGCAAAAGAAGAAATAGAATCCAGCTCCGCTAACTTAGCTGGGGCAACTCTCCAGGGTTAATGGGGATAGACTCCAGCTCCCTCTCCCATCGATGGGCTGGCTGGGCAGGGCTAAGCAAGGAAACACAGTTTTGAATTCACATCAGAAAGCATCTTGTTACACAGACCCTTTTCAGAGCACACTTGCCCTTCAGTAGCCCCTTGGGAGAAACTTGCTCACAATTTTATAAATTAAATTCACCAATTTGATTTTAAGTCTTTCAGAAACTCTGACGGGTTTCTAACCTGTACAGCACAGCCTTAGAGAAGCCAAGCCAATTACAACATATTCCTCTAGCTGCTTTTTATCCTCTTTAGTGACTTCACTATTTGTCCTTTGCATAATGACAGGTTTCAGAGTAGCAGCCGTTAGTCTGTATTCGCAAAAAAAAAAAAAAAAAAGAGTACTTGTGGCACCTTAGAGACTAACAAATTTATTTGAGCATAAGCTTTCGTGAGCGAAAGCTTATGCTCAAATAAATTTGTTAGTCTCTAAGGTGCCACAAGTACTCTTTTTTTTTTTTTTACTATTTGTCCTAGTACTCAAACATGGCTCACTGGCCCCTAAATCCTGCATGTTACCTTTGATCCATTGTAGAGATGTCTACAATGCTGTCTGCCTGGCAGCCAAGCAGTTATCTAATGCTACATTGCATATTTCTAAAGGGTAGGTCAGATAGTTCCACAGATAGTTCTGACAGAGCCACTGGGCAGTAATCCCTTTGGCGCAGAACTCCATGTTCTGCAAGTGAATGCTGTATTTCAGGGCAGCATTCTGGTCTGTACTCTGCAGGAGGTCAGACTAGATGATCACAGTAGTCCCTTCTAGCTTTGGAAGGGAATCGAAGAATCTATATAAGTGGTTATTAACAATGATGCCACCAAGCCCTGTTGAGTGCCCTGTAATTTTGTGAGCTGCCTATTCTCCTGTCTCTGACATCTCACCTCCTCCACCTGTGAGGAGTAATGCCAGGGCTGGTATTTCACCCACCACTCCCTGTGGTGAAGCCAATGGAAAGAGAGGATTTCACTTTTCTGCAGTCCCCTTAACTTCTCTAACTGCCTCCCTGGATCCACCAACTCTGCCACAGCCTTCCAAATTGTGATATCTATCAAACATTTATTAGAATTTTACAGTTTTGCCTATTTGTTCTGCAAGTTTCTTTAGTCTCCACCTTATGTTTTACCAGGGAAATATGTTGCTCTCAGACAGGCCTCATTTGGGCTGGATTTCTATGTATAAAGTCCATTTGTAGTAATTTCATTTCTAGCTGTACACATCTGCGTGAGGTGGAAAGCCAGTTCTGTTCATTTTATGTTTACTACAGAATTACGAAAGCACAAGCTGGATGCAATTCTGCCTCCACCAACAGTCAGACAAGTTCCCGTGGCAGAACCTTTTGCTTGGTGCCAGCATGCGTAGCAGAAACCACTAGCTCGGATCCCATGCTGAGCACCCGGTGCTGACGCTCGCAACACCAACTTTCGATTTGCAAATTGCATCGATTTGCTCTGAAAGTCTTCGATAGTAAACACCAGTCCTATGGGACCTATACTGCACTAACTTTTCTAATTGCAGCCACACTCTAACGCAGTCTACCCTGGCCCATATACACTCTTGCATAAGTTGCATTGGTCCCTGGCCTTATGCCTTGTCCTGGCCTGGAAGATCAGCTGTTTCCTACCCAGTCCGGTGTCACTTTGGTCTCAGGAGGCTTTGAGGAGAAAGGGACAGCGGCTGAAGGGGCAGTAGCTAAACGCTCCGGGAAACAAACTTTATCTTGGAGCCCATCTCCCAGAACAGACCTTCCTCCCTTCCAAGAAATGGGTAAACAGCTTCCCAGTGACAGAACGAGAGACACAAACTGACAGAACTCAACCTCCCCTGATGCCCAATGCCTGCTGGTGCACACGGTCACGGCTGAAGGAAGCAGGGTCACCTTTTGCTGCCAGGTTCCTAGCTTGGGTGATTTTGAGTCACAACCCAAATATTAATGAGCATGAGTCACATGACCCAGAAGGACAATGCGTTTCCAGCCCTGGTAACTGCAAAGCAGATCCTGTACTGGGATTTCCTTTGAGGCTGTCCCCAGCTCATATTCCTCTGCCTGAAGCTAGTCAAGAGCTTTATCAGCTGCATATATCCTTATAGCTGCCCCAATCCCCGTGCCATGCTACGTGATGGAAACTCCAGGGCTTTTCATGCCTGGGGCAATACATTAATAAAGGCAAGCCATTTCCAGAAGGCTGTCACTGCTTTTCTGTGCACTCCTTCCCCTTTCCGGTCCCTTGTGCGATTGGATGGAAGGTGGTGCTGCTCTGCATGTTAGGTACGCACCGCAGAAGAACGGTTATAGTTTGAACTATAGCTTTGATCTGTATTTCTCCTTCAAGGGCTCCCATGCCAGGATGAGGGCTACATGTAGGTGCCCAGACACCACGGTGATGGGCACAGTATGAGCAGCTAGATGGATCGCAAGGTTGCACTGATCTCTGTGTGCTTCTCTCTTCCTGGGGTCCCATCCCCAGGCTGGCATGGTTTCTGATAGCACTGGCTGCTGTGCTTGTGTTCTGCTCCCCAGATCCCCCTTAGGAATATGCTGGGAACTGTGGTAGGAGCCATCTGTGTCTCTCTCTCCCCTGTGGTTCATTGGGGGGGGGGCTCCCATCCTGTCCCGTGCGGCTGACCCCTGTGACTGTTTCTCTCGCATGGGCCCTGCCCCCCGAGGTGTTTTGGATGAGGACGGATGCGTGTGTGCCACGAGATGGGCGCGGGGGTCAGTGTGAACGGTGGCACTGACCTCGGGGTGGGAGTCCCCCCGGAAACCCTGGCACCTCTCTCTCCCTGCTCTCTGGGCAGACTCCCATGCTGGGCCGAGCTACAGCGTCCACTGCCTGGCGCTAGCGCTAGCGCTGATCTGCCCTGCGTGTTCCGCCGGCCCAGGGGCCCAGCAGGTGGCTGGGAGGAAGCCGGGGGGCTCTGACCTGCACCCCGCTGCGGCGGGAGTCCTGAGCCTTTTCAAGACAGGCGAGAAGGGCCAGGGGTCGGGCAGAGACTTCGGCACCTTGCTCTGCTTCGCCTCCGACTTCTGCAAGCCCAGCCCGGCCCGGCGCCGGACGGTTCCCACGCTGACTGGCCGTGCCCCCGCCCGGCTCCCCGCCCCCCGAGCATGCCCGGCCGAGCGGCCTCGACGCCCCCCAGCCCGCCCGGAGCCCGCCGCCGCAGCGCGTCCCCCACCGACGCGGCGCAGCGCCCGGCTCCCCCGGGGCACCAGGGGATCCGACTGCAGGTGGGACCCCCGGCGCCCTGCCCCGCGCCCCCTGCCCGCCGGGCGGCCGAGAAGCCAGGCTCACCATGGCGCAGCGCCGGCGGCTCCCGGGGATCGCGCACAGGCTGCTCCGGCGGGCTCGGAGCGCAGCGCGGGGGGGCCGCGGCGTGGCTGGCTGCAGTCAGCGGGTCACGTGGCGGGAGGAGGCCCCGCCCGGCCCGGCCCGGCTCGGCTCGGCTCGGCTCGCCTGGCCGGGGGGTGCCCCGGGGAGCTGGCCACCCGCGCGGCGCGGCCCTACCTGCCTCCTTCCGAGGGCTCCTGGCTCCCCATCATCGCGCCCGCTCCGCCGCGCCCGGCTGCTGCCACGGGGGTCGGGGACACGCCAGACTCGGCCCCCGCTTCGGGGGCTTCAGGCCGCGGTGCGGGCCGCTCCTGTGTCCCGCCCGCACAGGAGGAGCCCGCTCTCCTCCGAGCCTCCGGGGGGATTTTCCAAAAGCACCTGATCTAGGAGCGTTTGGCATGTGATTTGTGCCCTGGGGCACCA
Source organism: Dermochelys coriacea (assembly GCF_009764565.3). NCBI lineage: Eukaryota > Metazoa > Chordata > Testudines > Dermochelyidae > Dermochelys > Dermochelys coriacea. Next base: position 24,616,719 of record NC_050084.1, on the reverse strand, counting down.
AACCGCACTGGGAACCGCTCCTGCGCCCACTCCTGAAACTGGCCTTGGGCCCCAAGTCAGCCAGGCACCGGGGAACGTGCCCCCTCGCCGGCCAACACCGCGGCGCCGCCCCGCGCATTGCTCCAGAGGGCCAGCGTTACTGCGGGCGGCGTGCGGGCGGGCATCGCAGCGGCCATACACATCAAAAGGGTCCGGGTGAGATTCGGGAGACAGTCCTGAGCACTTGGGAAATCTCCCGGTTAACAATTGTTTAGCAGAGCCCTACATGTACCTGGCACATTGCAAACCAGGGAGCACTTCCCCTGGAAGAAAAACCAGCCAAGAAGATGCAGGAGAAAGGTTGCTGAGTCAGGTCTCATCTGGTGGTTCTTGAACGTCCCTATCCCACCACAAGAAAGGTCTGTGCTACACTGAGCCCAGCCCGAGGCAGCATCTTTCCCAAAGATCCCTCCAACCAGCGGGCTTGGCATTCAGTCCCTGCTTGGGAGAAGAGGAGCTCAGGCCCTGTCCACACAGGAGGATTAAATCATTGTTGGAAATGCACTAGCCCAAGTAACGTGTTCTGCATTCATGGGTGCTGGCATGTATTGCAGACGAAGGGTGGTCCAGTAGTTAGCACACTAGATCCAGGTTCAATTCCCTGCTCTGCCACGAACATCGGGTGTGACCTTGGGCTAGGTACTTAGTCTCTCTGTGCCTCAGTTTCCCATCTGTACAATGGGGATAAGAGCCCTGACCTACCTCCCAGAGGTGTGTGAAGCTATACATAGCAAAGATTGGCACTCAGCTGGGGGGGGCAGGAGGGCATACAAGTACTTAAGATAGCTACAAAATCACACGGTGATTAAGGCAGGCTCCTGCAGTGGAAACCGCCTGCTCGGCAGCCTTGGGGATTTCCGGAGGGATTCCTCCTGCGGAACGAGATTGGTTTGCTGTGACCGAGATACCCTCAGCATTCTCCTCTGATTCCCAGAGGTGGCAGCTGTGACCACGATACCACTGTGGCCTAGGAATCAGAGCAGCATTGCTGAGGATCTGGTGGAGCAGGCCCTGGGATGGGGCACATGTAGTTGTCTGGCATGGCATGGGGAGAACAGGCTCAGATGAGCACAACTGGTTATCTTGGTCTGGCCTAGGGTCGCTTCAGGAAGAAGCTGTGGCAGGCTCACGCACCTTGCCTGACCCTGTATCATGGAAATCTGGCTGGATGATTCAGCTGGGCCAGTGCTGACCTGGTTGCATTCAGCCAAGAAATCGTGCATCATAAAGGGCAGGTGGGTGGGCTAGGAATCAGTTGCAGTTGTGCTTCTATGCAGCTGGTCCCACCCCAGAGACAGTGCTGTGACTGTATTGGCCTCATCTATTAGTCCTCACATGGAAAGAGGTCAGGGATTCTAGGACAGCCCACCCCTCTGCTCCTGACTCCGAGCCCTACATGGCTGATCTCTCTTCAGATTTGGCTTTGGAGTTGCCCAGGTTAAATGTCCTGAGTTATTTCAGTGCTCATTTATGTGAACTCAGGATTTCATGAGTTCCATGACAGCTCTGGGGCTGCCCCACAGAGGCTGGTGTGCTCTGGCTGTGAGCTGTGGTGTGGGACTGGAGACTTGGCACGTGGACATTCCCTTCCTGGGCATTGCCCCCTGCAAGTTACTGCTGTGCAGATGGCAGGTGGGACACGAAATGGCAACAGAGATAGGAATGATGGTGGCTGTCACTTGCTCCCAGTCTGACTCACTGAGGAAAGGGGCGTTTTTACATTCCTGTGCCAGGGAAGTGGTAGAAGCACAAGCGTCATATCTGCCAAGATGGGGCCAGCAGAACCATTCCTGGAGTGGCCATTCTGGGAAAGCCTGAGCTCAATCAGAGAGTCGAGTGTTTCTAACACTCAGGAAGTTTCTGTCCACTCCACCAACAATCAGTTGGCTCTGGACTGATTTCGCCAAGGTAGCAGAGCCAGAGCAGAAGGACACAAAACATATGTCTGTCTCTGGTTGAGTTGAATGTAGTTTCATCAATGGAGGAGTTGGAGATGCTGGGAGAGTGACAGAACCCAGCACAAAACTTCTGGGGGGTGGGGACTGTTAATACCTCCCTTCAGGAGTGCAAACTGTGCTCCAGGGTGCAGTGCTGGAGCTTTGCTCAGAAAGCCGCCTCTTCTCTAGTCTGAACTTTCAGGTGTTGGGGAGGAGTAAGCCAGATCTATGTCCACAAGAACCAGTGTTTTTCCACCTTTTTGATACCAGGGACCAGCTTGCTGCCTTCCTAAACCGCGTCAGGGAGATCTCAGGGACCGGCGCCAGGCCATGGACCGGTCATCGAGAAACACTGCGCTAGCCCACAGTGTAATGTAGCCCTTCTGTTCCTCCGTTTCTCCACCCATAAAATGAGGACAATACTGTTTGCCACAAGTGAAAGGTGAAGCTAACCACAAGCTAGAGAAGTGAATGAAGAATTGGCTTGTTCTGGTAATGGCTTGAAATGAGGTGAAGGTTTCTACCCATCAGAGGAGTGAAGCTCTGGAGCAGCCTTCTAGGGGGTGCAGTGGAGACAAAAAACCTAACTGCATTCAAGACTGATCTTGGTAAGTTTACCGAGGGGATGGGATGACGGGACTGCCCATTGGTGACTGCCAGTAGCAAATATCCCCAGTAGCCAGCTGGGGAGAATTCTTTTCCAGGTATCCTTCTTGTGGGTCTTGCCCGCAAGCTCAGGGGCTAACTGATTACTGTATTTGGGGTTCAGGAAAGAATTTTCCCCCAGGTTAGATTGGCAGAGACCCTGTGGTGTTTTCACCTTCCTCTGTAGCCTGGGGCACAGTTCACTTGCAGGTTTAAATTAGTGTAAATGGTGGATTCTCTGTAATTTGAATCTTTAAACCATGATTTGAGGACTTCAGTAACACAGCCAGAGGTTAGGGGTCTATCACAGGAGTGGGTGGGTGAGGTTCTCTGTCCTGCAATGTGCAGGAAGTCAGACAAGATGATCATGATGGTCCCTCTTGGCCTTAAAGTCTATGTGTGTGTGACTGAGAATGGCTGAATGGCCTTGGACAAAGCACATAGCCTCTTTGAGCTTCAGCTTCCTCTCTGTAAAATGTGGATAATGATATTTCTCTACTTCCTAGCATTTGCCAAGTGCTAGCTATGTGCCCAATGTTCTCAGGACCAGGGCAGAGGGGGCACAGAGTTCTGATCTCCACGCTCGCTCCTCTAGCCCCTGTGGCTAGTTCAGGGCATTATTCTTTCTGTCTTTCTTTGCAACCATCCACACAGGCCAAATATTTTGCATCCTATTTAATCATAAAATAGAAACGTTTAAGAAAATAGCTGTAGTTCAGGGGCACTTACACTCACTGAAAACAGGCAGATTTGCTTGGAGAGAACGTTTGCATTGATATTTGCCCAGCTCCTGCCGTAGCTGCGGTGTTGGAATCTGAGATCTCCGTATGCCCCCTGCTCACGGCGCCCCTCTAGGGCGAGGGATAAAGTCCATTCTACTCTGTGCTGCCAGCCCCACCCTGCTAGGCCCCAGGGACAATCGTATTCTTGAACTCAAGGCTCTGTCTGTATCCTTCCAGCAGGTGTTTTCAAGACACAGATGGCTCTCGCTCTCCACGCAGAGAAGCTCACTAACAAAGTGTGATGAGATGAAGCTAGATCCTTGCCTGGATCTCATGCACGCCCGGGCTGCAGAGGCAGAGCTCACACATATTCAGGCTCTGGGGTTAGGAGAGGCTGGGAGAGGGAGGAGACTATAGATGTCTAAATCTCTAATCCCCCCATCGAGTGCTTTCCTCCAAGACTCAGCATTACTGAGGATTACCCTCTTAAACTCTTCAGGAGATCATCTGCATCTCCCTGTGCCCTTCAGGGGCCAGCAATGCTGCAGTGTTGGATTAATGTTCACACTCGGTGGGGGGAGAGGGAAATCTGCTCCTCGACATTAGTGAGATGAGCTTAGCAGACTCAGCTGAGTGGGGGACAGATATGGGGCCACAAATTCACATGCAGAAGCACCAAGCAACCAACAATAAGCCAACCGGTCAGAGCCCTGTGTAAAGTGCAAAGTCTGAGGCAGGTCATGGCTGGATGAAGCTGCTCAGGGTAAGAGAGATGAGCTGCAGCAGTGGAGCTGGTGCATGGCCTTTAAATAAGGCATTAAATCCCAAGGGGATCAAAAGCACAGTGCAGGAGGGTGAGACAGAAGGGAGGGAGACGCTTCCAGCCTGGAGTATTTTTCTGCAATCATTCTGCCTTGGTCTATGAGAGAACCTGAGCAGGACTGCGCTAGGCCCACGTGTGTATTGGAGACTTGCTAGGTGGAGTTCTCCCCTGAGTTGTAAACAAAGTGATGCCCAATGTAGTGTTAAGGGGTGCCATGCTGCTGTAGGTGCCAGCTTTCTTCTGAGACTGCTTCTAATTATGAAAGCTTCCCAAGAGGCAGGCGCTGATGCTATCATCCGGTCAAATTCCAATCAGAGTAATTACATCCTGACTAATCCCCACAGGTTCACATGCTGCCCTGCAGCCTTTTGCTGTTAAACAGCAGCTGTGTTTCATCCCAGAGGTGGCCGCACTTCAGTGGTGGATGTGGTCATTCCCATATTTAAAGACACTTCAGGATGAAAGAAAAAACATATTATGAGAGATCCTCAATTGCAGGAGTCAGGCAGATGCTGATGGGTGCCTGCACTGCTTGGGACACTTGGAGCAGTCAGGAAGGCGACAAGCTAATTCTGGGCATTCCAGGGGTAGATGGGCCGGAAACTTGCAACCACATTGCATGGTTCCCATGGGCAAGGGAAGAGCAGAAACAACTATTTCTGCTCCCCTAGACCCCTAACCAGAACTGTGCCTGCTGGCGAGCCTTTCCCTGAGAGCCCCACCAGAACCCCAAAGAGATTTCCTTCGGTCACAGCTTCCAGGGAATGCAGCCTGTCTGTCTGCTTCCTGGAGAAGGGTAGCTCAGTGAGACTGTCCAAGTCAGGCAGAGTGCAGCACGCTTCCCAGTGCCTCCCTGCGGCTTTGTGAGAAGATGGGACTCCTGACCCTAGAGAGTGCTGGCCCAGGCCTTGGGGGGCTGCAGGATTGTGCCTTCCTTTGGCCAGGCCCATCGCAGAGGAACAGATTCTTGCGCCTACTTTCTCAGCCTCAGGATGCTGGGGCCCTGGGAGACATCAACCCCACATGCAGAGGGTGTGGGCAGATGTGCCCAGCTGGCCCGCCGGAAGGGGGCTCCTGCCTGCTGGGGTGTAGTTTCTAGCAGTGGATGGGATCTGACTGATCAGTTCAGCCTCCCTAGTAGAGGCAGAAGTGGAGCTGAGTGGGTTGCTCCAATGGCTGGGGGAAGCCCCAGTGCCCTGAACCATTAGGCAGATGCTGCTATATCCAGCTGGCATTTCCTCTCCCTAGCAAATAAGAATGAGAGACAGTGCTGCCTGCCACTCAGAGCCAAGGACAGGCACTGGGCATGCTCTGTGGACTCTCCCGAGGTGAGGGACATTGCGGAAGCAGGATGCAGAGAGAGATGGGCAGAAATGACAGAGTTTTTAGCAGAACCTTCCCTTCTCTAGCCCTGGTGCAGTGACCAAGCTCCCCCATGCCTGGGCCTGGCCTATGGCAGAGGGGTTAGTGAGGACATGGCAGGGAGAATTCTCAGGCCGTGTCCTGGGAAGCAGAGCTTCAGTCAGCGGCTAACGGGCTAGAGAGCTATAATTATCTTTGGAGGCTGAGTTATTTTGGGGAGAGGCCATGCTGCCGCCAAGGCTTTTATTCTCCAACCCAAAACAAGATGGAAAGAACCCAGCCCAGAATGTCCTATTTGGAGTGCAAGAAAATTAACCCCATGCCTGCCTGTGCACAGCAGGGTCCTGCACAGATTGCTGCATTCCAGGCGGCCATTGTCTTGCTCTGTAATGCCCAGAGCAGACTAGCTCACTGGCTCTGCCACCGGAGATCGTGGCACACCATCAAGATCGAGACAACTGAAACACCGGCCACGCTGCCCGGGGTCACAGCGTGTTCTGCAGCACCGTGTCTGATGCTAAGCGCCTCCTCATGCCCACACCCACCAGCGCGGGGCCAGCAACACTCTCCTGTGGTTCGGAATCAGTTGTAAATGTTTCCGTGTGGACACAGGATGTGTTTAAAACACCAAACATGTCTGTTTCCTTAACCCGCAGCGTCCTGGCAAATCGTCAAGGCCAAGATCGTCAAAAGTGCCCACTGCTCTTCACTCAAACGCCCTGGAACCCAAGCACCCAAATCAGTGGCTGCTTTGAGTCCATGGCTCACTGTGAGTTTTAGACCATGAGTACTAACATGTCTGAGAGGAAGCCACAGGGGAGAGGAAAGGTTTCCTTCAGGGGAGCCTGGACTTCTGGGCCAGTGGCAGCTGGGCCAGGTTGGGCCTTGGCCGAGACTATGTCCTGACGTAGCCAGCTCTCCCTTGCCAGGGCGCCCTCCTTCCATCCTGCTCCCCCCCTTTCTTCCATGTGCTCCTTTCCATATGCCTCCCCCACCACGCCGGCTCCTCCCAGGCGACGTTCCTAGGTAGCAGGTCTGAGGTTTATTGGAGAGGCTCTTTGCAGATTGGAGCTGTAATGGTCTGTCTGTTAATGTCCACTCCAAACACACCTAGCAATGACTTGATGGACAAGGTCTGGGCTTGTATTCAGAGCTCTCCAGTGCATGGGGCTTAGTGAAATGTTCCATGCTGGAGCTAATGCAGGCTGCCTGTTCCCCAGCTATGGCAGAGCGACAAAGCCCACCCAGATGCCTGGGCAAAGCGCATTGGACATTCCTGGGAGTCAGGAAGCCAGGCACTCTAGTCCCACCTCTAATGACGGCTGGTTATATTTCTGTCCACCTCAGATCCCAGCCTTCCAAGTCAGTCACAGCAATCCCCCATTTTACAAAGAAGTGAATGGAGACTTGTCTCAAAGTCACTGCAGGCAGTGTTGAGAAGAGAATCCAGGTTGCTGATACGGCCCACTCTGGTCTCATGTGCTCATGTGCACTGCCATAGCAGCACGGATCAGTGTTGGGACCAATCTTATTTAATCTTTTTATTATTGACCTTGGCACAAAAAGTGGGAGTGTGCTAATAAAGTTTGCAGATGATACAAAGCTGGGAGGTATTGCCAATACAGAGAAGGACTGGGATATCATACAGGAGGATCTGGATGACCTTGTCAACTGGAGTAATAGTAATAGGATGACATTTAATAGTGAGACATGTAAGGTCGTGCATTTAGGGATTAATAACAAGAATTTTAGTTATAAGCTGGGGACGCATCAATTAGAAGTAACAGAGGAGGAGAAGGACCTTGGAGTATTGGTTGACCACAGGATGACTATGAGCCACCAATTTGATTTGGCTGTCAAAAAAGCTAATGCAGTCTTGGGATGCATCAGGCGAGGTATTTCCAGTAGAGATAAGGAGGTGTTAGTACAGTTTTCAAGGCACTGATGAGAGCTCATCTGGAATATTGTGTGCAGTTCTGGTCTCCCATGTATAAGAAGGATAAATTCAAACTGGAACAGGTACAGAGAAGGGCTACTAGGATGATCTGAGGAATGGAAAACTTGTTTTATGAAAGGAGACTCAAGGAGCTTGGCTTGTTTAGCCTAACCAAAAGAAGGTTGAGGGGAGATATGATTGCTCTATATAAATATATCAGAGGGATAAATTCTGGAGAGGGAGAGGAATTATTTAAGCTCAGTACCAATGTGGACACAAGAACAAATGGATGTAAACTGGCCATTGGGAAGTTTAGACTTGAAATTAGATGAAGGTTTCTAACCATCAGAGGAGTGAAGTTCTGGAATAGCTTTCCAAGGGAAACAGTGGGGGCAAAAGACCTATCTGGCTTCAAGATTAAACTCAATAATTTTATGGAGGAGATGGTATGATGGGATAACATGATTTTGGCAATTAATTGATCTTTAACTATTCATGGTAAATAGGCCAATGGCCTGTGGTGGGATGTTAGATGGGGTGAGATCTGAGTTACTACAGAGAATTCTTTCCTGGGTATCTGGCTGGTGAATCTTGCCCACGAGCTCAGGGTTCAGCTGATTGCCATATTTGGGATCGGGAAGGAATTTTCCTCCAGGGCAGATTGGAAGAGGTCCTGGAGGTTTTTCGCCTTCCTCTGTAACATGGGGCACGGGTCACCTGCTGGAGGATTCTCTGCTCCTTGAAGTCTTTAAACCACGATTTGAGGACTTCAATAGCTCAGACATAGGTGAGAGGTTTATCGCAGGAGTGGGTGGATGAGATTCCGTGGCCTGCGTTGTGCAGGAGGTCAGACTAGATGATCATAATGGTCCCTTCTGACCTTAGTATCTATGAGTCTATGAGCTTGGTGGTGCCAGATTTATGTGCTTCAGCTAGACTACGTCTAACCACTCTACACCACTCCCCTCCCAGACCTGGGGATGGAATCCAGGATTCCTGAGCTCCAGTATTCTACTGCTGTCTTATGTAACCCACTGGAAAGGGGTGTGTCACATCCCTCAGTAGTGGCTGGTCCACACAGGGCAGAACAATTTATCCTGGAGACCCAATGGTTGAGTGTTGGTGAGTATCTGAGTGTCTGTTGTGGGGACAGTTTGACTGTGTGCTTGATTGGTTGTTTGAAAAGTGTGAATTGGGAGTGCTTTGTTCCAGGTGAGCCTTGAGTGGGCCTGACTGTTATAAAAAGCCAGTCAGCTGCGAACCAGCTGAACAGTAAACAGCAGAGAGGCTAACAGAGGGAGTTCGCCTGGGGAGAGCCCACTGAGGCTTACATCTTGCCAGGTTCTCTGAGTAGTTACTAGAACTCCTGAGGAAGCTCGTAGAAGGAAGGTAATATGGATGGGGAGTGTTCATCTGTTGTGACCTGCACTGGATGTGCCATGTTTGTCTTTCTTCCACAGGACAGAAGCAACTTTGTCTGTACAAAGTGCAAGCTGGTCTCAATATTGGAAGAGAAGGTTCAAGGTCTGGAGCAACAGGTATCGACCCTGCGTTGCATAAGAGAACCTGAAGATTTCCTGGAGAGACGTCAGGATATGCTTCTACGGACACAACGTTCTGAAGATTCAGAGCAGGCTGCACTGCGGGGACAGGAGGACGGTGAAGAAATTTGGCAGCATGTGACCTCCAAAAGAAGAAAGGGAGCGTCCATGTACCAGCAACGCAGATATAGGTAAGTAACCGTTTTCATGTTCTTTCCACAGGTACTAATGCGGAGAGTGGACTAGATGACACATCTGAGGGAAGGGAACAGAAGGAGACTCCACCGATTGGAAGGCATGAGATGCCCTGTCCTAGGGATGCAGGTTCCACGACCACCGCTCCCAAGAGGAGGAGGCGGGTGGTGGTGGTCGGGGACTCTCTCCTCAGGGGGACTGAGTCATCTATCTGCCGCCCCGACCGGGAAAACCAAGAAGTCTGCTGCTTGCCAGGAGCTAGGATTCACGATGTGATGGAGAGACTGCCGAGACTCATCAAGCCCTCGGATCGCTCCCCCTTCCCGCTTCTCCATGTGGGCACCAATGATACTGCCAAGAATGACCTTGAGCGGATCACTGCAGACTACGTGGCTCTGGGAAGAAGGATAAAGGAGTTTGAGGTGCAAGTGGTCTTATCGTCCATCCTCCCCATGGAAGGAAAAGGCCTGGATAGAGAGACCTTTGAATCGTGGAAGTCAACGTATGGCAACAAAGGTGGTGTCGGAGAGAAGGTTTTGGATTCTTTGACCATGGGATGGTGCTCCAAGAAGGAGGAGTGCTAGGCAGAGACGGGCTCCACTGAACTAAGAGAGGGCAGACCATCTTCACAAGCAGGCTGGCTAACCTAGTGAGGAGGGCTTTAAACTAGGTTCACCGGGGGAAGGAGACCAAAGCCCTGAGGTAAGTGGGGAAGTGGGATACCAGGAGGAAGCACGAGCAGGAGCATACGAGAGGGCAGGGCTCCTGCCTCATACTGAGAAAGAGGGATGATCAGCGAGTTATCTCAAGTGCCTATACACAAACGCAAGGAGCCTGGGAAACAAGCAGGGACAACTGGAAGTCCTGGCACAGTCAAGGAATTATGATGTGATTGGAATAACAGAGACTTGGTGGGATAACTCACATGACTGGAGTACTGTCATGGATGGATATAAACTGTTCAGGAAGTACAGGCAGGGCAGAAAAGGTGGGGGAGTTGCACTGTATGTAAGGGAGCAGTATGACTGCTCAGAGCTCTGGAATGAAACTGCAGAAAAATCTGAGAGTCTCTGGATTAAGTTTAGAAGTGTGAGCAACAAGGGTAATGTCATGGTGGAAGTCTGCTATAGACCACAGGACCATGTGCTCCATGGTCTGCTATAGACCACTGGACCATGTGCAGGGGATGAGGTGGACGAGGCTTTCTTCCGGCAACTCACGGAAGTTACTAGATCGCAGGCCCTGGTTCTCATGGGAGACTTCAATCATCCTGATATCTGCTGGGAGAGCAATACAGCGGTGCACAGACAATCCAGGAAGAATTTGGAAAGTGTAGGGGACAATTTCTTGGTGCAAGTGCTGGAGGAACCAACTAGGGGCAGAGCTCTTCTTGACCTGCTGCTCACAAACCGGGAAGAATTAGTAGGGAAGCAAAAGTGGATGGGAACCTGGGAGGCAGTGACCATGAGATGGTCGAGTTTAGGATCCTGACACAGGGAAGAAAGGAGAACAGCAGAATACGGACCCTGGACTTCAGAAAAGCAGACTTTGACTCCCTCAGGGAACTGATGGGCAGGATCCCCTGTGAGAATAACATGAGGGGGAAAGGAGTCCAGGAGAGTTGGCTGTATTTTAAAGAATCCTTATTGAGGTTATAGAGACAAACCATCCCGATGTGTAGAAAGAATAGCAAATATGACAGGCGACCAGCTTGGCTTAACTGTGAAATCCTTGCTGATCTTAAACACAAAAAAGAAGCTTACAAGAAGTGGAAGTTTGGACAAATGACCAGGGAAGAGTATAAAAATATTGTTTGAATATACAGGAGTGAAATCAGGAAGGCCAAATCACACCTGGAGTTCATAGAATCATAGAATCATAGAATATCAGGGTTGGAAGGGACCCCAGAAGGTCATCTAGTCCAACCCCCTGCTCAAAGCAGGACCAAGTCCCAGTTAAATCATCCTAGCCAGGGCTTTGTCAAGCCTGACCTTAAAAACCTCTAAGGAAGGAGATTCTACCACCTCCCTAGGTAACGCATTCCAGTGTTTCACCACCCTCTTAGTGAAAAAGTTTTTCCTAATATCCAATCTAAACCTCCCCCATTGCAACTTGAGACCATTACTCCTCGTTCTGTCATCTGCTACCATTGAGAACAGTCTAGAGCCATCCTCTTTGAAACCCCCTTTCAGGTAGTTGAAAGCAGCTATCAAATCCCCCCTCATTCTTCTCTTCTGCAGACTAAACAATCCCAGCTCCCTCAGCCTCTCCTCGTAAGTCATGTGCTCTAGACCCCTAATCATTTTTGTTGCCCTTCGCTGTACTCTTTCCAATTTATCCACATCCTTCTTGTAGTGTGGGGCCCAAAACTGGACACAGTACTCCAGATGAGGCCTCACCAGTGTCGAATAGAGGGGAACGATCACGTCCCTCGATCTGCTCGCTATGCCCCTACTTATACATCCCAAAATGCCATTGGCCTTCTTGGCAACAAGGGCACACTGCTGACTCATATCCAGTTGCAGCTAGCAAGAGATGTTAAGAGTAACAAGAAGGGTTTCTTCAGGTATGTTAGCAACAAGAAGAAAGTCAAGGAAAGTGTGGGCCCCTTACTGAATGAGGGAGGCAACCTAGTGACAGAGGATGTGGAATAAGCTCATGTACTCAATGCTTTTTTTGGCTCTGTCTTCACAAACAAGATCAGCTCCCAGACTACTGTACTGGGCAGCACAGCATGGGGAGGAGATGACCAGCCCTCTGTGGAGAAAGAAGTGGTTTGGGACTATTTAGAAAAGCTGGATGAGCACAAGTCCATGGGGCCGGATTCGCTGCGTCCGAGAGTGCTAAAGGAGTTGGCGGATGTGATTGCAGAGCCATTGGCCATTATCTTTGAAAACTCATGGCGATCGGGGGAAGTCCTGGACGACTGGAAAAAGGCTAATGTCGTGCCCATCTTTAAAAAATGGAAGGAGGAGAAGCCTGGGAACTACAGGCCAGTCAGCCTCACCTCAGTCCCTGGAAAAATCATGGAGCAGGTCTTCAAGGAATCAATTCTGAAGCACTTAGAGGAGAGGAAAGTGATCGGGAACAGTCAGCATGGATTCACCAAGGGCAAGTCATGCCTGACTAATCTAATTGCCTTCTACGACGAGATAACTGGCTCTGTGGATGAGGGGAAAGCAGTGGATGTGTTGTTGCTTGACTTTAGCAAAGCTTTTGATATGGTGTCCCATAGTATTCTTGCCAGCAAGTTAAAGAAGTATGGGCTGGATGAATGGACTATAAGGTGGATAGAAAGTTGGCTAGATTGTCGAGTAGTGATCAATGACTCAATGTCTAGTTAGCAGCCGGTATCAAGTGGAGTGCCCCAAGGGTCAGTCCTCGGGCCGGTTTTGTTCAATATCTTCATAAATGATCTGGAGGATGGTGTGGATTGCACCCTCAGCAAGTTTGCAGATGACACTAAACTGGGAGGAGAGGTAGATATGCTGGAGGGTAGGGATAGGATACAGAGGGCCCTAGACAAATTAGAGGATTGGGCCAAAAGAAATCTGATGAGATTATGAATGAAGATATTGAACAAAACCAGCCCCAGGACCGACCTTGGGGCACTCCACTTAAACCGGCTGCCAACTAGACATGGAGCCATTGATCACTACCTGTTGAGCCCGAGTGGTAGTCTGCAGTAGTCTGTGAGCTGACCTTGTTTGTGAAGACAGAGCCAAAAAAAGCATTGAGTACATTAGCTTTTTCCACATCCTCTGTCACTAGATTGCCTTCTTCATTCAGTAAGGGTCCCACACTTTCCTTGACTTTCTTCTTGTTGCTAACATACCTGAAGAAACCCTTCTTGTTAGACTTAACATCTCTTGCTAGCTGCAACTCCAGGTGTGATTTGGCCTTCCTAATTTCACTCCTGCATGCCCAAGCAATATTTTTATACTCTTCCCTGGTCATTTGTCCAATCTTCCACTTCTTGTAAGCTTCTTTTTTGTGTTTAAGATCAGCAAGGATTTCTCTGTGAAGCCAAGCTAGTCGCCTGCCATGTTTACTATTCTTTCTACACATCGGGATGGTTTGTCTCTGTAACCTCAATAAGGATTCTTTAAAATACAGCCAGCTCTCCTGGACTCCTTTCCCCCTCATGTTATTCTCACAGGGGTTACTGCCCATCAGTTCCCTGAGGGAGTCAAAGTCTGCTTTTCTGAAGTCCAGGGTCCGTATTCTGCTGCTCTCCTTTCTTCCCTGTGTCAGGATCCTGAACTCGACCATCTCTTGGTACTGCCTCCCAGGTTCCCATCCACTTTTGCTTCCTGGTTTGTGAGCAGCAGGTTGAGAAGAGCTCTGCCCCTAGTTGGTTCCTCCAGCACTTGCACCAGGAAATTGTCCCCTACACCTTCCAAAAACTTCCTGGATTGTCTGTGCACGGCCGTATTGCTCTCCCAGCAGATATCAGGATGATTGAAGTCTCCCATGAGAACCAGGGCCTGTGATTTAGTAACTTCCGTGAGTTGCCGGAAGAAAGCCTCGTCCACCTCATCCCCTGGTCCGGTGGTCTATAGCAGACTCCCACCACGACATCACCCTTGTTGCTCACACTTCTATACTTAATCCAGAGACTCTCAGGTTTTTCTGCAGTTTCATACTGGAGCTCCGAGCAGTCATACTGCTCCCTTACATACAATGCAACTCCCCCACCTTTTCTGCTCTGCCTGTCCTTCCTGAACAGTTTATATCCATCCATGACAGTACTCCAGTCACGTGAGTTATCCCACCAAGTCTCTGTTATTCCAATCACATCATAATTCCTTGACTGTGCCAGGACTTCCAGTTGTCCCTGCTTGTTTCCCAGGCTTCTTGCATTTGTGTAGAGGCACTTGAAATAACTTGCTGTTTGTCCTGCTTTCTTAGTATGAGGCAGGAGCCCTCCCCTCTCATGCTCTCCTGTTCGTGCTTCCTCCTGGTATCTCACATCACCACTTACCTCAGGGCTTTGGTCTCCTTCCCCTGGTGAACCTAGTTTAAAGCCCTCCTCACTATATTGGCCAGCCTGCTTGCAAAAATGCTCTTCCCTCTCTTTGGCAAGATGGACAAGAACACTACTTGCGCCTCAAACTCTTTTATCCTTCTTCCAGAGCCACGTAGTATTTGTACAAAATCACACTAGTATTTGTACAAAACTGCAGGCTCTTACCCTGCCTGGAGCCCGTCGCTCCACACACCCCCTCCTAAGGTGACCAGATGTCCCGATTTTATAGGGACAGTCCTGATATTTGGGGCTTTTTCTTATATAGGCTCCTATTACCCCCCAGCCCCTGTCCCGATTTTTCACACTTGCTAGCTGGTCACCCAGGCTAGCCCAGCCCATCGCCCAGCACCAGGATCCTGAGCCACGGGCCCGTCGCACCCCTCCAATTCCGTATGTCCAGTGCTCACCCGTCCTGCCCCACGTGAGCAGGCCAAACTAGAAAGGCAGTTGGTTTTGTTTGTGATAAGAGCTGGGAGTTCAGGGGCAGCTGCACGTTTCTGACTCTCGCTGCTCCGATGGAGATGTTAATTCACCATCTTTGCCTGGAAGTACCCCCAGGGGTGAGCATGCTTTACCACAGAGAACAAAGAGAGGAGGAAGAGGGCTGTCCCAGAGAACCCTCAGAGTCGGGCGGTGAAGAGGTATGGGCAGGCAGGCTGTTGGGGATGGCAGGTGTGGGCACCATAGGATGAGGCCCCCCCCACAGTGTGAGCAGAGAAGATGCCAGTGCTGGATGGATTGAGGGAATGGGAAGAGGAACAGAGAAAGGCTCAGCAAATTTACAAAAGGTTTTAACCAGTGGACATGCCATGGCAAGGCAAGCGGAGACGAAGGCCTGGCAGAGAATTTTAGTCCAGGTGGAACTGGGGTGATGGCAGCACCGGCAGTGCAGTGGCACTGGGGACTGGCAAATACAGGACCCTCTGAGATGCAGCCTAACGAATGTTCAGAGATAACTGGATGGAAAAGACCTTAATTAGGTCCCATCCAGTCCGTTTTCCAACTGGTTTCAGGCAGAGCAGAACCAGGCCCAGAGCCACAAGTTAACTGGCAATGTGTAGCAGAGAGAGGAATGAGGAGGGGTCATGAGGATGGCAGGACAGACAGCATGCCTAGGAGTGTGTGCCAGCAGGCCCGGGAGTGTGTGACAGCATGCTGGTAGACAGTGCACCCTGCATTGCACCTTGTAGTGCATGACAGTGCGCCTTGTAGTGTGTAAAAGTGGTCCCTGTACCATGCCCTATAGTGCGTGACAGTGCACCTGGTAGACAGTGTGCCCTGAAGTGCGCCCTGTAGTGTGACAGCACACCCTGCTGTGCACTCTGTAGTGCATTACAGTGCGCCCTGTAGTGTGTGACAGTGGTCCCTGTACCATACCTTGTAGTGTGTAACAGTGTGCCTGTAGAGTATGACAGCACACCCTGTAGTGTGACGGCATGCCTTGCAGTGTGACAGCATGCCTGCAGTGCGCCGTGCAGTGTGTGACAGCATGCCCTATAGCGCACCCTGTAATGCGCCATGCAGTGTGTGACAGCATGCTCTGCAGTGCACCGTGCAGTGTGTGACAGCGTGCCCTGTAGCGCTCCCTGCAGTGCGCTGTGCAGTGTGTAACAGCATGCCTTTCAGTGCGTCATGCAGTGTGTGACATCGTGCCCTGTAGCACACCCTGTGTTGTGCCTATACAGCATGACAGCATGCCCAGCTGCGCGCCGTGCAGTGTGCCTGTAGACTATGACAGCGCACCGTGTAGAGGGGAAGCACATCTACAATTAAAAGTGGAAATACGATGAAGGCAGCCAGATGGTGATATGTAGTCACTAGAGATTCAGTCACGTTTACTAACTCATTCTACGTGTGCTGACAGCCAGGGTTTGTATGCAGGCCTCACAGCAAAGCCTGTGCTTAAACTCCCCGAATTCCCCCTGGGCTCCTCACTCCCAGAATCTGTTCCCTGCAGAATTAGCTAACACTCACTGAATTTTTGCTGAATAGCAATATATATGTTCCTGAATGTGTCAGTGTGAAAGTGTGCGTGTTTGTGTTTCTCTGTACATGTGATAACCAGACACAGCTGTGTTCTCCCCTCACTTTGTACAAGGGGACAGCTGGTGAAAGGTGCCAGCTGGCAGCCTTGGCATCTAAGCCCTCTATGCAAAGGCTGAGCAAGGTTCCTCCATGCTGCCCCACCAGCCTGCCCCAGTCCTGAACTAGAGCCCCACATCCAATGAGATGAGAGAACTGTGACCCATTAACTACTGTCTCTACTGAGACCAGTGATGGGGGTCAACTAGTACCGATGGTCATGATGCGTTCTGAGATGTGGGCACCTGTTCCGTCTCCAGCTCTCCATGCAGCTGTTAGTGACAGGAGGGCATGAAGCCTTGTTGCAAATTATATCCAACTCCAAGGATGACAGCTTTACAGACTGTATCTATACGTTCCTTTTAAAATCTTCTGTGTAACAAAAGTGTGTCCCAGTATTAGCCCCAGGGCAGATCTTAGAAAGAGCAAATAATTAAAAAGCTAATTAGTGGATGGTTTTTGTGAATAACAATGAGGAGCCAAGTGGCGCCATTATTCATTATTCCTGAGCATTTGGACAACCCAGGGATTAGTAAAAATGCTTGTGAAGCTGGAACTGTCACAGATTTTTGCGCACATTGTTCGTAGGGAAATATGCACTATTTGGTGTTCTTCTGTTGAAAATGTTCGTTTGTCCAAACAGGGAGCAGAAACAAACCAAGTGACTGAGACGACCAACCATACAACACAAACAGCAAGCACCTGTTGGGCTAGAAATGATCTGCCCAAACTATTCGGCGAATCCTGCAGAATGGCAAACCTGCCCCAGGCTCAGCCTCAGGACACAAAGGCTGTGCTGCGTTTGTTCTGACCACCGTCCAGAGTGACTGACCAGCCCAAGTGGCTGATGTTCCCATTCACCATTAGACCTGGAACCGCTCTCACTGTCCAGGGGCTTTGGGGCAGCAGCAGATCACATTCCCACATGGTGTGGAAGGCCACATGCTGCCAGACAATGGGCTCCCCTCCCTGTCAGGGTGATTCAGAGCCCCTCAGAGCCCGCCCACCCCTCTGTAACCTAGGGCAGGAAACAGCCTGCCACTGTAAGGTTTCCTGCACGGAACAAACCCTGAAAGCCGGTAAATTGGGTGCGCCTTTGAGCTTGGGCATAAAAGGTTCATCCCGCTCTTGTTCCCAGCGCCATGACAGGGCCCTGTGCTGTGCATGCCCCGCATTGTGGGGGATCCAGGGCAGAGATGGCAAGTGCAGGGCAATGATTTCCCTCCCTCAGTCAGAGAGGTGAATTCAGTGAAGCCCAGAAAGTGCCCAGACCCCAGGGTATATCTTCCAGGGGCCCAGGCCAGTGAGCACATGTGGCAGCACTGGCAGAGCAGGGGCACTCGCTCTGAGTGTGACAGGGCAGTTTGCCTGGGCTAGAGAGCCTGGGCCAAGCCAACCCAGATTACCGAGTGAGCCCAGCTGAGGGGAACCAGGCACATTGCTCACAAAGAGCAGAAGGTGGCTGCTGTCAGGGAGGAAGCTCAGGAGACTGTAGTGAGGGAGGGAGGCTCCGGCAGGGAACACCCTGAGCTCAGGGCAGTTGCTCTGACTAGGAAGGGCTGTGAGTAGCCTGCTAAGGCAGGAAGAACGCTGTATGAGGCTGGAGGGAAGATTTCTGTGTTCAGCTCTGAACTTCCATTTAATGCGTCAGACCCTAAGGAGGGCTGTCATGATGGGACTGGAAAAACCTGTGTGGTGTTTACCAAGAAGGGAAACTGAGGTGAGGGGCTGTGTGCAGGGCTGCCCAGAGGCCAGCAGGGGGCGCTGTGAGGTGGTGAGTGGAAGGGGAGGGGAGGAGTGGTGAGGTGACAACAGGGTATGCTGGAGGCCTGAGCCATGGAGCTGACAGCGGATGCCCAGATGCCCCGCTCCTTGCCAGGGTGGGTATATGGAACAGTGCTGTCCAGGCGAGCTAAGAGGGCACAGGAGCCCACCTGCCCAGCTCTCATCTCTCAGCAAGGGAAGACCCTGGAGAAGTGGGGCCAGGCAAGGCAAGGGGCTACAAGCAGGAGAGAAGCGCCAAGCCAAAGGATCTCTTACCTCTTCATCTGGTGACACGGGAGTTTGGTAGAGAAGCCATGTGCAGGGAGAAGTGCGAGGATTTGGAAGCAGGTGGAGAATAGGAGCAGGAGGGAAGGAAAGAGACGAATACTGGTTACTGCACTACTCAGCGACATGCCCCCCCAAAACACCCAGGCAGCTGCTGATGGGTCAAACAGACAACCAAAGGACACCTGTGGGGAAAATGCTATCTGCTGTCACCTCACATCCTACCCACCCAGCAGGGCAGCCACCCTCCATTGTCTGAAAGCTCAGCAGGCTGGGGGTGTATTGCTGGGTTTAGACACCAGCCAAAATTCACCTGCTGCTTTTGTTGTATAAATTTCAGCTTTGGAAGCACCTGATCACACCCTCCACCCCTTTTCTGCAGATGCCTCATAGATGGAGAAAGATGCCCCAGGGAAGAACCCCAAAAAGATCACAGGCCACGAAAGCTTAAAATCCATCTTTAATGCAGTCTGTGATTCAGGGTTTAGCCAGGCATAAGCAAAACACTGTGTTTGTGTAGGTTCTACAAAAATAGCAACTTGGGATTCTGGTTGCAATTTCCTGATGAAATGATAACGGGTGGGGCAAGGGAGCCTTAGAGAAAGGGAAATCAACAACCAGGGAGGGAGAGATCTCTAAGCTCTAACCATTAAAACAGAGCAAACCCTGAATCTAAGATTCCATACGAAATGAGATGAGAAACCAACCTCTCAGCCACCACAGGATGTCAGTGTACATTTCATTGGTGAGATCTGCAATGGAGAGAGAGAAAGGGTGAACTCAATCCCGGCTGTGATGCCATGGAAAACCCTATGCTAACAAGAGTTCAGTGCTGGCCCGAGCTCAGTGCTGGGCAAGACACAAGCGCACACAATCCCTGCTCCACATTTCCTCTCTTTCCTGCTCAGTTTAATTGTGCTGCAGTGAGTGGCCAGGCTGAATTGGTAAGGCCCCAAAATCTCCCGCTCCTGGGTCCACTGGCTGCTAGATGATTTATCCCAAACTCGGCAAAGTTCCTGCCCGTCCCTGACACTACACTGGTTTCTGTGCTGGGGCCATCTCAGCAGTAGGTAACATATCCTCTCCTTATGTGAAGGGTCAGCAAGCTGTAAAGAAGCTGCCCTGAGCTGACCTTAGACATTTAGGCTGGCGTCAAGGCTTTTGGAGCAGCTGCCATGTCACCTTCAGTAAGGGTAGTCTGGTGATTGAACCAAACCCGTACAGAAGGATCCTATGGAGTTTAAAGAACATGAATGCTTTTCTGTAGGTGCATAGAACCATCCTATACTCATGAACAGACTAGACGGCTGGAGAATTCTGCAGGCTGGTTCCAAAAACTATGGCAATTATCACATTTTCTATTCAATGTTATAGATATTTAGATATTTATAACATTCAAAAACCGGTCAGAGAACACTTCAGTCTCTTTGGTCACTCGATTACAGACCTAAAAGTGGCAATTCTTCAACAAAAAAACTTCAAAAACAGACTCCAACGAGAGACTGCTGAATTGGAATTAATTTGCAAACTGGATACAATTAACTTAGGCTTGAATCATGACTGGGAGTGGATGGGTCATTACACAAAGTAAAACTATTTCCCCATGTTTATCCCCACCCCCCCACTGTTCCTCAGATGTTCTTGTCAACTGCTGGAAATAGCCTACCTTGATTATCACTACAAAAGGTCCGTCCCCCCTCCCCACTCTCCTGCTGGTAATAGCTCACCTTACCTGATCACTCTCGTTACAGTCTATATGGTAACACCCATTGGTTCATGTTCTCCGTGTATATAAATCTCCCCACTGTATTTTCCACTACATGCATCCGATGAAGTGAGCTGTAGCTCACGAAAGCTTATGCTCAAATAAATTTGTTAGTCTCTAAGGTGAAACAAGTACTCCTTTTCCTTTTACGGATACAGACTAACACGCTGCTCCTCTGAAACCAGGTATTTAGAGTAATTTCTGTAAAGACCAGTCAAAAATGTACCGCACCCTAACACTTTCTTCCCTGCTGCCTGTGACATTACATTTTCTGTAATGGCTCTGGCTGGCTATGACTCACCCCCATCCTGCTGATAACAACACCTTCTATTTCTCTAGAATCTTTTACCGGCAGATCTCAAAGTGTTTTAAACATATTCACAAATTACACCTCGTAACAATCCTGTGACAGATGGGGCACCCATGGCACAGAGAGTTTAAGCAAGTTAGGAGGAGAAGCTATGTCTCCTGACCCCCGCCTTTTCCTCATCCACTGCTCACCACCGAAATGTGCTCTAGGATCTCAGCTTTGAAGCACATACACTTTGTAGCCACACAGGCTGTGTGCACCTCCCTGGTGCCTGTCCATGTTGCTTCTAGCTCTCACAACCATGAAGAGAATCTCAAAATGTGAATCAGGAACTGGTGCAGTGGTCACTGCCTCAGTACTGAGCTGAAGGAAAATCTCCGTTCTCTGTCAGCAGTATGGAGCCTGTGACACAGAGCAATTCTGAGTCTTTCAGGGGAGGGCGGAGGTGCATGCACACACACACACACACACCTGCACAACAGCTCACTATTATATACTCTGAAGGACTGATAAAAACAGCTCCAGTAAAACAGCTGGGTAGGGTGATAAAGTCTTTGGCAAACAGATGTTAAGAGGACATGAATAAAATCTAAATCTGACAAATCAATGAATGGTGGCTAGGAGATTAAGAATCAGTTTCTCCAAGCTTTCTAAATCCAGGCTACGCCTGGTCTACTGGCCGTCACTGGAGTCTTCAACAACAGCAGAGATCACTGTTATTCCCTGACTGCAAACACCCTCTCATTCCTGCTCCCAGAGACTGCCTTGGCAACCAACAGTTTCGAGACTAGATAAGCACAGATTGGCCACGATCTTTATTATCAAACCTTTGTTTTAGTTTTCAAACACCAGTTGGTCTAGTAGTGGGGCTCTGCCATTCACAGAGACTGAGAGATGTCAGCTTTGAGCAGCACAGAACAAATGACATCAACAACTCAGCCTCCTGATCTGGTGGTTCTCCTCCAGCGTTCACAGGTTGTTTGAATGACACACAGTGAAAGACCCTGCAGACTCCCTCATTACCCAACAGCTCTGTGATACTGTACAAGGTTGACGCTCTGAGCACAGTGCCATGTACAGAGGAGGAAGTGATGAACTGTGGGAATGCTGGCACAGGCCAAAAGAACAGCTTTTTGGTTCAGTGAACAGCTACATAGCTGGGACTCAGGGACTACTTACCTAAGAACCAATGCAAACTGCAATGGGAAACACCGTAATGGCAAGCAGTTCCTACTGCACAGTCATAAATAGTGATGGTCAGAAACAGAATATCCATCCCGTGGAAAATTCCAGAACTATCTGGGGGAAAACTGATTCTGAATCAGAACAAAAAGCCCAAATGCTGAAATTTCCCATGGAACAAAAATTCAAAAAATTGTTGATTTGGAATCAAACCATTTGTTTCAGTAACATCTACTTGTGTTTCAACTTTGATACTGTGTTGAAATAATATAATATATGCATTGTGGTATTAAACAAAAATACTATACATCATTAACATTAATATTTTAATATAATATAAAAGTTGAATTGAAACTATGAAGTTAAAATGAAACATTTTGACATTATCTAAACAAAATGATTTGGTTGAAATCAACACATTCCCATGAAATGTTTAAATTTCAACAAAACTGCATTTTCAGACTGAAAACTGGTCAATTTTTTAAAATTTGCTTTAGCCAGAGATGGACAGACTATTGGGGCCAAGATGTAGGCAGTCAGGTCAAGTGGTTAGAGATGGAGCCAGAGTTGGGAATGGAGCCAATGGCCAGAGTCATAGTCAGGAGTTGAGCCAATGGTTGGGGCTGGAGCTGGAATCGGGGGTTGAGCCAAGGGTGAGAGCCAGAGTTGGCGACCAGGGTGAGGATCAGGAACAAGACAGGAAAGCAGGAATAAGTCAGGAAGCAGGTTCAGGAGTTAGGCAAGAAGGCAGGGTCCAATGTAGCAGCCAGGTAGAGCCCAGTTGTGCAGACAACTTCCTGTACCTTTCTTTGGGGGTAAATAGGAAGCCCTGACCAATCAGAGGTCACAGTACTCCTGAGCCAGGCCCAGGGAAGCCCCCTCTGATGTAACATTAGGTTCCATGGTCTCTCCTGCTCAGTTGGTTAGGAGCAAGCTGCTGGGCGAAAGCGGAGAGGTGGCAGTTGATTGGGCTTCTGCAGATCCAGGGTCAAAACCTGCAGTGTCCTGACGTAGGCCTTCAACTGGTCAGAACAAGAGGCGCTTTAGGCACAGGCTGAGCAGGTGTCAGACTAATACATGGATTTCCATCATCATTTACCAAGAGGACACTGCCAGTCCGATCTTCTCCAACTACTGCAGAGTGTTTGGTTCCAGCTCCCAAACGGTATCCTTGTTTCTGCTCCTTATGTGACAGGAGGGATCCTTTTGGTCTGGGATCCTTTGTGGCAAGTTCAACACCTTCTTTGAAAGACCACTGACAACCTCTACACCAGGTGTCTCAAACACGCGGGTTATTTTCTGTTGCCTGCCAGTTCCCCGTGGAACTGTGCCCTCTGAGGGGTCCTGTGCCCTGACCCCCTGCCCTGAGCCACCTGCCACACCCTGCACCCCAACCCCCTGCCCTGAGCCCCCTGATGCACCATGCACCCCTCCTGCACCCCCCGGCGGGGCTTGGGCAGCAGAGCAGGGGATGGTCAGTGGTGCAGCCCTCAGGCCAATGTACTAGTCCTCATGTGGCCCTCGTGGTCATTTGAGTTTGAGACCCCTGCTCTACACCCAGTGCAAAGGATGCTGGGGCACATCTGGGGGCTTATGGCACCCACTGAACACAACTGAGCAGACCAGGGGACAGAATTTTGGAAGAAATGACACAGAATAGGAGCTACATAGTGAGAAGAAGGAAACTTTAGGAGAGGTACCAAATCACATCATTGCCTAGAGAATCAGCCCAGCTCTGATTTGCAGAATTGTGGCATATCCAAGGACAGTGATACCGAGCTGAAGATACTGGAACAGTTGCCACTGACCTGAGGCATGTAGCCCTCTGTGACCTCATATGACAGGTGCCAGGAAGTAAAAATCCGGCACTAGAGCCAGTGAATAGAAGATCGTCCAAGTTCAAATTCCTTGCCTGGATCTCTTGTCACACATTCCCTGGATATGGATCCAATATTTTATAAAACAACAATTTTTGTTGGCCATAACCAATGAAGAGACTCCCCAAAATAAACAAAGGACTCATTGGAGTTGTATACGTGTAACTGATGGCAAAACTCAGCGAAATGTTGACCAACAGGGAAGATGAGAACCCCCTACCCACAGGTATTGGGGGAAGGGGAAATGACTTTGGAGGGCAGACAGAGGTATAACTAGAAGTGATGGGATAGAGCGGAGGGAAGGGAATGTTCGGCTGTGTAAGTGTGCAGGCGTGCGTGGCCGTCCCTCACTGTCAGTCTCCAATGGTGGCCACACCTCTCTGCTGTCACGCATCTAAAATGGCAGTCTGTACAAGGGGAAGTTAGCTCTTGAGGGCTCAAACCTTCAGGCAGGGCAGAGCAAGGAATAGTCTATGAGCCTGGGCCGTCAGGCCAGGAGGGGTAGCAAACAGCCTGAGGCTCTGGCCCTCAGGCAGGGCAGGGCAGATTAGTTAGTAGTCTAGGAGCCTAGGTCCCAAGCAGGGCAGGGCATCAAAGCAGTCTAGGGCTCAGGCAGGGGTGAGCACCAAAACAGTCTAGCACCCTAGCTCAGCAGACGGTAGACCAACACAGGTCTCCTGGCCCTAGGGGTGGGGTAGCAAGGTTTAGGGGGACCCGGGCCCACCCAGCTCCACTGGGTCCCAGCTCAGGGCCCTAACTGGCAGAGTGTTCTGCCACTGGGTCAATGGGGATCTGCCCGCAACACACTGACCTGTCTTCAGGCAGCAACACAGCCTTACTACCGTCAGCTGACCCTGGGCTACTTCCTCCCCTCCCCTTGGGATGCACCTGAATCCCAGGGTCATCCTCTGTTTCCCCAGGATACAGTGCAATCCGAGCAGCTCCTCTGCAGTGACCCGGTCTAGCAGCTCAAACATGTCCATCTTGCCCAACTGAGCGAGCGACAGTGTCTGCCTTTTATACTTCCTGTTCCTGTCCCACCCCTCTGTTTCCGGTGTGGTGAGTGTGGCCTTACTGATTCCGCCTCCCGGGGGCGCCTAGCCATCCAGCACTGTCAGTCCCCAAGAGTGGCCATGCCTCTCTGCTACAGGCTGTATAACAGCCAAATCCACGGGGCAGTGGAAGAGCATCCCCAAGGGACATGTTGGAGCTGGAAACCCCAGTGCTTGTGGCATTTAAAATTTTATCACAAATGCTTCTCTGCCGTGAGATGAAGCATCTCTGTCCAGGCTCTGGGCGTAAGGTAGAGGAAATTCTCCAACACACACCTCACCGCCCCTTTGCCTTGTGGTGGCACAGCACCTTGAAACCAGTGACTTATTAACTGAGCTGAATGGACCAAGGCCAGAACAACAGGACCATTGTGGTGCACACTACTTCAGAAGGAACATTTTCAGTGCTGGTGGAGGTAGGGCAGCTGAACTGCCTTAACTGGTTCTCCCAGAACAATCCCACAGTGCTCCTGTCCCACGCATAATACCTGGCAGTTCTCTGCCTTGTGGGGACAGAGCCAGGAACTGTGGGATAGATATTCACAGCATTGATTCTGAGTTAGGAACCAGTTTATGCAGATCAATACCTGATTGTCTGTATCATTTAACTAGTACTTCCTTCTAGTACAGACGAGCCAGGAGGTCAGGTCAACGAAGCGGCAGCCAGAGCGTTCCACTGTGTAAGAGGAATCCTCACAATAGAGAAAGAGATCTCATAGAATCATAGAATATCAGGGTTGGAAGAGCCCAGGAGGTATCTAATCCAACACCCTGCTCAAAGCAGGACCAATCCCAACAAAATCATCCCAGCCAGGGCTTTGTCAAGCCAGGCCTTAAAAACTCCTAAGGAAGGAGATTCCACCACCTGCCCAGGTAACGCATTCCAGTGCTTCACCACCCTCCTAATGAAAATTTTTTTTCCTAATATCCAACCTAGACCTCCCCCACTGCAACTTGAGACCATTACTCCTTGTTCTGTCACATCTGCCACCGCTGAGAACAGCCAAGCTCCATCCTCTTTGAACCCGCCTTCAGGTAGCTGAAGGCTGCTATCAAATCCCCCCTCACTCTTCTCTTCTGCAGACTAAATAACCCCAGTTCCCTCAGCCTCTCCTCGTAAGTCATGTGCCCCAGCCCCCTGATCATTTTTGTTGCCCTCCGCTGGACTCTCTCCAATTTGTCCACATCCCTTCTGTAGTGGGGGGCCCAAAACTGGATGCATTACTCCAGATGTGGCCTCACCAGTGCCAAATAGAGGGGAGTAATCACTTCCCTCGATCTGCTGGCAATGCTCCTACTAATACAGCCCAATATGCCGTTAGCCTACTTGACAACAAGGGCACACTGCTGACTCATATCCAGCTTCTCATCTACTGTAATCCCCAGGTCCTTTTCTGCAGCTGGTGTTAAGCCATGTAGCCCACTGAAGTCAGCCCAGCTCCACTGACTCCAATACAATGACACAGATTTACATCAGCTGATGATCCGGTTCTAGTTCAGTGATTCCCACACTGTGGGTCAGGACCCCAGATGTGGTCATGGCAATCCCTATTGTGCGACGGATGCCATTTTGCTCCCCCCAATGTGACCTTGTGTGCACAGTGTGTGCGAGGTCAAAAATGGGTGGAGGATGCCATTTTGCTTTACAAAATGGCATCCTTCATGCAGCCTGACCCCACGTGCACCATATGTGCAAGGTCACACTGTGTGGAGGACATAAAATGGCATCCTCCATGCTGTCTGGGGTCCTGGGAGGAAATAATTTATTAAAATGGGGTCATGCTGGCAAAAACTTTGGGAACCACTGCCCTAGATTTTGCAGAATGCAGCAAAACACTGCACTGTCTGAGACCACACATGGATTGTCTGTGATTCTGACTCCTATTGCCCTTATGTGTGCTCTGGGGAAGGTGCTGCACCCAGGATTGTCTGCTTGGCATGGAACCAAAGGTTAATAGGAAGTTCCAAACCTGCCCCCCTTCCTTTTCTGAACACTCAAGTGTCTCCTTTCACTTGACTTCCCCTCCACATACTGGTGGGTTCCTCCCTGAGAGCCTCTGTACCAAAGTGACCCTTAGTGAAAGCTCCCTCCATGGAAGCTCTGCTCCCCTGATGTTTGGATGCATAGTCTCCCCCAGATGCACTGTAGGGTCTGCAAAAGCCTTGCAGAACTTTCCAAGGACTGTGTATTCTTTTTGCTCCATCCCTGTGAAGCTTCTTTAAAACAGAACAATGAGCAATGGTCTCAAGTTGCAGTGGGGGAGGTCTAGGTTGGATATTAGGAAATGCTATTTCACTAGGAAGGTGGTGAAGCACTGGAATGGGTTACCTAGGGAGGTGGTGGAATCTCCTTCCTTAGAAGTTTTTAAGGTCAGGCTTGACAAAGCCCTGGCTGGGATGATTTAATTGGGGATTGGTCCTGCTTTGAGCAGGGGGTTGGGCTAGATGACCTCCTGAGGTCCCTTCCAACCCTAATATTCTATGATTCTTTCAAGCCCATATTCAGGGTTGGAGGTGGCAGGGGGGAGGGCGAGATGTGTGGCTATAAGCATCCCTGTTCCCAGTATAAGGTCCCAGGTTGAACATACCTAAGGTTGTTTCTTACTCTGATGTAACTGCCTCAGATGGGGACAGCAAGCCAAGAGCTTCGCACTCAATCCCATCTAGCCTCAGCATGAAGCAGTCACAGTGACAGCTGCTACTATAGAAGCAGGACTGAGTACAGCCCTGAAGTGGAGAGGTGATCATAGTGGAGTGACAGGACACCAGTCCCAGCCTGCAATGTCCACTCTGAGAGACCCCAGTAAATTCATGGTCCAAGATTGTTTATACATACCCACAAAGAAAGCACTAAACCTGGGAATTGTTCTTTCTCTGGCTGGCTTGATCATGTCTGCTGCTTCACAGCTGGGCCCAGCATGCTCCAGCTCATTCTTATGTGATGGGACAGCCATGAGTTGCTTGTCTGGTAACACTGGCATAGCCAAGTCTTTGCCTGAGATCCCTGTTCTTTCACACACACAATCTAAGATCATGTCTGTCTCCATAGGCAAAGTTCCAGCAAAGAGTGGCTCAGCCGCCGGCACTGACGACCCTGGCCACGCAGAAGCCTGACTGTCTTGCTGTCCGGTGTCTGCCTGGAGTAAGGACCACCATGTTGATTTGGGTCCAAACTTGGCTAAGGCCCTAGGAGGTAAATCCCTGGGGATTAATGCAGTCTGTGGCCGGGGTGAGCCCCTGTGGGTGGCTGCACTCGCAGCATGGGATGAGCCCTTGCAGGTTGAGCCAATCTCTGAGTGGAGTGAGACCCCAAGCAAGGGTTCAGTCTGGGTTGATGCATCCTTTGGGACAGACAAATAGCTGCTAGTGCATCTGGTCTGTGGATGGAATGAGGTCCTGGAAATCACTTTGGACTCTGGATGGAGTGAGCCCCTGCGAATCGATTCCATCTCTTGGTGCAGTGTGCACCTGTAGCTTGACTCACTCTCTGGATGGAGAGAGCCCCTGTGGGTCCCTTCGGCGTTGTGATGGGGAGAGCCTCTGTAGGTCCCTTTGGTGTTGGGATGGGGAAAGTCCCTGTGGGTCACTTCGGGATCAGGATGGGGAAAGTCCCTGTGGGTCCCTTCAGTGTCAGGATGGGAAGAGCCCCTGCGGGTCCCTTCAGTGTCGGGATAGGGAGAGCCCCTGCGGGTCCCTTCGGTCCTTGGCTGAAAGGAGACTGCATAGATGGGTTCGGTCTGAGTTGATTGGTCCTTTGGGTTGAGGATGGTTCTGCGAGCACGTTTGGTCTGTGGCTGAGGTGAGTCCTTGCTGGCTGAAGCAGCCTCTGGGCTCCTGGGGATTGATCCTGTCTGTAAGGATTCACTCTTTGGGAGGGCAGGAGGCCTGTAAACGTGTCTGGCATCCAGTGTCGAGGTTCCATGGTTCAGTTCAGTCTCTGGCAGGTGACTAGCTCTCTGGTGTGGTTCCACCCTCTGGGCACTGAGGCCCTGCTGCTCAGTTACCAGCAAGTGGCTACCTGTCACTGACAACTTCCCTTGCTGGACCGAACATTTGCCACTTCTCAGTTCCATTACTGTCTGTGGGGCGGTGCTTCGGGGGATCTCGCTCCCTCGCTGCAGCAAGACGCTTTGCAGGAGATCATGCCCTTGCTGGGGGAAGACACTGCGCAAGAGCTCACTCTCTCGCTGGGGCACGCCGCTTCGAGGTGGGGCGCTCCCCCTACGGAGCAGGAAGCCTTGGCAGAGCTCATTTCCTCGCTGGGATGAAGCACTTAGGGGAGGCTCACTCTCTCGTCGGAGCAGGATGCCTTGGGAGAGTTCTCCTGCTCGCTGGGGCGAGGCGCTTCGGGGGGTCTCGCTGCCCCGCTGGGGCGAGGCGCTTCGGGGGATCTCGCTGCCCCGCTGGGACGAGGCACTTTGGGGGGTCTCACTCCCTCGCTGGGGCGAGGCGCTTCGGGGGATCTCGCTGCCCTGCTGGGACGAGGCACTTTGGGGGCTCTTGCTGCCCTGCTGGGGTGAGGCGCTTCGGGGGGTCTCACTGCCCCGCTGGGGTGAGGCGCTTCGGGGGGTCTCACTGCCCCGCTGGGGTGAGGCGCTTTGGGGGGTCTCGCTGCCCCGCTGGGACGAGGCGCTTTGGGGGGTCTCGCTGCCCCGCTGGGACGAGGCGCTTTGGGGGGTCTCGCTGCCCCGCTGGGGCGAGGCGCTTCGGGGAGGTGCACTTGCTTGTCGGAGCAAGACACCTTGGCAGCGCTCATTCCCCTGCAGAAGTGAGGTGGTTCGTGGGGGCGCACTCCCTTGTTGAAGCAGGATGCCTTGGAGGAGCCCTGGGATCTTGCTCGCTCGCTGGGGTGAGGCAGTCCGGGGGAACTTTGCTGCTGGCTGACCTAAACTATATCCTTTCTGAGTAGAATCCATAATCTGTTGCCTTGAAAGCTGGCCGTCCTGCAGGGTGAATAAGCACCATCTGTTAAGAAATTAGGATTTTTGACTTCCACAAAAAACTTGTTTTGCTGGGAGCTGTTCAATCATCAGTTCCCTTAGCTATGAGCCAGCCTAGCAATGTCATAAATAAGTGATGTCATCAGTTTCTTTGTGACATCACTCCAGTTGCAGGTCATGTTGGCAGCCATCTTTTTTTCTTTTTTTCCTATTTACTTTTTATTAATGTTTTTAAAACATATATAGAAAAACAAACATTATAAAATATACCTAAACTTCTCATAATACATCAACTCCTTCTAATATATTAACCATCTGCTACCTAACTTTAGCTATACTTTAAACATTTAATTACATATAATATGAAAGGTTAAAATATAAATCAATTATCTGTATTACACAACTTACAAACAAACACATTTTGTTTAAAAAAATCTGACTAGTTAAAGAAAAATTGTTTAAAAAGACTAGAAGCAAAATTCAGAAGAGGTGGATCCAGATGGTAAGGGACGGAAGTGGATAGAGAAGAGAGTGAGGTGAGGGGGGACCATGCATTTCATAGGATCATTCAGATATTTCTAGAAAAGCATTCCATATCTCTGAGAATTTTTCTTGGGTGTTTCTGTTATGGTATACAATTCTTTCCATTGCGGCCAAACTTACAATGTTTGAGCCAATAGGGTTGTTCTTATGTTCAGGCTCTCACCAGCCTTGGCTATATTGCAGGGTGACACCAAGTCTTAGATTTCCCCCCAGAAATGTATGGCCTGTACGGCGCAGCTCTCTCCTGGACAACACAAGTTATATAAAGTCTGTTATTTCTTTAATAGAAATAATACACACACAACTTGCCACCCCAAATGGAGTTTCCCAGACACTTCAATTTAAACACACTGGATTATGTCAAAAAACAAACAAACAAACAAGTTTATTAACTACAAAGGGATAGATTTTAAGTGAGTACATAAGAACATAAGAATGGCCATACTGGGTCAGACCGATGGTCCATTTAGCTCAGTATCCTGTCTTCCGGCAGTGGCCAATGCCAGGTGCCCCAGAGGGAATGAGTAGAACAGGTCATCATCAAGCGATCCATCCCCTGTCGCCCATTTCCAGCTTCTGGCAAAGAGAGGCTAGGGACACCATCCCTGCCCATCCTGGCTAATAGCCATTGATGGACCTGTCCTCCATGAATTTATCTAGTTCTTTTTTGAACCCTGTTATAGTCTTGGCCTTCACAACATCCTTTGGCATAGAGTTCCACAGGCTGATTGTGTGTTGTGTGAAGAAATACTTCCTTGTGTTTGTTTTAAACCTGCTACCCATTAATTTCATTGGGTGACCCTTGGTTCTTCTGTTATGAGAAGGAGCAAATACTTCCTTACTTACATTCTCCACGTCAGGCATGGTTTTATAGCCCTGTATCATATCCCCCCTTATTTGTTTCTTTTCTAAGATGAAAACTCCCAGTTTTATTAATCTCTCCTCATATGGAAGCTGCTCCATACCCTTTATCATTTTTGTTGCCCTTTTCTGTAACTTTTCCAATTCCAATATAACTTTTCTGAGATGGGGTGACCTCATCTGCACACAGTATTCAAAATGTGGGCATAACATAGATTTACATAGAGGCAATATTATATTTTCTGTCTTATTATCTATCCCTTTTTTAACGATTCCCAGCATTGTTAGCTTTTTTGACTCCTGCTGCACATTGAGTGGATGTTTTCAGAGGACTATCGACAATGACTCCAAGATCTTTCTTGAGTGGTAACAGCCAATTTAGATCCCATCATTTTATATGTATAGCTGGGATTATGTTTTCCAATGTGCATTACTTTGCATTTAGCTACATTGAATTTCGTCTGCCATTTTGTAGCCCAGTCACCCAGTTTTGTGAGATCCCTTTGTAACTCTTCGCAGTCTGCTTAACTATCTTGAGTAGTTTTGTATCATCTGCAAATTTTGCCACCTCACTGTTTACCCCCTTTTCCAGATCATTTATGAATAAGTTGAATAGTGCTGGTTCCAGTACAGACCCCTGAGGACTCCATTATTTACCTCTCTCCATTGTGAAAACTGACTATTTATTCCTACCTGTTAGAGGGCTTTCTCTTTACCCTCTCCCCTGGTTCTTGTCATGCAGACAGCGAGCAAATGACCAGAAGTCCAAAGTGCAGACAATGTGATGTAATGGGGTATAGTCCAAACCAGCTTAACGACTTAGTATTCACTGGTTCGATTGTTCACAGCAATGAGTTCCACAGATCCATTTTTGCATCAAAGTCCTGAAGTACATGGCAGCATGTAAATATGTGTAATTGTACTAGATGCAGGTGCACTTATACTCCCAAGTGTTGTATTGCAGAATTGTGTACATTCCCAGCAGAATACCCCATATCCCATATATATCACACCCAATTGTCCACTGCTGGCAACAGGCCATTGAGTCTGCTTCTCCATGCCTATTGAGGAGGGGCACATCCAAACATTTTCTCTGGACAAACAATTACTTAACTGAATTATTGTTCAATTTACACCATTCCATCCTCCCCATCTATCCCCCAGTGGTTCCCACTGAGCTCCTCCCTTTCTTAGTGTCGCCATAGGGCTCATGGGGACCACCTTAGCTGCCGTCCCGTTCCAAGATACCACGGTAACTATTACACAGGTGCTAACCCCACAGGTTGGGGATTTTATTTTCCATACGGAAGGGTATGTCTTTGCAAATGTGGATAAATATGGGCTAGCTTCACCTCCCACCAGGTTAACCTTCTGAAGCCATCTCCTGCCACATCAAAAGCTCTCCTGTCCATTGAGTTAACAGCAGGTTTACCTCTGCTGCCCTTTCCCACCCGGTTGCGAGTGCAGACAGCTGCTATGCCAGTAGTTCATTGATTTGCTGCTGCGTACATTCTGGCTTATCAGTTGCTTAGTTACCTAACTGTACCCCAAATTTCATACACCCAACCCTGTGTTTTCTGCTGCCCATAAATCCCTTTTTTGGTAATGATTCCATGTACGTCCTCTCACCCACCAATTAAATTGTTGCTTTCGCCCTTCTATGTATGTACTGCAGTTGGGGTGTACTCAGTCCACCCACCATTCTCTGGGGTGTACCACCCATATTATGGACTGGAAAGTGCTCGTTGCACCCACTCCCACAGTGGCTCCCACATGTTTGCCTGTTGTGGGGTATTCCCGGCCCCAGGCTGTGGCCAGTTTAGATCAGGATTCTTCCAGCTTGGCATCCATACTACCTGAAGGGTTACATTCTGCAAAACAGTTAAATTGTCATATACCCAGCATCCCAGGGGAGACTTTATGTCCAACGAGATATGTACATAACAATTACATGTCCATGGATTTTCCTCTGAGGAGGTACCATTATGATTACACATTGTAACACCACATCCCAGTTGTGGGACCCCATACCCCAAAGATGTTTCGTACACTCTGGGAGACCATAGGGATATGTTTTTGGGCCCTCCATGACAAACCACATGCCTGGATGACTGTGTTTCCCACTGTCATTGATCATGGCATATCCTAAGGAATACCATGCAATATTTCCTGATAAATTTGATATTCTCCACCGGGTCGGGACCTCTGTTTCCAATCCATACATCGCCAAATTCATATGGGGGAATTAGTGGTACAGTTTTCTATGGGTATATCCTTAAAGCCCTCCTCTGCCTCATTACCACAACTTGGCAGTGTAGTATTCCACGTGTTTCCTCCTTTTGCCACTTCATATCATGGGATCTGGGTAGGATTTACAACAGCAACAATTGTGATTAGTAGCAATGAGTGTTCCATGTCAGGTTGGGGAGTCCTTGATTTTCTGTTGCAAGTTTAACTGTAAGATGCATGCAATAGAATTTATACACTCACCTTCTTAATTCCCATTTTATGCCTTTTTAACTGAGTGCAATGATCCCATTCTTGCCCTCCATTCTCTATTCCCAATAGCAGCAGGCTGGGCCCAAGCCGGTCAAGGACTAGGTAAGGGCCCCTCCATTTCGGAGCTGGGAATGGATGATGTCTTGGAATTTGGTACATCACATGATCTCCCACCATGGGTAGATCGTGCTCTCCAGGCAGGTCATACCATGCTTTGATCTTTGCTGCTCCCTGTTCATCTTGCCAGGCCACTGCCTGTTGTACCTGCCGAATGTGATCAATTAATGTTAAGACCCACTCCTGTGTTAGGCCCTGTGTGGAGACTTCCCCGGGTATTGGAGTGAGTAAATTCTCCCATCACTCCATGGGTCTTCCCATAAGAGCTTCATAGGGGGAGAACCGTGTTCCCTTTGATTCCCGGCCCCTTATCCTCATTAAGACAAAGGGCAATAGTTGTGGCCAGTTTCTCCCTCCCATTTCTACTCCCTTTTTCAGTTCACTTTTGATAGTGCAGTTCATGCGTTTCACCTGCCCCGTGCCTGTGGATGATAGGGAACAACTGTCAGAGTAGCAGCCATGTTAGTCTGTATTTGCAAAAAGAAAAGGAGTACTTGTGGCACCTTAAAGACTAACAAATTTATTTGAGCATAAGCTTTCGTGAGCTACAGCTCACTTCATCGGATGCATTCGGTGGAAAATACAGAGGGGAGATTGATATACACACACAGAGAACATGAAACAATGGGTTTTATCATACACACTGTAAGGAGAGTTATCACTTAAGATGAGCCATCACCAGCAGGAGGGGGGGTTAACATCTTGTTAACTGCTGGAAATGGCCTACCTTGCTTGTCACCATGAAAGGTTTTCCTCCTTCCCCCCCTCCTGCTGGTGATGGCTCATCTTAAGTGATCATTCTCCTTACAGTGTGTATGATAAAACCCATTGTTTCATGTTCTCTGTGTGTGTATATAAATCTCCCCACTGTATTTTCCACCGAATGCACCCGATGAAGTGAGCTGTAGCTCACGAAAGCTTATGCTCAAATAAATTTGTTAGTGTCTAAGGTGCCACAAGTACTCCTTTTCTTTTTAGGGAACAACTGTGTTATTCCAGTGCATGCTGTGAGCTCCCCATCAAGTCTGACTGGAAGGCGACCCCTGGGTCAGAGTCAATCATCTTTGAGAACCCCCAGCAAGCGAATACCTCATTTACCAGCTTTTTAGCAATCACCCGGGCAGTCTGATGCCTTGTGCCCACCTGCTGAAGGCATCTACCACCACCAGCATAAACTGGTTTTCCTTTTTATCTGGTGGTAAGGGTCCTGTGTAGTCTATTTGCATCCTTTCCCAAGGACCTTGTGGGGCTTGTCTCATTAACTTCCCCCTAAACACCTGATAAGGTGGGTTGTGCCTAGCACAGTCGTAACAGCATTCAAGGTGCGACTTCAAGTTGGCCGCCATACCCAGCCACCAGCACAATTGTTTCAGAGTCACCAAAGCCTCTTCCCACCCTGGATGTCCCCCTGCCAGGCTCCCATACACCCAGCTTAGGAAGGCTGCCCAACTATCCTGGGGGCACCGCATTACTGGTCCTTCAGCTGTGAAAACACACCAAATATCTTCCCTCAGCTCCAGCTTTGGTACATGTTTGTCCTCCAATTTTGTAATGCCCATCAATCCCAGATCAGATTCCTGCAATTTCTGAATGCAACTTCCCCGATCTGTATCCACCTCACTTCTGGTTATTACTGCTAAGGGAACACTTTGCTGTGGCTCCCATGGCCATAGGGGTGCCTTTGTTGTGGCTGGCTTTGCCTCTATATCGGCCAGGTTATTCCCTTTGCTGAGGGCCCTGCCTTTCTGTGCGCCTTTACATTTACCACATTGATTCACGTAAGAGGACGACTGAGCTTCTCTGCTTTCCTCCACCAATTGGCATTCTTAATAGTGGAGCCATCCATTGCCCTGAACTGATTGGCTGCCCACATTTTAACAGCAGGGTGGCCCCCGAAACACATAATCCGAATCCTCCACCACCCAACATTCTGCTTCTAATGTGGGGTCCATTTCACTTAAAAGTGTCAGCAAGGCTGCCAGCTCTGCTTCCTGGGCTGATCATGCTTCCCGTGAAAAGCCAATAGTGCGGGTTGTCTCTGTTCCTCTCATGCCCACAAGAGCTAATCCCACAGTTTCTGCACTTCCCCTCCCCACCACCCCGATACACACAGCTCCCATCCAGAAACCATACCAGGGCCCTGTCCTTTACCTGATTAGGATTGGCTGCCCGGATCACCTGGTGTTGGGTTGTTCCCGGGTTAGTCTCACACTGGTGTGGGGTGCCAACCAGATGTACTCCGGCTACCCAAACTGCAGGTTCTTTTCGTACTTCTGCTTTGATGTTTTTCGCTTGTAAAGTCAGCAACCATTTTACGATATGCTCCCCGCTCACTTGTCCTTGTAAAATAGAGTGCATGTTTAACAACCGGAGAGGGTCATGGTGGGACCAAACTATTACCTCCTGCATACCTGTGAGGTATTTGAATTCTCCCCCCCAATAGGTACACATCAGCACCTTCTCACACCATCTAGACTTGAGCTTCACAGTGCTTAGTCAAGAGACAAAGGCCACGGGTCGGTCCTCTGTCCCATGTACCTGCGTTAAAGCTCAACCAATAGTAGTGTCAGATACCAGAGGGTACAGGTAGAAAGGTTTCTCCCAGCCCTGGCCAAGTATTTCTTCAGTGCCTTCACTGCCTCAGTACACTCCTCTGACCATTCCCAAGTAGAGGCTCGGGTCAAGTCAAACAGAGGCCGGGCCAATTCTGCATAACTGGCCACAAAATCCCTGCAAAACCCAGTTAAACCCAAAAAGCTTTGTAAGCTTTTAACATCAGTCGGCAGCAGTAGGGCCCGTATTAACTGCACCCTTCAGCTATCAGTCTCCCTCCCCACATGGGACACTTCCACTCCTAGGTAGGTTACTTTGTCCCATTTGGACCTTTTTCCCATTGACCTTTAACCCTGCTTTTACTAAAGCCTTTAAGACCTGGTCTGTCAGTTCCTGTCCTCCTCCTCAGTGCCTGACATTAGCAGCACATCATCCACATACTATATGCACCTTGTTGAGTCCACCCCCTCCAGGGCCTGTTCCATGTACCGATGGAAGATGGCAGGGGAATCCCAGTGCCCCGGGGCAAAACTGTCCAGCAATATTGTTTGCCCTCCCCTGTGAATGCGGCCTGATACTGACATGAGGCAGCTAGTGGTAAGGACCAAAATCCATGTGCTATGTCCAAGACAGTAAAAACCCAGAACTGAGGTCCAATGTGAGCCAGCATTTCAGGGTATGCTGCCACCACTGAGGCCGGTGAATTGGCCAGAGCATTTAATGCCCTATAATTGATAGTGAGGCGCCACGTACCGCTTGGCTTTCTTACCGACCATGCAGCGCTGTTACAAGAGGATGCAACTCCTCTAATTAACCCCCTCTGCTCCAACTCCATTATGGTCACCCCAATTCTTCCACTGCCCCCCGAGGGATAGGATACTGCTTCTGTGGTGGGGGGTCTCCCCCCTCCAGCAGCACTTCCATAGATCCCTTTCCACAATCCTAATTGTCCCTAGCCCACACCGAAATGTGTTCCCACCATGTGCTGCCTTGATGGACATAATAGCTACCCTCATAAGGATGGTGTAGCCCTGTCCATCTTGTGCCTGTCCCTGCAGACACACTCAGTTAGCTAAGTTCAGTAGAAGCCCCATTTTTTGTAAATCCCCCACCCCCAGCAAATTAAGCATCTTCTTACAACCCCACATGATTTCCCCTTCTCCTCAATCTCCTTTAATCCATCCCTGCTTCAATGCCAATTGTGTCTTCCTCCCCATTACCCCCATGATAGTCACGGTCCCTTCTGTGGTTCTCCCCTGTCCCCACATAGTTAGACTGATAGCTGCTCCAGTGTCTATCAAAAATCCCTCATGGGGCCCCCTTCAATAGCCCCCTGGAGTGTAGGATGACCGGACGCATCCCATCCCAGACAAACGGTGCCCCTAGGTTTCGGTATCCCCCTCCATTCCTCCCGACCATTCAGGGAGGGGTCAGGGGTTCTGACAGCAATAACACTCCTGTCTCCTAGCAAAATTATGTGTCTGACACTGCAAGCAATCCCAATCTCCTGGTTACCGTGGCCACTCCCCTTCTGATCTGGTAAATTCCTGGGTAGCCATCTTAGCCTGAAGTCTCTGAATCTTCTGCTCTATAGTGGTCCTTTCATCCCTGACTACCCCCTGAAACCACAGCTCCTTCTTCTAGATCCTCCCCTCTGAGCTGACCCACCCCTTTGCCCCAGGTAGTGACCCCCCGGGGTGATAACATGGATTGGCTCTCCCCCCCGATGCATCTGCCTCTACACATCCACCTGTTCCAACAGCTGAGGCAGCTGGGTGGGAACAAGTTCAGGGTGCTGCAGCCGTAAGTGCCCCACAGACTGCAGATCGCTCAGCTCCAACCATTTCTCCAGCAACTCCACACTCCCACCAAATTCCGGTGCCCCCGCCCGGGGTATCACCCATGGGCTGTCCAGGGGATCCACCCAGGACCGTGCCCATGCCTGTATTCGATTAAGTGTATCCCGCCCTGTTTCCCCAGGGATTCTCTTCATCTTATTCATCCCTGCCATACGAGAGTACACCCTGAACAGCAGTTTTGCCACCTGCCCCGGAATCAGAAATGTATTTCTGAACCCTGCCACCTCAATGCCCAGTGTGCCCTATCCCAATAGACTGTGCCATATGGCTACCTGGTCCTCACAAGTTAAATCCTCCATCTCTCTGCCCATCTCCACAAGCCACAGCACAAACTGATCCCAATCATCCCGGGGCATCTTCTCCAGGTGACTCAGCAATGCACCCCGGTCCTTTAGGGATAAGGGGTGAATTTCCACCTGGACTACTCTTTGTGTAGCCAGTTCCTCCCCGCAACCACCATCGGGGGCCACCAGATCATACCTAGAACTATTTATTTGGAACTCCCAAAAGTGTAAGTAGGTCAGGAATGTTTAGAAAGACACAATTAGGGTTATTTCTGTTTATTTCTTATGGCTAATGGAGTCCTCTGTGCTAACTCCAGAAGTTTTTGTTTGCTTGTAACCTTTAAGCTGAACCCCCACGAAAGCTATTTTGGGTGCTTAATTTTTGGAATTGCTCCTTTAAAATCTAGCAAAAGCCTAAGTTCCAAATCTATTTTCTTTCTTTTTTGTTTTTAATAAATTTTACCTTTTTTAAGAACAGGATTGGATTTTTGTGTCCCTAAGAAGTTTGTAAAAAGAAAAGGAGTACTTGTGGCACCTTAGAGACTAACAAATTTATTAGAGCATAAGCTTTCGTGAGCTACAGCTCACTTGCATCCGATGAAGTGAGCTGTAGCTCACGAAAGCTTATGCTCTAATAAATTTGTTAGTCTCTAAGGTGCCACAAGTACTCCTTTTCTTTTTGCAAATACAGACTAACACGGCTGCTACTCTGAAACCTAAGAAGTTTGTGCACATGTTGTTTAATTAGCTGGTGCCAACAGCTAATTTTCTTTGTTTTCTTTCTCTGTGTGTGGGGGGGGGCAGAGGGCAGCAGGAAAGTGTTAGGAGGGAGCCTCATTCCCTGTAAAGGGAAGAAAATTTGCTATAAATTAATTAAAGCATCTGAAGCCAATTAAAGCGCCTGAAGCCAAATAGCACCAGAAGCTAGTCACATGATAACCCCCCCCTGCTTCAATCAGACAAGAGGAGGTGTTGAAGCAGAGTGAATTGGTGTTGGAGCAGAGAGCTGTTTGGAGGGAAGCAGAGGAGAGTTTAGAGAAATGCTGTGGTATGCTAAGAAGATCAAGACCCTAGGTAAAGGGACACCTGGTTTGTGCAGAGGGAGGGCAGGAAGCCCCACAAGCTGAAGAGAAGAAAAGGGAGGTAGCCCAGGGGAAGGAACTGCTAGTTCAAGTGGTTTACTGCTATCCCTGGGCTGGGACCCAGACTAGAGGGTGGGCCAGGGTCCCTCCCTCTCCACTCCCCTCCACTGATGTGATTGGAATAAGAGACTTGGTGGGATAACTTACATGACTGGAGTACTGTCATTGATGGGTATAAACTATTCAGGCAGGGCAGAAAAAGTGGGGGAGTTGCATTGTATGTAAGGGAGCAGTATGACTACTCAGAGCTCAAGTATGAAACTGCAGAAAAACCTGAGAGTCTCTGGATTAAGCTTAGAAGTGTAAGCAACAAGGGTGATGTTGTGGTGGGAGTCTGCTATAGACCACCGGACCAGGAGGATGAGGTGGATGAGGCTTTCTTCCGGCAACTCACGGAAGTTACTAGATCGCAGGCCCAGGTTCTCATGGGAGACTTCAATCACCCTGATATCTGCTGGGAGAGCAATACAGTGGTGCACAGACAATCCAGGAAGTTTTTGGAAAGTGTAGGGGACAATTTCCTGGTGCAAGTGCTGGAGGAACCAACTAGGGGCAGAGCTCTTCTTGACCTGCTGCTCACAAACCGGGAAGAATTAGTAGGGGAAGCAAAAGTGGATGGGAACCTGGGAAGCAGTGACCATGAAATGATCAAGTTTAGGATCCTGTCACAGGGAAGAAAGGAGAGCAGCAGAATACGGACCCTGGACTTCAGAAAAGCAGACTTTGACTCCCTCAGGGAACTGATGGGCAGGATCCCCTGTGAGAATAACAGGAGGGGGAAAGGAGTCCAGGAGAGTTGGCTGTATTTTAAAGAATCCTTATTGAGGTTATAGAGACAAACCATCCCAATGTGTAGAAAGAATAGCAAATATGACAGGCGACCAGCTTGGCTTAACTGTGAAATCCTTGCTGATCTTAAACACAAAAAAGAAGCTTACAAGAAGTGGAAGATTGGACAAATGACCAGGGAAGAGTATAAAAATATTGTTTGAATATGCAGGAGTGAAATCAGGAAGGCCAAATCACACCTGGAGTTGCAGCTAGCAAGAGATGTTAAGAATAACAAGAAGGGTTTCTTCAGGTATGTTAGCAACAAGAAGAAAGTCAAGGAAAGTGTGGGCCCCTTACTGAATGAGGGAGGCAACCTAGTGACAGAGGATGTGGAATAAGCTCATGTACTCAATGCTTTTTTTGGCTCTGTCTTCACAAACAAGATCAGCTCCCAGACTACTGTACTGGGCAGCACAGCAGGGGAAGGAGGTGACCAGCCCTCTGTGGAGAAAGAAGTGGTTTGGGACTATTTAGAAAAGCTGGATGAGCACAAGTCCATGGGGCCGGATTCGCTGCATCCAAGAGTGCTAAAGGAGTTGGCGGATGTGATTGCAGAGCCATTGGCCATTATCTTTGAAAACTCATGGCGATTGGGGGAAGTCCTGGACGACTGGAAAAAGGCTAATGTAGTGCCCATCTTTAAAAAATGGAAGGAGGAGAAGCCTGGGAACTACAGACCAGTCAGCCTCACCTCAGTCCCTGGAAAAATCATGGAGCAGGTCTTCAAGGAATCAATTCTGAAGCACTTAGAGGAGAGGAAAGTGATCAGGAACAGTCAGCATGGATTCACCAAGGGCAAGTCATGCCTGACTAATCTAATTGCCTTCTATGACGAGATAACTGGCTCTGTGGATGAGGGGAAAGCAGTGGATGTGTTGTTGCTTGACTTTAGCAAAGCTTTTGATATGGTGTCCCATAGTATTCTTGCCAGCAAGTTAAAGAAGTATGGGCTGGATGAATGAACTATAAGGTGAATAGAAAGTTGGCTAGATTGTCGGGCTCAACGGGTAGTGATCAATGGCTCCATGTCTAGTTGGCAGCCGGTATCAAGTGGAGTGCCCCAAGGATCAGTCCTGGGGCCAGTTTTCTTCAATATCTTCATTAATGATCTGGAGGATGGTATGGATTGCACCCTCAGCAAGTTTGCAGATGACACTAAACTGGGAGAAGAGGTAGATTGGGCCAAAAGAAATCTGAGGTTCAACAAGGACAAGTGCAGAGTCCTGCACTTAAGACGGAAGAATCCCATGCATCGCTGCAGACTAGGGACTGAATGGCTAGGCAGTAGTTCTGCAGAAAAGGACTAGGGGCTATAGTGGATGAGAAGCTGGATATGAGTCAACAGTGTGCCCTTGTTGCCAAGAAGGCCAATGATATTTTGGGATATATAAGTAGGGGCATTGCCAGCAGATCGAGGGACGTGATCGTTCCCCTCTATTTGACATTGGTGAGGCATCATCCGGAGTACTTTGTCCAGTTTTTGGGCCCCACACTACAAGAAAGATGTGGAAAAATTGGAGAGTCCAGGGGAGGGCAACAAAAAATTATTAGAGGATTGGAACACATGACTTATGGGAAGAGGCTGAGGGAACTGGGATTGTTTAGTCTGTGGAAGAGAAGAATGAGGGGGGATTTGATAGCTGCTTTCAACTACCTGAAAGGGGGTTCCAAAGAGGATGGATCTAGACTGTTCTCAGTGGTAGGAGATGACAGAATGAGGAGTAATGGTCTCAAGTTGCAGTGCAGGAGGTTTAGGTTGGATATTAGGAAAAACTTTTTCACTAGGAGGGTTGTGAAGCACTGGAATGCGTTACCTAGGGAGGTGGTGGAATCTCCTTCCTTAGAAGTTTTTAAGGTCAGGCTTGACAAAGCCCTGGCTGGGATGATTTAGTTGGGGTTGGTCCTGCTTTGAGCAGGGGGTTGGACTAGATGACCTCCTGAGGTCCCTTCCAACCCTGATATTCTATGATTTTAGGACACGAGTGGGGCAGTTAATAGACCAGTTCAGGGGCAAGAAATGGTGTCCTGAATCCTTCTCTCCCCCCCCCCCCACCCCAGAAGAAAGAGTGTGAGATCCATCATAATAGTGCTGTCAATTTGCCAGTGTGTGTATGTGAAAGGGCTTGAGGGTACCCCACAGGGAGGAATTCCCAAGTGCTCCTTCCTGGGTTCAAGGGGGGGGGTTTCCATTTGGGTGGTGACAGCGTTTACCAAGCCAAGGTCAGAGAAGCTGTAATCTTGGGAGCTTAATACAAGGCTTAGAGTCCTTGCGGGCCCCACCTTCTGCACTCGAAGTGCCAGCATAGGGAATCCACCTTGACATGGTGGCAGAGCAGTGGGATAGTTTTGAACCAGAAGTACAGACCTCAGGATTTTAAAAGGACACGTTTTTCCTTCTGGCTGCTTGAAAGCCAGGGAGTTTTTTTTTTTTTCTTTCTTTGCTGCCTGCAGCGGCAGGCCCTCAAAGGGATCGGCCTGCAAAGCTAGGCCGTCCAACAAGCTGTCTGTTTGTTCTTTTCTATCTTTGTGGCAACGAAGTAGCTAGGCTAGAGTAGGGCAGCCTGTGCATGTGGTTGTGGTTGGGCAGCAAAACCTTAGAAAAAACAGTCTTCCCAAAGTAGCACACAGAGATTTCCCTACCCCCACCGTGAATTTCCCCAACATGCACCCCCGCCCCAGTTTTGTGAACTAGTTGCATGCAGTGTTGCCAATTTAGTAATTGTTTGGACATTTGAATTGAAATTGAAACATTAATACATGCACATTTTCTCATACACTTTAAAGTATCTGAAAAAGTGTAATAGATTTGAAAAGTAAGAACACAGAGTAGCTTCCTTGTATAGCTGTTTTTTATGATCATGTCAGTGCATTCATTTCTGTGATGGTGGCGAACCTAATACTTTCAAATGATGATTTGTAAGCAAAGTCTAAATGAGCTCTCCCTGACAGCTAGTGATGAGCTGGAGGCTGTGGGGAAAGGCTTCAGGACCAGATTGTATTTACATTCATGCCTAATCTACCTAGATGGGCAATTTACAGCTCTGGCTGTAAATTGCTGGCTAAGTGATAGATTTTAGCTGGGGTTGGACTACAAATCACTTGAATGCGAGGGAATGAAATGTTGTTGTTGTTTGAGTAAAGGGCAGTAGAACTGTACTTAGCTTGTGCTGATTGAAGACATCAAGAGAGTGGGTGGGGACAGATGTTTTGCTTGATGGTCTCCCTGAGTCACAAGTACTATTTGACCTGCCCCCCTCCACTGTTTTAAAGACAGAGCTGATTAGGCTCCATAGATAGTCTGTTTCAAGTGACCACTACAGCTGCAATCATTGATGATCAGGTCTAAGTGCTTAGACGTGCTGTGGGACAGTGTTTCTGTGGAAGAGACAGCCCAATCCGCACTAGCAGCGAGGTTACCCCACTGAGAGCTGAAATCACTGAGAGCTGGTAGAACCTCAAGAGACCAACTTGCAGAGGTCACAGTGGCAAGTGGCAGCAGAAGGTGACTGCGCAGAGCCATTGGCAACAGAGATGGAGTGAACAGTGGCACAACAAACAGTGGCCAGAGCAAACAATGAGCAGCTAGAGGAACAAGCAAGGTGCCTTCTTG
Source organism: Dermochelys coriacea (assembly GCF_009764565.3). Lineage (NCBI taxonomy): Eukaryota > Metazoa > Chordata > Testudines > Dermochelyidae > Dermochelys > Dermochelys coriacea. Next base: position 24,572,934 of record NC_050084.1, on the reverse strand, counting down.
CCCCACACCTGGGAGGTGAACTCATGTGAAAGCACCTCTGAACTCTGAGTCTCCACTGACCAAGGACAACACCAGTGAGCATTAATGAGGCTGTTAAGAATGCTGGAGACACAACATAGTTCATGCGAGCAAACATGGCTGTAGCATCATCCTTTCTATTTAAGCAAGAGATACCACACACTGGAGGCCAATGTTAAATGCATTGTCACTTGTTCATCCTGAAGTTGAACACTTGTTCTGAACAAGACCAGCAAATGCTCACTATCTTTCTGCAAGAAACTCAACTGACTGGCTAGAAACATGTGGTTCAACAGTGAAAGACAACAGTTTCAAAAAATGTGCATACATGGCTAAGGAATGCACCAATGCAAATAGGCGTCAAGTATTAAGTCATTGTGTATGTTATCTTGATGTCGGGGTAGGCCAGTAGACGCATTTCTAGATGTTCAAGTTATAGAAGACGCATCGGCTGCATCTGTGACAACCCACATCTTAGTTAAATGCTTGTCAATTGGATCCCAAACAGATGGCTGCTTGTGCATTTGATGGAGCTGCAAACTTCTCTGGAAGACATGGTGGAGTACAAGCTTTGCTCAGAGAAAAGTGTAACCCTAATCTCTCCTATACACACTACAGAGGCCATCTCCTCCAACTAGTATGAGCTGCAGACTCTTCAAAAGACATTTAAAAAGCTATAAATTTAATGTCTTCATTATATTCTTTTTTCAGCAAGAGTCCAAAAAGACTCTCTCTTGGAAAATATAGAAGATACACTGGGACTGAAATTCAAATTAGTCCAACCTGGGAAAACCCTCTAGCTTTCTCATGAGCGATCCTTGGCTGTTGTCTTAAAATTACTCCAGCCATTCTTACTGGCTTTGGAAAGTATCTACCAAGATAGGATGGATCTAAGTACTGAGTCTGGTGGATTATTTTTGCTACTACGTTCAGAGAAGACTATTGCCATTCTCTCTTGTAAGTCTGTTGAAACCACTTGGGTCATTAAACAATCCCATCCAGGCATCTGCTACAACAGATGGATCTTAGTCCAGCACAGCTTGTCCAGAAGCTACATTTGGATCAATCAGAGATCTATCCATTGGAAAAAGTACTGGAAGAAGTGAAGACTTTAGTCAAGAAGTTGACTAATGAAGGCCTTAAGTGAAGAGGAGAAGACGTATGTGTTAAGACAACTGAAAATACACAGACTTGATTCTTACAAACCTACAGCAGCGACTTCTAGATTCTACTCAACCTCTACATAGCTTTTACAGATCCCTGTCCTAGAAAACACCAACAGTTGAATGGAGTGAGGCACTGTCAAGGTTCCTTCCCCATTCTGAACTCTAGGGTACAGATGTGGGGACCCACATGAAAGACCCCCTAAGCTTATTCTTACCAGCTTAGGTTAAAAACTTCCCCAAGGTACAAACTTTGCCTTGTCCTTGAACAGTGTGCTGCCACCACCAAGCGTTTTAAACAAAACAGGGAAAGAGACCACTTGGAGACTTCTTCCCCTCCAAGCCCTACACCCCCTTGCCTGGGGAAGGCTTGATGATGATCCTCACCAGTTTGTACAGGTGAACACAGACCCAAACCCTTGGATCTTAAAGAACAATGAAAAATCAATCCGGTTCTTAAAAGAAGAATTTTAATTAAAGAAAAGGTAAAAGAATCACTTCCATAAAATCAGGATGGAAAATGCTTTACAGGGTATTCAGATTCAAAATGCAGAGGATCCCCCTCTGGGCAAAACCTTAGTTACAGAAAACAGGATTAAACCTCCCTCTTAACGCAGGGAAAATTCACATAACAAAAGATGAAACCAATCCACTTGCCTGGCTTACCTATAGTGGTTGCAATATTGGAGACTTGAATTAGGATGGGTTGGAGAAAATGGATTTCTGTCTGGCCTCTCTCAGTCCCAAAAGAGAACCAACAAAGAGCACAAACAAAAGCTTCCCCCCCCCCCCCAAGATTTGAAAGTATCTTGTTCCCTTATTGGTCATTTGGGTCAGGTGCCAGCCAGGTTAGCTGAGCTTCTTAATCTTTTACAGGTAACAGGATGTTGCCTTTGGCCAGGAGGGATTTTATAGCACTGTATACAGAAAGGTGGTTACTCTTCCCTTTATATTTTACAGGCACTACCAGCAATGGGGTTGCCATGTGCTCAGGACAGAATTTGAACACAGTGGAATATCGTATGACAAATGAATGTAGATTTGACTTCAACTTTATCATCACTAGTGGCTCTACCCAATCTTTGTGCTCTCTTTCCAGGGATGAAAGAAATGGGAATTAATCTCTTTCTACTCCCAGTAACAACCACTACAGCTGAGTGTTCTCTTTTTTCATCACTGAATAGAATTTTGTGTTCTGAAAAAGTCATCTTCTGCCTGATCATGTGAATGAACTAATGAGCATATCAATTGAAGGAATGGAAGTACTGAACACACGAGAAGCCACCAAAGATGAACACACTGCATTCAAGAAGCTCATTAACAGAGTTGTGCAAAATTATAATGAGAAACCAAGAAGGATGGTGATGTAGTGCTTCATAGTAGGCTTCATAGAAGCCAACTTTAATTTGTGTGATTTTAAAACATGAGTTAAATCCAATAAAATGGTCATGAAACATTTTTCAGTTTTTACTGTGGTGCCATACAGCCCACCTTCACCCTCATGATCTCACCCCTCATTGGCCCTGACCCAACTCCCATGTAAATTCAAACACCTCCCCCCACCCCCATTTCAATTCCTGGGGAGAACACTGGCAGCACATCATGGAGAAGACAGACCCAATACAAGCCCAGACATCCAGCTCCATGACGGAAATGAAGGGAGGGGATGGGGGGAAAGGGTCAGTCCACCCCAACTGAGATCCTGGTGTCAAGATGGAGGGATGCCCTTAACCAACGGTGAGTTCTAACTGAGGCAGAAAGGAATTCATACCTAGAGAGGAAGTGCTTGGAAGCAGAGGACAAGCACTTGGAGGTGGAAGTGGAGGAGAGAAGAGCGGCAAAGCGCTTGGAGGCAAAAATGCAGGCAAAGCACTTGGAGGCGAAGTTAGAGCTGAAGCCGTTACAGCTGGAAAGGGCTAACCTAGGTCCAGCAGATAACCCTAACAGTCCTTCTCCAGGTACTGCTCCCCATTCCAAGAAATTCCCTACATACAAGGTAGGTGGTGATACAGAGGACATTTCAGAAAATTTTGAAAGGGCCTGCCTTGGGTACAGCATCTCTACAGACTAATACATGGTGGAGCTGAGGCCGCAGCTCAGGGGACCCTTAGCAGAGGTGGCTGCTGAAATGCCTAAAGAACACATGATCGAGTACAAACTTTTTAAACAAGAGGCCAGAATCAGAATGGGGCTGACACCTGAGCATGCCCATTGGCAGGTCAGAGCCCTGGAAACCAGACGTGGCATCTTCCCAACACGCCCACCACATTGTGAAACATTGGGATGCTTGGATATCTGGATCAAGCATTAAATCTCTGGAAGATCTGTCTCTCCTAATGCAAATGGAGCAGTTCTTAGAGGGTGTTCCTGAGGAAATAGAAAGGTACATCCTAGATGGGAAGCCCCAAACTGTAATGGGGGGGTGGGGGAGATCAGAACCAAATGGGCGGGGGTGGTGGAGAAAAAAGCTAGTAGCAGTTGGTGGGCATACCAGAAGGGGCAACCCGAGATGACACCCCACTATTGGCATCAGCCAAAATCCCACCTCACAAGGAGGAGCCCTCCACACAGCTAGGGAGACCCCAGATGCCCTCCTCCACCACCCCACTCTTCAAACACCCACCTTGCCCCAGCCTATGGTCAGCTGGGCAATCCTTTAAATGTAATGAGCTGGGGCATGTAAAGGCAAACTAATCCAAGAGCACCAGCCGACTGCGGCTCATAACCCCGAAGTCCCACCAAGAGCCTTTAGGCCGAGATGCCTTGCAAATACCCCCAGAGTGAAGAGAAACTGAGTGGGTCGGATGAAGATTATTGCGTGGAGAGATACTGGAGCACAGGTGTCAGCTATCCAACAATACCTGGTGGACCCCAAATTCATCGACAATGCAACTCTTTAAGACCAACTCTTTTGCCTTTCCTATAGGCAGGTTGCCTGTCCAGTACAAGGACTGGTCAGGAATATGGACTTTTGCAGTCTATGATTATCCCATGCCCATGCTGCTGGGAGAAGACTTAGCCAACCATGTGAGGCTAACAAAAAGGATGGGGATGGTCACCCACAGCCAGGCTAAACAGGTGGCAACACCTAACTCCATTCCTGAGCTTCCTACAGGGACCCAGCCGGAGGTGGTGGAACCCAACCCCAAACCAAAGTCTATGGCAGCAATTGTAGATCCAGTTCCTGGGACCCAGCCAGAACTAGCCCAAGAATCGAAACTGGCGGAGCAGTCTGCACCAGCGCCCGTGCTTGCAACCCCACCAGAGTCAGGTGAGCCAGCACCACAGAGCTTGCACCTGCAGCAGCAGCTTTAACTGGTGCAAGAGGATCAACTGGAGCCTAAAATACCACCTAGTGCACCAGTGGAGAGCAGTTCAGTCAACAGAGCATCACGTGCATCCCATCACCTGCTTCCAGTGGGACCAAGCTCAAGTCCACAACCCAGAGAGGAAGTAATGTCTTCAGCATCAAGGGAGCAGTTCCGTGCAGAGCAGGAAGTGGATGAAAGACTCAAGGGAGCTTGGACAGCAGCATAGAGTGAGCACCACCTCTCAGCTCTTCTAATAAGTCCAGGTTTGTTGTAGAAGAACTTTTTTTTTATATAAGGAGACCCTTTCTGGTGGACACAAGAGGACTGGCATCCTCAGACAGCTGGCAGTTCCAATTAAGTATAGGGAAAAGCAATTAAGCTTAGCTCACGATCACCCTAGTGGCCATGTTGGGGTGAACAGGACCAAAGACCATTTAGGGAAGCCATTCCACTGGGAGGGGATGGGCAAGGACATTTCTACCTATGTCCAGTGTTGTGAGGTGTGCCAGAGGGTGGGAAAGCCCCAAGACCAGGTGAGGACTCCTCTTCAGCCACTCCCCATAACTGAAGTTCCATTTTGGCATGAATCTGTGGATATTCTGGGTCCTTTCCCTAAGAAGACACCCAGAGGAAATCTGTACCTACTGACTCTTATGGATTTTGCCACCCAATGTGCGGTAGCTCTAAGCAACACCAGGGCTAAAAGCGTGAGCCAGGCATTGACAGACATTTTTGCCAGGGTAGGTTGGCTCTCCAACATCCTTACAGATTTGGGAAGTAACTTTCTGTCAGGGACCATAAGTCTTTGGGTGAACCACTTGGTTGTCACCCCTTACCATTGCCAAACAAATGGCCTAGTGGAGAAGTTTAATGGGACTTTGGGGGCCATGATATTTAAATTCAGGAATGAGCACACCAATGATTGGGATCTAGTGTTGTCTTGAGCAGTGCAAGATGGTATATTCCTGAGGTACAAGGCTGGGAGCTGGGGGGATTTGGCTGATGCCTTTCCCTGTATGATTTATGCGCAGCTCTGGGCGCATTCATGCAATATAGCTGGATGTGGGTGTGACGATGCACTCCATACATTTTATGGAAATATGCTTATGTGTGAACATGATGTAATTAGAATATACTTTATGCAAAAGGTCTCTTGTAAGGCATCATAACAAAGGTTATAACCTACTGAATATATTCCTATTTGTATGCATGTATTATTCTTGTATCTGAAGCTAGAAATATTAAGTATAACTCGGGTCCTATTGTAATTACGCAAAGTGTGGGCCATTAATGGTGGTTAGAATCTTGATAGCTCCTATTGACTAGGACAATTGGTGGTAAATGGTTTATTTATCTGCAAACCTTCCTGTGTGTGTGTGGGCCAACCCAGGAAGAATGGAGACTGGGAATCTTACAGTAACATGTGACCATGTCACATGATACTGGAATCCATCTTAATCCTTGTACTTTTCCACTGATGAGGCAGGGATAGGGACAAGCACAGACAAAAGATTCTGGCCTTGTGCCAGAGCTATAAAAGGGGGTGGAGCAGGACAAAGGGGGCTGACACTCATGAGAACCCCTGTTTACCACCTAAGATGTCTGCTCGAACTAATAAGGACTGTACCAGGGGGAAAGGATTGGGCCCAGACTGGGAAGTAGTACAGTTTGTGAAAGAAGCTTATTGGAACATGCCTGAGGGTGACATTTACCTGTAATCAGTTTCTTAATGTATTAGGTTTAGATTTGTGTTTCTTGCTTTATTTTGTTGGTGACTTACTTTGTTCTGTCTGTTATTACTTGAAACCACTTAAATCCTATTTATTATACTTAATAAAATCACTTTTGTTTATTAATAAACCCAGAATAAGTGATTAATACCTGGGTGAGCAAACAGCTGTGCATATCTCTCTATCAGTGTGATAGAGGGTGGACAATTTATGAATTTACCCTGTATAAGCTGTATAAGTGTCTGGGTGCTGGAGAAGGGTAACCTGCTGAGCTGTCTAAAGTTAACCTTGCAGCTTTAGGGGCTTGGACCAGACTCTGGGTCTGTGTTACAGCAGGCTAGCATGTCTGGCTCAACCAGACAGGGTTCTGGAAGTCCCAAGGTGGCAGGGAAAATGGGCTCAGAAGCAACTTCAGCACATCAGGTGACAGTCTCAAGGGGGTCTCTGACCAAACCCATCACAATGGGTCTCCACATGCGGTTGTGCTAAGTGATCACAGTGCCTGAGGGGTTTGCTGCTTGTCACTAGCAAAGCATTGTGACAGCCCAGGGATACAGCAGGAGGTACAGCAGACCCATAGTTCCTGGCTGCACTCCGGGAATCCTGTCACACTTATAACTTCACATAGTGTTGCCACACATTTTATGAGGACTACACTGATCAGGAAATTGAGTTTTCAGATGATACTTCCGTGACTTTTTTTACCCCATATTCTTCACAGTGATATTACTATGATATGAGTATGGCATAGATATAAGGTATTTGATGCAAGATAAGTCATGTGAAGTGTCTTTGGAAAGGTTATGGTTTGCTGAATATGATTATCCTATTTGTATGCATGTATCATTTTTGTATCTGAAGTTATGAATATTGACTATGAATGTTGTATTTTAAAGTATCCTTATTGAGGTTGCAGGAACAAACATCCCGATGTGTAGAAAAAACAGTAAATATGGTAGGCAACCAACTTGGCTTAACAGTGAAATCCTTGCTCATTTCAAACACAAAACTCACAAGAAGTGGAAGCTTTTGACGGATGACCAGGGAGGACTATAAAAATATTGCTTGGGCATGCAGGAGTGAAATCAGGAAGGTAGAATCACAATTGGAGTTGCAACTAGCAAGAGATGTTAAGAGTAACAAGAAGGGTTTCTGCGGGTATACTTGCATCAAGAAGAAAGTCAAGGAAAGTGTGGGCCCCTTACTGAATGAGGGAGGCAACCTAATGATGACAGAGGATGTGGAAAAAGCTAATGTACTCTGTCTTCACGAACAAGGTCAGCTCCCAGACCACAGCATGGGGAGGAGGTGACCAGCCCTCTGTGGAGAAAGAAATGGTTCAGGACAATTTAGAAATGCTGGATGAGCACAAGTCCATGGGGCTGGATGCGCTGCATCCGAGAGAGCTAAAGGAGTTGGCGGATGTGATTGCAGAGCCATTGGCCATTATCTTTGAAAACTCATGGCGATCGGGGGAGGACCCAGACAACTGGAAAAAGGCTAATGTGGTGCCCATCTTTAAAAAAGGGAAGAAGGAGGATCTGGGGAACTACAGGCCAGTCAGCCTCACCTCAATCCCTGGAAAAATCATGGAGCAGGTCCTCAAGGAATCAATTCTGAAGCACTTAGAGGAGAGGAAAGTGATCAGGAACAGTCAGCATGGATTCACCAAGGGCAAGTCATGCCTGACTAATCTAATTGCCTTCTACGACGAGAACTGGCTCTGTGGATGAGGGGAGAGCAGTGGATGTGTTGCTTGACTTTAGCAAAGCTTTTGATATGGTGTCCCATAGTATTCTTGCCAGCAAGTTAAAGAAGTATGGGCTGGATGAATGGACTATAAGGTGGATAGAAAGTTGGCTAGATTGTTGGGCTCAACGGGTAGTGATCAATGGCTCCATGTCTAGTTAGCAGCTGGTATCAGGTGGAGTGCCCCAAGGGTCGGTCCTGGGGCTGGTTTTGTTCAATATCTTCATAAATGATCTGGAGGATGGCATGGATTGCACCCTCAGCAAGTTTGCAGATGACACTATAAAATGGGAGGAGTGGTAGATATGCTGGAGGGCAGGGATCGGATATAGAGGGACCTAGACAAATTAGAGGATTTGGCCAAAAGAAATCTGAGTCTCAAGAAGGACAAGTGCAGAGTCCTGCACTTAGGACAGAAGAATCCCATGCACCGCTACAGACTAGGCACCAAATGGCTAGGCAGCAGTTGTGCAGAAAAGGATCTAGGGGTTACAGTGGATGAGAAGCTGGATATGAGTCAACAGTGTGCCCTTGTTGCTAATAAGACCAATGGTATTTTGGGCTGTACAAGTAAGGCCCTTGCCAGCAGATTGAGGGACGTGATCATTCCCCTCTATTCGGCATTGGTGAGGCCTCATCTGGAGTACTGTATCCAGTTTTGGGCCTCACACTACAGAAAGGATGTGGAAAAATTGGAGAGTCTAGTGGAGGGAAACAAAAATGATTAGGGGACTGGAACACAGACTTATGAGGAGAGGCTGAGGGAACTGGGATTGTTTAGTGTGCAGAAGAGAAGAATGAGGGGGGATTTGATAGCTGCTTTCAACTACCTGAAAGGGGGTTCCAGAGGATGGATCTAGGCTCTTGTCAGTTGTAGCAAAATGACAGAACAAGGAGTAATGATCTCAAGATTAAATGGGGAAGGTTTAGGTTGGATATTAGGAAAAACTTGTTTACTAGGAGGGTGGTGAAGCACTGGAATGCGTTACCTAGGGAGGTGGTGGAATCTCCTTCCTTTGAGGTTTTCAAGGTCAGGTTTGACAAAGCCCTGGCTGGGATGATTTAGTTGGGGTTGGTTCTGCTTTGAGCAGATGACTTCCTGAGGTCCCTTCCAAACCTGATATTCTAAGATTCTATGATCTGTATTTCAAAATGTAATTACACCTGGGGAATGCCCACTAGACAAGATGCCTCTAGTCTAGATAGTGGGTGTGGAAAAGCCATTAGAGAACAATAGGCCTTAGGAGAAGCTTATCTTCCTCCTGGAGAGCCTTCCTGAGGATGCTAGACAGCCTGAGTAATGGCTGCTTTGATATTACAGGGACATGTGACCAGGTCACCTGTTGCAGATCTCCATCTTGGGACGTCAGTATTTTTCCACTGACTGGTGTGGGAACCAAGCTTTGAAACAAAGGCTTCCTGCCATATACAAAAGCTATATAAGACAGGGGAGTAACATCATTGGGGTTCTTCACTGCCAAGGCTCCTGGAAACACCCAAGGAACAAATACTGAACTGGGGGAAGTGCTGGACACAGGCTAAAGGGATTTTTAACCTGTGAATGGAATACCTGGGGATTCCAAGCTGTAAGCAAGTGCAGCTTGGCCCTTAATCTGCAGTCTGTTTGGATCATCACTTTGGATATGAATAGCAGATCCTCATCCTATCTATTTAGTATATTAAGCTTAGTTTGCATTGTTTGTTTGGTAATCTGCTTTCATCTGTCTGCTAGCCTTTATAATCATTTAAAATCTATCTCTTGTAGTTAAACTTGTTTTTTGCTTATCTAAAATCAGTGTGTGGGAATCATAACTTGGGGGGAGAAAGCTGTTGCATATTCTCCATGGAGTCACAGATAGTCCTCTTGGGCACTCCAATCTATTCTGCCACCCAGACAAGCTTGATTTTGTGATAGATGGTCACTTTACACCAAAAATCACAATACTCAGGATACTCTCAGTCCCAAAGGACCAGTTACTTATTTACACCAGGTCAATTGTATTCAGATTGCAAACCAAAGACAACACTTATAGCCTCTCCTGTAACAAACTAACTTAGGAATTTATTAACTAGGAAAAAGAAATTGGAGTTATTTATAAGGTTAAAGCTGGTAACATACACATTAGTGAGTTAGTCAGGATTCAAAAGATAATAGAAACTTCTATAATGAGCACAACCACATATCCTTTAGGGCTAACCCAGCTAGGGACTCCTTGCTTATGCTTAGAAATCCCACCCCTCAGAGTTCAAGCAGCATAGGAATAATAAATTCTCCTTAACATGCATTTTTTATTCCCTTCCCCCCAGGGTTCAAGCTGTGATGGGACGAGGGCTTAGGCACATCCCCACTTCAGGGCTGTGGGGGAAGCAGTCAACAAAGTCTTCTATCCACAATGGTTTGTCTGATGTCTACAGATCTTCTTTTGTTTGGGGAGAAGATAACATCTCCTGTGGTGACAAGTATTTCACACTTGTCAGTGCTTCTCTCCTAATTGTGGGGCATTTACAGTCTTAGCAAACATTTTTCTAGTTATGGAGCAAACATTTAAACATGCCCTTATAATATGGGATTTGGAGAATATAAACAGGATTAATACATGTAACAAGGTGTTTAGCATAGGATGCTGCAAGTCTTACTCCTGTTTTAGCAGTACTAACCCACAGGCGCCTCAGACTAGTATATGATAGTGTTCACTCAAGGCCTAGGGACCTTGGAATGGGCTGGCACCTGGTTTACCAGCATCACAGGAGTCACCATTTGTCCCTCCATGACCTCACCCTGACATCCTAAGGAGTGGCAGGGATGGGACAAGGAGGCACATCCCCCTCCCGCCCCCCCCAAGGGAGCAAGTGGGAATGGGAGACAGGTGTCTGTTCACTCCTCCCTTGAAACAGCAGTAGGAGAGTGTGCAAATGCACACCCATGCAGACATACACACAGCCATGTGCACACAAAATCACATGCACACACAGCCAGGGACCTACATTTTATGATTACATTTTTCTTCCTAGTGAGCAGGCGAATGGCTGCTGAGCTCCCAAAAGTGCAGTGTCTCCTACTCCCCTTCCCTTGTCTCCAATGACATCCGCCCCCCAAACAGTCCATACTTCACAAGCGCATAACTTGGAGGAACCCTGCCAGGGATGCTGTCTCCAGGGAGCATGAGGGAGGTACTGGAGAGGAAGGCTGGGATGTTGGTGCCTAGGGCAATTGTGTGGGAGGTGGGGAGCTGGGTGCCGCTGGGCCAGGTGTGGGTGGGGCTGGTTAGTTGGGGCACATCTGAGGAGTGCCTGGGTGGGGCAGTGTGAGTTCCTGAGGGGGAACTGAAGGGACTGCCAGCGGGGAGGGGGAATGCCTGAGGCAATAGCTGATAGCACTGGAGAAGTCACATCATGGGGAGAATGAGGGTCATGGGGGATACCTGAGGTGACTGGGGTGAGTGCCTAAACAGGAACACAGGACATGGGACTTGACAGACTGGATCAGTTTGGAGGTATGTCTAGCCCAGTATCCTATCTCTGACAGTGGCCAGCACCAGATGTTTCAGAGGAGGGTGCAAGAACCCTGCAGTAGCAGATGTGGGGTAATCTGCCCCCACAGTAGGGCTTATCCTAGTCTCTCATAGTTAAATTGGCTAAAGTCATTCCAGAATGTCTGTTAGCACTGCCTGGGAGAACTCTGGCTATCCTGGTTATTCATATAAATGAGCCATCCCTTACCATTGCCCGGCTAAGCTCGTAGCTGCAACAACTTCCTGTGCCAATGAGTTCCACAGCCTAATTATGTGTTGTCTGAAAGTGAGGCCTGGGGACTTTGGCATGAGCTGGCAGCTGGTCTGTCAGCATCATAGTGTGTTTCTAGTGGGGTCCTGCAGGGGCTGCTGCATGGCCCTGTGCTATTTAACTTTTTTTTTTAATGAGCTAAAAGAAAATGTAAACATCATCGATAAAGTTTGCAGATGACCCAAAGATTGGGGGATGGTAAATGACAAAGAGGAGAGGTCGCTGATAACAGTGATCTTGATCAGTTGGTAAGATGGGTGCAAACAATGTGCATTTTAATAGGTGTGATGGGGTGTTCACCCCACACAGGGCCTAGAAGGATTAAGATGGCTAAGTGAGCCAATTAACTGCCCAGGCTGCACCTGGAGAAGGAGACAGGGAGCAGGGATTTAAGTAGAACAGGCTCAGCTGGGCAGGAACAGGTGGTGCCTATATAATCCAAGAAGCTGGCAATAGAAGGAGGGGGAGGGAAGGATTTTGCAGCCAGTACTTGTGAGGAAGAGTGTGTGGCTTTGCAAACATAGAGAAGGTGGAGAGTCAGAGGTAGGCAAGGCTCAGGGGAAAAGCAGCAAAGTGTGGGGTAGGTCAGACCTTGGCTGCTGATTAGAGGGTCCCTGATCCAGGACCCAGAATAGAAGGCAAGCCTGGGTCCCCCTACCAGCTGATGATGAAGTGGCACTAGTGGGGCAGTGAGCAGGAAGACTGCCTGAGCCCATTTGTCAAGAGGGTCTTTGATAGCCCAGAAGCGGGGATATGGTAACCTGGCTGGAGGGCTGAGTCATGAAGAGGCGTCTATGGTTCCTGGAGCAAGAGGGGTTTGCAGGTCAAGAGAATGATGGAAAAGACACTGCCAGGGGCGAGTGCAATGCCTGGCCAGAGCTAATCCCCAGAATGGCCAGCAGGAGGTGCTACCAGCAGTGAGTGAATTCACTGACAATATGGCTAAATGTAAATGGAGACATCTAGCAACAAAGAATGCAGGCCCTGCTTACATCATGGGGGACCCTATCCTGGGAAGCAGGGACTCTGAAGAGGGCATGGGGCTTGTAGTGGACAATCAGCTGAATAGGAGCTCCCAGTGTAGCCTTGGGGTTATAGATTCATAGATATTAAGGTCAGAAGGGATCATTATGATCATCTAGTCTGACCTCCTGCACAACGCAGGCCACGGAATCTCACCCACCCACTCCTGCGATAAACCTTTCACCTCTGTCTGAGCTATTGAAGTCCTCAAATCGTGGTTTAAAGACTTCAAGGAGCAGAGAATCCTCCAGCAGGTGACCCGTGCCCCATGCTAGAGAGGAAGGTGAAAAACTTCCAGGGCCTCTTCCAATCTGCCCTGGAGGAAAATTCCTTCCTGACCCCAAATATGGCGATTAGCTGAACCCTGAGCATATGGGCAAGATTCACCAGCCAGATACCCAGAAAAGAATTCTCTGTAATAACTCGGATCCCACCCCATCTAACATCCCATCACAGGCCATTGGGCCTATTTACCATGAATAGTTAAAGATCAATTAATTGCCAAAATCATCTTAGCCATCTTAATCCTTCCAAAAAGAAAAGGAGTACTTGTGGCACCTTAGAGACTAACAAATATATTTAGGTGCCACAAGCACTCCTTTTCTTTTTGCGAATACAGACTAACACGGCTGCTACTCTGAAACCTGAAATTAATCCTTCCAGGCCCTGTGTGGCGTGAACACCCCATCACAATTATTTATTTGCTGCTGGTGCCACCACTGCTGGAATCCTGTGTCCAGTTTTGGTTCCCACAGTTCAAAAAGGATGTTAACAAATTGGAGAGGGCTCGGAGAAGAATATGCACGGATTAGAAAACATGCCTTAAAGTGACAGACTCAAGCAGCGCAACAGAAGTAGCCTAAGAAAGGGAAGGTGAAGGGGTGACTTGATCACAGTCTGTAAGTACCTACATTGGGACTAGATATTTGATACTGGGCTCTTCAATCGAGCAGAGAAAGGTCTAGCATGATCCAATAGCTGAAAGTTGAAGCAAGACAAGTTCAGGCTAGAAATAGGGCATATAGTTTTAACGGTGAAAGTAATTAACCATTGGAACAACTTAAAGATTGTGATGGATTCTCCAATAATCACACGGTTTCCATAGCTGGAAACCAGTCTTGCTTACCTGTGTGTTAGCATTGTCACAATAAACATTAGCTGTTAAGTTGGTAAGACTCTGTTTAGTGTTTCTTAAATTGCTTGAAGGATGCCTCATGTATTGTTAGGTTTCAGAGTAGCAGCCGTGTTAGTCTGTATTCGCAAAAAGAAAAGGAGTACTTGTGGCACCTTACAGACTAACATTTATTAGAGCATAAGCTTTCGTGAGCTACAGCTCACTTCATCGGATGCAAATGCATCTGATGAAGTGAGCTGTAGCTCACGAAAGCTTATGCTCTAATAAATTTGTTAGTCTCCAAGGTGCCACACATACTCCTTTTTCTTTTCATGTATTGTTCTCACTCAATTACACTCCATGTTATAAAGTGATCACAAGCATTTGCATTGTAAACCTCTATGACTATGTAACTCACAAAACAGGGGAAAAGCCTTGTGGAATGCAAATAATGGTATTTTACAAGGAGATGTTAAATCCTGTTTCTTAAACACAAATGAGCCATTGTGCAAGATCAAAGATTTTAACTGCTTTCCTTCAGTCCATCCTGCCCACCATGGAAGAAGGGACCTGAAGGGAACTGTTGCTGTCAGCTTAGTTTCTGTGAGAAGAAACTATAAATATGGACACAAGGAAAAATTCTTCATCTCTGGACTGTTTGGATTCTAACAGAGAAGAATAACTGAATGAGAAGATGGAGATCCCCAGAGTTACTCTGGGTAGCCCTAAAAGACTTTTGGGAAACTGGCAGATTACTACTTCTCTACTACGCTTTGAAATTATAGACTGACTCATCTGTACATATTTTACCTGCTTTAACCTCTCTAACTCTCATTCCTTTTTCTTAGCTAAAAAACCTTTAGTTAGTTTTACTATAGAATTGGCTACCAGAGTTACTGTGTGGGATCTAGGATGCAAATTGATCTCCGTGAGTGACTGGTCTCTTGGGACAGGGTATAACCTGTGTGATTTTTGATGTAAATGACCATTTATCACGTAGTCCAGCTTGGCTGGATGGCAATACACTGAGGTGTCTAAGATGACTGTCTGTGATTCCATTATAAGACTATTGTTGTACTTTGGGAATTCATATTTGGTACTGGGATGGTGAAGTGTAATTATAGACCATACCACCAGTTGGTATGTCTGTCCTGCTTTCTGACAGTCTGCCCTGAGGTTGGCACTCACGGTCGTGAGCCATTCCAGACTGTGTAACACACACCTGTTTGATTCCCCGTTTACAATTACATGTTGAGATATATATGTTAGCTGTCTTTTAATCTATTTAATGTGTGCCATGTTAATTTTATATTCTAGTTTGTTTAATCAAAATGCCATGCGATACCAAGTCAAATACCTATAGAAGTCTAAGTATATTACATCAACACTTTTACTTGACAGAACCTATTTTCCACGTTAATTGGCCTCAATTAATCACCATTCTTGAATTCTTTATTATTCAATTCCAGTATGGGCAATTCTGGTTTGCCTGGAATTGATCTCAGACTGACAGGCCTATAATTACCCAGGTCATCTTGTTAACCATTTTTATATATTGGCTCAACATTAGCTTTCTACCAGTCTTCTGGAACTTCCCTGGAGTTCCAAAACCTCAAAATTAATGGTCTAGTGAGCTTCCTCTGGCAGCTGTTTTAAAATTCTTGAATGCAAGTTATCCGGACCTACTGATTTTAAAATGTCTGAATTTAGTAACTGCTGTCTAACATCCTCCTGCAATACTAATGGAATGGAAAGAGTGTTATCATATGATATGACTACAGCATCTGTTCTTGACCCAATTACTGAAGAGAGAAATTTATTGAGCACCTCTGCATTATTTTTGATAATTCTACCATCTCCATCTACTAACTGACCAATATTATTGTTTAGGCATTTTCTTTTTCTGGGGTGGAGCTGGGGATGAGAAGCTCAGGGCTGGGGCAGAGGTTTGGGGTGTAGGGGTGTGATCAATCATGGTACCGGGATGAACAGCAGCGATGTCTAGGAGCCTGAAACTTGGATGGAGATTGTTGCCACATGGCAGGAGACAGGGGACGGTGATACGATGTAGACCGGTAGGAAGGCAAGCGGTGCCGGTAGTATGGAGACCAATGTCGATCTCTAGGCGAACCTCGCATAGGTAACGGGGACCATGATCACGGTGCTGGCAATCAGCAGTAAGCACCAGAGGGTCTTGGGGGCGGCCCTGGGGACTTGCGATGCAGGGGTGTGGGGCGCTGTTTTGTCTCGGAGGAACGACGGCGCTCCACTACCCCCCCAGAGGTCACAGCGGCTGCGCCGACAGTGCCAGCAGAGGTCTCTGCTCTCTTTGCGTCGGGGAGGCCTGGGCAGGTGCTAGTGCCAATGGGGGCTTGGGTCCCAAACCGCTCATTGAGGTGATGACGGACCTTTTCAGGGGCTCAGAGTTTCAGCCAGAGAGGCCCACGCTCGTGGCTCCGGGGTGGCCAGGCAGGCCGAACCAGGTCCCTTGCACAAAGGCCCTTGGGCCTTTTTGCCTGGTCCGGGGGAGCTGTGCTTCTGAGTCTTCTTCTTAGGCACCAGGGAAACAATCGGTGCCGAGCAGAGCCCGGTGCCAGGGAGGCGCTATGCACTGAGGCCGAAGTACTTGGCAATATCTGGGAGATCTTGGACACGGGGCGAAAGACCGACTCCATGAGAATGGTATCCCACTTCTTTCTGAGCTCATGGCCGAAAGTTCTTACACATATGGCACTTCTTGACGGGCGGTTCACCCAAGCGCTGAGACAGCTGCTGTGGGGATCGCTGAAAAGGAATACGCCTGCTCCAGTCTGTGCAAGGTTTGAACCAGGGGGACTGGGGCATGCCCCGCTTGGGGCAAGGTCCCACTAGGGACTCTAACTAACTATCAATTAACTACAAGAAACAATTTAAAACTATTTACAAAGCCCTAAGGCTGAATAGCTCTTAAGGAGGCAAGAACAACTGCTGACCACTTGCGAAGCAAGGGAGAGAGGGGATCCAACTAACTACCATGGGCAATAAGAAGGAACTGAGAGGGCATAGAGATGGTGGCCTGATATATCGCGCCATGAGCATACCACTCCAGGGGCTGCCATGGCCGTCCCTATGGATGCTGCTATGACAAAAATCTCCGATGACCACAGACGTGGGTGTGTGCACACTTACAATGGAATAGACACGAGCAAGCACTTGAAGAATTTTCCTTTCTGTAGAAATGACACACATCCCCATACACCCACTGTTTTTCAGCCACTGCACTTACCCTGTGGGGTGGAAGGAGGCCAAGTTCTGTGGAGTTGCTCTAAGGTCACCGGAGAGAGGCAGGGGCCAGTAACACAATTGTTTCCCTTTTCTTTCCCCACCAGCCCCACCCAAAGGGAGTCTACACAGCCCACAAAGCAGAGGCCTGGGCCTGCCCTGAGTGCTCCTTGTGCTCTTAGGAGGGTCTCAGCCTGTGGCCTATGCTGAGAAATTCACAAGAGAATCCTGACAGTGGGTTACTCCTGGGGAAATTCTGCGCCACTGCGCAGTGCAGAGATCGTGCAGAAATTAATATTCTGTGCAGAATTTCCTTTTTCCTCCCTAGAAATGGGCTACAGAGCTGCTGGACACCACTAGGGGCTGCTGGAGACCGCAGAGCCCAGCTCCCAAATAGATTCTGCTGCCAGAGGGAGGGAGCTGGAGGGTTCCCAGCAGCTGCAGTTCTCAGCACACCCTGAAGGAAGGAGTCAGTGTGCAGGAAACTCCACACAAGCCCAGGACCCAGCATCAGGCTGTTCTCCCTCTGGATCCCTGGGCTCTGGGAGGGTAGAGGGGTGTGTGTGTGTGTGTGTGGGCTGGGGGGGCCCACAGCTAGGCTCTGGGGTAGGGGTGCAGTTGTCTGGGCAGGGGGGCTGCCACTGGGCTCTGGAAGTGAAGGAGAGCCAGTGTCTGGGCTGGGGGGGGGGCACAACTAGACTCTGGGGGCAAAGGTTTGTGAATGTCAGGATGGGGGGCTGTCCTGTAGCTGGGCTCTGGGGGTTTAGGGGGTGCGACTGGGGGCTGGGGAGCACCCATGGCTGGGCTCTGGGAGTAGGGTTGCCAACTTTCTAATCACACAAAACTGATACCCTAGGCCCACCCCTTTCCAGAGGCCCCACCCCTGCTCTCTCTATCTCCCCTCCCTCTGTCACTCGCTCTCCCCCACCCTCCCTCACTTTCACCAGGCTGGGGCAGGGGGTTGGGCTGCAGGAAGAGGTTGGGCTGGGGTGGGGCTGGGGCCGGGGCCAAAGGGTTTGGAGTGTGGGAGAGGGCTCCGGGCTGGGGCAGGGGGTTGGGGTGCAGGAGTGTGTTGGGGTGTGGGGTCCCAGCCGCACTTACTGCGGCTCCCAGGAAGCGGCCACCAAATCCACTTCCTGGACACTACGGTGCTAATAAGCGATGGTCGCATAAACACCACCCTATATCGGAAACCTACTGACCGCTACTCCTACCTACATGCCTCCAGCTTTCATCCAGATCATGCCACACGATCCATTGTCTACAGCCAAGCTCTACGATATAACCGCATTTGCTCCAACCCCTCAGACAGAGACAAACACCTACAAGATCTCTATCATGCATTCCTACAACTACAATACCCACCTGCTGAAGCGAAGAAACAGATTGACAGAGCCAGAAGAGTACCCAGAAGTCACCTACTACAGGACAGGCCCAACAAAGAAAATAACAGAACGCCACTAGCCATCACCTTCAGCCCCCAACTAAAACCTCTCCAACGCATCATCGAGGATCTACAACCTATCCTGAAGGACGACCTATCACTCTCACAGATCTTGGGAGACAGGCCAGTCCTTGCTTACAGACAGCCCCCCAATCTGAAGCAAATACTCACCAGCAACCACACACCACACAACAGAACCACTAACCCAGGAACCTATCCTTGCAACAAAGCCCGTTGCCAACTCTGTCCACATATCTATTCAGGGGACACCATCATAGGGCCTAATCACATCAGCCACACTATCAGAGGCTTGCTCACCTGCGCATCTACCAATGTGATATATGCCATCATGTGCCAGCAATGCCCCTCTGCCATGTACATTGGCCAAACTGGACAGTCTCTACGTAAAAAAAAAAGGTAGTTGAGGCCTGGGATTACTTTAAATCAAAACTGCAGAAGCTATCGGAAGCCTGTATCCCAAGAAAGGGGAAAAAATTCATAGGAAGGAGTTGTAGACCAAGCTGGATGAGCAAGCATCTTAGAGAGGTGATTATGAAGAAGCAGAAAGCATACAGGGAGTGGAAGATGGGAGGGATCAGCAAGGAAAGCTACCTAATTGAGGTCAGAAGATGTAGGGATAAAGTCAGAGAGGCTAAAAGTCGAGTAGAGTTGGACCTTGCAAAGGGAATTAAAACCAATAGTAAAAGGTTCTATAGCCATATAAATAAGAAGAAAACTAAGAAGGAAGAAGTGGGGCCGCTTAACACTGAGGATGGAGCGGAGGTTAAAGATAATCTAGGCATGGCCCAATATCTAAACAAATACTTTGCCTCAGTCTTTAATAAGGCTAAAGAGGATCTTGGGGATAATGGTAGCATGACAAATGGGAAGGAGGATATAGAGGTAGATATTACCATATCAGAGGTAGAAGCGAAACTGAAACAGCTTAATGGGACTAAATCGGGGGGCCCAGATAATCTTCATCCAAGAATATTAAAGGAATTGGCACCTGAAATTGCAAGCCCATTAGCAAGAATTTTTAATGAATCTGTAAACTCAGGAATAGTACCGAATGATTGGAGAATTGCTAATATAGTTCCTATTTTTAAGAAAGGAAAAAAAAGTGATCCGGGTAACTACAGGCCAGTTAGTTTGACATCTGTAGTATGCAAGGTCCTGGAAAAAATTTTGAAGGAGAAATTAGTTAAGGACATTGAAGTCAATGGTAAATGGGACAAAATACAACATGGTTTTACAAAAGGTAGATCGTGCCAAACCAACCTAATCTCCTTTTTTGAAAAAGTAACAGATTTTTTAGATAAAGGAAATGCAGTGGATCTAATTTACCTAGATTTCAGTAAGGCATTTGATACCGTGCCACATGGGGAATTATTAGTTAAATTGGAGAAGATGGGGATCAATATGAACATCAGAAGGTGGATAAGGAATTGGTTAAAGGGGAGACTGCAACGGGTCCTACTGAAAGGCGAACTGTCAGGTTGGAGGGAGGTTACCAGTGGAGTTCCTCAGGGATCGGTTTTGGGACCAATCTTATTTAATCTTTTTGTTACTGACCTTGGCACAAAAAGTGGGAGTGTGCTAATAAAGTTTGCAGATGATACAAAGCTGGGAGGTATTGCCAATTCGGAGAAGGATCGGGATATTATACAGGAGGATCTGGATGACCTTGTAAACTGGAGTAATAGTAATAGGATGAAATTTAATAGTGAGAAGTGTAAGGTTATGCATTTAGGGATTAATAACAAGAATTTTAGTTATAAGTTGGGGACGCATCAATTAGAAGTAACGGAAGAGGAGAAGGACCTTGGAGTATTGGTTGATCATAGGATGACTATGAGCTGCCAATGTGATATGGCTGTGAAAAAAGCTAATGCGGTTTTGGGATGCATCAGGAGAGGCATTTCCAGTAGGGATAAGGAGGTTTTAGTACCGTTATACAAG
Organism: Dermochelys coriacea; assembly: GCF_009764565.3. Classification (NCBI taxonomy): domain Eukaryota; kingdom Metazoa; phylum Chordata; order Testudines; family Dermochelyidae; genus Dermochelys; species Dermochelys coriacea. Next base: position 24,552,376 of record NC_050084.1, on the reverse strand, counting down.
GCACTGGTGAGACCTCACCTAGAATACTGTGTGCAGTTCTGGTCTCCCATGTTTAAAAAGGATGAATTCAAACTGGAGCAGGTACAGAGAAGGGCTACTAGGATGATCCGAGGAATGGAAAACTTGTCTTATGAAAGGAGACTTAAGGAGCTGGGCTTGTTTAGCCTAACTAAAAGAAGGTTGAGGGGAGATATGATTGCTCTCTATAAATATATCAGAGGGATAAATATAGGAGAGGGAGAGAAATTATTTAAGCTCAGCACCAATGTGGACACAAGAACAAATGGGTATAAACTGACCACCAGGAAGTTTAGACTTGAAATCAGACGAAGGTTTTTAACCATCAGAGGAGTGAAGTTTTGGAATAACCTTCCAAGGGAAGCAGTGGGGGCAAAAGATCTATCTGGTTTTAAGATTCTACTCGATAAGTTTATGGAGGAGATGGTATGATGGGATAATGGGATTTTGGTAAGTAATTGATCTTTAAATATTCAGGGTAAATAGGCCAAATCCCCTGAGATGGGATATTAGATGGATGGGATCTGATTTACTATAGAAAACTCTTTCCTGGGTATCTGGCTGGTGAATCTTGCCCATGTGCTCAGGGTTTGGCTGATTGCCATGTTTGGGGTCGGGAGGGAGTTTTCCTCCAGGGCAGATTGGAGAGGCCCTGGAGGTTTTTCGCCTTCCTCTGTAGCATGGGGCATGGTTGACTGGAGGGAGGCTTCTCTGCTCCTTGAAGTTTTGAACCATGATTTGAGGACTTCAATAGCTCAGACATGGGTGAGGTTTTTCATAGGAGTGGTGGGTGACATTCTGTGGCCTGCGCTGTGCAGGAGGTCGGACTAGATGATCAGAGTGGTCCCTTCTGACCTTAGTATCTATGAATCTATAAAAGAATAAATGGACACAAATCAGACGTAAAGAATTATAACATTCAAAAACCAGTCGGAGAACACTTCAGTCTCTCCGGTCACTCGATTACAGACCTGAGGGTGCTTATCCTTCAACAAAAAAGCTTCAAAAACAGACTCCAATGAGAGACTGCTGAATTGGAATTAATTTGCAAACTGGATACAATTAACTTAGGCTTGAAAAGAGACTGGGAATGGATGAGTCATTACACAAAGTAAAACTATTTCCCCATGGTATTTCTCCCCCCCACCCCACCCCGCACTGTTCCTCAGATATTCTTGTTAACTGCTGGAAATAGCCTACCTTTGCTTGTCACCATGAAAGGTTTTCCTCCTTCCCCCCCCCCCTGCTGCTGGTGATGGCTTATCTTAAGTGATCACTCTCCTTACAGTTTTCAGAGTAGCAGCCGTGTTAGTCTGTATTCGCAAAAAGAAAAGGCGTACTTGTGGCACCTTAGAGACTAACAAATTTATTAGAGCATAAGCTTTCGTGAGCTACAGCTCACTTCATCGGATGCTCACGAAAGCTTATGCTCTAATAAATTTGTTAGTCTCTAAGGTGCCACAAGTACTCCTTTTCTTTAATGATGTGATCACATACTGTTTTAGTTGCAGGACCCTGATTCATTCAGTATTTCTTTTTATCCCTGTGGAAAAGTGTACTCGCTACTGGAGTGGCCCTCATGGCTGGTGTGGCACAGCCACTCTTCCCTGTCCAGCAGCTCCTGTGACCATCACTCCTGCCCTGTGATGGTCTGCCACTTCTCATCACTCAGCTCTCCAGCCAGGTCAGGGTTAGTCCCATCCAGCCAGGCTGCCAGAGAGTTCAACTAACACAGCTGTCCAATCCCTCCCTCAGGTCTGCTGCTCTCAATTCTGGGCCCAGTGGGCCATAAACCTTTTCCTCAGGGCTTCCAATCATCCATATCCCCTTCTTGGGGAGGGAGGGGGGTGTTAATGACACCTTGCCAGTGACTGGTAGGGGACCCAGGCCCACCTTCTATGCTTGGTTCCAGCCCAGGGATAGACAGTCCAGGGTCATTCTACCAGACTCCTTGATGCCACCTACCTGGCCTTCCTCAGGCCTTCTTCCCAAACCCTCTCAAAGTTCCCCCTCCTTTCAGACACTTACTGTGTCCTCCTCAGGCTTTCCCACTCTAGGTTCTCCTGCCCTGAACTACACTCTCCATAGAAGGCCAGAGCTTTGCCTTTTATGAGGGCTCAGCACTGGGGTGGAGCAGGTCCCAGTGGCTGCTCCATGTCTCTTCCGGCTGCTGCCAGACTTCCCTACTCAGGAGGTTTCAGAGTAGCAGCCGTGTTAGTCTGTATTCGCAAAAAGAAAAGGAGTACTTGTGGCACCTTAGAGACTAACAAATTTATTAGAGCATAAGCTTTCGTGAGCTAATGCATCCGATGAAGTGAGCTGTAGCTCACGAAAGCTTATGCTCTAATAAATTTGTTAGTCTCTAAGGTGCCACAAGTACTCCTTTTCTACTCAGGAGGGGATCCCAGGGCCAACTCTGACCCTGGGCTTCCTCTTTGACCTTCAGAATCTGTGATAAATGAAGGGGCGAGGTGGTTGTATCTCCGTTATGGACACCCAGCCAGGCAGTTAGCTATAAAATCCCTCTTAGTAGCTGTTCTCTACTTGCTTTACTTGTAAAGCGTTAAAAAGTCTCACTGCTATGAATAGGTAAAAGGAAGTGAGTGGGCACCTGGCCAAAAGAGCCAATGGGAAGGAGAGACTTTTTAAAAATTGAAACAAGACTCCCCTTTTGTCTGTCTGTTGTTGTTCTTGGAGAGAAGCAGAGGCAGGGATGGAAGTATGCTGTAAGAAGCTTGGGGCCAGGTATGAAAAATCATCTGAATCAAACCTAGAAACTGCTCACTTGAAACCCCCAGATATGTCAGTAGATCAGGAAATGTCTAGGAAGATGCAATTAGGTTTATTTTGTTTTATTTCTTTATGGCCTGTGGACTCCTCTGTGCTAAACCCAAACACTTTTGCTTTGCTTGCTTGCTTTAAGCTGGACCTCAAGATTATTCTTGATGCTTAATTCTTGTAAGTGGGTTTTTGAAATCTAGCAATAGCCTGAGTTTTCAAATGTATTTTCTTTCATTTTTTTAAATAAATTTTACCTTTTTGAAGAACAGGATTGGATTTTGTGTCCTAAGAGATTTGTGAACATGTTGTTTAATTAGCTGGTGGCAACAGCTGAATTCCTTTGATTTCTTTCTCAGCTCTTCTCTGGGGTGGCTGGTGGTGAAAGGACTTGAGGGTATCCCACAGGAAGGAATTCCCAAGTGCGCCTTCTTGGGTTCTTGCACCTGACAGTGTAACGCCGACAGACCCTGGTCATCAGCGGGCAGGATCGAACCAGAGACCTCTGGAGCTTAAAGCATGAGCCTCTAGTACATGAGCTAAAAGCCAACTGCTTGTTAGCTAATGCTGTAGAGCAGATTCATTTTCTCTCTCTAAGTGGTCCTGGTGCCACTAGATGGGACAGACACCACATCCAGGAGGTGTATGGGTTACAGCAGCATCTACCCATTCAAGGTCAGAGAAAAGCTGTAACCCTGGGAGTTTAATACAAGCCTGGAGTTTAAATTTTTAGAATCCTTGCAATCCCCACCTTCTGCACTCTAAGTGCCAGCGTGGGGAATTGCCTTGACATGGTGGCAGAGTGGTGGGATCATTTTGAACCAGAAGCACAGAAATCAGGATTTTAAAAGGACACGTTTTTTCCTTCTGGCAGCCTGCAAAGCCAGGAGGTTTTATTTTTTCTTTCTTTTCCTTTCTTTGCAGCCTGCGGGGGACAGGCCTGCAAAGGTTCAGCCTGCCAAGCCAGGCAGTCCAACAAGCTGTTTTTTCTTTTCTTTTCTAGCTTCGTGGCAACAAAATAGCTAGGCATGGGTAGGGCAGCCTGTGTATGAGGTTGTGGTCGGGCACCGAAACCCTAGAGCAACAGTCTTCCCAAAGCGGCATGCCAAGGAGAAGACAGACCCAGATCAAGCCCAGACATCCAGTTCCATGACAGAAATGCAGGGAGGGGATGGGAAACTGGGAATTTCCCTGGAGGAAAGGGTCATCCCTCCTCAACCTGAAATCCAGGTGCCAGGATGGAGGGATGACCTTAACCCAGGTCGAGTTCTAACTGTGGAAGACAGGAATTTCTTCCCAGAGATGAAGCACTTGGAAGCAGAGGAGAGGAAAGAGGTGAAGCGCTTGGAGGTGGAAATGGAACAGAAGCACTTAGGGCTAGAAAGGGCTAAGCTGGGTCCACCAGGTAATCCTAACAGTCCTTCTCCAGGTACTGCTCCCCATTCCAAGAAATTCCCCACAAAAAAGGTAGGTGATGATACTGAGGATGTCTCAGAAAATTTTGAAAGGGCCTGCCTTGGATACAGCATCTCTACAGACCAATACATGGTAGAGCTGAGGCCGCAGCTCAGGGGACCCTTAGCAGAGGTGGCTGCTGAAATGCCTAAAAAACACATGAACGAGTACAAACTTTTTAAACAAGAGGCCAGAATTAGAATGGGGCTAACACCCGAGCAGGCCCGTCGGCGGGTCAGAGCCCAAAGGTGGAAACCAAACGTGGCATTTTCCCAACACACTGACCACATTGTGAAACACTGGGATGCCTGGATATCCGGATCAAGCATTAAATCTCTGGAAGATCTGTCTCTCCTAATGCAAATGGAGCAGTTCTCAGAGGGTATTCCTGAGGAAATAGAATGGTACTTCCTCGATGGGAAGCCCAAAACTGTAATTGAGGTGGGGGAGATCGGAGCCAAATCGGTGGAAGTGGCAGAAAAGAAAAAAACTAGTAGCAGTTGGGGTGAATATCAGAAGGGGCGAATATCAGAAGGGGCAATGTGAAACGACAGCCTACCATCGGGGTCAACCAAAACCCCACCTCACAAGGAGGAGCCCTCCACACAGCCAGAGAGACCCCAGATGCCCTCTCGTCCCACCACCCTACTCTCCAACGACCCATCTTGCCCCAACCCATAGTCAGCTGGGCAATGCTTAAATGTAATGAGCTGGGACATATGAAGGCCAACTGCCCCAAGAACACCAGCTGACTGCAACTCATAATCCCGGAGTCTCACTGAGAGCCTTCAGGCCCAGATGCCTCGCAAATACTCCCAGAACGAAAGGAAACTGTGAGTGTAGGCGGGAGGAAGATTACTGTATGGAGAGACACTGGAGGTGTCAATAGGTCTCAGCCATCCACTAATCCCTGGTGGACCCCAAATTCATCAACCCAGAGGCCCAAGTGACAGTGCAACCCTTTAAGGCCAACTCTTTTAACTTGCTTACAGCCAGGTTGCCTGTCCAGTACAAGGGCTGGTCAGGAATATGGACTTTTGCAGTCTGTGACAATTATCCCATGCCCATGCTGCTGGGAGAAGACTTAGCCAACCATGCGAGGCTAACAAAAAGGGTGGGGATGGTCACCCACAGCCAGGCTAAACAGGCCTCCACACCTCACTCCATTCCTGAGCCTGTTACAAGGGCCCAGTCTGTGTCCACTAATACACAGTTCTGAGGACCCAGCCAGAGGTGGTGAGACCATACTCCAGACCAGAGTCAATAGCAGAGTTTGTAAATCCAATTCCTGGGACCCAATCAAAACCAGCCCAAGGATCAGAACTGGTGGAGCAGTCAGCACCAAAGCCCATGCTTGCAACCCCACGAGAGTCAGTGAAGTCAGCACCAAAGGGAGCCACAGAGCCTGCACCTGCAGCAGCAGCTAAACTGGTGCAAGAAGTTCAAGCAGAACCTGAAATACAACCTAGTGCACCAGTGGAGAGCGGTTCACAGTCGACCCCATCACCTGCACCCCATCACCTGCTTTCAGTGGGACCAAGCCCAAGTCCACAACCCAGCGAGGAAGTAATGTCTCCAGCATCAAAGGAGTAGTTCCAGGCAGAGTAGAAAGTGGATGAAAGCCTTAAGGGAGCTTGGACAGTGGCACGAAGTGACCCACCGCCTCTCAGCTCTTCCAAAGGGTCCAGGTTTGCTGTAGAAGGAGGACTCTTATACAAGAAAACCCTTTCTGGTGGGCACAAGGAGGACTGGCATCCTCAGAGAAGTTGGTAGTTCCAATTAAGTATAGGGAAAAGCAATTAAGTTTAGCCCACAATCACCCTAGTGGCCATGCTGGAGTGAACAGGACCAAGGACAGTTTGGGGAAGTCATTCCACTGGGAAGGAATGGGCAAGGATGTTTCTACCTATGTCCGGTCTTGTGAGGTATGCCAGAGGGTGGGAAAGCCCCAAGACAAGGTCAAGGCTCCTCTCCAGCTACTCCCCATCATTGAGGTTCCATTTCAGCATGTAGGTGGGGATATGCTGGGTCCTTTCCCTAAGAAAACACCCAGAGGAAAGCTATGCTTACTGACCTTCATGGATTTTGCTGTCTGGAAGCAGTAGCTCTAAGCAACACTAGGGCTAAAAGCGTGAGCCAGACATTGGCAGACATTTTTGCCAGAGTAGGTTGGGAACTAACTTTCTGGCAGGGACTATGAAATGTCTTTGGGAAGCTCATGGGGTGAACCACTTGGTTGCCACCCCTTACCACCATCAAACAAATGGCCTAGTGGAGAAGTTTAATGGGGCTTTGGGGGCCATGATATGTAAATTCATGAATGAGCACTCCAATGATTGGGACCTAGTGTTGCAGCAGTTGCTCTTTGCCTACAGGGCTGTACCACATCCCAATTTGGGATATCCACCCTTTGAACTCATTTATGGCCATGAAGTTAAGGGGGCTATTACAGTTACATCTTTTCCAGGGGTTACATCTTTTCCAGGAACTAGCATTTTGGACTTTGTAACCAACCTGAAAAACACTCTCAAAGACTCTCTAGCCCTTGCTCAATAAAACCTACAGGATGCTCAACAAAAGCAAAAGGCCTGGTATGATAAACATGCCAGAGAGCGTTCCTTCATAGTAGAAGTGGCAAAGAGTCCTGTGGCACCTTATAGATTAACAGACATATTGGAGCATGAGCTTTTGTGGGTGAATACCCACTTCATCGGATGCACGCGAAGTGGGTATTCACCCACGAAACCTCATGCTCCAATACGTCTGTCAGTCTATAAGGTGCCAAAGGACTCTTTGCCGCTTTTACAGATCCAGACTAACACAGCTACCCCTCTGAACCTTCAGAGTAGGTGACCAAGTCATGGTCCTGAAAGCGCTCAGGCCAATAAGATGGGAGTATTGTGGGAGGGGCCACTACTGATCCGAGAGTGCCTGGGAGCTGTTAATTACCTCATAACATTCCCAGACCCTACCCTAAAACCTAAAGTATACCATGTTAACTCTCTAAAGCCCTTTTATTTCCAAGAAATCAAGGTTCTCCAGTTTACAACCCAGGAAAGAGACTATGCTGAGTGGCCTAATGGAGTCTACCAAGAAGGAAAAAGCAATGGTGGCATAGAAGAGGCGAGCCTTTCCACAACTCTTGGGTGTAAGCAGCGACAGCAAATCCAGGAGCTGTGCACCAGCTTCACGCCAATGTTTTCAGCCACTCCAGGACAGACAGAACAGGTGTACCACTCCATTGATACAGCTTCAACTGCCGCCGGCGGCGCGCAACGGAGAGGCACTGGAGGGGTCCTTCCTAGTCCCCTACCAGGGGACCCCTTACAGGGTGCATTATTCCACGGGGGAGGCCCGGTGCTACCTATGCCGGGCGATGGGGCACGTCCGGAGGGACTGCCCCCTGGCCCGGGAAGGAGGGGCATCCAGGACACCCGAGCTCCGGCAGGACACCGGCCTCGTCATCGCCGACGCCCCTGGCTGCCCGGCACCCGAAACCGCCCCTCCTCCTTCCCAGTCCACCATTGCTCCCGCTCGGGCCCAAGGGGTACCTCCCCCACTATGCCCAAACAAGCGGGAGAACCCCGCCCCCGCTGTTTGCAATCTGGCGGGGCCTGTGGAGGAGGGTGCGGCAGGGACAGCGCCAAGTATGGGAGAGGGCCCACCCCAAGGGGAATCTTCCCTCCCTTGTGCTGCCCCACCGTTACCCCCTCGAGTCCCTGAGCCATCGCCTCTGCCCCCTGACACAACCCCTGCTAGCCAGCCCCCGGATGATGCCATGGAGGGCTGGGCCCTAGTCCAGGGGAAGCGGAGCAAGCGGAAGGCTCGAGCTCCGCTCCTCCCATCTGACGCGGAGGCCCCCCGAAAGACCAGGAAGGGGGGCACCGATGCCGAGCCTTCCGCTCTACCCACGGGTGTGTTCCACCCACCAGAGCCGGCTGGGGAAGACGTGGCAGCACTGGAAGGGGGTATCTCCCCTGCACGGGAGTCCCTCCCCTCCAAGACCCCCGAGGCACCATCTGAAACCCCAGTGTGCCCCGAAGCAACCGTCGCGTCAGGTGCTGGCGGGGAGAATCCCGGGGTAGCAGAAAATAATTTCCCCTCTATATATGAGGAGATCGAGGCCCTGGGTCTGACCCCGGTCACCCAGGGGGAGGACGATCCTATGCCAGCGGGCCTCGATCTGGGCGACTTCATTCCAGCCCCCCTTTCCCCATACTCCCTCCCCCTAACCGTTGCTTCTGCTCCCACCTCCGAGGAGCCCCTGGACTCCTCCATCAACCCGGCTGCAGAGGGCACCCCGCTGAGAGCCGCCGAGCCAGTTGAGGCGACGGCCAGTGCCACGCGGCTGGAACCTGAGCCACCAGGGGCATCCCTCGCTGGTGAGGAGCATTCGACCTCCTTCCCGGGAGAGGACCCTACAGAAGAAAGTCCATCTCCTGATGCCGTGGCTGCCAAATCCACCAGAGAGCTTGTGCCCGGCATCAGTGAGAGCCCTCTCCCCGACCCAGACTCTCACCTCTACCCCTGCCCCTGCCCTTATCCCGCCCACCTCCCGAGATATTATTGCCACCCCTGGGACTGTCTCCTTCCCCTTTCCAACAGATGACTCCCAGGGAATGGCCTTTGTGTTTGCCCGTCCCGACCCACCAGGGGCTGCTATCCTCCCTCCGCCGCCCCCTATCGCCCCAGCATTCAGGTCAACCCATCAAGAGCCCCGTCGGGGGTCCGCACCCTGTCTGCCCGTCTCGCTGGGCCAGGGGGCTGTACCAAGGGCCCCATCGGGAAGCAACCAGACCATAACCCCAGCCCCCCATGCGCTGCGAGAGGAGTTGCGGGAGTTCCTAGAAGACGTCCGTGGCTCCCGCAACAAAGTCCAGCTTGCCCTCCAGCGATGGGGGGACTTTAATCAAATCCTCCGGGCCGCAAGGGCCCTCATGGGGGAGGGGAAAAGGACCGGGAGACAGGGCGCCGCGGCCTACCAGCGGGTCCGCCACTTCCGTGACTCCTTACTCACCTACGGGGTGGGTCACGGACTGCTACGCGGCCCGCCGGGAGGCACGAGCATCCCTGCCGGCGAGGATCCCCCCCAGCCCTCCTCATGGCACCCTTTACCATTGCAACATTGAACACCCGTGGCTGTAAGATGGGTCTCCGCAGGTCCCAGGTGCTGTCCTTCCTTCGAGAGGGGAGGTACTCTGTGGTTTTCCTGCAGGAGACCCATACGGATCCGACCGCCGAAGACAGCTGGCGGCTGGATTGGGGGGACAGGGTCTACTTTAGCCACCTCACAGTTCATACGGGTGGAGTGGCGACCCTGTTCTCCCCCGACCTACGGCCTGAGATGCTGGGGGTCGCCGAGGCTGTGCCGGGTCGCCTGCTGCACCTCCGGGTCCGCATGGAGGGGCTCGTAGTCAACCTCGTCAACATCTATGCCCCAGCAGCGAGCCCGGAGCGGCTGCAATTCTATCAGCAGGCATCCGCCTTCCTCGGCACCTTGGATCCTCAGGAGTGCCTGGTCCTGGGAGGGGACTTTAACATCACCCTTGAGGAACGGGACCGCTCGGGGACCGAGAAGAGCCCGGCCGCCGTCGCCGTCCTCCAGGAGATAGTCGAACACCACTCCCTGGTAGACGTCTGGCGCGACCACCACCCGGATGACACTTCCACGTTCACCTTTGTCCGGGTGGAGGCCCATCGGTCGCGCCACTCCCGGTTGGACCGCATTTATTTATCACGCTTTCATCTTTCACGAGCCCACTCCTCCAGCATCCGGCCGGCCCCATTTTCTGACCATCACATAGCCACCGTGACAGCTTCCCTCTGCGCGGAGAGGCCGGGGCCGGCCTATTGGCATTTTAACAACAGCTTGCTGGAGGATGCGTCCTTCCGGGAGTTCTGGCTGGCCTGGCGAGGGCAGCGGTGTGCCTTTCCCTCGGCACGGCGGTGGTGGGACGTAGGGAAGGTGCGCGCCCGGCTCTTCTGCCGTGACTACACCCGGGGCACCAGCCGACGGAGGGATGCAGCGATAGAGCAGTTGGAACGGGAGGTCTTAGAGCTGGAGAGGCGTCTGGCCGCCAGCCCCGAGGATCCACCCCTCTGCGGAGCGTGCCGGCAGAAGCGGGAGGAGCTCCGGACCCTCGAGGACCATCGTGCCTGGGGTGCCTTTGTTCGATCCCGCATCCGTCTCCTTCGGGAGATGGATTGCGGCTCCCACTTCTTCTACGCCCTGGAGAAAAAGAGGGGGGCTAAGAAACATATCATCTGCCTACTGGCAGAAGATGGCACCCCCCTCACGGATCCGGTGGAGATGTGCGAGAGGGCGAGAGCCTTCTACGCAAGCCTATTCTCCCTGGATCCAACCGATCCTAACACTTGCAGAGTGCTGTGGGAGGAGCTCCGACGGTCAGCGTGGGCGACCGAGACCGGCTAGAGCTGCCCCTCACTCTGGCCGAGTTCTCGGAAGCCCTCCGTCGCATGCCCACCAATAAATCTCTGGGCATGGACGGGCTGACCGTGGAGTTCTACCGCGTGTTCTGGGACGTCCTGGGCCCAGACCTAGTCACCGTCTGGGCCGAGTCTTTGCAGAGCGGGGTCCTCCCTCTTTCGTGCAGGCGAGCCGTGCTGGCCTTATTGCCGAAGAAGGGGGACCTCCGCGATTTACGAAATTGGCGTCCCGTCTCGCTCCTCAGCACGGACTACAAAATCGTGGCAAAAGCCATCTCCCTGAGGCTAGGGTCCGTGCTGGCGGACGTGGTCCACCCAGACCAGACCTACACCGTCCCGGGCCGCAGCATCTTCGACAACCTATATCTGGTCCGGGACCTATTGGAACTTGGGTGTAGGGATGGTCTGTCGTTCGCCCTCCTGTCCTTAGATCAGGAGAAGGCGTTCGACAGGATGGATCACGGGTATCTCCTGAGCACTCTGCAGGCATTTGGATTCGGACCCAGGTATGTGAATTTTCTCCGGGTGCTGTACGCTTCCGCAGAGTGTCTGGTAAGGCTCCACTGGACCCTGACCGAACCGGTCAGCTTCGGGCGAGGAGTACGGCAGGGTTGCCCCCTCTCAGGCCAGCTGTACGCTCTGGTGATCGAGCCCTTCCTCTGTCTCCTCCGAAAAAGGTTGACAGGGTTGGTGCTGAGGGAGCCGGAGCTGCGGCTGGTCCTGTCGGCGTACGCTGATGACGTGCTCCTCGTGGTCCAGGACCCGGGCGACTTGGTGCGGGTGGAGGCTTGCCAGGCCATCTATTCAGCAGCCTCCTTTGCACGGGTCAACTGGGTCAAGAGCTCTGGCTTGGTGGTAGGGGACTGGCGGCAGGCGAGCTCCCTCCCACCCGCGCTTCAGGCCATCCGGTGGAGCACGGGTCCGCTGCTCTATCTGGGCGTTTACCTTTCTGCCACGCATCCCTCTCCGCCGGAGAACTGGCAGAATTTAGAGGGCGGGGTGATAGAGCGGCTCCGGAAATGTACAGGACTACTCCGGTGCCTCTCCCTTCGAGGGAGAGCGTTAGTGCTTAATCAACTAGTCCTGTCCATGCTCTGGTACCGGCTCAACACCCTGGTCCCGGCCCCGGCTTTCCTGACCAACCTGCGGACATCGATTCTGGAGTTCTTTTGGTCAGGACTGCACTGGGTCCCTGCAGGGGTTCTCCATCTACCTCTGGAGGAGGGAGGGCAGGGCCTAAAATGTCTGCTTACTCAGGTCCATGTCTTCCGCCTCCAGACCCTGCAGAGGCTCCTTTATGGTGCAGGTAGTCCGGCGTGGAGCATACTGGCGCACGCCTTCCTGCGCCGCTTCCGAGGGCTCCGATACGACCGGCAGCTCCTTTATCTCCATCCGAGAGGTCTTCCGCGAGACCTCTCCGGGCTGCCGGTCTTCTACCAGGACCTCCTCCGGACCTGGAAACTCTTTACAACGAGCAGGTCCGTGGCGGCCACCGAGGGGGCAGATCTCCTCGCGGAGCCCCTGCTACACAACCCCCAGCTCCGTTTGCAGGTGGCGGAGTCCCGCTCGGTGCGCCAGAGTTTGGTCCTGGCAGAGGTCACAAGAGTCGGAGACCTCCTGGACTATGAGCAGGGAGACTGGCTGGATCCCCTAACCTTCGCTCAGCGCATGGGGCTTTCCAGACCTTGTACTCCCCGGCGCATACTTCAGGAGGTGAAGGCCGCTTTGCCGCCCGCTGCTCGGGTTTATCTCGACCGGGTCCTGCACGAGGGCACGCCCCGCCCACCCACTACCCCAGGCCCGCCGGACCTTTTAATTGGACCCCTGCCCCGTGGACCCAACCGATCCCTTCACCCCTTCACTAGAAGCCGGCTGCACGAGATGCAGCCGGTCTGCTTTCAAACCGCACCAAGAAAACATCTCTACACGCTCGTGCTCCACACCCTTCACGCCCGCACCCTCGTGTCCCGCCCCGATACAAAATGGCGGGACCTCCTGCCACCTTCGGAGGGTGAGGAGCCCCGGTGGGCCAGCCTATATTCCACCTTAGTCCCAAGGCCCTCCGGGGATGTCAGTTGGTGGCTCCTTCACGGAGCCATGAGCACGGGCGTGTACTTGGCGCGGTTCACTTCAATCCCAGACACCTGCCCCTTTTGCGGCGTGAGGGATACCCTGGCACATGTCTACCTGGAGTGTGCGAGGCTGCAGCCCCTATTCCAGCTCCTCACCAATATTTTATTACGTTTTTGGTTGCACTTCTCCCCTCACCTTCTCATTTATGCACTCCCTATCCGTGGCCCCACAAAGTCACGGGATCTCCAGGTCAACCTCCTCCTGGCCCTAGCTAAAATGGCCATCTACAAAACCAGAGTGAGAAGGTTGGCCGATGGAGTCTCCTGTGATTGTGGGGCCTATTTCCGATCCTTGGTCCGTTCACGTATCCGGGCAGAGTTCCTCTGGGTGGCGTCCTCTGACTCCCTTGATGTCTTTGAGGAGCAGTGGGCGCTGTCCGGGGTTCTCTGCTCGGTGTCCCCATCTGGTTCCCTTCGTTTGACCCTTTGACTGCACTCCTGTCCCTGTTGTTTTATTAGTTGTCCCCCGGAATGTTTTGGGTATCTAGATCCTGTGGATCCCCCTTTTAGGCTGGGGGGGATCCTTTAGCTGTGAACGGGCTTCGCCCGCCCACTTCCCGGATCCCAATAAGACTACTCTTCCATAGCCTTCTAGCTTGGAGGGAGGTGGGAAGCTGCTACTCCTGCTGCTGGTGGGCCCTAAGCTCTCCCTGCTGCTCCAGCTGCTCCCCTGGCTGGGCCAGACACCCCCCCCCCCCCGTTCTCTGCTACCTGGTTGCTGGACCCCCCACTCTCGGGTGCTGCTACTGCTGCAACTGCAGCCCCGGGGCAGGGGGCTGATAGCCTACTCCCCAGAGAGGAGGAGTGAGGGACCTCAGCCACTGCTGTTGTGGACACCACCACTACCACCTGAGAGGAGTCCTTTCTGCCTGCCTGGACCACCATCACCGGGGTCCTCTGCTCGGTGTCCCCATCCGGTTCCCTTCGTTTGACCCTTTGACCGCATTCCTGTCCCTGTTATTTTATTAGTTGTCCCTCGGAATTTTTTGGTTATCTAGGTCCTGTAGGTCCCCCTTTTAGGTGGGGGGGATCCTTTAGCGGTGGACGGGCTTCGCCCGCCCACTTCCCGGATCCCAATAAGATTACTTTACTATATCCATCTAGCCTTGCCCCGTCACAAGGTGTATGTATCTTATTAACTCTGTTTCCTAAACCTCCAGGAAGAAATCCCAGCTGGAGTGGACTCAACCTAAACAAGGCTGGCCAACACCATTTGTGATTTGGTTTGTGTATGATAAATGAAGGGGAGGGCGGTGTATCTCCCTGTTATGGACACCCAGCCAGGCAGTTAGCTATAAAATCCCTCTTAGTAGCTGTTCTCTACTTGCTTTACTTGTAAAGGGTTAAAAAGTCTCACTGCTATGCATAGGTAAAAGGAAGTGAGTGGGCACCTGGCCAAAAGAGCCAATGGGAAGGAGAGACTTTTTAAAAATTGAAACAAGACTCCCCTTTTGTCTGTCTGTTGTTGTTCTTGGAGAGAAGCAGAGGCAGGGATGGAAGTATGCTGTAAGAAGCTTGGGGCCAGGTATGAAAAAATCATCTGAATAAAACCTAGAAACTGCTCACTTGAAACCCCCAGATATGACAGGAAATGTCTAGGAAGACACAATTAGGTTTATTTTGTTTTATTTCTTTATGGCCTGTGGACTCCTCTGTGCTAAACCCAAACACTTTTGCTTTGCTTGCTTGCTTTAAGCTGGACCTCAAGATTATTCTTGATGCTTAATTTTTGTAAGTGGGTTTTTGAAATCTAGCAATAGCCTGAGTTTTCAAATGTATTTTCTTTCTTTTCGTTTTTAATAAACTTTACCTTTTTGAAGAACAGGATTGGATTTTGTGTCCTAAGAGGTTTGTGAACATGTTGTTTAATTAGCTGGTGGCAACAACTGATTTCCTTTGTTTTCTTTCTCAGCTCTTCCCTGTAACGGGGGTGAAAGGGCTTGAGGGTACCCCACAGGGAGGAATTCCCAAGTGCGCCTTCCTGGGCTCTCAAAGGGGTTTTTGCTTTTGGGTGGTGGCAGCATCTACCCATCCAAGGTCAGAGAAAAGTTGTAACCTTGAGAGTTTAATACAAGCCTGGAGTGGCCAGTATTAATTTTTGGAATCCTTTTGGACCCCCACCTTCTGCACTCAAAGTGCCAGAGAGGGGAATCAACCTTGACACGGTCACTCCACTGTCTATCCCCAGCCTTGACATGGTCACTCGACCATCTATCCCCAGAGTGACTGCAGAGTTTTTCCCTGCAAGCCTCCTTTTAATCTGGGCTTTCTTGATGTCTAGTTACCACCCAGCTCAGCTTCAGCATTAAGCGTTGCCCATGCTCCAGGTGCAGCCAGATAACAGAACTGGCCTCTCAGATCCACATTGACCCTTTCAGTGCCTATACACCCCATCACAATTCTCCTCACTATCACAGGCCTCTGGCCTCCTGGAGTTTCATGGAGTTTAAGGCTAGAAGGAATCATCAGCTCATCTAGTCTGCCCTCCTGGATCATACAGGCATTCCTTTCATCCAGTTACTCCTGTATTGAGTCTCGGCTAGTGGGAGGACAATGGGCTGTAAATAGAGGACACCGGTGACCTAATGAGCTGGTTCCAGCCAGAGGGGGCCAGACGACAGAAGAGAGGAGAGGGGGCCCAGGCAACCCTGTTTATCTGGATAGAAGACAATGGACAGAGGTGGGGCTTGGGGCCGGTGATATCAGATGCCCATCTGGAAGCGGGGGGGCTCGGGACTGGAGAGAGGGAGCAGACAGAGCCCACATGGATGCAGGGGAGACTGGGATGTGCTGTGCTGAGGGAGGCCAGGCCTGAGGGCCCTGAGAGTTTCCTATGCTGTGTTCAAACGCTCAATAAACCCTCCTGTTTTACGCTGACTGAGAGTCACTCCGGTCTAGAGAACAGGGTTGCATTATTCCCTCTGGGAGTGGAGGCCCTGGGGGTCCAGAGCAAGTGGACTCCCTGAGGGGGCCCACGTTGAGAAACAGGTGTGCTAAGGCTCGGAGAGGTGCAGCTCCAGGAGGTGGAGAGGCTTAACCCCCAAGAGAGAGTGGACCCCCGAGAAGGGCTGTCACACTGACGGGGGTTCCCCCCACTGACCGCATGGGGCCAATAGTGGCACGACCTGTAAGTCTGTGACAATGTGGTAGCAGAGGATGGTTGGCGGATGCACCCTGTAGATGGTTGGCTGTGAGCGCAGGCGCTTTGCGGTGAGTGGTAGCCAGCGATAAAATGAGGGAATTGAAAGGAACCAGCATGGAAATGGCATAGAACCAGCTCCATAAGAGCAACCTGGCACATCTGTGCAGGGAGAGAGGGTTGAGCGTGGGGAGGGTCACTAAGGAGCAGCTGATGGCTCAGCTTGTAGAGAATGACCAGTCTGAGGAACAGGCTCCAGACCCCAAGGGGGCTCCTGGGGTGCCTGGAGAGCTGGGGAGTAGCCATGGGGGCAGTCTGTGTAGTGACTGGGAGTGTACCAGACCTGACTCCCCAGACAGGTTCCTCCCTGGAAGAGCTGCAGATACTGGAGCTGGAGCTGAAAGCGAAGAAACTGAAGGAGTGGAGGCTGGGAGACTGTGCAGAACAGCAGTAGCATGAGTTGGAGTTGGAGGAGTAGTGGGCCAAGAGGGCCTGCTGGGGGGTAAGTGGGGAAGGGCTCCAGGGTGCCAGTTTTGTGGGGGTGGGGAATCTAGTCAGCAAACTGCTGTCCCTGGGGGGGGATACTGATGCCTACCTCACAGCCTTTGAGAAGGCTTGTGATCTGAACCAGACTGACCTCGCAGACAGGCTTCACTGTCTGACCCCCTGCTGGGTCCCAAGGCCAGAGAGGCGTTCAGCCAAATGGATGGTATTGAGACGGGGGACTATGACCTGTTCAAACAGGCTTTCCTGCTGAAGTTTGAACTGACCCCCGAGGCATATGGGAAACGATTCCGGGGTGTACTGAAGACCCCAGGTGTCACTTACAAGGAAGTCGCCAACCTGCTGGGAGAATATCTCTGCAAGTGGGGGAAGGGCGCAGGGGCCACTGCAGAGGACTACCCCAGAGGACGTGTATCACCTGGTGGGGTTGGAGCAGCTGTAGGACATTTGCCCTCCAGACCTGAAGATGTGGTTAGTGGACAGGAAGCCCAAAGATCAGCACAGTGCAGGTGCACTGGCAGATGAGTTTGTGGATAGCAGATCGGGGGCAGAAGGGAGACCCACATCTGGGACTCAGAAGGGGAGTCACCCAAAGACCTCTCAAAGGTGGGACTCCAGGAAGCCCAACTCAGGGGTGCCTGTGAGTGCCGAGGCAGGCCAACCCCCAATGTGGGAGCTGAAATGTAATTACCGTGGCCGAAGGGACACAAGGTGGCACAATGCCTGAAGATGAAAGAAATGGCAGCCAAGCAGAACCCAGGGGGTGTCAACTGGGTGGAAGCCCACCAAGACAGGGCACTGCTGGTCCAGGGGGCTGCAGTCGATAGGGCTGTGCCAACGGGAAGGGACTGCGAGGCCAGGCCAACAGAGGAAGGCGGGGTCCCAGGTCCAGAGCACCCGTACTCAATCCACTGGAGGAGCATGGGACAGGCCCCGGGGGACGATCGCCACATCATCCCCATTGAGGTGGGGGGAAGGAGTGTCCAGGGATTCCAGGACATGGGCGCAGACACTGGCATGGTCCAAGATGGTGGGTCCAGACCAGCTAGTGCCTGATGTCTACATGACCCAGCAGGGAGTTTTCGGGCCCCCCGGTCAAGGTGCCTGTAGTGAGGATACACCTGAAATGGGGGCTAAGGAGGGACCCAAAGAGGTTGGGGTGCATGATCACCTGCCTACTGAAGTGCTAATAGGTAATGACTTGGAGAACTGGGCAGATGGCACTCAGAGAGCCCTGGTCCTTAGCCAGAGCCAGCGAGGGATGTGGGATCTCCCAAAGGCAGGAACCGAAGCATCGAGGGTAGGGCTCGAAAGGGTGTGACATTACTGACATAATCCGTGACCGTATTGATCATTGTTGCAACCAAGGTCCTGTAGTGGCACCAAATCTTGTATAAAAGGGGTCAAATGAGGTGTCTAAGACAAGGTTATGGTTGGCTGGTTATGATTATGCTATCTGTTTGCATGTATCATTTTTGTATTTAAAGTTATAAGTATTGGCTTTATGCTGTGTGTATTTCAAACTTGTGCTATGCTTCTGGGTGACACGCTGGAAAGTTGGTGTCCGCTCTGCCTAGACTGCTTGATGGCCCATTAAAGACCATCAGCTATACAATTGACCCACTGAGAGAAGGCAGACATGCGTTGGGACCCAGACAGAACTCTGAGGTGTTTCCAGGCCATGTGATGGACAGCTGGTCTTCGGGACAAAGAAAGAAAGACCACATGGCAAGAGACTGCAAAAAGCTGCTGCAACTCCTCCATCTTGTCTTCAATCCTGTTTCTTACCTCTGGAGGGACTTTGCTACACTGAAGCTTTGAATGAAGGACTGAAAGACCCATCCCAGCTGTGGATGTTCTCCAGAGACTTGATTTGAACCTGCAGTTTATTCTATCACTGCTGCAAGCCTGAACCAAGAACTTTGCCATTACTGTATGTAATTGATTCAATTTAACCAGTTATAGCTCTCATCTATACCTTTTTCCTTTTATGAATAAACCTTTAGATTTTAGATTCTAAAAAACTGGCAACAGCATGATTTGTGGTAAGATCTGATTTGTAAATTGACCTGGGTCTGGGGCTCGGTCCTTTGGGATCGAGAGAACCTTTTTTCTTTTACTGGGGTATTGGTTTTCATAACCATTTGTCCCCATAATGAGTGGCACTGGTGATGATACTGGGAAACTGGAGTGCTAAGGGAATTGCTTGTGTGACTTGTGGTTAGCCAGTGGGGTAAAACCAAAGTCCTCTCTGTCTGGTTCGGTTTGCCTTGGTGTGCATAGAAACCCTAGCCTTGGGCTGTAACTGTCCTGCCTTAAGCAGTTTGTCCAGAATTGGCACTCTCATTTGGGTCCCGCCAGAACCAGCATTGTTATACAGGGCTGGGCAGGAGTCTCTGTCCCAAGGTGGGGAAACTGAGGCGCTGCCAACCAGGGCTGTATCCTCAAACCCAGCAGCTGAATTCTAGATGAAGCTGCAGGAGGATCCCTCCTCGGAGAAGCTGAGGGCCCTAGCTGGGTGCCGGATCCCAGTGGGAGGACTGCCGGGAGAGATTCCTGTGGGAGAAGGGATTCCTGTACCGGGAATGGGCTGGTTCAAGGCAAACTGAACCTTGGGAAGCCAGGAGGCAGTTGGTGGTTCCCCAGAGGTACTGCCGCAGACGGTTGTACTTGGCCCACGATATCCCCCTTGCGGGGCATCAGGCGCACCAGGCAGAGGCTGCTGCAGAACTTTTACTGGCCCAGGGTCTTGGACACCATCCAGCAGTATTGCAGATCCTGTGACTCCTTCCAGAGGGTGGGGAAAGCCCAGGATACGTGTAAAGCATCTCTGAGACCTCTGCCCATCATAGAGGAGCCTTTCCAGAAGGGGGCCATGGACATAGTGAGGCCCCTCAGCAGGGTGACCCGGTCATGGAAGAAATACATTCTGGTGGTGGTAGATTTCGCTAAGTGCTACACCAAGGCAGTGGTCCTGTCCTCTGTTGAGGCAGACACCGTGGCAGACGTGCTGCTGACCATTTTCAGCAGGTTGGGGTTCCCCAAGGTGATCCTTACAGACCAGGGGTCTAACTTCATGTCAACCCTGCTCCAGTGCTTGAGGGAGAAGCGTGGGGTCTGACACACCTGGGCCTTGGTGTACCACCCTCAGTGCAACAGTCTGGTGGAGAGGTTCAATGGGACCCAAAAGATGATACTGAGAACCTTTATGGACCAGCACCCACAGGATTGGGACAAGTATTTACCCACCTGCTGTTCGCCTACATGGAAGTGCCCCAGGAGTCCACAGGGTTTTCCCCGTTCGAGTTGCTGTATGGGAGTAGTGTGAGGGGATCCGTGGACTTGATGAGGGCCGAGTGGGAGGGGAAGGCCTCTCCTGATGGAGAATCAGTGGTGGATCATGTCCTGACCTTCCAGGAAAAGCTCGTGGAGCTCATGGGCTGGGCCAGGGGAAACCTAGCCAGGGTGCAGAGGAAGCAGAAGGTCTGGTACCGCTCAGCACGTGCTTGCTCCTATGCTACCGGGGACCAGGGGATGCTCCTCATCCCCATGAGGAGGAAGAAGCTGCAAGCTGCCTAGGATGGCCCCTTCAAGGTCATCAGACAGGTAAACGAGGTGAAATATGTAGTGGAACTGTCCAACCAGGCTCACAGCCACCGGGTGTATCATGTCAACATGATGAAACCGTATTGGGACTGGAAGAAGTTGGTGCTGGCTGTGTGGGGGCAGGGGGAGGGATCCTCTGGTGGGATTCCTCCCTGAGGCAGGGGCTGACCCCTCACTGGAGTCAATTCCCCTCTCAGACCAGCTCACCCCTGCCCAGCAGGCTGATATCAGAGAGGTGCTGCCTTCATACCGGCAGCTGTTCTCCAACCAGCTTGGGCTCACTAACCTGGCTGTCCACCGGGTGGAGACAGGAGCCGAGCCTCCCATCAGGTGTTCCTCATTCAGGGTCACTGGGAAAACATCCCAGAACCTGGAGAGAGAGGTCGGGGACATGCTGGCTTTAGGGGTGATCCAGCCATCCTTCAGCCCCTGGGACTCGCCCGTGGTGCTGGTCCCCAAGAAGGACGGGTGGATCTGGTTCTGTGTGGACTATCGGAAGTTCAATGCCAACACCGTGTCTGAGGCCTACCCCACACTTAGGACCGATGAGATCCTAGACAAGTTGGGGGGGGCGCCCAGTACCTCACTACCATGGATCTTATCAAAGGCTACTGGCAGGTGCCTTTGGACCCAGAGGCCATGGCGAAGTCTGCCTTCACCACCCCAATAGGGCTCTTCAAGTTCCTGGTCCTGCCTTTTGGCCTCAAGGGGGCACCTGCCACCCTCCAGCGCCTGGTGGGTCAGTTGTTCACGGGGGGTGGAAGGCTTTGCTTGGGCGTACATTGACAATATCTGTGTCTTTAGCCAGACCTGGGAAGACCATGTGTCCCAGGTGAAGAGGGTGCTGGGTTGCCTCCACGATGAAGGACTGACCATAAAAGCTGAAAAGTGCAAGGTGGGGATGGCAGAGGTGTCAAACCTGGGCCACAAGGTGGGGAGTGGCCATCTGAAGCTGGAGCCGGCAAAGTGCAGGCAATCAAGGACTGGCCCAGAATAAGAAGCAGGTCCAGGCTTTCATTGGGATAGCAGGATACTACCACTTTAGCTCCCTGGCAGCTCCTCTCACAGAACTTTGTAGGAAGGGAAAGCTGGACAAGGTGGTCTGGATTGAACAGTGTCAGAGGCTCTCTGTGTGCTGAAGGGGGGCACTTATCCAAAGCCCGGTGCTGATAAACTCAGATTTTAACAAAACCTTCCTGGCGTTCACCGACTCAGACATGGGGCTGGGTTCAGTGCTGATGCAAACTGATGCTAAAGGGGAGAGACACCCCATTGTGTACCTGCGCAAGAAGCTGCTGCCTTGGGAGCAGCACTATGTGGCCATAGAGAAGGAATGCCTGGCCATGGCATGGGCCCTTAAAAAACTGCAGCTGTATCTATTTGGGCAGCACTTCACAGTGTACACTGAACATTAACTCCTGACGTGGCTGCACCAGATGAAAGGGGTTAATGCCAAGCTGCTGAGATGGAGCCTGCTCCTCCAGGGTTATGACATGGAGCTGGTCCATGTGAGGGGCAGTGCCAACGTTACAGCTGATGCTTTCTCATGGGGCAGGGGCCTTGAACTTCCCCAGGTCACTGGCTAAGTGACCCTACTCAGTTCAGACTCGAAGGGGGGAGAGATGTGATGAAGTGGGGGATGTTCTTGTTTTTTCCAATGGTTGGCATGCAGAGGGGGTGGGACTCAGTTTCCCTGGTGTTATTGGTTTAATGAGGTGATGGGAGAGAGAGTTTGTTGTTACAGAGAGAATGGAGACCCTAGTGACTGGTGACCTGGCGACTGGGAGGCCTAGGAGTCACAGCCCGTTTTGGCCAGCGGGAGGACAATGGGCTGTAAAGAGAGGACCCTGGTGACCTGACCAGCCGGTTCCAGCCAGAGGGGGCCAGAAGAGAGGAGAGGGGGCCCAGGTGACCCTGTTTACCTGGATAGAAGACAATGGACAGAGGCGGGGCTTGGGGCCGGTGATATCAGATGCCCAGCTGGAAAGCAGGGGGGCTCGGGGCTGGAGAGAGGGAGCAGACAGAGCCCACCTGGATGCAGGGGAGACTGGGATGTGCTGTGCTGAGGGAGGCCAGACCTGAGGGCCCTGAGAGTTTCCTATGCTGTGTTCAAATGCTCAGTTAACCCTCCTGTTTTATGCTGGCTGAGAGTCACCTGGAGAACAGGGTTGCATTATTCCCTCTGGGAGTGGAGGCCCCGGGGGTCTAGAGCTAGTGGACTCCCTGAGGGGGTCCACATCGAGAAAAAAGTGTGCTAAGGCTCAGAGAGGTGCGGCTCCAGGAGGTGGAGAGGCTTAACCCCCAAGAGAGAGTGGACCCCCGAGAAGGGCTGTCACACTGACGGGGGTTCCCCCCACTGACCGCATGGGGCCAATAGTGGCACGACCTGTAAGTCTGTGACAATGTGGTAGCAGAGGATGGTTGGCGGATGCACCCTGTAGATGGTTGGCTGTGAGCGCAGGCGCTTTGCGGTGAGTGGTAGCCAGCGATAAAATGAGGGAATTGAAAGGAACCAGCATGGAAATGGCATAGAACCAGCTCCATAAGAGCAACCTGGCACATCTGTGCAGGGAGAGAGGGTTGAGCGTGGGGAGGGTCACTAAGGAGCAGCTGATGGCTCAGCTTGTAGAGAATGACCAGTCTGAGGAACAGGCTCCAGACCCCAAGGGGGCTCCTGGGGTGCCTGGAGAGCTGGGGAGTAGCCATGGGGGCAGTCTGTGTAGTGACTGGGAGTGTACCAGACCTGACTCCCCAGACAGGTGGAGAGGCTTAACCCCCAAGAGAGAGTGGACCCCCGAGAAGGGCTGTCACACTGAAGGGGGTTCCCCCACAGACTACAAGGGGCCAAGAGTGGACCTGTAAGTCCGTGACACCATGTTCATTCTCTCAAGCATCTGGCATTGGCCACTCTCGGAAGCTAGGATACCGGGCAAGATGGACCATCGATCTGATGCAGTATAGCCATTCTTATGTTCTTAGCCATGAGACCATCCTTTCTCTTCCTGCAGTCCCCGCCTCAGTCACTATATACTTTCCAACAGTTGCAACAAATGAGGCAGTGGTCTTACAGAGTCCATTCTCAGAGCAGTGTCCGTCCAGAGCACTGAATGATACAAAGATCTGGTGGAAAAAAATAGTACGGGCTTATGTAATTAAAGATGGTATAATGCAGATGCAAAAGGAGGCTGAATTAAAGTTGCACAAGAACCCTTAATTCCTGCATTTTCTAACTTTGGAGGGCCTTGCCCTTCTTTGAACATAGCTTTTTTTGTTTAATTTCCTAATTTAAAAACAAACAAAAATTCCATCATGTGGCACTATGTTGACTACAGCTTGGATTAGGAACAGTGTCTGGTCCTTTAGATCCACTACACAGAGCTCTGCCATTTGAGCAAAGGATTAACCAGTAGTAGTAAGCTGTACACTCTTAGAGGGTGATGAGACACACAAGATTTTTTAGAAGCTCATAATGACCTAACTGGAGTGAAATTTTCCAGGGACAGCAAACAGCACCCTCTTGACATCATGGCAGCCCTCCTGCCAAATTCCAAGCCCTTCCTCCAAAACATGGGCCAGGATAGGGTTGTAATCATGTTTCAACATGGTCAAAGCACCGTATTGTCCCTTGAACTCGTTCCTGGGAATGGCTGAACCATTTTAGCAGAAACCTTCGAAACTCTTGACATGGGGAATTTCAGCCTGAACAGTTAAAACATGGCAAAGTTATAATCCACTGAAACCAGGGTGGTATAAGTGATGGGCAACCTTCACCACAGACAGTGCTACCAGCTCTGCCCATGACGATGCCCTCCTCTGGGGAAAACCCTTTTTGTTGCTTAGTAGCTGGGTGCACTAGGTTGGGTGTGATGCAGCTGGTGCAGCTGGCCCTACTGGCAGACAGAAAGAGGACTGAAGAGTCTTCCCACCCTAGCTCTAGCCCTGCAGTTCAGCATCAAGGCAGGGTGAGGAGTGGGGAGGCTGGCCCCACCCTGCCCATGCAAAAGCAGACACCAAGTTGCTGGACAGTTGTTGGGTGGATGTTTGCATTTGGAAGGCATTGTGGGGAATGTATCTGATACACATGCGCTTTTCCAGCTAGTGCCCCCATGTCCCCTCTGCCACTAACTGCTACATCCTCACATCTTCCTCTGACTTGAAAACTAGCATGGCCCAAGAGAGCCAGCTCTTCTGCCTTCCCTGGGCTGTCCGTTGCTCTCCCAACTCGGGTGAAGAGCTGCTCTTGCTTTCTGGCTGCAGGTCTGTAGAAGCAGGTATCTGGGCCTCTCCTTTCATGGCTCCTATGCCAGCAAGGAGAGAGCCCTGGCAGAACCAGGCCCAGGCAGTCACAATGGAGAGAGGATTTAGGCTTTGCTATTCAGCTCCCGCCCCGCAGCACCTGCACAGCACAAATGCTGTGCAGTCATGTAAGAGTGACGCCTGCTTTAAGATCAAGGCATTGGCTCTGTGGAGCCCCAGTCAGGAATGGGGTGACCCCCCGGGACTGTCCAGGGAGCCCAGATGCTCTGCCAGTGATTCCTGTGCATGCAAACTCGGACAGTCTAGAAGCTGATGCTGCTTGAGAGAGAGGATGAGCCACCACCGCCTTTGGGCACAGGGCTCCATGAAGGAGTGACTCGGGGCCATTGTGTGGTGGCCTGAACCCCCCCACCCCCTCCAGAGGGCACACCAGAGGAGATGGCAGGGCAGGGCCCCACTGTGCTGAGTGAGGCAATCAGAGGGGAAGGACTGGATTTATTGAGTCATGACTTGTTATATCACAGTTTGAGAATTCTCCTTCCCGCCTCCGAGGACATCGGTTTTACTTCCAGGTAAAAGTGTGCAGAGACGCTTCACAGTTTGAATGCTTCCTGTAAGCAGAACTGAGGCAGAGTGACAATGGCAAACTGCAAATCGCCATGGCGGCCATATGAAAAAAATAATTCAAACTCTTCTCTTTAAATATATTACAGAAAATTAACCTGAATAAACGTAGCATGAACAGCAGCGCGCTGCAAAAACCAGTGGGGAGCACCCTCAGGACCAGAGCCCTCTGCCAGTGCTTTCCCATAGAGACCCCGCATGGTGCTGGGCAAGGGGTCAGAGGCCCCCTAATGGAAAGGAAATGAAACCAGCTGTGTCCCCCCACACCCTCTCCCCTGGGTCAGAAAATCCAGAGATGCAGGGGGCAGGACGCATTAGCAGGCATGTGCAGGGAGCAGGGGTCACATATGCTGCAAGAGAGACATGCACATCACAGTTCAGTTATGGGAAAAGAGACGCTCCAGCCATATGTGCAGGGAGTCGCGCCCCCTTTAAGGGACTCACAGCACATACTCTCTCTCGCACACACACACAGGCAAGACACCACCACATCTGCTCCAAGAGACACACACGGAGCGTACACATGCAGCCAACCCGCCGAAAACACTCACGCTGGTGGGTGCCTCGCCCCAGCGAGCCGTGCTCCAGCTCAAGAGGAATTTTGCTGGGGGAGCTCCTGTCCCTCAGGCTTGGGCTCTGCATCTGGGACGCGGAGAGAACACGGAAGCAGGGACTGACGGCCCGGGAGATACACAGAGCAGTGCAGTCCCAGAGTCAGGGGAGCTAGCTCCTAGAATACCAGCGCACGAGAGGCTGAGGCCATGGAGCAGAGCTGGGAGACGTTTAATGAGAGAGGAGATGTGCCAGAGGAGATGCCAGCAGGGCAGGAATGGGCCTGGGATCAGACTCCCTTTGGGGAGCGCTCCCCTTGGCTGGAGGGCCCAGGTCCCTTTCTCGGATCCAGCTGGCCACATACCAAGGTGTTCCTGCACTGAACCAAACCTTAGCAAAGGGAGGGGGGCTGTGGGCCCAGGGAGGAGAGGGTGAGGGGGGAGTGACACACAGGGACCCCGAAAGGGAAAAGAAAGAGTTTGTGGGACTCCCAGCCATCTCTATGGAGGGGGCATTGCAACAGTTATCCACTGGGATCAGAGGCACCCAGCCCCGAAGCAACACCCCACCCCCTGCACCATCAGAGAGACACACGCCCGACATGCACATGCACTCCATCACACACATGCACATGCCTACCCACTGCCTGCAGAGCGCCGGTGAGCACCCAGCGGGCCCCACTGGCCCAGAGAACCCTTTAGCTTTGCTGTGCAAGTTCACAAACCCAAGGCACCACTTTGACAGGCCAAGCGGCTGCACAGGGGAAGACCGGGGCACCCTGCAGGTGCTGAGCGAGGCCCAGTGCCCCACAGCAGCGGGGGCTGAGCCCGGTGTCGGAGCGAGTCAGTGCCCCCCCGCACTCTGAGGAGTGTGCAAAGGGCCGTGCAGGCAGGCGGCTCACCAAGGAGGGGGGAGCGGGGCTGCAGGCTGCCGCACACCAGGCATGCTGAGGGGCCCCTTTCCGGCTGCAGGCTCCACTTGGGGAGGGGCTATGTACAGTCAGGATGGGCAGGGAGGCAGGGAGCTGGGGAAAGTGCAGTGGGTGGGGAGGGCTGGCTCCCCCAAGGGAACTGAACGGCATACACGGCAAGGGAAGCGACCAAACTGGCCTTGCCAAGAGGGCTCGGCCACCGGCTGCTGCTGAGGCACCCCAGAGATCCAGCCCGGGGGGGGGTGGGACGGCGGTGGCAGGCGGGAGCAGTGCTTGCCCCCTGGGCTGTGCTCCCTATGCGCTGTGAGAGTGAGGGAGGGGCGTGTGAGAGCTCTCCCCCCACGCCTATGGCCTGGCGCTCAGTCAGGGACCTCGGGGTGCAGGGGCAGCCTGCCCTCGCCCCGCCGGTACGACTCCCAGAAGGCCTGATCCAGCTGCTCCAGCTGCGAGCTCAGCGGCAAGTGGATCTCCAGGTGCATGTGCAGTGCTTCCAGCCACTGTGCCAGCCTGAGGAAGGAGGGCCTGGGGGAGAGAGGCCAGATTAGATCCTGAGTGTGAGGGGAACCCCCCACTCCAGCACCCTGAGCACGAGGACAATCCCTCCCTCCCAGTTCCCTGATTGCATGGGTCAGATCCCTCCTTCCCAGCACCCTGAGTGTAGGGGTCAGACCCTCCCCCTGCCCAGCAGCCTGGGGCACAGGGGTCAGACCTCTCCTCATTCAGTTTGAGCTCAGCACGAGGGTTAGAGATCCCATAGCCCCCAGGGGGAGAGTGCCCTCTGCAGGGAGCAGGGCACTGTTCATCTCCTCCCTCCCAGCCCAGTCTCTTATTCTGTCAGTAGGGAGCAGGGTGAATGGGGCATTGCTGTGCATGTACAGGAAGGGGGCACTGTGTGGGTGTTTCTGGGGAGAGCGATCCCTTTCCCTTTCCCACACTTGCTGCCTGGGGCTGGCCAGGGCTCTCCTGATCACCTCTTCTCGGGGTCCAGATCGCAGCAGCGCACGGCGATGGGGAAGAAGCTCGGGGGGCAGGCAGGGGGGCAGTACCGCTCCAGGAACCCTCGCACGTTGAGGCCAAAGTCCATAGTCCTGGGCAGGTAGTCAGGGTCGGCGCTGACCTGGCCAATGATCTGGGATTGGGGGGAGCACAGGAGTTAGGAGTGGGGCCCAGCACAACTCAACGGAGAGCTCCATCCAGGCAGCATGCAGCCACCTTGCGCTGCAGGGACCCCCCGACACAGGAACGGGAGGCTGGGCAAGGGGCAGAAGGGGCTGGGGGAAGAGCTGAGGGGATGAACAGCAGCTCCGAGCTCCTGGGAAGACACTTGCCTCACACAAGAGGATGCCAAACGAGAAGATGTCGACTTTCTCATCGTAGTTCCTGCCTGTGGGGAGAGAGGAGACAGGTCAGCCCCCGCCACACCCTGCTTCCCTCTGCCCCTTACACTGCCCTCCAGTGGCATGAGGACAGACAGGCCCAGCACTGCCAGGTCATGGATGTGCCCCCCGTTGCATGTGCCCGCGATCACCTGGCTGCCCTGGGCCTAGAGCTCCCAGCTTTTCCCCAAACTCTCCTCTCACCATTGATCATCTCTGGGGCCATCCAGTAAGGGTTCCCCACCACTGTGTAGCGCTTCTTCCGGTCCGGCTTCTTTAGGTTCTTGAGCTGCTCGGGCTGGTTCTTTTCATCCACCATGAGACGGGCCAGCCCGAAGTCGGCCACCACCACCCTCCTGTTCTGCGCAGGAGAGACGGACACAGGTCACCGGGGGTGGGCCAAAGCAGCTGCTTGCAGCCACTCGTGGTAGGAGATCCTTGCAGTGCTGAGGCTGGAGTCAGCGCCCGCCGCACAACAGCCTGGGCCTTCTCAGCAACAGCTGCCAGCCAGCTGCCCTGCTCCCAGCCAGGCCCAGGGCTCTGTGCGGAGCGAGCACTTACCTCCCGCACCAGGCAGTTGTGAGAGTTGAGATCACGATGGATGATGTTCATCGAGTGCAGATAGGCCTGGGGGAGCAAGGACCAGGGTCAGAAAGGCAACAACTCACTGCACCCTCCCGCATGGGAGCAGCACCCTGGCACTCAATCCATGTTTATGGTACCCCTGCCTGTACGTGCACAGCAATGGTCCCATAATCACCCGCACAGCTCCCCGTCTGTATGTGCACAACAACACCCCCATAAACACCCGCACAGCACCCGCTGCCTCTACATACACAGCAATGCCCCCATAAACACCCGCACAGCACCCCCTGTCTGTATGTGCACAGCAATGCCCCCATAAACACCCGCACAGCACCCGCTGTCTCTACATACACAGCAACGCCCCCATAAACACCCGCACAGCACCCCGTCTGTACATACACAGCAACACCCCCATAAACACCCGCAGAGCACCCGCTGCCTCTATATACACAGCAACGCCCCCATAATCACCCGCAGAGCACCTGCTGCCTCTATATGCACAGCAACGTCCCCATAAACACCCGCACAGCACCCCCTGCCTCTACATACACAACAACGCCCCTATAAACACCCGCACAGCACCCCGTCTGTATGTGCACAGCAACACCCCCATAAACACCCGCACAGCACCCACTGCCTCTACATACACAGCAACGCCCCCATAAACACCCGCACAGCACCCCCTGTCTGCACATACACAGCAACACCCCCATAAACACCCGCACAGCACCCCCTGCCTGTGTATGCACAGCAACACCCCCCAAAACACCCGTACACCACCACCTACCTGTACATACACAGCAACATCACCATAAATATCCTCACACCACACCCATCTGTACATGTACAGCAATGCCCCCATAAACACCCGCACAGCGCTACCGCCTCTACATACCCTGCAATGCCCCCATAAACACCCGCACAGAATCCCAACGTCTACATGCACAGCAACGCCCCCATAAACACCCGCACACCACCCCCTGTCTGTATATGCACAGCAACACCCCCATAAACACCAACACAGCGCCCTCACCTCTATATACACAGCAAGGCCCCCATAAACACCCGCACACCACCCCATGCCTCTACATACACAGCAACCCCCTCATAAACACCCGCACACCATCCCCTGCATATAGACACACAGCAACCCCCCCATAAACACCCACACACCAACCCCTGCCTCTACATACACAGCAACCCACCCATAAACACCCACACACCACCCCCTGCCTATATATACACACAGCAACCACCCCATAAACAGCCGCATACCAACCCCTACCTCTACATACCCTGCAATGCCCTCATAAACACCCGCTTACCACCCCCTGCCTCTACATGCACAGCAACGCCCCCATAAACACCTGCACACCACCCCCTGTCTGTACATGGACAGCAACACACCCATAAACACCTGCACACCACCCCCTTCCTGTACAGGGACAGCAACACCCCCATAAACACCAGCACAGTGCCCCACCTGTACATGCACAGGAACACCCCCATAAGCATCCAGACAACACCCCCACCTGTATGTGCACAGCAACACCCCATAAAAACCCGTACCCTGCCTGCCTGTACATGTACAGCCTCTGTAGACTCACTGTCACAGAGCTACCCACTGTTCCCCTGAGTGGTGCAAGTAGAATCATTTCTTGCCAGTACGCTGCATTCATGGGAGGGACACAAAGGGGGGGCACGTGACCTCCCCACATGACTTCTCCCCACGCCGCCCCCAGCCTGGGGCTCCCCACACTCTCCACGTCCACTCCCCATGATCCACATCCATCCCATGTTACCTGCGGGGGAGAACTTCTGCTCTACAGACTCCAGGCAGGAGGACTCCAGATATACAGCTGCGTGGAAGGTCTGCAGGCGGGGTCCTCCGCTGTCTTTCCAGTATGCCGTACCAGCTACAAATATTTTACTGGTATGGCGTACCGAACCGTACCACCGTACCTGCAGCACTGGTTCCCCTGCATGCATTCTCTCTTGTACCTTTGTATGGAGTGTCTCATCGCCCCAACCTGTAAGCCAGGTGTGTATGTGCACAGCAAACCCACCCATGGGTAGAGTGCCCAGCCCCTGGCACCACTTCTGCTGAGACCCCACACTCACCATCCCAGACGCAATGTCCTTGGCAAAGCTCACACGCTGGCTCCATGGGTACTGGCTGTCCTGCGGGTGGGAGGGTTCCATTAGTGACAGGAGAGGGAAGGGGTGCATGCCTGCATTCCCAGGCCTGGAGCAGTCCCTGGGCCATGGCTCACACCCTGCCCAGGAGTACTCAGCAATGGCTTGCATGGACACGGTCCAGCCACTCCTGCCCCAGGAGAGCCCTGGCCATAGCCCTTATGGGCCCAGCTCAGCCACCCCTGCCCCGGGCCAGCCCGGGCCATAGTCCGTATGGGCACAGTGCCAGCCACCCGTGCCCCGGGACAGCCCTGGGCATAGTCCACATGGGCCCAGCACAGCCACCCCTGCCCCGAGACAGCCCTGGCCATAGTCCGTATGGGCACAGTGCCAGCCACCCCTGCCCCGGGAGAGAGCCCTGGCCATAGTCCACATGGGCATGGCGCCAGCCACCCCTGCCCCAGGAGAGCCCTGGCCGTAGTCCGCATGGACACGCCTCAGCCACCTCAATGACCCATGTTCTACCAACAGTGACATAACGTCTAAGATTGCTCATGTCCCACCCCTGACTTGTGTCCGGGGCTCCAGGCCAGGGCACTCCCCTGCTCACCATGCTCTTTATGATGCCTCGTAGGGTCCCCCCCTTGATGTATTCTGTGATGAAATTCAACCTCTTGTCCTTGTACAGCACCCCGATAAACTTCAGCACGTTTGGGTGCTCTAGGCACCGCATCACTTTCACCTACGGGAGCCAAAGCACTATGGTCATCGTTTCATGGATCCCAAGGCCAACAGGGTCACTGTGACCATCTAGTCTGACCCCTGTAGAGCACAGGCAGGAGACATGTCCCACAGTTATTCCTGGAGCAATGGCCCATCTTGATTTAAAATAGACTCCATCACAATCCTTGTCAGTTGTTCCAAGGGTTAATTACTCTCACTGTTAAAAAAATTCACCTTTTTCTAACCTACCCCTGTCCAGCTTCAGCTTCCAGCTGCTGGATCTTGTTAGAACTTTGTCTGCTAGACTGAAGAGCCAAATTTCTGTTCCCCAAGTAGGTACTTCCAGACTGAGATCAGGTCACCCCTTCACCTTCTTTCTTAGGTTAAACAGATTGAGCTGCTTGAGTCAATCACGATCAGGCAGGTTTCTAATCCTCTAATCATTCTTGTGGCTTTTCTCTGAACTTTCTCCAATTTACCAACATCCTTCATGAAATGTGTGCACCAGCACTGGACACAGGATTGTAGCAGTGGTCGTACCAGTGCCAGATACAGAGGAAAAATCACCTCCCTGCTCCTACTCGAGATTCTCCCGTTTAAGCATTCCAGGATGGCATTAGCCCTTTTGGCCACAGTGTCACACCAGGAGCTCCTGTTCAGCTGATTCTCCACCATGACCCCCACATCCTTTTCAGGAGTCCCTGCTTCCCCAGGCAGTGTGGCTGACACTCTTTGTTCCATAGACATTTACATTTAGCTGTATTAAAAACATTGTTGGCTTGTGCCCAGTTTACCAAGTGATCCAGATCTCTCTGAAACAGTGATCAATCCTCTTCATTATTTACCACTCCCCCAAGTCTTTTTTTCCACATCTTTCCCAAAGTATGGCACTCAGAACTGGACACAATACTCCAGCTGAGTATCAGTGCTGAGTGGAGCGGAAGAATTACTTCTCGTGTCTTGCTTACGACAC
Organism: Dermochelys coriacea; assembly: GCF_009764565.3. Lineage (NCBI taxonomy): Eukaryota > Metazoa > Chordata > Testudines > Dermochelyidae > Dermochelys > Dermochelys coriacea. The sequence goes on along the minus strand of NC_050084.1, from coordinate 24,520,140 downwards.
TCCTGTTGATACAGCTCACAATCATTTTTTGCAATAGTACTACACTGTTGACTCATATTTAGCTTGTGATCCACTATGACCCCCAGATCCCTTTTTGCAGTACTCCTTCCTAGGCAGTCATTTCCCATTTTGTACATGTGCAACTGATTGTTCCTTCCTAAGTGGAGAACTTTGCATTTGTCCTTATTGAATTTCATCCTATTTACTCTAGACCATTTCTACAGTTTGTCCAGATCATCCTATCCTCCAAAGCACTTGCAACCCCTCCCAGCTCAGTATCATCCACATATTTTATAAGTGTACTCTCTATGCCATTATCTAAATCACTGATGAAAATATTGAATAGAACTGGACCCAGAACAGATCCCTGCGGGACCCCACTCATTATGCCCTTCCAGATTGACTGTGAACCACTGATAACTACTCTCTGAGTGCGGTTTTCCAGCCAGTTGTGCACCCACCTTACAGTAGGCCCATCTAGGCTATGTGTCCCTAGTCTGCTCATGAGAAGGTCTGTTGAGACAGTATGAAAAGCCTTCCTACAGCCTTGAGGAGTAGGAGAGAGACAGACACCAGGTTGGGTCAGGATCAGGGTTGAAGGACAGAGACTGGGATGGGACAGGGTATGGCTGGAGTGAGATCAGGGCCCAGGGATAGCAAGTAGGGTGGACTCACCTCTTTGAGGAATGCCCTCTGGGTCTCCTCATCAAAGCGGATCAGTTCCTTCATGACCATCACCTCGCCCGTCTCCCGGTGTGTCACCTAGCAGAGAGGGGCAGAGCATTGCGGGAGCAGCCACACCCCGCAGCTCCCTGCTGCAAGGAGCATTTCTCAGCAGGGTGGGGCTGCAATGAATGCTGGAGTGGGGCACAGCTGTCCCCTCTCTCCCCTCTCTATGGCAACCGCTGGGAGACCCACCTCCCCATGTGGGGGGAGAGGTACAGGATAATGGAGGGACAAAGGAGCTGAGCCCATCACATGGGTGACACTGGGAGAAGGGACAGGGATCTATCTCCAATGCGAGCCCTGACAGTGGACTGAGGGGCCTGGCCCCTGCTCTCCTGGGCTCTCAGTTGAGAGTTTGGGGAGGGGTCCCCAGGGAGCAGGGGGCGTGGGAGGGGACTGGGTGACCGGATGGGTGGATATGGGGGCAGCAAAGGCCCGAGCCGGATGGGTGGTACCTTGATGGCCTGTCCAAAGCAGCCCTTCCCCAGCACCTCGCCGTGGATCAAGTCTGAGGGACGGAAAATGCGGTGCATGTGGGAGACGACGCGGAGCGACTCAGAGCGGCTGATGTCCTTGCGCTGGGAGGCAGGGGAGCCCAAGGAGCTGGAGCATGGGGACTTGTCGATGCTGCAGCTCCTCCTGCAGAGCCAGTCAAAGCATGCAGCAAATCAGCTGGGCCATGGCTGCAGGGGCCCCAGGCTCTATCCCACTGGTGCTCTCACCCCCCCAACCCTTCCCTCAGCCCACCCAGCAGCGGGCTGGGCACGCTTGTAAAAGCTCTGTCCTTACATGACTGTCCTCTGGCTCATGGCACTAGCCTCACCACCAGGCGTGCAGGCAGGTGACCGCTGGGGGCTGTGCAGGTTGGCCATGGGGCTGCTCTCCAGCGCCGACTCTCGGACCTCCACCTCGTGGGGGTCGTGTTCTATGGTCAGCTGGAGGAGGCGGCTGGTCTCCTGGATCAGCAGGTCAATCTGCAGGCACAGAGTGAGGGACTCAGGTCCCTGGGCAGCTGCCTGGGCCCTGCCGGCCGGCTGGGGGAGCATGGGAAGGGGGCGTACCTCATCCAGCGGAACATGCCTGATGGGGGTGCCGTTGATCTCCAGGATACGGTCCCCAATGTGGATGGAGTTCTTCATGTCAGGGCTGATGCAGTCAGGGTCCACTCTGGGGGCAGGGCACACACAGTGCTGTGAGCTCCCGCCACACCTGCACGGGGAAAGGCTCACACAGGCCCTACGTCCAGCCCCCTGGCTGGAGTTCCAGGATCCCAGGCATCCTCACCCCACACAGCAAAAAGGCTTTCAGGTCTCACCCAACAGTGCCCCCTCGCCCCCCCAGCCCCCTGCATACAAAATGACACCTGGTCACCCTCAGCACCACAGCCTCATGCCCCTGCCACCCCTGCAGGAGACTGGCCCAGGCACCACCATCCCCAGCGGCTCCTGTGTCCTCCACCCCACTTGGGGTGGGGGAATTCTCCCCTGTTCTCGGGCGGGGGGATTTTTCCCTGTTCTTGGCTGCTCAGTGGCCCCTCAGCCAAAGGGACTGGGGCGAGTTTTTGTGCTGCACACACAGCTCCCATTACAAGTGGCTCTGCTTGGGCCCCTGCTTGCTGGCACTAGACTGGATGTGACCTCCCACCCCTTAGAAGGGTGAAGCAGGGTGTGTGCGTGGGGTGGTGGGGCTGGATTCAATCTGCAGGGCTCTTTGGCCTCCTCCCCATGCACAGAGCCATGAGAACTGGCAGAGGGGCTCCCACTGCACCAGGGAGATCTGTGCCCACTAACCCCAAGCCTGCTGCCTGTGAGTGCCTCCCCCTCCCCCCCGCCGCTGGTGCTAGAGCATCGGCCTCCTCCCCTGGGGCGGATACATACTCTCGGACCCGGACCGTGTGGGAGTGTTCTGAGCCACAGCCCTGGGAGCTGCAGTGCTGGTCGATGGACACAGAGAACCCTCGCTTCCCGTCGCTGCAGGCCGGGATGGACACCAGCGTGACAGTGTGCGGGATCCGGGTGCCCGGGGAGTCCGGCAGGATCTGCTCTATCACCGGGGTCACCACCATCTGGTAATAGCAGTGCCCACTGGGAGGGGTGGGGAGGAGGGCAGTGGGTCAGACCCAGCGCGGGGAGACAGGAGAGAAGCCAGGACCAGTTTGTCAGCAGTTTTCCTTTGCAGCTGGGCTCAGGGCAAGGGGGACCCAGGGAGGGGAATAGCCCTGCCCAGGAGAGGCAGTGAGCAGCGGGCTGGGGCTCACCCCGTGCTCCCTAACAGTGCATTTCAGTCTGTGGCATGTCCCAAGAGGGACTCCCAGCCTGGAACCCACAGACTAGACCTGTCCCAAGCGGTGTGAGGGGGACTGGCTGAGCACCCACTCTGCAGAGTGCCACAGCTGGGCTATATTCTGCCCCACTCTCACCAGTGTGTCCACAAGGCTGCACTGGGATGGGGGCCCAGGAATAGGAGCACAGTGCGGCCATAGCAGACCCATAGGGTGACAACACAGGATGGCCCAAATCAGCCCATTGGCCCCTAGTCCAGTACCCCCCCCCAGCCCACTGGAATGGATCAGCCCATTGGCCCCTAGTCCAGTACCCCCCCCAGCCCACTGGAATGGATCAGCCCATTGGCCACTAGTCCAGTACCCCCCCCCAGCCCACTGGAATGGATCAGCCCATTGGCCCCTAGTCCAGTACCTCCCCAGCCCACTGGAATGGATCAGCCCATTAGCCACTAGTCCAGTACCCCCCCAGCCCACTGGAATGGATCAGCCCATTGGCCACTAGTCCAGTACCCCCCCCCAGCCCACTGGAATGGATCAGCCCATTGGCCACTAGTCCAGTACCCCCCCCAGCCCACTGGAATGGATCAGCCCATTGGCCCCTAGTCCAGTACCCCCCCCAGCCCACTGGAATGGATCAGCCCATTGGCCACTAGTCCAATACCCCCCCCCCAGCCCACTGGAATGGATCAGCCCATTGGCCCCTAGTCCAGTACCCCCCCCAGCCCACTGGAATGGATCAGCCCATTGGCCACTAGTCCAGTACCCCCCCCAGCCCACTGGAATGGATCAGCCCATTGGCCACTAGTCCAGTACCCCCCCAGCCCACTGGAATGGATCAGCCCATTGGCCACTAGTCCAGTACCCCCCCCAGCCCACTGGAATGGATCAGCCCATTGGCCACTAGTCCAGTACCCCCCCCAGCCCACTGGAATGGATCAGCCCATTGGCCACTAGTCCAGTACCTGCTGGAACCATTGCCACTGCTCTGATTCCGGTGCGCCCCTGTGGGTGTCTGCCCCTGTAGGGGGCATGATGCTGGCCCGGGTAGGAGGGATGGGGGACGAGGGAAGGACATGACCCTGGCCCTGGGGTGGGAGGGGATGTGACCCGACTATGGGGGGTGGGGAGGGGCATGACCCCAGCCCTGGGGGGGAGGGGTGCTGGGGGGAGGGTCATGACCCTGGTGGAGGGGACATGACCCGACCATGGGGAGGAGGGGTGTGGCCCTGGGGGGGAGGGGTGTGACCCCAGCCCCACATACCAGTAGAGCTTGGAGCGCTCCACAAGCGCATAGGTGTCGCCGTCACCGATGAACGCCTGGCAGCTGAGGCAGCTGAAGCACTCTGGGTGGTATTTCTGCTCCCCAGCCACCTGTGCAGGAGATACAGAGCGAGGGCCGATACGCCAACCTGCTTGCGCCCCCCACCGCTCAGGGAGCAGCCGGACGAGCACTGGGCCAAGCATCCTGCCCATTTCACTCCTCTGCTGTGACTGGAAGAGCCTCCTGCAGCTGGGCCTGAGCCCCACAGACTGCTGGCCCCATGGCTGGACAGGTGCATGGGACTGGCTCACGGTGGGGCTAGGCCAATGATGGCGTGAGGCAGGAGTCACATCCTGTATCCCTGCTCTGAACCCCAGCAGCCCGAGCTTGGGCCCTTCATGGTGCCACTGGCAAGATCCACTTCCCTGCTGCCCTGTGCTATAGCCCATTCCTCCTCTCTGGTCCTCTGCCCGTGAGCTCTGCCCATGGACACAGGGTCCCATTCACTGGTGCCAGATGGCTCCTTGGCACCAGCATACTGTACAACACAGCAGTAAGGCCCCCTGGGAAACTCCCCCATGTAGGGGCCCTCCGACAGGACAGGAACTAGCTCTGCCAGTTTTGTTCCTCCTCTACAGGAACCCCAGCACCTGGGGTGCTACAATAGCTGGAGCAGGTCTGGCCAAGGCAGTGCTTTGCCCCGCTATCCCTCAATTGCATTTGGGGCACAAGGGATGGCAGCCCTGGGCCCCCTGGCAGCCCTGGGCCAGGCTCTGAAGCAGGATTACCGTAACTCCTTCCCTCCTAAGGGGTTGCACCAGGGGTCCTGCCTTCAGGGCCTGGATCCCTGCTCCCTGCTGCAGGAGTCTGCCTCTCACTGGCTGTGCGCTGGGAGCTCACCCGCAGCCAGGCGGTGAGGGGGAGGGAGGTGGAGTGAGGGGAGCCTGCCAGGCAGGGATCTGTCTGAGGCAGCATGGAGTGATGGCCTCATGCCCTAGCAGGGAGGGGCCCGGCCCTTCTCTCCTGCTTGGGGAGCCAGAGCCAGGATCACCAGGCTCTGCTCTGGGTGCCTCACAGAGAGAAAAGCCAGACAGGCTCTGGGCTGGAGGGAGCCCACAGAGAGAGGAGATTCAGAGAGCTGGCCAAGGGGCAAATAGGGGACAGGGACAGCGCTAAGACCCTGCAGAGTCCCGGCAGGGAGGGCAGCTACTTGGCCAGGGCTCCTCAGGAATCACAGGATTAGATGTAGTCAAGGAAAACACGGCCTGATGGCCAGGTCAAGGCTGCTGAGGGTGAGAGCACTTCACCCCTGGCTGGACAACGCCCCGGGAGTGGCCCTGCCCAGTGGGGACAGCCTGGATGGGATCCCAGGGGCTGTTCCCATGGACAGAGTACTATGTCCCGTGGCTGGGGTGGCAAAGAGCCCCTCTCTGCCCTGTGCTTGTAAACAAGGGGAAGTGCCCTGCGCTGCTGCACAGTCACATGGCTGGCCTCCCCAGACTGGCCTTTCCCCGCTGTGGCAATGACAACACTTGATTGAAGCACCCAGGGCGGGAGACGGGAAATGCAGAGGCAGGGCTGCCCGGAAGGCACTTGCTGGCTCAGCTCCCTGGCTGGCTGGACCAGACCTCTGAACACAGCTCTTCTGGGGTGACTTCCTGTGTGGGGACGGGCTCTCCTGGGTGGCATGCAAGATGGGTACAGGCTAAGCCCTGGGGTTCGGAAAGAGACTCAAGCATAGAGGTGAGCTGCCATGGGGGAACCCCGGGCTCAGCCTCAGAGGCCCCGTCCCTGTGGGAACCCTTGGGCTCAGCCTCAGAGGCCCTGTCCGCATGTGCTGGGGAGAAACTGTATAACCCCAGCAGGACGGCATTCATGAACTGAAAGGCAATCGATTGGCAGGTGGTGACTTTCGGATGTAAACATCCCCTGCAGCCCAAACCCTGCATGCCAAGCAGGTGCTGCAGCCCCAGCACGGCACTGACTAGCACAGCTGCTCGCACAGGGAAGGTTGGGAGTTTGCCAATAAAACCTGTGCCAAATCACTCCCCACAGAGCGCACACCAGACAAACAGAAGCGAGAGGTATCAGCCGTTCCATATTGCCCATGCTGATTGAGATACAGAATGAGTCACTGACAGGGAGGTGAGACTGCCGGCGCTGTCAGCGTGGGGCTCCCCAGGAATAGAGGACAGGAGGTTTGAGTCGCTTTTGATGTGTCCTGTCAGTGTCCCATTAACTCCTGGGGCTGGAACCACTCTCACCAGGCGACTCCACTACCATCTTAGTGGGGTCCCGCCAGGGGTGCTGAAACCACGTATTTCGGTTGTTATTACTACTTCCAGCCAGGGGGTGCAGCAGCCTCCCCCAGCACCCGTAGTTCCAGCACCTATGGGTATCACTACTGACCCCTTGTCTGCAAAGAGGGTGGATATGGCTCTCGACTACCTTGGTTCACCCTGGCTATTCTCCCAGCTTCCTGACTAATTGCCACTTATCTGCCTCAGACAAGAGGTTACAAGTTTCCATCCAAAATCCAATGACATTAGTGATAGCAACAAGCCCCCCAGTCCCGGCTCCAATGGTCGAGGGGCCCCGGTTGCTGGAAAGCAGCGTCCCTCCTGGCCCTCCCCTTCGTGGGCAGTGGCCGGAGCTCCCGGTCTGGCCCTTACCTGTAGCATGGTGCTGTACCAATCCCCCTGTTGGTGCATGAGCCTGGCTTCTCCTACCATGGTGCTGGGTAAGTGTAACAGGCTTCCTGCTGTGTGTGTGACTTATTTACTCGCCCACTGCTGGAAACTACTCCCTCTCCAATGACCTCATCTCCAGATGACACCAGCTAGCACCGCCCACATCTTCAGCTTGAGCCCCAGGTCATGTCCCAGGCTGCCCCGCGGAGAAGCTGGGTTGGAAATGTCCAGTCACCGTTAGCCACAAGACCACTGGGTTAGTGGGAATCCCCAGCACCCAAGGAGCCCTGGGTCTGAGTCTCTGCTAGCCTACACTAGCATTGATCCCAGTTCCAGTCTGGCTGGGCAGTGCTCCTCACCTCCTCAGCCACTGGGCACAGGGGTAAATGACTGCACACGGTCAGGCCTCGCACCCAGGTTGGGCTGGCCACACAGAGCCCTGTGCCCCTCACTTTAAGCTATTGCTTAGGTGCACCCACATTCATGCTTGCAGGGGGCAGATGCCTCTGCTTTGGCAAATGGTACTTACCATGACCAGCCCCTTGGTGATCTGCTCCGAGCAGCCGTGGCACAGCTCCCCGAATCTGGCCCAGTAGTCCTTCTTGCAGTAGAGGCGCCCATCCTTCTCATAGTACTGGTGGGACAGCAGGGCCCCGCACTCGCAGCACCTGCAGCAGCAAGAGGGCGGCTCATGGACGGCAAAGCCCTTTGGAGAGCCTGCCCATGACCCATCGGGATCCGAACAAGGGCACCATGCGGGCCTGCCCCTCCCTGCCGCCTGGCCACAGGAAAGCCGCAGCACCATGGGGCTGGGTCGCTCCTGCCGGGCGCTACCTTCCCAAACGGCTGCAGGGCTGGGCTCTGGGCCCTTTCAGAGGAAATCCTGCCTGTGAGCGGAATCTGTAGCCCCAGCCCCTGGCTGTGCGACCCACAGCAGAGGACTAGCTGATGTGCTTCGGGCATAGGGGCTGCCCCAGCTAGTGCCCAGCCCTCCGCGCTGAGCTGCCCTCCATCCCTCCTGTTTGGCCCTGCTGGTGTCTTCTCCTTGTCACCTACCCTGCACCCAGCCCAAGCTCCCCTCCCTCACACACCTGCAGGCAAGAGACCCCAGCCCGTGACCTTACAGACCTCGCTCCTCACCTCCTCGCTAGCCCACCCCCGTCAGCCTCAGCCCATCCCCAGACCTGCTGCTGTCCCAGGGACTCCGGGGAATTGCACCAGGTGTGTATTGCCTGCCCTCCAGCTCAGGCTGCATCCTGCTGGCCTCTCCCAGGCCTGCTCACTTCCCCTGGGCCGACAGTGACAACACAGGAGGCTCAAGCTCCCTCCCAGCACAGTTAGTGCAAAGCCCCTCCCCCCATTCCTGGTCATATCCCAGCTATGCTCAGCCCCTCCCCCATCGTGTAACTGCCCCAGCTACATTCAGCCCCACCCCTCATCATATAACTGCCTCAAGTGACGCTCAGCCGCTGCCCCATCATGTAACTATCCTGGTGACACTTAGCCCCCCCGCCTCCGTGCAGAGGAAGAACAGATTATGTGGGTGACCCCCAGCTGACACGACTTTAGGGCTGCAACCTGACAGCATCTGCGCAACTGGGAAGCTCTTGAACCCTGACCCCACCTGTGTGGGCACCTCTGAGCTGTGCCCTGTGCCGAATCCCAATGGAGAGAGAGTGAGACTGTCGCTCATCTGGCAGGGGGCTGCCAGGCTCCCATGGGCTTCTGGGTGAGCTGCCGTTCCAGCTCTCAGTGCAGACGTTCACACTCAGGGTATGTCTACACTGCATTTAGACACCCCCTGACTTGGGCTAAAGGGCTGTTTGCTTCTGGTATAGACGTCCAAGCTTGGGCTCTGGGATCTTCCCACCTCACAGGGTCCTACAGCCCAGGCCCTTAGCCTGAGCCCTGCGCGCCCGTGTCAGGCGCGGACCAGCTGCTGGTGTCTAACTGCAGTGTACACATACCCAGAGTGATCAAAATCACTGCACGTCACTCTGTGCTGCCAGCACTTCTCCTAGAGCCTAGCACCTCTGGGTCAATTGGCAGGCTCCATGGACTATGCTCCGCAGGGGATGGCAATGGTTGGCAGACTGGGCTTTGATGGCCGGTGGTTATCAGCACCACAGCAGCCTGCTGCCTTGGGGAGAGCCATGGTCCTACCGCTCCGGAAAAAGCCATCACCATCCTGCGCCCTGTGTGTGGAGGAGACTGCAGCAGCCAGGCCATGAGCCACCCCGGGCCATTTTCTGTCTCTGATCATAGCTATTGCAGAGGGCTCCAGCATGTGGCAATCCCCATCATGAGATGAGATGAGAGATGAGATGAGATGAGATGAGAGAGCCCTGCTCGCTGTGCGCCCTCCAGCCAGCCGACAAGGAGCTCGCCAGCCCAGGCACCAGTAGCTAGGTGATTCCCAGCTGCCTGGTCCCACACAGACTGTCCTCAATATAGTGATGCCCAGGTCATGCTGGCTTCCAGTTTCCTTCTCCTCCATCCCCTGCTCACCCTAGGGAATGAACTGGCTGTGAGATCTCAGGTCCCAGTCCCAGGATTCCTTGCCACGTGCAGTCTCTACGTCTGTCCCATCCCCCGGCTGACACAGACACCCCATCTCTAATTCTACCCCTCACCCCAGGTCACTCAGACATCCCCACCTCTAATTTCACTCCTCCCCGCAGCTCACACAGACATCTCTAATTCCACCTCACCCCCCATCTGATTCAGACACCCCACCTTTAATTCCACCCCACACCCCCAACTCAGACACCCCCATCTCTAATTCCATCCCACCCCCTGGCTCACACAGACAGTCCCATCTCTAATTTCACCACAGCCCCCGGATCAAACAAACTCCTCCATCTCTAATTCCACCCCATCCCCCAGGGCTCACACAGACACCTCCATTTCTAATTCCACTCCTCCCCCAACTGATGCAGACACCCCCACTCTAATTCCACCCCTCCCCCATCTCCCACAGACACCCCATCTCTATTGCCACCCCTCCCCCCAGCTCCCACTGACACCCCCATCTCTAAATCCACCCCATCCCTCCAGCTCAAACAGACACCCCCATCTCTAATTCCACCCCTCCCCGCAGCTCACACAGACAACCCCATCTCTTTCCACCCTTTCCCCCGGCTTACACCAACACCCCCATCTCTAATTCCACCCCTCCGCCCGGCTCACAGAGACAACCCCCACCCATCTCTAATTCTGTCCAGTCTGGAGTTCAAGTCTCCCCTGGTGTCTAATTGTGGCCGAGCTCTGTAGTTCGGGTGACCAGTGCTGGTCTCTAATTGCATCCCAGCTCAGTAGCTCGGGTAGCCACTGCTGGCCTCTAATTGTGTCCTGTCCATGTTGCCTGCCGGTGCCCCTCTAATTCCAGCCTGGAACCATGGCTGAGGGAGCCCTGCCTCGGAGGTAAGTTCCCAAGTGTGGTAACGGTGCGGGGCACTGGGAAGGCACTGGCTGTTTTTGGTTCCCTACTTGCTCTTGGTTTCCCCTGGTGTGGGGGGAAGAGGAAGCGGTATCACAGCGTCATGTCCTGTTTGCATGTGGGCCGCAAGGCAGCAATTGATTTGTGTACATCATGTGCTGTCCAGCCACAGCCCAGGACCTGCCCCTGAGGGAAATGGGGCCAGAGCACGACAGCAGCTCTCGTGTTAGCTGTACATGGAGCTGGGAGCTCAGGCTGATGCACAGATTTGGCAGTTGGGCCAAGTGATCCGCATCTGTGCCATCTCCCACAGCCAATTAGTGCAAATTAGCTGCAGAGTAAGGGTGGTGAATGGTTGAGTTACCTCTCACAACTCTTGGGTAGTCTCGACCAGGAACGTACGTGGGTTAGCTACAGATGTGTGTCTGTGTGAGTCATGGGAGTGGAGTGAGTGGGTGATGGAGGAGAAGGGAACTGGGTAGCAGTCTTGTGACCCTGTTGACCAGGAAGCCACCCCAAGAGACACAGCTGTGCGAGTGAAACCCTGGGGTAAAGAGCACTTGTTGGACGGAAGAATTCTTCTGTCAACCTAGCCGCTGTCTCTCCGGGCGGTGGAATGCCTGCACTGATGGGAGAACTCCTTCTATCCACAGAGGTAGTGTCTTCACTGAAGTGCTACAGTTGAGCCGCTACAGCACTCTAAGTGCAGACACGCCCTTGCCATGCCTTGCTGTAGCTGTGCGTCGCACGGATGGAACTTGTAAGGTACCAATGGCAGTAAACTGGATGGTAACACACTGTGAATCTCAGGGGTGACTGAACCTGGTGGGATGAGTCATTACACAAAGTAAAACTATTTCCCCATGGTATTTCTCCCCCCCACCCCACCCCACCACTGTTCCTCTGATATTCTTGTTAACTGCTGGAATTAGCCTACCTTGCTTGTCACCATGAAAGGTTTTCCTCCTTCCCCCCCCTGCTGCTGGTGATGGCTTATCTTAAGTGATCACTCTCCTTACAGTGTGTATGATAAACCCATTGTTTCATGTTCTCTGTGTGTGTGTATATAAACCTCTCCTCTGTTTTTTCCACCAAATGCATCCGATGAAGTGAGCTGTAGCTCACGAAAGCTTATGCTCTAATAAATTTGTTAGTCTCTAAGGTGACACAAGTACTCCTTTTCTTTTTGGACAAAAAGAGCCTTCAATCATGCTTGTAGCTGTTTCCATGGCTTCACGCTGACTCCACAGACATTCCAGGCTTCAGAGTAACACACAGACAGGTAACAGGCCTGGAATCTCAGGCCTGGGCTACGCTAGGAATTTACATCTGTGTAGCTACCCGTCTGACAGTGGCGTGAAAATATCCACACCCCTGAGAGACACAGTTATACCACCTGAGCCCAGTATAGACAGCGTTAGGTAGACGGCCGAATTCTTCCATGGACCTAGCTACTGCCTCTCAGGGAGGTGGATTATCTACGCCTACGGCAAAATCCCTCCTGTCAGCATAGGTAGTGTCTACACTGAAGCTCTGCAGCTGCACTGCTGTAGCGTTTTAAGTGTAGACCAGGGGTCTCAAACACACAGCCTGCAGGGTTATTTTCTGCGGCCCGCCAGCTCCCTGAGGCCCCTCGCCACGTTTACCTAGAGCGGCTCTGGCCCGGAGCGGCGTGGGGGCATGGCAGGAAGGGAGCCTGCCCTGCCCCTGGTGTGCCCCGGGCCGGAGGCCACCCCCCAAACCCTTCCTGCAGCCAAACCCCCTAACCTTGACCCCCTCCTACAGCCCGCACCCCAACCCCCTGCCCGGAGCCCCTGCTGCACCCCGAGCCCCCTCCTACACCGCACACCCCTCCAGCACCTCATCTCCCTGCCCTGAGCCCCCGCCACACTCCACACCCTTCCTGGATGCAGGGAGGGCGCAGAGTTGGGGTGGGGATTTTGGGGAAGGAGTTGGAATGGGGACAGGGAAGGGGTGGGAAGAGGTGGGGCGGGGGCGGGGCCTCATGGAAGGGGTTGAGTGTGGGAGGGGTGGTGGGGGCGGGGTGTCAGTGATGCAGCCCTCAGGCCAATGTACTAGTCCTCATGTGGCCCTCGTGGTCATTTGAGTTAGAGATCCCTGGTGTAGACATACCCATACTCTATTTGTGGCACAGTAGCAGCTAGGACCCCAGTCAGGGATCAAGGCCTCGTTGCACTAGGTGCTGTACAAAGAGAACAAAAAGACAGTCCCTGGCTGGTTCTTATCATCCTCATTCACACTGCAGCACAGATCTGCCTGGTTCAGATTGTGCTCAGCAAGACATACCATCGCGCCATACGAGATGCATTAAAGAATGCGTTACATGAGCAGCACTGTCCTTCCCGTTGTCTGGGCCGTGCCCCAGCCGGCCAACCAGGCAGGAGCCCGAGAAGGCAGCGAGCAAGCCATCCTGCAGATGTGCAGCCCCCACTGGCAATGTGTCCTTAGGCCTGGCACAGCGGCTCTGACTCATGCTGCATTTGCCGCAATGGTTTCCAGCTGCTGGGGGCAAGCAGAACCCTCTGCTCCCCATGAACCCCTTGTGTCCCAGTGGGGAGGCCCCAGCTGCTGTGCTCTGTCCACAGCTCTCTACTCCCCCCACCCCCAGGAGCCAGGTGCTGGGCTTGCTGGAGAGCTAGTCCCAAAAGCGAGGCGGGGAGGGGGACTGAACAGTATGCATGAACAGTGCAATGCACGACAGCTCCAGATGTAAGCTGCTGGAACTCTTGGGCTCTCACAGGACACTGCTGTGGGGAAGCTCACACGTGGGAAGATCACCTTTTATATACCTGGCAGGGAAGAGGCATGCAGAAAAGTGAGGGGCATGTGGCTGGGAGAATGCAGGCTGTTCATGAGAGGAGTGTGGGGTCAGGATCATGGGGTATGGAGAGAGGTGGGCTGGAGTAGTGGCACGGGAGTGTCCGTGTGAGGCTGGGGGGGAGGGGTTGTGGGCTGAAGTGGGGGGTATCAGTGTGGGACTGGCGTTTGGGGGTGTGGAGATGGAGAGGGGTGGGGGTCGGGCTGTCAGTGTGGGGATGGAGGGTAGGGTCAGAGATTGGGCTGAGGGTGTCAGTGTGGAGGTGCTGTCGTCATCATGAATAGGTCAGAGTATGAACAAGAGGCTACTAGGCAGCTCTCCAACACCACTTTCTATAAGCCATTACCCTCTGATCCCACTGAGAGTTACCAAAAGAAACTACAGCATTTGCTCAAGAAACTCCCTGAAAAAGCACAAGAACAAATCCGCACAGACACACCCCTGGAGCCAGGACCTGGGGTATTCTATCTGCTACCCAAGATCCATAAACCTGGAAATCCTGGACGCCCCATCATCTCAGGCATTGGCACCCTGACAGCAGGATTGTCTGGCTATGTAGACTCCCTCCTCAGGCCCTTCGTTACCAGCACTCCCAGCTATCTTCGAGACACCACCGATTTCCTGAGGAAACTACAGTCCATTGGTGATCTTCCTAAAAACACCATCCTAGCCACTATGGATGTAGAAGCCCTCTACACTCACATTCCACACAAAGATGGACTACAAGCCGTCAGGAACAGTATCCCCGATACTGTCACGGCTAACCTGGTGGCAGAACTTTGTGACTTTGTCCTGACCCATAACTATTTCACATTTGGTGACAATGTATACCTTCAAATCAGCGGCACTGCGATGGGTACCCGCATGGCCCCACAGTATGCCAACATTTTTATGGCTGACTTAGAACAACGCTTCCTCAGCTCTCGTTCCCTAATGCCCCTACTCTACTTGCGCTACATTGATGACATCTTCATCATCTGGACCCATGGAAAAGAAGCTCTTGAGAAATTCCACCATGATTTCAACAATTTCCATCCCACCATCAACCTCAGCCTGGACCAGTCCACACAAGAGATCCACTTCCTGGACACTACGGTGCTAATAAGCGATGGTCACATAAACACCACCCTATATCGGAAACCTACTGACCGCTATTCCTACCTACATGCCTCTAGCTTTCATCCAGATCATACCACTCGATCCATTGTCTACAGCCAAGCGCTACGATATAACCGCATTTGCTCCAACCCCTCAGACAGAGACAAACACCTACAAGATCTCTATCATGCATTCCTACAACTACAGTACCCACCTGCTGAAGTGAAGAAACAGATTGACAGAGCCAGAAGAGTACCCAGAAGTCACCTACTACAGGACAGGCCCAACAAAGAAAACAACAGAACGCCACTAGCCATCACCTTCAGCCCCCAACTAAAACCCCTCCAACGCATCATCAAGGATCTACAACCTATCCTGAAGGACGAGCCATCGCTCTCTCAGATCTTGGGAGACAGACCAGTCCTTGCTTACAGACAGCCCCCCAATCTGAAGCAAATACTCACCAGCAACCACACACCACACAACAGAGCCACTAACCCAGGAACCTATCCTTGCAACAAAGCCCGTTGCCAACTCTGTCCACATATCTATTCAGGGGATACCATCATAGGGCCTAATCACATCAGCCACACTGTCAGAGGCTCCTTCACCTGCGCATCTACCAATGTGATATATGCCATCATGTGCCAGCAATGCCCCTCTGCCATGTACATTGGCCAAACTGGACAGTCTCTACGTAAAAGAATGAATGGACACAAATCAGACGTCAAGAATTATAACATTCAAAAACCAGTCGGAGAACACTTCAATCTCTCTGGTCACTCGATTACAGACCTGAGGGTGGCTATCCTTCAACAAAAAAGCTTCAAAAACAGACTCCAACGAGAGATTGCTGAATTGGAATTAATTTGCAAACTGGATACAATTAACTTAGGCTTGAATAGAGACTGGGAATGGATGAGTCATTACACAAAGTAAAACTATTTCCCCATGGTATTTCTCCCTCCCACCCCACCCCCCACTGTTCCTCTGATATTCTTGTTAACTGCTGGAATTAGCCTACCTGCTTGTCACCATGAAAGGTTTTCCTCCTTCCCCCCCCTGCTGCTGGTGATGGCTTATCTTAAGTGATCACTCTCCTTACAGTGTGTATGATAAACCCATTGTTTCATG
Source organism: Dermochelys coriacea (assembly GCF_009764565.3). Classification (NCBI taxonomy): domain Eukaryota; kingdom Metazoa; phylum Chordata; order Testudines; family Dermochelyidae; genus Dermochelys; species Dermochelys coriacea. The sequence goes on along the minus strand of NC_050084.1, from coordinate 24,504,669 downwards.
TTCTCTGTGTGTGTGTGTATAAATCTCTCCTCTGTCTTTTCCACCAAATGCATCCGATGAAGTGAGCTGTAGCTCAGGAAAGCTTATGCTCTAATAAATTTGTTAGTCTCTAAGGTGCCACAAGTACTCCTTTTCTTTTTGCGAATACAGACTAACACGGCTGCTACTCTGAAAAGTGTGGGGATAGAGGTTGTGGGGTGTTGATGTGGGGCAGGAGTAGGGGGTGGGGTATGGATAATGAGGGGCGGGAGGGCTGGGGCTGTCCAAGTGGGGCTGGAGGGGGCGGGGACGCGGAGGGAGGCGCGCTGGGGGCGGGGCTGGAGGGGGCCGGGAAGGGCGGGGCGGGGACGCGGAGGGAGGCGCGCTGGGGGCGGGGCTGGAGGGGGCCGGGAAGGGCGGGGCGGGGACGCGGAGGGAGGCGCGCTGGGGGCGGGGCTGGAGGGGGCCGGGAAGGGCGGGGCGGGGATGCGGAGGGAGGCGCGGTGGGGGCGGGGCTGTGCCTCTGCAGCCCGCTCCTGTCTCCTCCCCCTTTCTCTGCGGCACGAGGGTCGCATGTCAATCAGCGATGATGTCATTCCCCAGCAGCCCCATTACGTCACCCTAGCGGGGAAGCCGCCCTCCGATTGCTTTAGTCAAAGTCTCCCGGGTGGGCGCTGGCCAATGGGGAGGCGCGTCCTGGCGTAGCCCGGCGGCGGTATCCTGCGCAGGAGCGGTCCGGCTCTCTGCAGGGGGTCGCTGTCGGCCCCAGCGCCGCCCCAGCCCTGTAGCACCCTGCGGGGGGGCCACGCGCCTGCCACCCTGCCTGGCCCTGGGCCCGCCAGAAGGGTGTACAGCCGGCACCCTGCGCAGCTGGACCTGGTGCAGGAGCCTGCTGGGTGCCCTGCGTTCCCCCTGCACCCTGACTAGGACCACGGACCCTGACGGGCTCGTGCATGCACAGACACACATGTGTGCACTGGTGCCATATGTCTGAGTGCACACATGTGTGTCTGTGCATGTGTGCACTCAGACATATGGCACCAGTGCACACCCGCATTGTAGAGACCTAAATGGGAGAACCCCACTTGCTAGCCTGCAGGAAGTTCCATAGGTAGAGATGAGTAATTCAAAGACCTTTGGGGGAGATCCCTGATCCTGGGAGGGGTGCAGCGGCTGGGTCACTGAACACGGCACCCTGTCGCCATGCTGCTTGGGCTCTCTCAACCTTGCGAAGACCTTTGCAGCTCTGCCAGAGGTAGCAGTGATGGTGAGTGCCCAGGGCATGTCCGAGCTGTAATCATAGAGGGACGTGGCTTCTTCCTCAGTGACAGCCAGCAGCCTGCCCTGCATCAGCCATTATTGCGCCTCCCCTGGGCTGGCTCCTCATGGGGACTCACAGGCCTCCCCTCGCTAGGCACACGCCTGCAAACGCAACACCAGCCAACCCTCCTGGCACCCATGCATAATATCAGCACTGAGGTGTGCAGCTTACTGTCCACATGGGCATGGCCCTGTTGCCACCCATACACACCCTCCCACAACTCTGCCCCCATTTGCAACAGCACTGTGCATGCACGTGCCCTGCCTTCCAACATCGCAGCTCACCCCTGCCCACAAACTCGCAGCGTCCCTGCCAGCGAACCCAACTCCATTCGCGCATCCCTGCAGTCGCATGCACACGCTCTGGGATGCAGATGCACAGGTGCATACCTGCCAAGTGCAGAGAGCCCTGGGGCAGCTACCAGTGTGTGTACCCCTAGGGAACTGGGTTTTCCCAGCTCCAAAGAGCCCTGCTGTGTTGCCAGCCCTGGGAAGGGTTGCACTGGTGCTAGCAGCAATTCAGTGGCTAGCTATGCTGCTCTCATCAAAGCTCCGGAGCAGCTGCCGGCATTAACCACTGTGCTGTCTAACCCTGCTCACAGGGGGCACCATCACACTGTCAGCATGAGGAGGGAACCGTCACGACTTCCACCCCTCTGCCCCCTCAACAGATTGAAGGAGAAACACCTGCTGACCTCCTTGCCTGGGCAGAGGGGCTTGGCTCTGTCCTGGCCCCAGAAAGCCTAACAGACTGCCCCCACTCTGGGGACTCCAGCGCACAGGATGCGATGCACAGTCCACCGCTCCCCTCCCTGGCTCAGGCTTAGCAGGCACACAGGCTAATGAGGAGCAGATGGCCCGGTTCATATGCTCTCCAGCTGCTGCTGCTGCTATTAATGGCTGCCCAGTTGCAGTAGCACATGGGGCTGTGGAGTGCAGAGAGCAGCCCAACTTCCCACGGAATCTGGGTCACTCCCAGACAGGCTTCTTGCAGACACCACTGTGCCCCAGGGACAGGCCAAGGGGTCAGCTTGTTCTGTGTTTGTACAGCACCTAGCACAATGGGGTCCTGGGCCATCTCAGGCTGCTAGGTGCTACGGTAACACAAACAGTAATAATAATAATGAAGGGTGCCACCCTCACACTGCTCCACAGCGCCCCCTGCTGGGAGATGCCAGAGCAGAAATAGCTGGGAGCTCCCCCACAGCCTGCACTCCTGCTCCATTCCCTACAGCGCCCCTGCTGGGAGAGGCTGGGACTGCAGTAGAATAGCAGGGAGGTCCCTTGAAGCAAGCATTGGCACACAGGGTCCCCGTAAGGTTTGGGTGGGTCGAGCTGAAGGCAGACTGCAGCAAGGATGCCAGGGACTGGGCACTCCCATTCCCCAGCTTAGGGACACACTCCATGCTGCGTGCCTGGTGTCTGAGCCTTCCCTGTGGAATGACATTTATTTGTGCTGCAACCACAGATGTGAGGGGGCAGCACACTTGTGTGGCATTGAAGGGCAGGCCTTCTGAGAGGAGTGGCTGGTAGCCTGCAGGCTCCCTGTGACAGGGAGTGCAGGGGCCCAGCAACGCCATGCTCACACTCTGCTTCACCCCATCTGGGATCCAGCTGCAGCAGCAAATGCCCCTTCGCCCCAGCTGGCCTGTCAGAACACCTGGCATGCCTGGGGCGCCTGGCTCGGAGGACAGCCCTCGCTGACTGAGTGCTGGAGAGGCTTCAAGCCCCACTCAGCGCACAGGGCTCCCTCCTGTGGCCAGGCCACTGGGCAGTCTGGGTGACATGGCCAGTGCTGAGGGCTGGGAAGAAGCCTGAAGAGCAGGTGCTGAGGGGAGAGAGGAGCCCAGGGAAGCAAGCAAGAAACCAAAGCAGACTGCCAGGGTCACAGGCAGCCAGGGTGTGCCAGGGCCCCAGAGCCCATCCAGGGGAGAACTGCAGCCCATCCTGGGAATGCCCACCCCAAGTCTAATGGCTAGTTGGGACCAGGGCCCTTAACCCACAGAGTTGTGTGCATGTGTGTGTGTTTGTGCAGGACATTGTGTGTGTGTGTGTGTGTGTGTGAAACAGTGCATGAGTGTATATCTGTGCAGGACATGGATATTGTGTGTTTGTGTGTGTGTACACATGCTGCCACCTTGCAGCCCTGACCAGGAGGTGACACCAGTGTCTGTCCCTAGACTTCTAGCTGGGGAGCCCAGGCCGGAGACCTCCATGCCTGTCCCGTGTGGCTCCTACCTGAAGCAGTCAGCATGCCAGTCAGCGTTCAGGGCCTGGAGGTATTGCCCATCGTAGATACTGTGGCCACAGCTCGCACATACAGGCAGGTCGCTTCCTGCAGGGCACAGAAGAAGCACAGGCTGTTGCACCCTCATGCGAGGGCACAGCCAGCCTCGGCAGAGCCAATCTGGCTCGGGGAGCCCTGAGGGCCCTTCTCCCGTGGAAGCCCAGCACCTAACCTCACCTGCTTGCATTGAGGCAACCATGGAGAGAGACATGCGCAGCAGGGGGAGCTGGTGGTAAAGGGACAGGACAGGGCAGCAGGACTCCTGACTTGGGGGGACATAGAACATCTCCTACCTGCTCTGTGCCTCAGTTTCCCCATCAGTGAAAGGGGAATGTGATGTAGCGACTGCCTGGCAGGCTATGCAGCAGCATGCTCTGGCAGGTGTGCAGGGTACGGCGAGCCTTGGTGGGATGGCGCCAGAAACGGGCACTTGATTAGTCCCACAGACCCCTGTGCGAGGAGCACCGAAACCGCTACAGAGCAAGAACAACTAGGCCGGGCACATCCCCCCTCACACCTGAGAGCCCGCAGCCCGCCCGCCGCCAAGACCCATCCCCTTCCCCACAGGGCCTGCACTGACCCTCCCCCACCCCCATCTGCCCATCACCAGGATTCACAATAACTCTAAGCCTCATCCCCCCATCACATGGACGCGCACTGACACTCACCCCCACCACACACACCCCACCATCCTGTCACTGCAACACCTACAAACCCTGACACCCTCCCACACTGGAACTGCACTGACCCTGACCCCCGTCCTCTAGACCCACACTGGCCTTGACCCCCCCATCCCCCACTGGGACCCATGCTGACCCTGACCCCCCATCTCTGGGCCTTGACCAAGCCTGGCCTCTGGCCCAGGGGAGGCGCAGCACAAACCAGGCATAGCCGTGCTCTCCCAGTAGCTGCTTTGCACTCCCCACTCACCTTGCCTATATTTACTGATCCCCTGCTGGTTTCTATAACAGGGGCAGGGGCCCCCCCAGCCGCAGCCAGAGCTGCCCCCTCCAGTGCCTGTGACCTATGCTGGCAGAGCAGGACTGGGACAGAGTCATATCGGGCAGGGCTCAGGCAGGGGCAGGGTGACAGGCACTGGGCGTGTGGTGTCTGGCAGGGGTCAGGAGTGTGGCCTGGGCCAGCTTGGGGCCCTGGAGAGCAGTGGGGCTCCCTGGCAGTGCCAGCACTGCCCTGAGTGCCCACGACTGCCGCTCTGTCTCCTCTGACTGGCAGGTGTGGGGGCAGAAAGCACAAAGTGGAGTGGGGTATAGGGAGAGTACGGGGCAGACTCAGCCCAAGGGCCCCGGGGCCAATCCAGAGCTCAGGGGAGAGAGCAGTGGAGGCTGCTGGTTTGGGAAAGGCAGGGGTGGGGAGCCCTGCTGGCCCTGAGGGGTGCATGAATGGGTGAGGGAAGGTTGTGAGGAAGATGCTGTCAGGCAGGTGACTCGCTGTGGAGGGGAAGAACAAAGTGCATGAGGGGGAAGAAAGGGGGAGGTGTGCAGGGATGAGGAGTGTGAGGGGAGGATAGGATGAGGCATGGGGGAGGAGATGTGGGGTGGCAAGAAGGTCAGGGCCCCTCAGCAGGCTAAGTGTGCAGGGTGTCAGCAGGTGCAGGGGGTCCCCTCTGCCCAAGACAAGCCAGGAACCGCTCCCCAGCTGTCAGGAGAGAGGGCCTTGGCGTGGGGGCAGTGGAGGCCCCAAGTACTGAGTCACGGAGCCCGGCTCCGCGGGGGATGGAAACAGAATGGCTTGAAAGCGGAGCTGCTGGCGGCAGTAAGGTGATAGGTGGGCATGGAGAGGGGCCATACGCTGGTGTGGGAGGCAGGGCGGCCAGGACAAGAGGGAGCTGTTAACCACCAGGATCATCTAGGCCAGGCTAAGGTCTGCTCCCTTCTGCTTTGGGAGCCAGGCCCCCAGTTCACAGTAGGAAAGGAGCCAAGGGGCTGTGATGGGCCACGCCCTGAAATGATGAACCCCCAGCAGCCAGGGCCGGGCTGCAGGGCCAGGGAACAGCTGGCAAACGGCATTGCAAGGGGCTGGGAGTAGGGTGACCAGATGTCCTGATTTTATAGGGACAGTCCTGATATTTGGGGCTTTGTCTTATATAGGTGCCTATTACTCCCCAACCCCATCCTGATTTTTCACACTTGCTGTCTGGTCAGCCTAGAGTGGGAGTGGTGGCTGGGGGAGTTGGGAGCAGGGGACCTTTGATGGGAGGATTTAGGTGATCCCCAGAGGGCCAGAGAAAAGGCCGCTGATGTCCCTGGGAATAGAAGCAGGGATGTAGAAAGCTCCTGCCCAGCATGCGCCTCCTTGCAAGGAGGAGGGCTCAGGTGCCAGGGTTACTATCCCCTGTGCTGGAGAAATGTAGGCAGTGGGATGGGAACCCCAAGCCAGGGAGAGATCACGGGGAAGTGCCTCGCTGCAGGAGGACTGAGGGGGCAGCTTCTGGGGACCCTGGCCTGAAGGGAGCAGGACTGAGGTAGGGTGAGGGGCACCTCCTGGCTCAGCAGGAGGCCAAGGGCTCTTCAACCTCTAGCCCAGGGCTAAGAGCTGGCCACCAACTGCCCCCCGAGGGCTGCCTGCCTGCAGTGGGCCAGGCGGCGGAGGCCTCCTCTGTAGCACAAAGGGCCCGCCTGGCCAGGAGCGGGGGCCCGGTACCCGAGGGAGCCCCCTCCACACCTGCCCAGCAATGTGTCCGAGCCCTGAGCTGCAAGCCCGTCCAAACCCCCTGCAGCCGGGGAAACGATTTGCTCAAGGTCACAGCGAGTCCCCGCGGGCTGCGAACGGAACCCAGGAGTTCGGGCTCCCGGGAGCCCCTGCGCCAGGCGCGGGCCCGGGGTTCCTCCCTGCGGGGTGCGCTGGGGGCTCCTGCAGCCCCCGGCCGGGCAGGGCACGCAGGGGGCGCGGCAGCGGCTGGGAGAGGAGCCCGGGCGGCGGGATGAGAAGAGGCTCCCGGCCGGCGGGGCTCCCGCATCTGCAGCGCAGTGGCCCCAGCCCGGCCCGGGGTACGAACCTTCGTCCTCTCCCATAGGCTCGTCCCTCCAGGTGCAGCAGAGGAGCATCAACCTCATCCACGCCGCCGGCGGGCCCTGGGCACGACCCGCGGCGCCAGGCTCCGCCGCCTGCTCCGGCTCGGGGCGCGCCCGGCTCGCAGGCGGCGAAAGGGGCAGGGCTGCGATGGATGCTCCGCAGGAGAGCGGGGTTGGCCGACCGCACAGCGTCCCTGGGAAAGCAGGAGCGAGGCAGGGAGCGAGGGCCGCCGCCGCTGCCCCAGCCCTACAGGCGGGGGAGGTGGGGCAGGAGCGGGGGCAGCAGGGAGCCAGGCGGGGCAGAGTCCTGTGACTCCCAGAGCAGCTGCCTTAGACAGCCCAGTCCCAGCTCCTGGCACTCCCAGCCGCAGTGATACTGAGCAGGGACTCGCACCCGAGAAGGAGCCCTGTGCGGCTGCAAAGCTGGTCGGAGGTTGGTCCAGTAAGAGATATTCCCTCATCTCCAACACCCCGGGACCCACCAGCTACACCAGCACTGCAGACCGGGGCAGGGCCGACTAGCGTGGGGCTGGTTCCCCTCATTGTCGCCGACTGCGTGACCGTTGGTGTGTTGTTGCACTGGTCGGTTACCCTCACTGGTACACATTTACACCTTATTTCCAGTCTGAATTTGGATCGTGTTACATCTTTCTCTGCTCTATTGAAGAGCTCATTATTAAATATTTGTTCCCCAGGTAGGTGCTCACAGACTGCAATCAAGTCGCAGCTTATGTTAAACAGATCAAGCTGCTTGAGTCTCTCACTGTAAGGCAGGTTTTCCAATCTTTTACTCATTCTCATGGCTCATCTCTGAACCCCTCCATTTATCAACATTCTTTTTTGGCCTGTGGACACCAGCACTGGACACTGGATTCCAGCAGTGGTCACACCGGTGTCAAATACAGAGGTGAAATCACCTCTCTGCTCCTACTTCTGATTCCCCTGTTTGTACATCCAAAGATTGCATTAGCTCTTTTGGCCACGGCATAGCACTGGGGGCTCATGTTCAGCAGATTATCCACCATGACCCCCAAGTCCTTTTCAGAGTCCCTGCTTTCCAGGATGGAGCCCCCCACCCTGTAAGTATGGCTGACATTCTTTGTTCATAGAGATATAGTACATTTACATTTAGCAGTATTAAAAAGCACATTGTTTTCTTGCGCCCAGCTTACCATGTGATCGAGATCGCTCTGTATCACTGACCATTCCTCTTTGTTATTTACAACTCCCCCAAATTTTGTGTCATCTGCAGACTTTATCAGTGATGATTTTATGTTCTCTTCCAGGTCATTGATAAAAATGTTAAATAGTATAGGGCCAACAACTGATTCCCATGGAACCACACTGCAATCACACCCGCTCAATCACAGTTCCCCAATTACAGTTATATTTTGAAACAGTTTTTAATCCATTTAATGTGTGCCATGTTAATTTTATATGGTTCTAGATTTTTATTCACATGTCATGTTTTACCAAGTGAAATGCCTGAAGTCTATTATGTCAACACTATTACCTTCATCAAGCAAACTTGCAATCTCATGGGGAGCTGGGGACAGAAAGATTAAGCGATGGCCTAGGATAACACAGGGAGTTGGTAGCAGAGTAGGGAATTGATCACAGGTTGCTGATCAGGCCTTGGTCGATGGACCACCCTTCCTCTCTTTTCAGAGTAGCAGCCGTGTTAGTCTGTATTCGCAAAAAGAAAAGGAGTACTTGTGGCACCTTAGAGACTAACCAATTTATTAGAGCATAAGCTTTCGTGCATCCGATGAAGTGAGCTGTAGCTCACGAAAGCTTATACTCTAATAAATTTGTTAGTCTCTAAGGTGCCACAAGTACTCCTTTTCTGTTTTCCAACAGTGGCTAATGTCAGGTGCTTCTGAGGGAATGGACACAACAGGGCAATTATTGCGGATGGGATACCTGAGAGCCTGTAACCTGACCCAGGAGGGGGAAGGGGAGAGGGAGGGGGACAAAAGGCAGGCTAGAGAACCCACAGCATGCAGGGCAGCTGGCCGATGAGTTTGTGAACAGTCGGTCGGGGGTAGCAGGGAGGAGTCCCAAAAGAACAGACCCCGCCCCAGCAGGCTCTCTCCTGCAGCCTTTTGTCCACATTCCCAGGGCAGAGGTGTTACCTCCCCCTCATGGCTCAGATTACAGGCTCTCAGGTATCCCATCCATAGGGAGTGAAACTCCCCTGCCACATTCCCAGGTCAACGCTCCCCCCTCCCTGCTGCGTCACATCTCTCTCCCCTTCGAGACTGAACTGAGCGGGATCACTCTGACCAGTGACCTGGGGAAGTTCAGGGCCCCCTCTCTGGGACAACGCATCCGCTATCATGTTGGCACTTCCCTTCACATGGATCACGTCCATGTCATAATCCTGCCGGAGCAGGCTCCACCTCAGGAGTTTGGCGTTGGCTCCTTTCATCTGGTGCAGCCAGGTCAGGGGACAGTGGTCGGTGTGCACGGTGAAGTGTCGCCCAAAGAGATATGGCTCTAGTTTCTTGAGGGCCCACACCATGGCCAGGCACTCCTTCTCGATGGCCACGTAGTGTTTCTCCCAGGGTAGCAGCTTCTTGCTCAGGTACACGATGGCGTGTCTCTCCCCCTTTTCATCCTCCTGCATTAACACTGCCCCCAGTCCCGTGTCTGAGGCGTTGGTGAACACCATAAAGGGCTTGTCAAAGTCTGGGTTTGCCAGAACTGGGTCACTGGCCAGAGCCTCCTTCAGCACCCGGAAAGCCTCCTGGCACTGCTCAGTCCAGACCACCTTGTCTGGCTTCCCCTTCTTGCATAGCTCGGTGATGGGGGTGGCTATGGCACTAAAGCAGGGCACAAACCTTCAATAGTATCCTGCCAATCCAATAAAGGCTTGGACCTGCTTTTTGGTGTGGGGAAGCGGGCCAGTCTCTGATCACTTCCACCTTAGCTGGTTCCGGCTTTAGGTGGCCGCTCCCCACCCAATGGCCCAGGTAAGATCCTTCAGCCATCTCCACCTTGCACTTCTCCGCTTTTACAGTTAGCCCAACCTCCTGGAGTCGGTCCAGCACTTGTCTAACCTGGGACACATGATCCTCCCAGGTCTGGCTAAAGACACAGATGTCATCAATATATGCCACCGCAAAACTCTCCATCCCCCTCAGCAGCTGATCCACCAGGCGCTGGAAGGTGGCCGGCGCTCCCTTGAGGCTGAATGGCAGGGTCAGGAATTTATAGAGCCTCAGAGGGCTGATAAAGGCCGATTTCAGCTGGGCATCTGCATGCAGCGGCACTTGCCAGTAGCCCTTTGTAAGCTCCATGGTGGTAAGGTATCGAGCTCCTCCCAATTTGTCTAGGAGCTCATCAGGCCTGGGCATGGGGTAGGCATCAAATACAGTGATGGCACTGAGCTTCCGATAGTCCATACAGAACCAGATCGACCCATCCTTTTTGGGGACCAGCACCACTGGTGAGGCCCAAGGGCTGGCAGATGGCTGGATCACCCGCAAAGGCAGCATGTCCCGGACCTCTCTTTCCAGGTCCTGAGCAGTTTTCCCTGTGACTCGGAAGGGGGAGCATCTTATCGGCGGGTGCGACTCTGTCTGCACCCGGTGAACAGTCAGATTACTGTGCCCAGGCTGGTTGGAAAACAGCTGTCGGTACGGATGCAGCACCCCTCTGATCTCAGGTTGCTGGGCAGGGGTTAGCTGATCCGAGAGGGGAATTGTTTCCAGGGGTGAACCAGCTCTGGTCCCAGGGAATAGATCTACTAAAGGGCCATCTCCCTGCACCTTCCAATGTCCAGACACGGCCAACACCGCATTCCCCCTGGCATAATATGGCTTCATCATATTCACAAGGTACACTCGGCGGTGGTGCGCCCGGTTCGACAGCTCCACCACATAGTTTACCTCATTTAGCTTTTGACAACCTTGAACAGGCCCTCCCAGGCGGCCTGTAGTTTGTTCTTTCTCACGGGGATGAGAACCATCACCGGATCCCCGGTGGCGTAGGCGCGGGCCCGCGCCGTGCGGTCATACCAGACCTTCTGCTTTTTCTGGGCTCTGGCCAGATTCTCCCTGGCCAGGCCCATGAGTTCAGCAAGTCTCTCTCGGAAGATCAGGACATACTCCACCACTGACTCTCCATTGGGAGTGGCCTTCCCCTCCCATTCGTCTCTCATCAGGTCCTGGGGGCCCCTCACCTTCCTTCCACATAACAGTTCGAAAGGTGAAAATCCGGTAGACTCCTGGGGTACCTCCCTGTACGCGGACAGCAGGTGAGGTAAGTACTTGTCCCAGTCCTGCGGGTGCTGGTTCATAAAGGTTTTCAGCATCATCTTTAGCGTCCCATTGAACCTCTCCACCAGCCCATTGGACTGGGGGTGATAAGCTGAGGCCCAGTTGTGCCGGACGCCACATTTCTCCCACAAGCACTAGAGCAGGGTCAACATGAAGTTGGATCCTTGGTCTGTCAAGACTTCCTTGGGGAACCCCACTCGGCTGAAAATGGTCAGGAGCACATCTGCCACGGTGTCTGCTTCAATGGAAGCTAAGAGCACTGCCTCCGGGTAGCGGGTGGCAAAATCTACCACCACCAGAATGTATTTCTTCCCCGACCCGGTCGTCTTGCTGAGAGGTCCCACTATGTCCATTGCCACCTTCTGGAATGGCTCCTCTATGATGGGCAAAGGTCTCAAAGCCACTTTCCCCTTGTCCCGGGCCTTTCCCACCCTCAGACAGGGGTCACAGGATCAGCAATACTGCCGGACAGTGGTAAAGACCCCAGACCAGTAAAAGTTCTGTAGCAGCCTCGGCCGGGTGCGCCGGATTCCCTGGTGCCCTGAGAGGGGGATGTCATGGGCCAGGTACAGGAGCTTGCGGCGATCCTTCTGGGGGACCACCAGCTGCCTCCTGACCCCACAGGACTCCACTTCCTCTGGGGGAGCCCATTCTGGGTACAGGAACCCATTCTCCCACAGAAACCTCTCCTGGCAACCTCTCCTCATGGTCCGTACCAAACTGTGGTCGGCCAGGTCCCTGAGCTTCCGCAAGGAGGGATCTTTCTGCAACTCGGCCTGGAACTCAGCAGCTGGGGAAGGGATGGGGACCGGTTCCCTCTCATTGGCCAAGTCTGAGGCCACAGCCTCTCTGAGCCGTGCCTCTAGGCACTCCCTCCCCACGAGGGTAGGGTCCTGTGCCTCCGGTGTGGTACCCTCCCCAAGGTCAGGGCGCATTGCCCCTCACCAGCTCTGACTATGGGTCACAACCAGGGCGGTCTAAGGGTTGCTTGGCCAGTCCTCTAGGTCCCCCCCCATCAAAACCTCAGCGGGCAAATGGTGGTGCACCCCCATGTCCTTGGGGCCCTCCTTGGCCTCCCATTTCAGGTGTACCCTTGCCACGGGCACCTTGAATGGGGTCCCACCCATCCCCATCAGGGTCAGGTAGGTGTTGGGCACTACCCGATCTGGGGCCACCACCTCGGGCTGGGCCAGCGTCACCTCCGCGCCCATATCCCAGTATCCATCCTCTCATCCACCTCCAGGGGAACAAGGCACTCGTTCCGGAGGGACAGCCCCGCGCCCACCCTGTAAACCGAGAACCCATAGTCCAGAGCCACCAGCCCTCTGGCGCAGCTGGCTGGGGGTATTCTTCCCTCCTGAGCAGGTGGTAAGCTGGCAGCCCCCCTTGCCTGGGTCATCTGCCCCTCGTCTAGCTGGGTCCCTACCCAGTTAACCCTGGGTAGGTTGGGTCTGCTCAGTCTGTCCCTGAGCCTGGGGCACCAGGTCCGTACGTGGCCTCTCTGGCCACGGTGATAGCAGCTCAGGTCACGTTGGTCCCCTCTAGCTGGTCGGAGGGTCCCAACACCAGGCGTTCCCCTTGGGAGGGGGTTCTCCATATTTCCCCACTGGGAGGTCCCATGATGACTCTCTCTCTGCATCATGGGGGACCTGTTCTTTTGGGACTCCTCCCTGCTATCCCCTGATGGACTGTTCACAAACTCGTTGGCCAGCTGCCCTGCATGCTGTGGGGTCTCTAGCTTTTTGTCCACCAACCATAGCCTCCGGTCGGAAGGGCACTGTTCATACAGTTGCTCCAGTACAATTAGGTCCTCTTTAGCTTGGGCCCCAGCTGTCCACTTGCAGGCATATCCCTGCATTCGGTTGACCAGTTGTAGGTATGTGACCTCAGGCGTTTTACGCTGACTCCGGAACCTTTTCCAGTACATCTCGGGGGTCAGCCCAAACTCACAGAGCAGGGCCTTTTTGAACAGTTTGTAGTCCCCTGCCTCCGCCCCTTTCATTCGGCTGTACACCTCCACGGCTTTGGGGTCCAGTAAGCGGGTGAGAAACTGATGCCTGTCTGGAGGGTCAACCCTGTGCATCTCGCAGGCATTCTCAAAGGCCATCAGGAAGCTATCTATGTCCTCCCCCTCCTTACGCTGGGCCAGGAAGCACTTATCAATTCTCCTTGCAGTCTTGGGTCCTCTCTCACTCACCGCAGCCGGGACCCCACTGCTCCTCAGCCTGGCCAGTTCAAGTTCTTGCTGTCTCTGCTTCTCTTCATGCTGCCTCTGTTTCTCCTTCTCCTCCCACTCATGCTGATGCTGCTTTTCATGATCCTCCAGCTCCCTCATTTTCTCCCTCTCCCTCTCCCATTCCAGCCGCCTCCACTCCAGGGATGGGGAGTTCCGCTGGGAGGATCCCCTGCTGGCTGCCGGGGTCAGGGTGCCCTCGGTATTCACTGGAAGTTTCCCCCAACCCCTCCCCCAGGCATAGGTAGGCAGGGTCTCGGGATGTCCTCAGCAGCACTCTGACCCCTCCCAGCCTGGTCAGGCCCCAGGGTCCACGCTGCATCCACCGAGCAGCTTCCCGCAGGGACAGGGATCGGGTCATCTAAGCGATCCCTCTCCTCCAACTGGGCAATCAGCTGTTCCTTGGTGGACCTCCCAGTGCGCAGCCCCCTCTGCCTGCACAGCTCCACCAGGTCGCTCTTAAGGCGTTTAGCAAACATCTCCCTGCTGGCCACTCGCAGGCCTGTGCAGCTTTCCACGGTTTCCAGGAAGAACCCCTAGGGTGCCAGTCCTTCTTGAGGTCACCACCTCTTTTTCAGGGTCGAGCTGCAGACTCCTCTGCCCCTGGGACCACTCGCTGCAATCGCCCGGAGGACCCTGTTACTGCAAAAGTCCTTCTCTCTGGTCACACACTCCCAGGGGTTAACCATCCCCTGAAACCATCTCTCTCTGAATCTTCAGCATGCCTGTTCCACGTCAATCCCCCTTCGTTTTACTGTTCCCCAGTCACTTACCGCAGGAAGCGCCATTCACGGGGTGCAGTAGATCCCATCGCTGACACCAGTTGTCACGGAGTGTGGGGGAGTCCGGGGCCTGCACCCCTCTTCCTGGGATTCCCTGTGACTCTCAGCCAGCCAGTAAAATGGAAGGTTTATTGGACAATAGGAACACAGTCTAAAACAGAGCTTGTGGGTACAACCAGGACCCCTCAGTCAAGTCCTTCTGGTGGAGCAGGGAGCTTAGACCCCAGCCCTGGGGTTTCCTGCGTTCCACCACCCAGCACCAAACTGAAACTAACCCTCCCTCCCCCCCCCCCCCCGCCAGCAGGCTCTCTCCTGCAGTCTTTTGTCCACATTCCCAGGGAAGAGGTGTTTCCTCCCCCTCCCCCTCCTGGGTCAGGTAACAGGCTCTCAGGTATCCCATCCACAGGGAGTGAAATTCCCCTGCCACATTCCCAGGTCAACGCTCCCCCCTCCCTGCTGTGTCACACCCAGTCCTCTCAGACATGCTCTGTTAATGTGTGTGTTAATTTGATTCTGGGGCTGGAAGAACCCCACCCTGGGGAACCTAGGTCCTGGCAGGATAGCTCCACTGGGAGGGAACTTAGAATCATAGAATCATAGAATATCAGGGTTGGAAGGGACCCCAGAAGGTCATCTAGTCCAACCCCCTGCTCAAAGCAGGACCAAGTCCCAGTTAAATCATCCTAGCCAGGGCTTTGTCAAGCCTGACCTTAAAAACCTCTAAGGAAGGAGATTCTACCACCTCCCTAGGTAACGCATTCCAGTGTTTCACCACCCTCTTAGTGAAAAAGTTTTTCCTAATATCCAATCTAAACCTCCCCCATTGCAACTTGAGACCATTACTCCTCGTTCTGTCATCTGCTACCATTGAGAACAGTCTAGAGCCATCCTCTTTGAAACCCCCTTTCAGGTAGTTGAAAGCAGCTATCAAATCCCCCCTCATTCTTCTCTTCTGCAGACTAAACAATCCCAGCTCCCTCAGCCTCTCCTCATAAGTCATGTGCTCTAGACCCCTAATCATTTTTGTTGCCCTTCGCTGTACTCTTTCCAATTTATCCACATCCTTCTTGCAGAAGTAGAGCTCCGTATGAGAACACAAGTGGCACAAGCAGTACATTCATAGAATTACAGAACCAACCCCACAGAAGAGTAACCCTAATAAATGAGCATACCCCAAAGTAACGGGCAAATCTGGTAACACCCTTGCCAGTGTATCCCTGACTCTCCTCTATCTTGTATGGCCCCCATCTGAGTGCCCTTCACACATTCATGACTTTCTCCTCCCAGAACCCTGGTGAAGTTGGAAGGAATATTATCCCCATTCTGCAGATGGGGAACTGAAGCACAGAGAGATGACTTACAAGGAGAGGCTGATGGAACTGGGGTTATTTAGTCTGCAGAAGAGAAGAATGAGGGGGGATTTGATAGCAGCAGTCAGCTACCTGAAGGGGAGTTCCAAAGAGGATGGAGCTCGGCTGTTCTCAGTGGTAGCAGATGACAGTACAAGAAGCAATGGTCTCAAGGTTGCAGTGGGGTAGGTTTAGGTTGGATATTCGGAAACACTATTTCACTAGAAGGGTGGTGAAGCACTGGAATGGGTTACCTAGGGAATTGATGGAATCTCCATTCTTAGAGGTTTTTGGGCCCAGCTTGACAAAGCCTTGGCTGGGATGATTTAGTTGGTGTTGGTTCTGCTTTGAGCAGGGGGTTGGACTAGATGACCTCCTGAAGTCTCTTCCAACCCTAATATTTTATGATTCTATGGGTACGGACAATTTGGCCACAAATTTTCCAACATGGCCATTAATTTTTGTGTGTCTCAAATATTAGCTGCCCAGCAGCTTCGTGTATCAAGCTGGGCACCCAAAATCAGTGAATCTGGCCTAGGTGGCTTGTGAAAGGTCATCCAAGCAGCCTGTAGCAGACTCAAGACTTGACTCTAGATCTGTGGGTCCCGGGATAGTGCCTTAAGCACAAATTCTTGGGTTGGGTACAGAAATCTTCCAGCCCTACCCAAAGCCTGGCAGAAGGATAATATTTCCTTCCAGAGCTGAGTTGATTTCTTTAGTCTTTACTGCCTCTGTATTCACCATAAAGTTACAGCTGTCCAAGGATTACAGATGCTTTTATCCTACTCTGATGGGGTGGAACAGCATTTTCAGTTCCTCAGCAGGCTCCTACAGGAGTTGTTTCAGGAACAGATAGGTTGGCATTATCACATACCATGCCCCCACTCTTCTGACTGTCTGCACGTTACTTTATTCAGCATAGGTTTAATTATACCACCAGACGTCACGTGAGTGCATTGGCATTCAGTATGAAGGCGTCATTTCTCCTATGGTGAGAAGTTTGACCAATTCCCTCCTCACCATGCTCAATGATTTACTCCTGGAGCAACATATTTTTTCCAGTGATTTGGATGAATTATGTTAATCTTATAATTTAATTGTATTATTCTTTATTTGGCTGTTTGTTTTAACCCTTTTGAAGCAGCAATCTCCCAGCCACCTTTCACAGAGTTCCCAAATTCATTGTCCTTCTCTTCAGCTTTACCACCCCTGTAACTGGTCCATGCGTGTGTCTATGTGGAATGGTCCTTGCCCCTGACAGGTTTCCAAACTTTCCTCTCCCTTCCCTTCTTCTCCAGCTGCAGGGGGAGCATATGGCACAGAATGCACATAGGCCAATGCTTTTGGGGTACATGGGAACCATGAGCATGGCTGGCTCTATGTTTGGGGGCTCACACAGCAGCTGGCTGTAATGGAACTGTATTATACTGTAACTGTATTATACTGGTCAGCAACTAGCTGGGCCCTGTATGGAACATACCTTATTTAAACTAACCTCAGCCATACCTGGCAGAGCATTAAAGGATCTTACAATGAACACACCTGTGTCCAGTCCATATCAGGTAGGGCAACATGACATGGTGTCAGGAGTAAATAAAAACGGAAACAGAAGAAAAACAGCAACAAAATGGCAGACAGAAGGAACTTTAGCTTCAACAAATCTTCAGAATGGACAGTCTGGAAACACTATTTTGCACGATTGTGCATTGCTACCAAGCTCTATAAAGAAACTGGAGATATACAGGTATCTTCCTTAATGAATGCTATGGGGATCAGGCAGAGCATACCTCTAAACCCTTTGACTTTACGGAAGATGGTAATAAAGATGAGTGTGAAGGGGTTTTGGCTATGTTTGATTCAGACTTTATATCTCAGAGAAATGTAGTTTATGAAAGAGCATGTTTTCACCAGAGAATTCAAGGACCAGGGGAAAATGTTAAATATTTTATAAGACCTCTGCATGCATTGGCTGAAAACTGTGATTTTGGGAATGCAAAAACATGAAAAGATCAGAGGCAAGCTGGTTATTGGATTAAGAGATAAAAACCTTTCACAATAGCTACAATTGAAGAGATATTTAAACCTAGCCACAGTGATACAGAGAGTAAAACTTTCTGAACTGGTGAAACATCATCATCTAGAGCAACTTTACAGACTTGAACAACTTGAAACCAGCTCAGAAATTATAAACAGATACTTGAGCTTTAAAAGTCATTAACATAAAACCCCTGAGGCAAGGAGAGAGAACTCCCAGGCTAAGAGGGACAAATTCCAGCCTATATGCACTAGGTGTGGAAAAAGTCATATCCCAGGGGATGATGCATGCCCAGCCAGAGGCATATGGTGTAATAAATGCATGAAATATAGACATTTTTCAGCTGTTTGCTGCACCAAAGCAATCAGGGAGGTCATTTATGTTACACATGGTCAAGAGCCATTATTTCTGGGATCTATCACTGGAGATGACATAGTGCCTGCCTGGAGAGTGAGATTGAATATTCATGGAAAGACTAATGGCTTTAAAATTGACTCAGGAACTGATGTCACACGCATCTCAGAAGGGACTTAACTTCAACCTCTCCCCGAGCTGAAGTCATGTGACACAGCACTGACTAGTCCTGGAGATATTCTGAACTGCATGGGCCAGTTCACCACAGAAAAAACTTACAAAGACAAAAGCTATGCAGTCAGAGTCTATGTGATCAAAGGACAGAAGACCCACAACCTTCTCAGTCACAGCGTGGCAGCCATGATGGGCCTAGTGAGAAAAGTGGAAGAACTTGATGGAGGATTTGATGATATTGGACTTTTTAAAGGAGTTCTAGTACAGATCAACTTAAGAGACAATGCTAAACCTTACAGTGTACAAACACCCTTATCAGAGAGGCCTTAGAAGAGACTAGCTGCAGATTTATGCAGATTCAGAGGACATCATTACCAGGTCATTGTGGACTATATTTCCAGGTATATAGAAATAGTGTACTTGAAATATATAACATGTTATTGAGAAATTGAAATGCACTTTTGTTCACTTTTGTATTCCAGAACAACTAGTGATGGACAACAAGCCACAGTTCACTGCAGCAGAATTTAAGTAATTCCAAATGAAATATGACTTTGATCATATTACTAGCAGCTCACATTACCCACAAGTGAATGGAAAGGCTGAGAGAGCTGTGCAGACAGCCAAGCAGGAAGATCCATTCCTTGCTCCTTTGAGTTACAGATAACAATAACAGCTAATGGATATAGTCCAACACAGCTTCTAGTGAAAAGACAACACAGAACTACGGTTCCAACTCTGAAAAAAAAACGTATCTCCAAAGTAGCCAGAGGTGAAGAGAGTAGCCAGATAGGATGAGCGCTAAAAGAACTTATGAACACTTTTACAACAGACGTCAATCAGTTAGAGAATTGCCAGGTCTAGAACCTGGTGGCTGTGTTCATATCAAATTAGATGGAGACAAAGGAAGGACAACTCCAGCTGTCATAAAGAAAAAGAATTCAGACCTTAGATCATATGTGATTGAGACCAACAGTGAAGAGTTCAACTGAAACCATCAACATTGGTAGCGGGTTCCTCAGAAAGAACAATGAGCAGAGCAAACGCTTCAGCTGGAAGATGCAGAACAAGAAGATGAAGATCCAAGACTTCTGAACCAGCTACAGCCAGTCTTTGCAGCCAATGAGCAGCCAGATGACTAAGTGGTTATGTGTTCATGTCATGTAATTAGAAAACTAGCATGATTCAGAGACACTTAACAGACTGATCAGTACTGAACTTCAAAGACAGTGTGATAGTGTAAACGGTAGGAATGTAGAACTTGGAGGGGGACATGTAATGCTGCACTATAATATATTGCTTAGTCTAGGAGGCACTGTCTGTAAAATATCTTATTTAAGCTAACCTCAGCCATGCTTGGTGGAGCATTAAAGGATTTTGTGATGAACACAGCTGGTGGTTATAAGCAGGGTCTGTGACTTGTCTGTATCTGGTACAGGACAACATGATATTAATAAATAAAGGGGGGAGAGTGGGGATGGGGAGGGCAGGGCTGCCTGCAGCTGAACCAGCTCCTCTGCTGAGCTGCCAAACTGGCCTCTCACTGCAAGGAGGGACACCTTGCACATAGCAGGTTGGGTAGCGTAGTGGGTGAGGGAGGGCCCATGCTCTGGGCATTTCTTTTGTTCTAAATCCATCTTTGCCAGCAACTCCCCCCAGGGCCCCATGCACATCATCAGACAAAGGGGGTGTGGTGACTGAATAGCAGATGCATGGAAAGTGCATGCACCTGCTCTGAGGCCTGCCCCCCTCTGACTGATCTGGGCCGTTGTCCCTTGGAAACACTGCCAGGAATGATGCCTGGTCTCAGCATAAGCAGCTGGGCTCCCTGCTGTGGCAAGAACCCCACAGATGCCAGGCCTTGCTTTATGAGTCAGAGAAGGATGGGTTGCCCCACAGAATAAGCCTCCTGAGCCCCCCAGAAGGCAGAGGCCAACTGTGTGTATGGAGGAGTGAGCACCAGGCCCAGGTGTGGGTAACATGTCTTGGTGGCATAGGTGGCACAGTGCCCCAAATGCTCTGG
Source organism: Dermochelys coriacea (assembly GCF_009764565.3). Taxonomy (NCBI): domain Eukaryota; kingdom Metazoa; phylum Chordata; order Testudines; family Dermochelyidae; genus Dermochelys; species Dermochelys coriacea. Next base: position 24,484,818 of record NC_050084.1, on the reverse strand, counting down.
CTGTCTCTGGAAATGAAAGAGCTGCCCTAGGCACTATTTATGTAGGCAGTGTACCACCAGCTGCTGTATTGAGGGGTTTGGTGTCACACAGCATGTCCAGACGCTGCAGGCACAGCACAGGCCTCCACATGCAAAAGACTCATGGGTACGCTGTTCTGGGAGAACTGGGAATCCATTCCCTGGTCCCCCAAGCTCCAGGCCTCCTGCCTGCCCCACCTGACTCTCCCAGTGAGGTTCATTGGGGGCTTCTCTGGGAGCTCCACCACAGTCAGAGAGCTCAAGTATGAGCAGCACACAGCTCAAAGGCCCTGCAGAGTCACTTAGTGAAGGAGCCTTGTGAGAGAGGAGATTTCTTCCCTAGTGCAAGTGACTGTGGTGCGGCATGGGGACCTGCTGGATCCGGTGCCTGACCTTCCAGCACGAGTGTCCAGAACAACACGGTGCTCTGGACTCAGCCCCCATCCCATCCAGAGGAGTCAATCCCAGATAGGTGGATAGAAAGCTGGCTAGATCATCGGGCTCAACTGGTAGTGATCAATGGCTCCATGTCTAGTTGGCAGCTGATATCAAGTGGAGTGCCCAAAGGGTTGGGCCTGGGGCCGATTTTGTTCAATATCTTCATTAATGATCTGGAGGATGGTGTGGATTGCACCCTCAGCAAGTTTGCAGATGACACTAAACTGGCAGGAGTTGTACATACACTGGAGGGTAGGGATAGGATACAGAGGACCCTAGACAAATTAGAGGATTGGGCCAAAAGAAATCTGATGAGGCTCAACAAGGACAAGTGCAGAGTCCTGCACTTAGGATGGATGAATCCCATGCACTGCTACGGATTAGGGACCGAACAGCTAGGCAGAAGTTCTGCAGAAAAGGACCTAAGGGTTACAGTGGACGAGACGCTGGATATGAGTCAACAGTGTGCCCTTGTTGCCAAGAAGGCTAACGGCATTTTGGGCTGTATAAGTAGGGGCATTGCCAGCAGATCGAGGGATGTGATCATTCCCCTCTATTAGACATTGGTGAGGCCTCATCTGGAGTACTGTATCCAGTTTTGGGCCCCACACTACAAGAAAGATGTGGAAAAATTGGAAAGCACCCAGCGGAGGGCAACAAAATGATTAGGGGCTGGAGCACATGACTTATGAGGAGAGGCTGAGGGAACTGGGATTGTTTAGTCTGCAGAAGAGAAGAATGAGGGGGGATTTGATAGCTGCTTTCAACTACCTGAAAGGGGGTTCCAAAGAGGATGGATCTAGACTGTTCTCAGTGGTAGCAGATGACAGAACAAGGAGTAATGGTCTCAAGTTGCAGTGGGGGAGGTTTAGGCTAGATATTAGGAAACACTATTTCACTAGGAGAGTGGTGAAGCACTGGAATGGGTTACCTAGGGAGGTGGTGGAATCTCCTTCCTTAGAAGTTTTTAAGGTCAGGCTTGACAAAGCCCTGGCTGGGATGATTTAGTTGGGGTTGGTCCTGCTTTGAGCAGGGGGTTGGACTAGATGACCTCCTGAGGTCCCTTCCAACCCTGATATTCTATGATTCTATGAATTAGGGAAGCAGTGCGATTTCTATGCAGTCAGATTCCCCAAGGAACTCTAGTCACAGCCACAGGGCCTTGGCTTAGAGACCCCAATACATTGCCATGATGTTGGGCTGCCAACTTCGTAACACTGAAAAACCAGACGCTCCAGCAGGAGTGCGGAACCCCCCTTGAGCCTTCTTTCCCCCCCGAGATCCTTCCCCAACCCCCCTCTTCCCCACGTTTTCTCCAGTTACCCACTGCATCGCTCGCTGCTCTTCCTGTCGCCCTCCTCTCCGCACCCCTCTGCCTGGGTTGGGAGGGACTTGCCAGCGGAGCTGGTAGCATACCCAGCTGAATAGGGGCTGGCGCTGGTGATGATCCAATGCCACCCCACCTCCCTCCCCAACAGTAACCAGACATTCGGTCTCTGGTCAGAAGATGTGACCAGACATTGTCAAGTCCCCTTTTCAACCGGACTTTCTGGTTGAAAACCGGGCACCTGGCCACCCTAACACTATGTTTGTGCCTGTGAACCGTACACAACTGGGCAAGGAAAATGGATATTACCCCCATGAGCCCTCCCCAGCTGGTCCATAAACAAGAGAGGGAGCTGGTTTCAATCCCATTAGCCCTACCCGGCCAGCCCAGCAATGGCAGAGGGAGCTGGATTCTACCCCCATGAGCCCTGCCCAGCTGACCTAGTGATGGGAGAGGGAGCTGCATTCTGCCCACTAGCCCTGCCCGACTGGCCCAGTGATGGGAGAGAGAGCTGGATTCTGCCCCATTAGTCCTGCCCAGCCGGTCTGTAAGGGCAAGTCCTTTGTCTGAAGCCAGATTAAAAGAGCAGCCAAGCAGCAGCCATCAGCTGAGAAGCAGGAAGTCACATCCGCACATTCCATCTAAATTACATTAAAGCAATTAAAGCATTAAAGCAATGTTAAGAAGGAGACCCTGTCCTAATGGCCCCCACTATCACCAGATAAAGAAACAGATCTTAAGATGGTTAAAGAAAACTTAGTTTGATAACATTCTGTCTGTCAAGAAAACACTTATCAATAGTGGTGGTTGTGAAATCCTCATTCCTTTCATTATGGTCCCCACTTCCCCATTGTTTATCTGTATGGTCATTGTCTGGTTCTTTAATTGTTTCTGTCTGCTGTATAATTAATTTTGCTAGGTGTAAGTTAATTAGGGTAGTGGGATATAATTGGTCAGAGAATTATGTTACAATATGTTAGGATTGGTTAGATAGATTTCAGTAAAATGATTCGTTAAGGTATAGCTAAGCAGGACTCAAGTTTCACTATATAAACTGGGGTCTGAGAAGGAGACCTGCTGGAAATAGAAGAATAAGAAGAAAGAAAGACCTGGAAGAAGAACTCACCCCCAAGACTCAGCCTGAGATCAGAGCTGTTAAGAATCCTCTGCATGACCATGACGTGAAGCAACTGGACCCAGACGAGACCAATCTTGCCTGGCCAACAGGGAAAGTCCGCCTGCATGATCAGGATTCGTGAGCATTGTATGCTTAATGTGTATTCTGCTTGGTCATTGTTAATAAATAAGATCAGGATATTACTGTGTAAGGCTCTTTCACTGTTAAAAGGTCCTGCACTCCTGCAGAAGTAGTATACACTCAGAGCCTTATGTATTGGGAAAGGGTGTGGGTGCTTAAATTGATCACGTTAGTTACACCCTGAGCCCTACGAATTGGGTACAGGTGGCGCTGAGCCCTACGAATTGGGAAAAGGTGCAGGTGCCTAAATTAACTGGGTTACACCTGGAGCCCTACACACTGGGGAAAGGTGGGGTGCCCTAATTTGTGCAGGTAACAAATTGGTGGAGAATGTGGGCAGCCTAAGATTGTTTGGACTGAATTAATTGCGCCTCACATAGTGAATAGTCGTACAAAGGTAAGAACAGCAGAAAGGGTTGCTACCTGCTTGACAGAATGAACACTCTGAAGCTTCAGGAGAGAATAAAGAAAAGGAACCAGGAGGGGTAGGGGTTAGTTGAGGAACCCACACTCCTTGCTAGCACAATGGGGTCCATGCCCATGGGAACAAGATTCCTTCCAGGGGAGGGATGCCCTTGACTCTGCTTTTAAGGTGTTTGAAGCATTCTGTAAGTGCATGAAGCCAAAACCAAAGAAAAAGGCTATAAAAGCAGCCGCTGGTTGGGCATTATGGAAAGCTGTCACTAATCTTTCTAGCTTGGTAGTACTGCAGGATACACATTTGGAGGGTTACAAATTGGAGGTATCAGAGTAGCAGCCGTGTTAGTCTGTATTCGCAAAAAGAAAAGGAGTACCCGTGGCACCTTAGAGACTAACAAATTTATTAGAGCATAAGCTTTCGTGAGCTACAGCTCACTTCATCGGATGCAAATTGGAGGTAGATAGAGTTCAGGATAGTTTGGCTCAGTATAAGGCATCTCAGTGTGCTGGAGAGAGCTGGTCCAGCGATGGAACAGGGAACTGGATCTTATCCCCATGGCCCAGAGAGGGTAAAGGGAGCTGCTTTCTACTCTCATTAACAATTTTTTTTTTAGACATGCTGGCTAGTAAGTTTGCAATGACAAGTGATATTAACATACGAGTATCACTTTTCACAGCAGGAGACTTCCTCAGTCTCAGCAAGCTCAGGGACAAATTAAACCCTTGATGGGGAGCTGGGTAGGGAGACAGCGGAGGCCAGGAGCAATAGGAGGACAGAGGCTGGGGACGGCCCGAGCCCAAAGCATCACTGTTGCATTCCAGGGCCTTAGCCCGAAGCCTTGCAGCTGGAACCTGTGGCCTGAGCTCAAAGCCCTGCAGCTATCACACTCAGCCAAAGCCTGGGGCCAGAAGTGATAGCAGGGGGGTGAGCCCGGGGCCAGAGCCCACCACTGCATGGTTGGGGGACGGAGCCGAAGACTCCATGCCTGGGGATGGGGCCCAGGGATGGAGCCCAGAGATGGAGCCTGAAGCCCCACAGCCAGAGCCTGGACCTGAGCTGTCAGCCCTGGGGAAGGGGCCGCTGCTTTGCCCCCCTCCCCACCAATCACCACCCAGGAGGCTGTGGCCACAAGAAACACCTGCCCCCACCAGAAAAATGCTGAACTAGGGGAATCACAAGCTTCATTGCATCTGTTGGCCAAGCTCATTGCCTGTATCAGGTGCACCTTGCATCCCTCCACCCCTTGTCAGGCTCCCTGGGACTCCTCTGCCATCAGCTCTATTTCAGGGACCCCCTGTAACTCCCCCATACCAGGCCTCTGTGCCCCCATCTGTGCAATGGCTGCCCCATTGCCCTGCTTACCAGTGGCTCCTGTGGCTCCCCTTTTTCTCCCTCCTCCACAGTACCTTGCTTACCCCACCCCTGCTGAGAAGGGGGAACCTATGGCTGGGACCCCCTCTATCTCTCACTCCCCCAAGGCGCAAGCTCTGGGGAGACAGCGCACTAGGAGGGAGGGAGGAATGAAACCTCCTTTGCTCTCTTCTCCCACTGTCCTCCCCACACCTCCCAGCTGAGCCTCTGCCCCACTGCTGTCAAGCAGAACTCAGCAGGGAGAACAGGGAGCAGCAGTTAAAGGCTTTTCTGCTTTTCCAGTTTTCACCAAAATCACTCAAGTTCTGCCCATTGATGAGTAAAACATCCCCGGTGTCTGGGTTGTCAAACAGTTCCTTGGAGGAGTCCGTCAGTGTGCCAGCCCCTTACATGGTCCCACTGTTCCTAAAGGGCAGGCCCCATAGTCTCATTTAGATTGAGCCTTTGGGCTCCAGCCCCCCCGCTTCATGCCGGGAGCTCTGCCCAGCGAGTCCCACGGCCATAGACTCCTGGTCAGAGACTGCCATGCTCTGCAGGGATTAACGCACTGCAGCAAGTGTTCGCAGGAACCCTCATGCCAGGTAGTGTTTGCAAAGCAGTTGGGTTCAACGGGCAGCTGGAACCTCATGCAGAGAGTCCCAAGCTTAGCCTGGAGAAATGACGCTTAAAGCATCCTCCAGCTGGCCGAGCCAGAGCAGGCCACAGCCAAGCAGGAGTGACTCCATCTTAAGCTCTGTCCCTCTCTGACACTCGCAGTCAGAGCAGCCAGCCTCTCCAGACGCCCACTCTTGCTGGAGTCTCTGTGCAGCTTCCCTGCTGAGAGGTGACTGGCAGGGAAACCTCTTTCCTCCTGGTGGCTGATTGCTGGGTGTGAATGTTCTGGGATGCTGATACGGAGTCGCTTTCCGGCAGGTTCCAGCCAGCTCCTTAGCGGCCCATCCATTGCGCCCCAGACTGTGAGGAGACCCCCACACTGCACGTCTTCTGTGCCGGCCCAAAGCAAACTTAACCCTTCCCCACCCCGGGAGGTAGTGGGAGATGCCCAGTTTGAGGGTGGGGGTGGAAAGGAGCAAGCAGTGCGTGGGGTCTTGGGGGGAACAGGCTGAGTGAGGACAGGGCATTAGGCAGAGTGCAGATGGAGCCAGGGGGCAGGGCCACAGTCTGGGCACCGGGGCCCCTTCTGAGTGTGGGCCAGGTGCCATTGTAAATCCAGTAGTGAGAAGAGGCAAAACAGCTGAAAGCCAGGGGGGGAGGTTGAAGAAGGGAGCCCAGACCTCCTGCAGCAAGACAAAGTTCCCTGCAGAGTTGAGAAGACCTGGGTCAGCCCAGCTCCCTGTGGCAGAGAGTTGCTGAGTGCAGGCCAGGCAGGGAGCTGCCTGCTCCAGAGAGTTGTGCTGGTGCAGAGCCTCTGAGGACGAGCCATGTGGTGTTGGCCTCTACCTGGGAAGAGCACATATCCCTGTGGCAATTTGGAGGGTCTGTCCATACAATTTACGAATTCTGGCTAATACTATGAAGTTGTTGTTAGGAAATGGAAAGGCCCTACAGTTGTGTAGTCATTAGGCCTGTCAATTAACTCACGTGATTAACTAAAAAAAATTAATTGTGATTAATCACAGTTTTAATTGCACTGTTAAACAATAGCATATCAATTGCAATTTATTAAGTATGTTTGGATTTTTTTCTACTTTTTCAAATATGTTGATTTCAATTACAACACAGTATACAAAGAGTACAGTGCTCACTTTATATTATTATTTTTATTACAAATATTTGCACTGTAAAATGACAAATAAGAGAAACAGTATTTTTCAGTTCACTTCATACAAGTACTTTCTTGTGTAAGTGCAATTTAGAAAAGTAGATTTTTTTTGTTACCTAACTGCATTCAAAAACAAAACAATGTAAAACTTTAGAGCCTACAAGTCCACTCAGTCCTACTTCTCATTCAGCCAATCGCAAAGACAAACAAGTTTGTTTACATTTGCAGGAGCTTATGTTGCCCACTTCTTGTTTACAATGTCACCTGAAAGTGAGAACAGGCGTTCACATTGCACTTTTATAGCTGTCATTGCAAGGTATTTGTGTACCAGTTATGCTAAACATTCATATGCCTCTTCATGCTTCAGCCCCATTCCAGAGGATATGCTTGCATGCTGATGATGCTCATTAAAAAAATAACGTGTTAATTAAATTTATGACTGAATGGTATGTCCCCTGCTCTGTTTTACCCACATTCTGCCATATATTTCATGTTATAGCGGTCTCAGATGATGACCCAGCACATGTTGTTCATTTTAAGAACACTTTCACTGCAGATTTGACAAAACACAAAGAAGGTACCAATGTGAGATTTCTAGGGATAGATACAGCACTCGACCCAAGGTTTAAGAACACCAACCACCAAAAAAGAAAATCAACCTTCTGCTGATGGCATCTGTCTCAGATGATGAAAATGAACATGCTTTGGTCCACTGCTTTGGACTGTTATCAAGCAGAATCCATCATCAGTATGTACGCATGTCCTCTGGAATGGAGGTTGAAGCATGAAGGGACATATGACTCTTTAGCGCATCTGTCACGTAAATGTCTTGCAATGCTGGCTATAAACGTGCCATGCAAAAGCCTGTTCTCACTTTCAGGTGACATTGTAAACAAGAAGTGGGCAGCATTAGCTCCTGCAAATGTAAACAAACTTGTTTGTCAGAGCAATTGGCTGAATAAGAAGTAGGACTGAGTGGAGTTGTAGGCTCTTTGTTTTATTTTTGAATGCAATTTTTTTGTGCATGTCATCATTTGTAAGTACAACTTTCATGATAAAGAGATTGCACAACAGTACTTGTATTAGGTAAATTGAAAAATACAATTTATTTTGTTTTTTACAGTGCAAATATTTGTAATAAAAATAAAGTGAGCACTGTACACTTTGTATTCTGTGTCATAACTGAAATCCAACATATTTGGAAATGTAGAAAACATTCAAAAATATTTAAATAAATGGTATTCTGTTATTGTTTAACAGTGCGATTAATCATGCGAGTATTCACCATTGTGGACAGGATCCACACCAGACCAAAGGCAATCGGGAGTGCTTAACACTAATGACTGTGCTCTGACCACACAATAGTTACACTAAGGAGCGTGCCCACATTGGGAAACCAGTCTGGCCAAATTGATCTGTTGGGGCTTGGGGAAGTGGAAATTCCCGAAGCAGGACAAAGAGAGAGAGGTGACTAAGCTGGGGGGGGTTATAAATGGACTCCTGGGGGAGGTCAGACATGGACACATAGGGAGTTTGGACAGCAGGGGGAAGAGGATGTTTCAAAACCCAAGCCACACCCTGCAGCAGAAGGAGGCTGGAGGAGCCCAGATGATCCAGCGCCCTCTGGAGAGTTGAGGGAGCAGAGGGGGGACATGCAAGCCAGGTTTGGGAGTTTGATAGAGAACAGTGTATTTTGCGTTCTGGTAAGTAAGGAGTAGAGCTGTGTTTGAATCCTGTGCCAAATGTGTGTTATGGGCTCCCTCTGCTCTCAGGCCCCACCCCCGGAGAGGTCAGCTGGCACCCAGCGGGCTCACACCTGTCTTGGGATCCTGGGAAAGGGTGTGTTTAAGCTCTGGGGCAGCCTGAGGGGTCAGCGCAGGTTCTAGGGCAGAGATCCCCAAACTGTCTGGTGCACCCTCCTAGGGGGGCATGGAGGAGCATTTGGGGGGCACAGCGGACTGGCCAAGCCACCACAGATGGGGAGGGAGGGAACACCACCAAGCCCTGGTCTGCCCCACCCCCACCTCTGCTCCAGCCCTGCCCCCAGCTGTGGATCCAGCTTCCAGCCCCGCACCTGACCCCGTCCCCAGTCTTGGCCCCTGGCTGTGGCTCCAGACCCAGATTCACTCCGTGCTGCAGCCCCAGCCTTGACCCCCTTACATCTGCCCTGGCTCTGGGGGGGCGGGGGGGTCATGAACACGGGGACGAGGGGCATGACCTTCAAAAGTTTGGGGACCACTGCTCTAGGGGCTGCGCAGGGTGCTGCATGGTCAGAGCTCTCAGGATGGGGTGCTGAATAGAGGCTATGCACCCCGAGTGTGTGCCTAGGGACCACAGTGTCTGAGGTCTGCTCAGACTCTGCAGGCTCAGAAGACCTGGGACAGCAGGAGAGGCCACGGGGGGTGGTTCCTTGACTGGACCAACCCTACAGACGGACGAACACCCAGGGGATAGAACTGATTACAGATCAAACTTCTCCCGCCTTTTCCTCTGCCAATGCCCCTCACCAGCCTGCCCTGGGGACCTGCTCCAGTCAGAGAGGGGAAGACCTGAATGTGCCGCTCTGCGGACACTGCCAAGGCCAGGTGGTTAGCATAGGTGGTGTTGGAGCTTTTGGGATGGGGACCTCTGTCCGGCAGGAGCTTGGCTGGGACCCACCCAGTGGGAACGCTTGGCTTCTCCAAGGGCGGTGGTGGCACCATCTGCTCCTCTGTCCAAGATGACACCCCACTCATTAAACTCCTCAAGGTGGTACCATGTCCTCTCTGGCCCCACCCAGGGTCTAACAGCAACCTGGGCTCAGTCTCCCTCTCTCTGCAGGTTTCCAGGAGCTGGACCAGGCCCAGATGCTCTGCAGCACTCCATGGTGGCTGCAGGACCAAGCTTCCCCTCTCACAGGTGTGTGTGTCTCTGTGTGTGTTATGCTCCGTGCTCCCCCCGTGGGCAGAAGTGGGACAGCAGAGCCAGAAACAAGGTGTCAGCTTAGGGGCAGCAGGAGCTCTGTGCCCAGGGAGGTGACGGTGCCTGGCCTAGTACCACTCAGAGCAAGATAATCTTTCTTTGCATAGGAACCTGCAGGATCGTCACACCTGGATCAGATGCGGCCATCTTGGGGAGGGAGGGCAGCAGCCAGTAAGTGTGTGTGGTACATCTTTGGGGAAAGGGAGAGTGAGCCAATGCCACCAAGGCAAACCCTGTAGTCCTACAAACATCCCGCATGGGAAGCAGGCGCCCACCCTGGTTTGTAAGGAGTGCATATGCCTTGGGAAGGGGTTTGGCTAAATGTGCCCAAAGGGCTGAGTGTCTCTCTGTGTTTCTGAATCCCCTTCCTCTGGTCACAAATATTAACTGGCCAAGTTAATACTGACTCCACTTGACAGCATGTCTCTCTCGCTTTGTTTGCCTGGATGGAACTGTGACAAAGTGAAGATTTTCTGGAATATTTTTATGACGCCAATGTTTGCCTCAGTTTCCCTCTCTACTTTACCTCAGCATGGGGAGAAGGGTTAAATTTGCTTTGGGCTGGCACAGAAGACGTGAAGTGTGGGGGTCTCCTCACAATCTGGGGCGCAATGGATGGGCCGCTAAGGAGCTGGCTGGAACCTGCCAAAAGTGACTCCGTATCAGCATCCCAGAACATTCACACCCAGCAATCAACCACCAGGAGGAAAGAGGTTTCCCGGCCGGTCACCTCTCAGCAGGAAAGCTGCACAGAGACTCCAGCAAGAGTGGGCGTTTGGAGAGGATGACTGCTCTGACTGCGAGTGTCAGAGAAGGACAGAGCTTAAGATGGTGCTGCTCCTGCTTGGCTGTGGCCTGCTCTGGCTCGGCCAGCTGGAGGATGCTTTAAGCGTCATTTCTCCAGGCTAAGCTTGGGACTCTCTGCACTAGGTTCCAGCTGCCCGTTGAACCCAACTGCTTTGCAGACACTGCCTGGCGAGAGGGTTCCTGCGAACACTTGCTGCAGTGCGTTAATCCCTGCAGAGCATGGCAGTCTCTGACCAGGAGTCTATGGCCGTGGGACTCATTGGGCAGAGCTCCTGGCATGAAGCTGGGGGCCTGGAGCCCAAAGGCTCAATCTCACTATTAAATTAGGTCGATTTTATAGAAGTCGATCTTTAGAAAGCGATTTTATATAGTCGACCATGTATGTCCCCACTAAGCGATTTCATACAGTTAATCATGTATGTCCCCTATGTCAGTAGGTTGACAGAGTGTATCCTCAATATCATGGCTAGCATCGACTCACAAAGTGGTGCACTGTGGGTAGCTATCCCACAGTCCCTGCTGCCCACTGGACTTCTGGGTTAAGCTCCCAATGTCTGATGGGGCAAAAACATTGTCGCGGGTGGTTTTGTGTACATGTCGTCAGTCTCCTCTCCCTCCTTGAAAGCAAAGGCAAACAATTGTTTCAAGCCTTTTTTCCTGGGTAACCCGTGCAGATGCCATAGGACGGCAAGCATGGAGCCCGCTCAGCTGCACACTGCTTTTGTGAGCATTGTAAACACCTTGTGCATTATCTTCCAGTATGTGCGGAGCCTGGCTAGGAGCTGCCAGCCCAAGGACAGTTGTGAGGAGGACATGGACACAGACGTTCCTGAAAGCACAAGCTGTGGCAATTGGGACATCATGGCAGCAGTGGGGCTGGTTTATATAGTGGAATGCCGATTTTGGGCCCGGCAAACAAGCACAGACTGGTGGGACCACAAAGTGTTGCAAGTATGGGATGATTCACAGTGGCTGTGAAACTTTCGCATGCATAAGGCCACTTTCTTGGAACTCTGTGAGTTACTTTCCCCCACCCTGAAGCACAGGAATACCAAGATGAGAGCTGCCCTGACAGTTGAGAAGTGAGTGGAGAAAGCCCTATGGAAGCTTGCAATGCCTGACTGCTACCTGTCAGTCAGGAATCAGTTTGGAGTGGGCAAGTCTACTGTGGGGGTTGCTGTGATCCAAGTAGCCAATGCAATTATTGACATTCTGTTATCAAGGGTAGTGACTCTGGGAAATGTGCAGGTCATACTGGATAGCTTTGTTGCAATGGGGTTCCTTAACTGTGGTGGGGCGATAGACGGAACTCATATCCCTATCTTAGCACTGGACCACCTTGCAACCAGTACATAAACTGCAAGGGGTACTTCTCAATGGTGCTGCAAGCACTGGTGGATCACAACGGATATTTCACCGACATCAGGTGGGATGGCCGGGAAAGGTGCATGATGTTTGCATATTTAGGAACTCCGGGCTGTTCGAGCGGCTGCAAGAAGAGACTTACTTCCGAGACCAGAAAATTACCATTGGGGATGTTGAAATGCTAATAGTTATCCTTGGGGAACCAGCCTACTGCTTGCTCCCATGGCTCATGAAGCCTTACACAGGCAGCCTGGAAAGTAGTAAGGAGAGGTTCAACTATAGGCTGAACAAGGGCAGAATGTGCCTTTGGATGTTTAAAAGCTCGCTGGTGCTGTTTGCTAACTAGGTCAGACCTCAGCGCAACCAACATTCCCATTGTTATTGCTGCTTGCTGTGTGCTCCATAATATCTGCGGGAGTAAGGAGGAGATGCTTATGGTGGGGTGGGAAGTTAAGGCAAATCGCCTGGCATCCGATTTTGAGCAGCTAGACACCAGGGTGATTAGAAGAGAACAGCTAGGCATGCTACGCATCAGAGAGGGTTTGAAAACCAGTTTCATGACTGCCCAGGCTACAGTGTGACAGTTGTGTGTGTTTCTCCTTGCTGCAAACCCACCCCCATTGTTGATTTTAATTCGCTGTAAGCCAACCATCCTCCCCCCTTTGAAATAAAGTAACTATTGTTTTGAAACGATGCATTGTTTCTTTATTAATTAAAAAAATGAGATATAACGGGTCGGGTGGGGGAGGAGAGAAGGACAAGGCCATATTGTTTATTGTAGTCACACTAACAATCAAACTGTTTGACTGAAAGCCTTCTGTTGCTTGGGCCATCCTCTGGAATGGAGTGGCTGGGTGCCTGGAGCCTCCCTTCTGGCATTCTTGGGCGTCTGTGTGAGGAGGCTATGGAAAATGGGAGGCGGGCATGCAGTTATACAGTGGATGCAGTGGGGGTCTGTGCTCTTGTTGGATTTCCTGCACCTCCAAAGCTTCATCATGTCCATTTGCTCCCCCTTTAGCCTCAGCATCGTGTCCTGCCTCCACTCTTCGCGCTCCCTTAATGCTTTCCTGGCCTCTGCCACCGAATGCCTCCATGCATTCAGAAGTGCCCTATCAGTGTAGGAGGACTGTATGAGCTCGGAAAACATGTCATCGCGAGTGCGTTTTTTTGGCCTTCCAATCTGCAATAACCTCAGGGACGGAGTTGATACGGGGAGAATAGAAACATTTGCACCTGAAGGGGGGATAAAAAGGGAGAGTACAATTTAAGAAGATACATTTCTGAGAACTAAAGGGAGACTCTTTCACAGTGAATCAAGCAATTCACAGCAGACAGCACATGTGTTTTAGGTACAAGGTCGCATTTTTCCTTTTATATTGAGCGCCTGCCGTATGGTGACACATCATACATGGCTGGGCAACAGAATTCAATTTCCAGGCAGCCATGGTAAGGCAAAGGGTACACGGGTTGGCTTCTTCCATGTTCGTAACCTGTGGGAATGGTTTCAAACTGCAGCGCCATCCTTTCCCATAGCAAGCAATGCCAGTTGGGTTTGCTGTTTAAAGGGAGGGGCTTCAGTTTTGCTGCACCCCCCCCGCCGCCATGTGGCTATTCTCCGGAATGATCCCTTTTAGCCAAGTGCAAACAGCTCAGCATGAACAGGGTCCTTTTTCTGTTCCCTTACAAAAATTCCCCTATTTCAACCAGGTGACCATGAATGGTAATCACTCTCCTGAGGCTGAAACAGAAAGATAAAGACCGAATGTTGCTTGAATGCGACCAAAACCCAGAACCATTCGCTGCCATGCTTTGTACTGCAGTGATTCTACACTACTTGCTACTGGCTTGGCGTGGTAAAGTGTCCTACTGTTGAGGATGAAATAAGGCAGCCCTCCCCAGAAACCTTCTGCACAGGCTCTCAGAGTACCTCCAGGAGAGCTTCATGGAGATGTCCCTGGAGGATTCCCGCTCTATCCCCAGACACGTTAACAGACTTTTCCAGTAACTGTACTGGCCGTGAATACATCCCAATTCTTCAGGGAAAATCAAATATTAAACACAATTTCTTTTAACCCCTGTAGTGTAGTTACAAATGTGCACTCACCACAGGTGCTTTCTTTGCCTTCAGCGTTCGGGAACAATACTCCTTGGGAGGGTATTGGCTCCAGAGTGATGAAAAGGTCCTGGTTGCTGGGGAGAATGGATTCTCCACTTGCCTGCTGCACATTCTCCTCCTCCTCCACAAAATCCTCCTCCGTGTTGCATGAGACTCCTCCCTTGCTGATGTCCATGGACAGTGGTGGGATAGTGGTAGGGTCCCCCCCCAGAATGGCATGGAACTGATCATAGAAGCAGCATGTATGGGGCTCTTAGCCAGAGCGACCATTTGCCTCCTTTGTCTTTGTTAGGCTTGTCTGAGCGCCTTAATTTCATATGGCACTGCTCTGTGTCCCTGGTGTAGCCTCTGTCCATCATGCCCTATGCGATTTTGGCATATATATCAGCATTTCTTCTGCTGGTTCAGAGTTGTGCCTGCACAATTTTTTTCCCCATACAGCAATCAGATCCAGTGGCTCCCATTCACTCCATGGTGGAGCTTGTTTGCGATTCTGGAACTTCATGGTCACCTTTGCAGCTGACCTCTCCACACTGACCAAACAGGAAATGAAATTCAAAAGTTCCCGGGGCTTTTCATAGCTAGTGCATTGGAGTTGAAAGGGCTGTCCAGAGCAGTCATATTGGAGCACTCTGGGGGTAGATCCTGGAGGCCAATACCATCGAATTACACAGAGCTGCCTCTGCACTACTCCAAATTCGAACCAAGAAGGTCGATTTTAGAGCTACTCCCCTGGTCGGGGAGAGGTACAGCAGTTGATTTTAAGAGCCCTTTAGGTCAGTGGATCGGGATTGGTTGTGTAGCCGCATTGCTTATAAAATTGACCTAATGTGGCTAAATTCAACCTAAGCTCGTAGTGTAGACCAGACCTGAGAGATGCGGAGACTACAGGGCCTGCCTTAAGGAACAGTGGGGCCATGTGAGGGGCTGGCACATTGACGGACTCCTCCAAGGATCTGTTTGACAGCCCAGACACTAGGGATCCGGGACAATAACACCTCAGCTGATCCAGTCTGCCATTTGGGGAAAATTTTTACACATGAACAGGCAGAATCATAGAATCATAGAATATCAGGGTTGGCAGGGACCTCAGGAGGTATCTAGTCCCACCCCCTGCTCAAAGCAGGACCAACGCCAACTAAATCATTAGATTTGGTTTTGGTGAGTAGCGAGGACCTCATAGAAGAAATGGTTGTATGGGACAACCTTGGTTCAAGTGATCATGAGCTAATTCGGTTCAAACTGAATGGAAGGATAAACAAAAATAAATCTGCATCTAGGATTTTTGATTTCGAAAGGACTGACTTTCAAAAATTAAGGAAATTAGTTAGGGAAGTGGATTGGACTGAAGAATTTATGGATCTAAAGGCAGAGGAGGCCTGGGATTACTTTAAGTCAAAGCTGCAGAAGCTATCGGAAGCCTGTATCCCAAGAAAGAGGAAAAAATTCATAGGCAGGAGTTGTAGACCAAGCTGGATGAGCAAGCATCTCAGAGAGGTGATTAAGGAAAAGCAGAAAGCATCCAGGGAGTGGAAGATGGGAGGGATCAGCAAGAAAAGCTACTTTACTAAGGTCAGAACATGTAGGGATAAAGTGAGAAAGGCTAAAAGTCAAGTAGAGTTGGACCTTGCAAAGGGAATTAAAACCAATGGTAAAAGGTTCTATAGCCATATAAATAAGAAGAAAACAAAAAAAGAAAAAGTGGGATCGCTAAACACTGAGGATGGAGTGGAGGTTAAAGATAATCTAGGCATGGCCCAATATCTAAACAAATACTTTGCCTCAGTCTTTAATAAGGCTAATGAGGATCTTAGGGATAATGGTAGCATGACAAATGGGAATGAGGATATGGAGGTAGATATTACCATATCTGAGGTAGAAGCGAAACTCGAACAGCTTAATGGGACTAAACTGGGGGGGCCCAGATAATCTTCATCCAAGAATATTAAAGGAATTGGCACATGAAATTGCAAGACCATTAGCAAGAATTTTTAATGAATCTGTAAACTCAGGGGTTGTACCGTATGACTGGAGAATTGCTAACATAGTTCCTATTTTTAAGAAAGGGGGAAAAAAGCTATCTGGGTAACTATAGGCCTGTTAGTTTGATACCTGTAGTATGCAAGGTCTTGGAAAAAAATTTGAAGGAGAAAGTAGTTAAGGACATTGAGGTCAATGGTAAATGGGACAAAATACAACATGGTTTTACAAAAGGTAGATCGTGCCAAACCAACCTGATCTCCTTCTTTGAGAAAGTAACAGATTTTTTAGACAAAGGAAACGCAGTGGATCTAATTTACCTAGATTTCAGTAAGGCATTTGATACTGTGCCACATGGGGAATTATTAGTTAAATTGGAAAAGATGGGGATCAATATGAAAATTGAAAGGTGGATAAGGAATTGGTTAAAAGGGAGACTACAACGGGTCCTATTGAAAGGTGAACTGTCAGGCTGGAGGGAGGTTACCAGTAGAGTTCCTCAGGGATCGGTTTTGGGACCAATCTTATTTAATCTTTTTATTACTGACCTTGCCACAAAAAGTGGGAATGTGCTAATAAAGTTTGCGGATTATACAAAGCTGGGAGGTATTGCCAATTTAGAGAAGGACCAGAATATCATACAGGAGGATCTGGATGACCTTGTAAACTGGAGTAATAGTAATAGGATGAAATTTAATAGTGAGAAGTGTAAGGTCATGCATTTAAGGATTAACAACAAGAATTTTAGTTATAAGCTGGGGACGCATCAATTAGAAGTAACGGAGGAGGAAAAGGATCTTGGAGTATTGGTTGACCACGAGATGACTATGAGCTGCCAATGTGATATGGCTGTGAAAAAAGCTATTGCAGTCTTGGGATGCATCAGGCGAGGTATTTCCAGTAGAGATAAGGAGGTTTTAGTACTGTTATACAAGGCACTGGTGAGACCTTATCTGGAATACTGTGTGCAGTTCTGGTCTCCCATGTTTAAGAAGGATGAATTCAAACTGGAGCAGGTACAGAGAAGGGCTACTAGGATGATCCGAGGAATGGAAAACCTGTCTTATGAAAGGAGACTCAAGGAACTTGGCTTGTTTAGCCTAACAAAAAGAAGGTTGAGGGAAGATATGATTGCTCTCTATAAATATATCAGAGGGATAAATACCAGAGAGGGAGAGGAATTATTTAAGCTCAGTACCAATGTGGACACAAGAACAAATGGATATAAATTGGCCATTGGGAAGTTTAGACTTGAAATTAGATGAAGGTTTCTAACCATCGGAGGAGTGAAGTTCCTGAATAGCCTTCCAAGGGAAGCAGTGGGGGCAAAAGACCTATCTGGCTTCAAGATTAAACTTTATAAGTTTATGGAGGAGATGGTATGAAGGGATAACATGATTTTGGCAATTAATTGATCTTTAACTATTCATGGTAAATAGGCCCAATGGCCTTTGATGGGATGTTAATGGGGTGGGATCTGAGTTACTGTAGAGAATTCTTTCCTGGGTATCTGGCTGGTGAATCTTGCCCATATGCTCAGGGTTTAGCTGATTGCCATATTTGGGGTCGGGAAGGAATTTTCCTCCAGGGCAGATTGGAAGAGGCCCTGGGGGTTTTTCGCCTTCCACTGTAGCATGGGGCATGGGTCACTTGCTGGAGGATTCTCTGTACCTTGAAGTCTTTAAACCATGATTTGAGAACTTCAATAGCTCAGACATAGGTGAGGTTTTTCACAGGAGTGGGTGGGTGAGATTCTGTGCCCTGCATTGTGCAGGAGGTCAGATTAGATGATCATAATGGTCCCTTTTGACCTTAATATTTATAAATCTTTATAAATCCCAGCCAGGGATTTGTCAAGACTGGCCTAAAAACCCTCGAAGGAAGGAGATTCCACCATTTCCCTAGGTAACACATTCCAGTGCTTCACCACCTTCCTAGTGAAATAGTGTTTCCTAATATCCAACCTAGACCTCCGCCACTGCAACTTGAGACCATTACTCCTTGTTCTATCATCTGCCACCACTGAGAACAATCTAGATCCATCCTATTTGGAACCCCCTTTCAGGTAGTTGAAGGCTGCTGTCAGGGTTCCCTCTTCACTCTGAACTCTCGGGTACAGAAATGGGGACCTGCATGAAAGACCCCTAAGGTTATTTCTACCAGTTTAGGTTAAAAACTTCCCCAAGGCACAAATCCTTCCTTGTCCTTGGAAGAGTACTGCTGACAACAACAGTGAGTTAGACAAAGATTCAGGAAAAGGAACACTTAGAGTTTCTGTTTCCCCAAAATATTCCCCCAAGTCCCTTCATCCCCTTTCCTGGGGAGGCTTGAGGATAATCTACCAACCAGATAGGTAAACAAGGTGAGCACAGGCCAGACCCTTGGGTTTTTAGGACACTAAAAACCCAATCAGATTATTAAAAAACAGAGCTTTATTATAAAGAAAAAAACTAAAAGAAGCACCTCTGTAAAATCAGGATGGAAGGTAATTTTACAGGGTAATAAGATTTAAAACACAGAGGATTCCCCCCTAGGCAAAACTACAAAGTTACAAAAAACAGGGATAAACCTCCCTCTTAGCACAGGGAAAATTCACAAGCTAAAACAAAAGATAATCTAATGCAGTCCTTGCTATTATTTACTATTTCTGTAATATTAGATTTCATCCGATGAAGTGAGCTGTAGCTCGCGAAAGCTTATGCTCTAATAAATGTGTTAGTCTCTAAGGTGCCACAAGTACTCCTTTTCTTTTTGTAATATTAGATGTATCATTTCAGCAGGAGCTGGATTACCTGTTTGGTCTCTCTCTTTGTCTTAGAGAGAACACACACAGAGCACAAAAACAAAGCCTCCCCCTCCCTCCTCTGAAAGTATCTTCTTTTCCCATTGGTCCTTCTGGTCAGGTGCCAACTAGGTTAATTGAACTGATTAAACCCTTACTGGTAAGGGGATTCTGTACCTCTGGCCAAGAGGGATTTTATATTACTGCTTACATAAATGTTGTTACCCTTCCCTTTATATTTATGACACACACACCCCAATCACAGACGGTGCGGGACAGCCTGTTCCACGCTGGCTGTGATTTCTTCCTGGACCTCTAGGAGAAAACAGAGTTAATAAGATACATGCCCCTCTAGATATACTACTGACTGTATAAAAACTAACAATATTTTCCACATTTCAAAGGCTATTTTAACCAGTTGATTCTGGGAAACTTTCAAGGGAGATTTCAGAGTAGCAGCCGTGTTAGTTTGTATTCACAAAAAGAAAAGGAGTACCTGTGGCACCCTAGAGACTAACAAATTTATTTGAGCATAAGCTTTCGTGAGCTACAGCTCACTTCATCGGATGCATTCGATGAAGTGAGCTGTAGCTCACGAAAGCTTATGCTCAAATAAATTTGTTAGTCTCTAAGGTGTCACAGGTACTCCTTTTCTTTTCATGGGAGAGTGCATCAGCCACTTTGTTAGAAGTTCCTGAAATCTGTTATATTTCAAAATCAAAACCTTGGAGAGCTAAACTCCATCAGAGAAGTTTTTTGTTATTGTCCATGGCGGTATGAAGCCACCTTAGCGCAACATGGTGGATTTGCAGGTGAAAACGCCCTCCCCAAACTTATGGGCGTAGCTTTTCCAGCGCATACAGAATGGCATAGCATTGCTTTTCGGGGATTGACCAGTGGCTTTCCCTTTCAGACAGCTTCTTTCTGAGAAACACGACATGGTGGAACTCTTGATTTGGTCCTTCCTGCATTAAATCTGCTCCCACATCACGCTCGGATGCATGTGTGGTTACTAGGAAAGGTTTGTCAAAGTCTGGGGCCCTTAGCACAGGGTCAGATATGAGTGTCGCTTTAAGCTGGTTAAGCCCTTCTGACACTCTTCAGTCCACTGAACTGCAATTGGCTGTTTCTCTTTCATGAGGTCTGTCAGTGGGGCGGCAATTTGGCTGTATTGCGGTACAAATCGCCTGTAATATCCGGCCAAGCCTAAGAAGGATCGGACCTGTTTCTTTGACTTTGGGACAGGCCACTTTTGGATAGCTTCCACTTTGGCCTGTAGGGGTGTAACAATGCTGGTTCTGGTGGGACCCAACTGAGAGTGCCAATTCAGGACACATTGCTTAAAGCAGAGCAGTTACAGCCCAAGGCTGGGTTTTTTCCACCTCTAAGGCAAACCGAAGTATCTAAACAGAGCAGACTTTGGTCTCACTCCACTGGCTAACCACAAGTCACACAAGCAATTCCCTTAGACACTCCAATTTCCCAGTATCTCCACCAGTGCCACTCGTTGTGGAGATAAATGGTTATGAAACCAATACCCCAGTGTTGCCAATCCTTTAGAATCTAAAATCTAAAGGTTTCTTCATAAAAGGAAAGAAATATAGATGAGAGTTAGAACTGGTTAAATGGACAGCAAGCATCTTAGAGAGGTGATTAAGAAGACGCAGAAAGCATACAGGGAGTGGAAGATGGGAGGGATCAGCAAGGAAAGCTACCTAATTGAGGTCAGAACATGTAGGGATAAAGTGAGAAAGGCTAAAAGTCGAGTAGAGTTGGACCTTGCAAAGGGAATTAAAACCAATAGTAAAAGGTTCTATAGCCATATAAATAAGAAGAAAACTAAGAAAGAAGAAGTGGGGCCGCTAAACACTGAGGATGGAGTGGAGGTCAAGGATAATCTAGGCATGGCACAATATGTAAACAAATACTTTGTCTCAGTCTTTAATAAGGCTAATGAGGATCTTAGGGATAATGGTAGCATGACAAATGGGAATGAGGATATGGAGGTAGATATTACTATATCTGAGGTAGAAGCGAAACTGAAACAGCTTAATGGGACTAAATCGGGGGGCCCAGATAATCTTCATCCAAGAATATTAAAGGAATTGGCACGTGAAATTGCAAGCCCATTAGCAAGAATTTTTAATGAATCTGTAAACTCAGGAGTTGTACCGAATGATTGGAGAATTGCTAACATAGTTCCTATTTTTAAGAAAAGAAAAAAAAGTGATCCGGGTAACTATAGGCCAGTTAGTTTGACATCTGTAGTATGCAAGGTCCTGGAAAAAATTTTGAAGGAGAAATTAGTTAAGGACATTGAAGTCAATGGTAAATGGGACAAAATACAACATGGTTTTACAAAAGGTAGATCGTGCCAAACCAACCTAATCTCCTTTTTTGAAAAAGGAACAGATTTTTTAGATAAAGGAAATGCAGTGGATCTAATTTACCTAAATTTCAGTAAGGCATTTGATACCGTGCCACATGGGGAATTATTAGTTAAATTGGTGAAGATGGGGATCAATATGAACATCAAAAGGTGGATAAGGAATTGCTTAAAGGGGAGACTGCAACGGGTCCTACTGAAAGGCGAACTGTCAGGTTGGAGGGAGGTTACCAGTGGAGTTCCTCAGGGATCAGTTTTGGGACCAGTCTTATTTAATCTTTTTATTACTGACCTTGGCAGTTTAGACTTGAAATCAGACGAAGGTTTCTAACCATCAGAGGAGTGAAGTTTTGGAATAGCCTTCCAAGGGAAGCAGTGGGGGCAAAAGATCTATCTGGTTTTAAGATTCTACTCGATAAGTTTATGGAGGAGATGGTATGATGGGATAATGGGATTTTGGTAAGTAATTGATCTTTAAATATTCAGGGTAAATAGGACTAATCCCCTGAGATGGGATATTAGATGGATGGGATCTGAGTTACCCAGGAAAGAATTTTCTGTAGTATCTGGCTGGTGAATCTTGCCCATATGCTCAGGGTTTAGCTGATTGCCATATTTGGGGTCGGGAAGGAATTTTCCTCCAGGGCAGATTGGAGAGGCCCTGGAGGTTTTTCGCCTTCCTCTGTAGCATGGGGAATGGGTGACTTGAGGGAGGCTTCTCTGCTCCTTGTAGACTTTAAACCATGATTTGAGGACTTCAATAGCTCAGACATAGGTGAGGTTTTTCGTAGGAGTGGGTGGGTGAGATTCTGTGGCCTGCGCTGTGCAGGAGGTCGGACTAGATCATCAGAATGGTCCCTTCTGACCTTAGTATCTATGAATCTATGAATCAATTACATACAGTAATGGCAAAGTTCTTGGTTCAGGCTTGCAGCAGTGATAGAATAAACTGCAGGTTCAAATCAAGTCTCTGGAGAACATCCACAGCTGGGATGGGTCTTTCAGTCCTTGGTTCATAGCTTCAGTGTAGCATAGTTCCTCCAGAGGTAAGAAGCAGGATTGAAAACAAGATGGAGGAGCTGCAGCATCTTTACATAGTCTCTTGCCATGTGGACTTTCTTTCTTTGTCCCAAAGACAAGCTGTTCATCACATGGCATGGAAAAACCTCAGAGTTCTGTCCATAGGCATGTCCCTGCATACCTTGCTGAGTCCCAAGGCGTGTCTGCCTTCTCTCAATGGGTCAATTGTATAGCTGATGGTCTTTAAGGGGCCATCAAGCAGGCTAGGCAGAGCTGACACCAACTTGTCTGGAGTGTTCCTCAGAAACATAGCACAAGTTTGAAATATAGACAGTATAGAGCCAATATTCATAACTTTAACTATAAAAATGATACACACATATAGGACAGCATAATCATTACCAGTAAACCATAACCTTGTCTTAGACACCTCATTTGACCCCCTTTATACAAGATTTGGTGCCACTACAGGACTTTGGTTGAAACAGTGATCTATACGGTCCCAGCTTATGTCAATAACGTCACAAGTGGGTTGATAGTTCCTTGACCCACCCGGTGTCCAAGATAAGTCACTCTGTTTAGGTCTATTTGACACTTCTTTGTCTTAACAGTTAGTCCTACCTTGAAGACTTTTTGCAAATGTTCCAGGTGTTCTGTGTCAATGGAGTGGTATACCCATTCGGTCCATCCTGGGGTGGCTGAGAACATTGGTGCGAAGCTAGCGCACAGTGCCTTGATCTGCTGTTGGTGCGTACATCCAAGGGTCATTGAGAGGTTCACCTCTTTCACGCCACTGTCACTTTTCCCTTCATAGTAGACACCTTCAGGCCACCTAGCGTTATCTCCTCCCTGGGCTGTAAACTGACAAACTTTTAATTCTCTGGAATAAAAGGGCTTTAGAGAATTAACATGGTACACTTTAGGTGTTAGGGTTGAGGTGGGGAATGCTATGAGATTGTTAACTGCTCCTAGGCGCTCTTGGATCGTAAATGGCCCTTCCCATGACACTTCCATCTTGTGGGCCTTGAACACCGTGAAGGCCATGACCTGGTCCCCCTCTTTAAAAGAATGCTCTCTGGCATGATTATCATACCAGGCCTTTTTCTCTTCTTGAGCATCTGTTAGATTTTCTCTAGCAAGGGCTAAAGAGTCTCTGAGGGTGTTTTGTAGGTTATTTACAAAGTCCAGAATGTTAATTCCTGGAGAAGGCATAAACCCCTCCCATTGCTGCTTCACCAACTGTAATGGCCCCCTTAACTTCATGGCCATAAATGAGTTCAAAGGGTGAAAACCATAAACTGGGATGTGGTACAACCCTGTAGCAAAGAGCAACTGCTGCAACACTAGGTCCCAATCGCTGGAGTGCTCATTTACGAATTTACGTATCATGGCCCCCGAAGTTCCATTAAACTTCTCCACCAGGCCATTTGTTTAATGGTGGTAAGGGGTGGCAACCAAGTGGTTCACCCCATGAGCTTCCCAAAGGCTTTTCAAGGTCGCTGCCAGGAAATTAGTTCCCGAATCCATAAGTATGTCAGAGGGCCAATCTACCCTGGCAAAAATGTCTGTTAATGCCTGGCACACACTTTTAGTGCTGGTGTTGCTTAGAGTTACTGCTTCCGGCCATCGGGTCGCAAAATCCATGAAAGTCAGAATGTACTGCTTTCCTCTGCGTGTCTTTTTTGGGAAAGGATGCAGAATATCTACAGCTACTCGCTGAAATGGAACCTCAATGATGGGGAGTTGCTGGAGAGGGGCTTTGACCTGGTCTTGGGGTTTTCCCACTCTTTGGCACACCTCACAAGACCGGACATAGGTAGAAACGTCCTTGCCTGTTCCCTCGCAGTGGAATGACCTCCCCAAACAGTCTTTGGTCCTGTTCACCCCAGCATGGCCACTAGTATGATTGTGAGCTAAGTTTAAGAGCTTTACCCGGTACTTAGCTTTACCCGGTACCAACTGTCTCCGAGGAAAGCAGTCTTCCTGGTGCCCACCAGAAAGAGTTTCCTTGTATAAAAGTCCTCTTTCTACCACAAACCGGGATCGGTTAGAAGAGCTGAGAGTCAGTGGGCCCTGGGCTCCAGCCTCATGGCTTCGGGCTCAGGCCCCGGGCTCCATTCTGCCTTGGGGCTTTGAGCTTTGGCGAGTGCCATTCCCAGCCTCTGGTCTCCTATTGCTCCTGGACCCAGCTGTCTCCCTACCCACCTCTGCATCCAGCGCTTGATTTTTCCCCGAGCTTGCCCGGGCTGAGGAAGTCTGCTGCTGTGAAAAGTGATACTCGTATGTTAATATCACTTTTCACATCAGACTTACTAGCCAGCAAGTCTAAAAAAAAATGAAAAGCAATCAAAAAAGCAAGAACAAAAAAGACAAGAAAGTGCAAAGCACCTTATTTGTGTTTCTATTCTGTGTAGGTCCAGGAAAGAATAGAGAGAACTGTGCATTATTACTATAATTGAATCTGAAAAAGTTAATTTAATATTTTAGGAAAAAATGTCCGAGCAGCCACTAGCAAGAGTTGGTGGATGAGCTCTGAGGCCACCAAAAATGTGTTCTGAGAACTCCTACCCTAGTTTATCTTCACAATGAGCAGAATCAGCCCCACCCCCACCCCTGGGGAGTGCTGGCACATCTGAGTCCTGCATCATGCCCAGTGAACTACCAGGCCCAAGCTCTCAGGGTTTCATCCCAAGGGTGACACTCCCAGGAGCATAGCTCCCCCTGCACCATGCTGGCCCCTGCTGAGTCACCCCCTACAAAGAGAGAACAACTCTATCCCTGTGTAGTACTGAGATCTCCCTGGGCTCAGCCCCTGCAGAGCAATCTGTTAACACCAGCACCACTTCCCATGCACGGGGCCGTCAGCCTCCAGCAACCCCCACTTCCAGTCTGCATTCGCCAGCCCCTCCGAGGAGTCTCGGGCCAGGGAAGTTCAGCTCCAGGGCATGGCACCCTCCGTGCTCTGTGCCGTGCTGTCTGTACATGGAGATGCTGTCGCAGGCAGCGTATATGCCTAGGAACATTCATGGCACGTGACACAGAATGAGACCGGGGCGCACCCAGAATTTTCCTGGAGACGGGGCCCAGATAGCACGTGCTACATTCCCAATTTCTTCCTCCGTGGGCTCCTGCTTTATGCATGTGTTGTGTCCTTGTGTTACACATGCTTGCTGCTTTTTCCTCATCTCCAAGGGCCAGCCCCAGGTGACAGAGACTGGCCAGGACCTCTCCCCCAGAAACTCTTCCCTCTCCCCCCCGTCACGGGTACACAGGCTCAGAACTCCGAAGCTGCTCTGAATGAGGTTCAGGCAGGACCCTCTTACAGCACGACACCCCTCCTGGCTCTGACCCCAGAGTGCTCAGTGCCCTGCTCCATGCCATGAGCTCCCCACAGGGACTCCTGGGGAAGTCTCAGCCCCCCCAAGGGGCCATGCACCCCACTCTCACAGTCAGCAGTGACCCCAGCTGGCAGGTAACACAGATGGGTTAATAGTGGTCGTGAACACAGCGTAGAGCAGAGCTCGTTAGCATGGAAATTAGGAACATTCAGCAAAGTCCTTCCTGGGGGGAGGGAGGGAACCCCGAGCCCAGAGCTCTCCCCTCTTGAGTTCCCCAACCTCAGACAGACCAACATCCAGCAACCGAGTCTTGGTCATGCCCAGCTGCCCTCCTCTGTCCTTTGTCTCTTTCACAGGCAAGCAGGTCCCCTGGCCTCCACCTCTTGCTTTGTTCTCCAGCTCCTCCAGCTGGCTCTGACTGAGGATGGGCCTTGGCCAACAGTTGCCAGGATATAGAGTGTCGGCCATTGTCTATGCCCAGCAGCCAGCCAGCGGTCACACCGGCTGTTGCAACCAAAGTCCTGTAGTGGCAACAAATCTTGTATAAAGGTCAAATAAGGTGTCTAAGACAAGGTTATGGTTTGCTGGTTATGATTATGCTGTCTATATGTGTGTATGATTTTGTAGTTAAAGTTATTAATATTGGCTCTTTTCTGTCTGTATTTCAGACTTATGCTATGCTTCAGGGTGATACCCCGGACAAATCGGTGTCAGCTTTGCCTAGCCTGCTTGATGGCCCATTAAGGACGATCAGCTATACAAGTGACCCTATGAGAGAAGGCAGATATGCCTTGTGACTCAGCAAAGTATGCAGGGACTTGCCCATGTGATTCCAAACTCCATTTTGCTGTAAAAGGTATGTCTACACTACAAAATTAGGTCGAATTTATAGAAGTTGGTTTTTTAGAAATCGTTTTTATATAGTTGATTGTGTGTGTCCCCACACAAAATGCTCTAAGTGCATTAACTCAGCGGAGTGCTTCCACAGTACCAAGGCTAGCGTTGACTTCCGGAGCATTGCACTGTGGGTAGCTATCCCACAGTTCCCGCAGTCCCCGCCGCCCATTGGAATTCTGGGTTGAGATCCCAATGCCTGATGGGGCAAAAAACATTGTCGCGGGTGGTTCTGGGTTCATGTCATCTGGCCCTCCCTCCGTGAAAGCAACGGCAGACAATCGTTTCGTGCCTTTTTTCCTGGGTTACCTGTGCAGACGCCATACCAGGGCAAGCATGGAGCCTGCTCTGCTCACTGTCACTGTCCATCTCCTGGGTGCTGGCAGATGAGGTACTGCATTGCTACACAGCAGCAGCAACCCATTGCCTTGTGGCAGCAGACAGTGCAATAGGCCTGATAACCATCGTCATCGTGTCCAAGGTGCTCCTGGCCGCCTAGTTAAGGTCAGTCAGGAGCACCTGGGCAGACATGGGTGCAGGGACTAAATTAGGAGTGACTCGACCAGATCATTCTCTTTGGTCCTGCTGGCAGTCCTATTGCACCATCTTATGGTGAGCAAGCAGGAGATGTGGATGGCTAGAAGTCCTACTGCACCGTCTGCTGCCAGCCAAGGATGTAAAAGATAGATGGAGTGGATCAAAACAAGAAATACACCAGATTTGTTTTGTATTCATTTGCTCCCCCCTCCCTCCCTCCATGAAATCAACGGCTGACAATCATTTCTGTGAGGTCTGTCAGGGGCACCTTGAAAAGTTTAATGGAGATTCAGTTCTGCCTGAAATACTGGGGGGAGGGATAGCTCAGTGGGTTGAGCATTGGCCTGTTCAATCCTTGAAGGGGCCATTCTGTGTGACAGTTGCTTTTGTTTCTCCTTGATGTAAAGCCACGCACTTTGTTGATTTTAATTCCCTGTAAGCCAATCCTGTAAGCCATGTCATCAGTCGCCCCCGTCTCTGTCTGAGCAACGGCAGACAATCGTTCCGCGCCTTTTTCCTGTGCAGACGCCATACCACGGCAAGCATGGAGCCCACTCAGATTACTTTGGCAATTAGGAGCACACTAAACACCACGCGCATTATCCAGCAGTATATGCAGCACCAGAACCTGGCAAAGCGAAACCGGGCAAGTAGCCAACGTCAGCGCGGTGACGAGAGTGATTAGGACATGGACACAGACTTCGCTCAAAGCATAGGCCCTGGCAATGCGGGCATGATGGTGCTAATGGGGCAGGTTCACGCGGTGGAACGCCGATTCTGGGCCCGGAAAACAAGCACAGACTGGTGGGACCACATAGTGTTGCAGGTCTGGGACGATTCCCAGTGACTGTGAAACTTTTATATATGTAAGGGCACTTTCATGGAACTTTGTGACTTGCTTTCCCCTGCCCTGAAGCACAAGAATACTAAGATGAGAGCAGCCATCACAGTTGAGAAGCGAGTGGCAATAGCCCTGTGGAAGCTTGAAATGCCAGACAACTACCGGTCAGTCAGGAATCAATTTGGAGTGGGCAAATCTACTGTGGGGGCTGCTGTGATGCAAGTAGCCAACGCAGTCAAAGATCTGCTGATATCGAGGGTAGTGACCCTGGGAAATGTGCAGGTCATAGTGGATGGCTTTGCTGCAATGGGATTCCCTAACTGTGGTGGGGAGATAGACGGAACCCATATCCCTATCTTGGCACCGGAGCACCAAGCAAGCAAGTACATAAACCGCAAGGGGTACTTTTCAATAGTGCTGCAAGCACTGGTGGATCACAAGGGATGTTTCACCAACATCAACATGGGATGGCTGGGAAAGGTACAGATGTTCACGTCTTCAGGAACTCTGGTCTGTTTCAAAAGCTGCAGGAAGGGACTTTCTTCCCAGACCAGAAAATAACCATTGGGGATGTTGAAATGCCAATAGTTATCCTTGGGGACCCAGCCTACCCCTTAATGCCATGGCTCATGAAGCCATACATAGGCAGTCTGGAGAGTAGTCAGGAGCTGTTCAACTACCGGCTGAGCAAGTGCAGAATGGTGGTAGAATGTGCGTTTGAACATTTAAAAGCGCGCTGGCACAGTTTACTGACTCGCTTAGACCTCAACAAAACCAATATTGCCATTGTTATTTCTGCTTGCTGTGCGCTCCACAATATCTGTGGGAGTAAGGGGGAGATGTTTATGGCAGGGTGGGAGGTTGAGGAAAATTACCTGGCTGCTGGTTATGCTCATCCAGACACAAGGGCGGTTAGATGAGCACAGGAGGGTGTGGTGTGCATCAGAGAAGCTTTGAAAACCAGTTTCAGGAATGGCGAGGCTACGGTGTGAAAGTTCTGTTTGTTTCTCCTTGATGGAAACCCCCGCCCCTTGGTTCCCTGTACTTCCCTGTAAGCTAACCACCCTCCCCTCCTCCCTTCGATCCCTGCTTGCAGAGGCAATAAAGTCATTGCTGCTTCACATTCATGCAGTCTTTATTAATTCATCACACAAATAGGGGGATAACTGCCAAGATAGCCCGGGAAGGGTGGTGGAGGAGGGAAGAACAAGACCACACAGCACTTTAATAGTTTAAAACTTTAAAACTTATTGAATGCCAGCCTTCTGTTGCTTGGGCAATCCTCTGGGGTGTAGTGGCTGGGTGGCTGGAGGCCCCCCCCCCCACCGCGTTCTTGGGCGTCTGGGTGAGGAGGCTATGGAACTTGGGGAGGAGGACGGTTAATTACACGGGCTGTAGTGGTGGTCTGTGCTCCTGCTGCCTTTCCTGCAGCTCAACCATACGTTGGAGCATATGAGTTTGATCCTCCAGCAGCCTCAGCATTGAATCCTGCCTCCTCTCATCACACAGCCACCACCTTTCAGCTTCAGCCCTCTCTTCAGCCCGCCACTTACTCTCTTCAGCCCGCCACCTCTCCTCCCGGTCATTTTGTGCTTTGCTGCACTCTGACATTGTCTGCCTCCATGCATTCATCTGTGCTCTGTCAGTGTGGGAGGACAGCATGAGCTCAGAGAACATTTTATTGCGAGTGCGTTTTTTCCGCCTTCTAATCTTCACTAGCCTCTGGGAAGGAGAAGATCCTGTGATCCTTGAAACACATGCAGCTGGTGGAAAAAAAAAAGAGACAGTGGTATTTAAAAAGACACATTTTATAGAAAAGGGTACACTCTTTCACGGTAAACCTTGCTGTTAACATTACATACATAGCACATTGCCTCCCTCCACCACGTGGCTAACCCCTCCCCATGGCTATCAGCAGGGAACATTTCTGTTCAGCCACAGGCAAACAGCCCAGCAGGAACGGGCACCTCTGAATGTCCCCTTAAGAAAAGCATCCTATTTCAACCAGGTGACCATGAATGATATCACTCTCCTGAGGATAACACAAAGAGATAAAGAACAGATGTAGTTTGAATGCCAGCAAACATACACTGCAATGTTTTGTTTTGCAATGATTCCCAACTACGTGCTACTGGCCTGGTGTGGTAAAGTGTCCTACCATGGTGGACGGAATAAGGCTGCCCTCCCCAGAAACCTTTTGCAAAGGCTTTGGGAGTACATCCAGGAGAGCTTTATGGAGATGTCCCTGGAGGATTTCTGTTCTATCCCCAGACACGTTAACAGACTTTTCCAGTAGCTGTACTGGCCATGAATGCCAGGGCAAACTATTTAAAAAGGTACACTCACCAGAGGTCCCTTCTCTGCCTGGCGGGTTGGGGAGGCAGCCTTGGGTGGGTTCGGGGGGATACTGGCTCCAGTCCAGGGTGAGAAACAGTTCCTGGCTGTCGGGAAAACCAGTTTCTCCGCTTGCTTTCTGTGAGCTATCTACAACTTCATCATCATCATTTTCCTCGTCCCCAAAACCTGATTCCGTGTTGCCTCTCTCTCCATTGGCAGAGTCAAAGCACACGGTTGGGGTAGTGGTGGCTGAAGCCTCTAAAATGGCATGAAGCTCATCATAGAAATGGCATGTTTGGGGCTCTGACCCAGAGCGGCTGTTTGCCTCTATGGTTTTCTGGTAGGCTTGACTCAGCTCCTTAAGTTTCACGCGGTCCCTGTTATGGCCTCTGTCCTTCATGCCCTGGGAGATTTTGACAAAAGTTTTTGCATTTCGAAAACTGGAATGGAGTTCGGATAGCATGGATTCCTCTCCCCATACAGCGATCAGATCCTGTACCTCCTGTTCAGTCCATGCTGGAGCTCTTTTTGCGATTCTGGGACGCCATCATGGTCA
Source organism: Dermochelys coriacea (assembly GCF_009764565.3). Taxonomy (NCBI): domain Eukaryota; kingdom Metazoa; phylum Chordata; order Testudines; family Dermochelyidae; genus Dermochelys; species Dermochelys coriacea. The sequence continues at coordinate 24,454,303 of NC_050084.1, read as the reverse complement.
CCTCTGCTGATGAGCGCTGCACTCACCTGCAGCTTGCCACGCTGGCCAAACACGAAATGAGAGTCAAAAGTTCGCAGGCCTTTTTCTGTCTACCTGGCCAGTGCATCTGAGTTGAGAGTGCTGTCCAGAGCGATCACAATGGAGCACTCTGGGATAGCGTCCAGAGGCCAATACCGTCGAATTGCGTCCACAGTACCCCAAATTTGACCCGGCAAGGCCGATTTCAGCGCTAATCCCCTTGTCAGGGGTGGAGTAAAGAAATCGATTTTAAGAGCTCTTTAAGTTGAAAAAAAGGGCTTTGTCGTGTGGATGGGTGCAGGGTTAAATCCATTTAATGCTGCTAAATTCGACCTCAAATCCTAGTGTAGACCAGGGCTGAGAACAAAGAGGTGTTTTTACAACTGGAAAAGACTATAAAAGGCTGATGCCTCATCCCCATCTTGTCTTCAGTCCTGCTTCATACCTCTGGAGGGATTTTGCTTCAACCAGAAGCTCTACAAAAAGGACTGATGACCCATCCCAGCTGTGGATGTTCTCCGGAGACGTGATTTGAACCTGCAGTTTATTCCATCACTGCTACAAGCCTGAACCAAGAACTTTGCCATTACTGTATGTCATTGATTCCATTTAACCAATTCTAGCTCTCATCTATATCTTTTTCCTTTTATGAATAAACCTTTAGATTTTAGATTCTAAAGGATTGGCAATAGCGTGATTTGTGGTAAGATCTGATTTGTATATTGGCCGTGATCTGTGCTTGGTCCTTTGGGATCAAGAGAACCTTTTTTCTTTTACTGGGGTATTGGTTTTCATAACCATTCGTCCCCATAATGAGTGGCACAGAACTAGCATGGAGACATTCCTCTCTCAACAACCTTCTCTCCCCAACAAGCTGGCTAAACACAGCCACTTGCTTATAGGACTCTTCAACTTTCTAAACAGCTTTCACTCCATCTGAGACCTCCAAGCTATCCACACTGGATCTTTCAACTGGAAAGTCAGTGGATCCATTCACAACAGAAAATTTCTGGCTGTTAGGAACTGAAACTTCCTTGATTTAATCATTTTCTCACCCTTCAGTTGCAGCAAACTACTTGCACAGATTACCTTGAGGATTTCTTTCTCCAGGAACTTCTTTAAGCAACAATTCTCCCTTCACAGAAATTTTGCCCTTACCCTCTTCACCTAGTTCTTCCTCTGAAGAAACACTTCCCTAAGTAAGAACAGACTCTTTCTGGGTCTCACTTACATCCAGAATTACCTCTGGCCCATCAGGCGGATTTCTACACAATCCCTTTTCAGGCAAACTTGTAGACTCACTAGACAAAAGGTTAGAAGAATTGTCCTTCTTTTTGCCACACACAAGTTCAGGAATCTTTTCCTTCTTGCTACAAGTTGTCAAACTGTCAGTAGGCAACACAATCAAATCATTTTTATGCTCTTCTTGTGTCCAGGTTAGGGTATCACCCTGATCAGACAGAGTTGCTACATCCTTTCCCAGCCACATATTAACAACAGGCAAAATACAAGCACCAGAATTGTCTGGTCTCTGGGATTTTACATAGACACTAGCTGGATGCAACCTAGTGCTATTCTCCCGAGCAGACACAAATTTAGAGCCATTCCCTTCCTGGGCTTTAGTTGAATCAAGAACCAACTCTGAGACAACTGCACTATTCTCAACCAACACAGGCTGAAAGGCCCCTTCTGTCTGTTCCACAGACAAAGAAGAGCCGGAGACACATTCTCCTTTCCCAGACACACAGCTTGGGATCTCATTTCCCTTGTCCCAGCACACAGGGCTGTTCACAGACAACTGCTTGGAGACCGGGGTAGCTCCCTCCATAGGTAAGTCAATACCCCTGACGGACACAGGCACATTTCCTTCACTGTCACAATTCTCCACCCAGGTAACAGGTAAGGTATAGGGACACTCATCTTCCACTATCCTCGCCTTCCCAAAATGCTGCCTAGACAAAGCCATCAGCTCACAAGGCTGCCTAGGCACATTGCCACTCCCCACAGATAAACTGCTGCTCTTCTCACTACACTGAGCTACTTCCAGCAAATCACAGTTACCCTTTTCCAGGTTCACTTTTACAAGCTGTGCTAGCCAACAATCCATCCCCCATCAAAAATCTACCCTTTCCTTTCTCAGGTAGGGCTTCCACCTGACTATCCACTTTAATTTGCTCCTGAGAAATATTTTCCTGACCAATGAGTTCTTTCTGCTCTTTATCTAATTCCAGATTCACTTTTGAGAAATTAGACAGACATTCAGAAACTTCATTCACAAAGAAATAGTTCTTTTCCTCAGACAAAGATTTGGATTTGCCCTCCCCGGGCAAATCATTGTCCATAATAGACACCAGTTTAAGATCAAAAAGAAAAGGAGTACTTGTGGCACCTTAGAGACTAACAAATTTATTAGAGCATAAGCTTTCGTGAGCTACAGCTCACTTCATCGGATGCATGTAGCTCATGAAAGCTTATGCTCTAATAAATTTGTTAGTCTCTAAGGTGCCACAAGTACTCCTTTTCTTTTTGCGAATACAGACTAACACTGCTGCTACTCTGAAACCGGTTTAAGATCATTCCTTTCCTGTGACTGGCTACCTGGATTGAACAAAGCTTTAATATTTTCCCCAATCAAAAGATCCTTAGGCAATAACTTCCTTACACTTCATGCTTATTACCATTTCATTCAAGGTGGATTCTGGCTAAAGGCACGCTTACCATAAACTCATAGAGGACTACAAGATTCACACTCTAATTTGGTAAGTAATCTTCTTCTTTGACAAGATCTGCTTTAACAAGAGTGATGTTAGAAGCCAAAATTTGCCCTAAACAGCTTTTACCATTGATTTTTATACTACCTATGAATTTTTCATGACCACTCCCATACATAGCATTAGCATAAGTTTTGGAGTCACTTTCTACTGAACTCACAGTAACAGTATTTACATAAAAGGTGGCAGTGCTGGGGTACATTTGGTTACACCCAGACAACTGCTCAGAGTTATACAACATACCAATATTGTTAGAAACTGGAATTTAAAGAGGATACAATTTCAGTTGTTCTTCCCTTGCTTTTTTCACTGGAAGCTGAAGTTTGGTCATGTCCTGTTGCACCTAGCAAATCCTCTCCTCTCTTTTAGCAGCTTCTTTCTGTAAGCAAAATCAGAATGAGCTCTACCCTGACAGCTGGGGGTGAGCTGTGGAAAAGGACTTCAAGGGCTGATCTCGTTTGCATGGGCAAAACCACCCTGCCTAGCATGATGGACTGCTTGCCAAAATGGTCACTCTGGCTGCTGTGGGATCCCCAGTCTCTCTGTTATTGGTTCAGAAGTAATAAAGCATTGTTATCCTGGTTATGTGAATCAAGGACAGTAGAACTGTACTTGGCATTTTATGACAGAGGGACTCGCTCTCAACTAAGGAGCACTTGCAAGGCGAGGGACATAGGTTCCAAAACTCAGGGAATTGAGAGAAGTTGGGAACAAGTGTGCGCGCGTGCTTGGTGGTGTGGCTGTGAAACACTGCTTTGATCCCTTTTCTCTCTATGGGGTGCTAACTGAGCTAGTTTTGGCTTCATTAGAAGTCTTGTTATATGCTGAAGAGCTGTAATCACTGATATCTAGGTCTGAGCATTAGACCTTCTTTAGGTTAATGGTGCACTAGCACTGAGGGTTCCCCTACCACTAGCTGAAATCACTAAAGAGCTGAAAAAGCAGCAAAGAGTCCTGTGGTACCTTATAGATTAACAGATATATCAGAGCATAAGCTTTTTGTGAGTGAATACACACTTAGTCAGATGCATGAGCTGAAGTTGCTGAGAGCTATGTTAAGCGTGGGGAGGCCTGAAGACAAGTTGGTGAGTAGACACCAGGATGATGCGAGTGGAGTGGATAGCTGGCAGAGAGGAGTAGACAGCTAGGGGAGAGGTGGGGGGAGCGGAGTGGAGCGGACGGCTGGCGGAGAGCAGAGCAGAGTGGAGGCCAGCAAGACAACTGGCTGAGAGGCGTGGCTGCTGGGGAAGACTGCAGCAGAACCCCATGGAGAAGCTTTGCACTTGGCCATCAACCCGAGCAGCAGAGCATGTAAGATGCCCCCATACCTCCCTCCACTTCCACCCAGGCTGGGAGGTAAACTCTGCAGATGAACTTCTGAACTCTGGGGGACCAAGGACAGAAACTGGGAGGGAGGGTGACTATTGGGTTGCTGGACTTAAGACCCTGAGGGACACTACCAAACTTACTTGGGGGTGAGTCTTTTGCTTATGGTTGGTGTTATGAATCCTGTTTGTGGTTTTTCCCCAACATAATGCTGCATTATTTCCCTCCTTTATTAAAAGGCTTTTGCTACACTCAGACTCTGTGCTTGCGAGAGGGGAAGTATTGCCTCTTAGAGGTACCCAGGGAGGTGGTATGTAATTGTCCCAGGTCACTGGGTGGGGGCTCGAGCCGGTTTTGCATTGTGTTATTGAAACGGAACTCCTAGATACTGAACCCGGCCCTTGTTGATGCCAACTCTGACGGGCAGAAGGGTTACATTTTTGGGGGCTTGTCTGGGATGTCCTGGGTCAGTACCCCTCACAAACACCTATTGAGTGATACAGTACGCTGGGAAACAATTGTGTTTATATTTTGAAGAAATTACTGTTTGTATAATGGCTAATATGTTGGGTTTGTCGGGCCACAGCTCACGGGCTGCAGCTTTGGCAGATGAATGGGCAAAAGTACTGGGGAAACATTGGAAAAGGTTGTTCTGTCTCATGCTCCATCAAACTCTTGTCATAAGTTAAGGTTAATTGCTGGGGAAGAGGAGTTTGAACCCTGGTTGGAGCATACCACTGAAATGCTGTAGGGGTGGGCTGTACCCGATGCAGAAAAGTGAAGATGTCTAATAGAGAGCCTTAGGGGCCTAGCATTAGATATGATTCGCACCCTGAAGCTCATTGACCCTGGGGTCAGTGCGAAGGACTGTGTAGAGGCCCTTCATAACACCTTGGGAGCGTAGAGGGCTCCAAAGACAGTTACTGTAAGTCCCTTAATTCCCAACAACAAAGGGGTGAGAAGGTTTCAGCCTATATATAGAGGCTGGAGACACTGCTTCAGAGAACTGTCATGAGGGGAGCAGTGACTGCTGAGCAGCTGGATCAGACCAGACTGACACAAATTGTAAGAGGAACTCAGTATCAGAACTGGAATCTACTTCATCTCTGGCTAAGACAACGACAGGAACATCCCCCAAGTTACTTCCAGCTGATAAAAGAGGTCAGAGAGGAAGAAGAAAGGCAGGCTGACAATGATTTTTGGGAAGCCCAAATATTGGAGCCAGCCAGCACAACACCACTGCAAACAGCCAGTGTAGTGATGATGAGCACCAGAGAGGGACTTACCCAACAAATACAGGTCCTGACAGAATGTATAGCTGAACTGCAAAGCACCATTGACCTAGCTAAAACTTCCAGGAATAAGAAGCATCAGATGGTGGCAATGGAGAAGTCAGCATTTAGAGCCACTATCCCATTCAGGTGAAGGGGGAAAGGACAATTCTTCTGCTACTGATGTGGTTAGGATGGACACGGAGCTGCCAAGTGCCGTAATGAAGAAAATCCCCCCCTTACTGTATGGAGAGCTGAGGATCAGTTGGGAGAGATCCGGTAACTGCCAGAGGGTCTGGGGATGGGGACCACCCAGGCCTTCAGGATTTGAAAATCCCCCCAAAAATGACTGTCCAGCTGGGATCCCCGCAGGACTGATAGGGCCTCGAGCAGAGGTCACGATGAGGATTGAAGGGGTGGAGTGTAAAGCATGGCTTGACACTGGATCTCAAGTGACTATTATATTTCAGTCATTCGACCAACACATTCTTAGGCAGCTGCCTATACAGCCACTGACTGGCCTTGGTCTGTGTAGCCTCAGCATGGAGGAAGACCCCTACCAAGCGTATGTCATAGTGCACCTGGAATTCCCAGAGAAGGTGGCTGGGGTAAGAGAAGAGGTGGACACAGCTGCCTTAATATGCCCCAACCCTAAAGGGACCTCTGATGTGTCTGTGTTGATAGGGACCAACGCCAGTCTCTTCAAGTTACTCGCGGATTACTGCAGACGATGGGCTGGGGACCAGTACCTGAATACCCTGATGATTCATACACTTTGTGCTGAAGCCTGTAGGAAAATCGAGAGCGCTAAAAAGGAGACATCTGAGGTACTGAGTGGGGCACTGAATACGCGGGCACGACCCCATTAGTAGTGCCTGCAAGGATGGAGCGAGAGGTGCTTGTCTTGAGTACCTGGCTGAAAGGCAGTAAAAGGGCGTTAGCCATGGTAGAGCAGCTGGTGGGAGGAGAGCTCCCGGAAGGAGTGCTGGTCCCCAGTGGAGTCATAACTCTACCTGCTGGAGCCCAGGAAAAGGTGACTATACTGATTTCTAATTAAACAAGTCATGATGCTGTTGTGAAGCTGGACAAAAGTTGGCAGACCTCTTTGAGTCTGAATCAATTGTAAAACCCCAGTGTGAAACTCAAGCTCCGACAATAGACCCAGCAAAGTTTGACTTTGGAGATTCACCATTGTCCAAGGAGTGGAAGGATTGCTTGAGGAGGAAAGGTTTCAGAGTAGCAGCCGTGTTAGTCTGTATTCGCAAAAAGAAAAGGAGTACTTGTGGCACCTTAGAGACTAACAAATTTATTAGAGCATAAGCTTTCGTGAGCTCATGAAAGCTTATGCTCTAATAAATTTGTTAGTCTCTAAGGTGCCACAAGTACTCCTTTTCTTTATGAGGAGGAAACTTTGTGAAAGATCCAAGGTGTTCTCACTGCATGAGTGGGATGTGGGATGTGCAAAAGGAGTAGAGCACAACATCAGACTGCATGACTCTCGACCTTTCAGGGAGATATCTAGGAGGATTGCTCTCTCCAAGATGGAAGATGTGCAACATCATCTTCAGGAGCTGGCTGCGAATGGCATCTTTACAGAGTCCCACAGCCCATACGCCTCACCCATTGTGGTGGTCCATAAAAAGAATGGGAAAATCCGGATGTGTATTGACTACCACACCCTAGACAGCCGTACTGTGGTTTACCAGTACACGATGCTTCGAGTCCAAGATGCCTTAGACTGTTTGCTGGGAAGCCAGTGGTTTTCCGTGTTGGATCTTCAGAGTGGATACTACCAGATCCCTCTGGGAGAAGAAGATAAGGAGAAGACAGCCTTCATCTGTCCATTAGGGTTTTATCAGTTCGAACACATGCCCCAAAGGATTTCTGGAGCATCTGCCACATTTCAAGTCTTATGGAGAAAGTTGTGGGAGACATGAATTTTATTTGCAAAAAGAAAAGGAGTACTTGTGGCACCTTAGAGACTAACAAATTTATTAGAGCATAAGCTTTTGTGAGCTACAGCTCACTTCATCGGATGCCTTGGAGACGTCAAAAATAGGATTCTAGGTCACCACAGAACTGTATCATGTTTGTGGGGGTGGAGGGGCAAAAGGAGAGGCCCCAAGATAGGACAGATTCTTCTGCTGGGCCAAGATTATAGTGGCATCCGATGAAGTGAGCTGTAGCTCACGAAAGCTTATGCTCTAATAAATTTGTTAGTCTCTAAGTTGCCACAAGTACTCCTTTTCTTTTTGCGAATACAGACTAACACGGCTGCTACTCTGAAACCTATCATTATGAATTTTATTGCAAGTGTTAGTTTATTTGGATGACCTGATTGCGTTTGGAAGAACCTTGGAGGAGCATGAAAAAAGACTTCTTAAAGTGCTTGATAGGTTGGAGGATTATGGTTTGAAGCTTTCAATTGACAAATGTCAGTTCTGCAGAACCTCAGTGAAGTATGTGGGTCACATTGTGTCGCAAGAGGGTGTGAGTACTGATCCTGATAAAATAGAAGCACTCACTAGATGGCCATGTCCAAGTAACTACAGAGAATTCAAGACCTTTCTTGGATTTAGTGGCTACTACCGCAGATTTGTGAAAAATTATGCTACGATTGTAAAGCCTCTGAATGATTTACCAGGGGATAACAGTCCAGCAAGAACAAATCTAAGACCAAGAATAAGGGGAGGTCCCCAAAGCCTCCTGTGCAGAGACACTATGGAGAGACACTATGGCCCCTTCGAACCATTTGGACCATGGTGGGATGAGAGATGTGAAAGGGCTTTTCGAGAAATCATTACTTACTTACCTAACTCATGCTCCAGTCCAATTTTTGCTGACCCAAGTAAGCCGTTTATCCCGAATACTGATGCCAGTTTAGAGGGTGTGGGAGCAGTCCCTTACCAGCAAGAGGAAGGCAAACATAAATCTGTAGCCTTTGCCAGCCGAGGACTGTCTGATAGTGAAACTCGCTATTCCATCCACAAGGTGGAGTTCTTGGCCTTGAAATGGCCATCACTGAGAAATTTAAAGATACTTGTATGATGCTCAGTTCCAGGTGTGGATAGACAACAATCCACTGACTTATGTGTTAACAACTGCTAAGCTGGAGGGCAAAGATGGGTGGCCGCTTTGGCTAGCTATGACTTCAGTACCAATCAGAGAGAAGCAATGTAGATGTGGATGCATTGTCCAGGCACCCGCAGGGACCAGAAATTTCGGTGATACCCATGGACAGAGTGAGAGCTATTTGCAGTGTGAGTCGTCGAGAGCCAGAGGCCCATGAGAGCCTTCATGGATGTGTTGCAGAAGCTCTGGGCCTGCCCCCTGAAAGTGTGCCTTCTGCCTCAGTGAACTATATTGTGTTGGACCAATTTCCGTTGCCCGTGCTCAATGCAGCTGATTGGCAAGAAACCCAGCTGCAAGATATAGACATTTGTGATACACTACTTGCCAAAAGGGAGGGGCGAAGCCCAGCGGCAGTTGTCCCACCAAATCCTGAGGATAAACTACTATTGAGAGAATGGACCAAACTAAAACTGATTCAGGGAGTGCTACACCGAATGACTATGGATCCTTTACATAAGCAATGAGCACAACTAGCGCTGCCAAAAGAGTGCAGAGCCCTGGCCATGAGGGCCCTGCATGATGACTTTGGACATCTAGGGATGGAGAGGAGCCTGGAACTTATTCGTAGTAGGTTCTATTGGCCCCGGATGGCTGAAGATGTTCGCAGGAAATATGAGACTTGCCCTCAATGTGTTCAAAGGAAAACTCTGCCCACGAGGGCTGCATATCTGAAGAACATCACCAGCACCAAACCTTTGGAGCTGGTGTGCATTGACTTCTTGTCTTTAGAAGTAGACAAGAAGAATGTCAGGAACATTGTAGTAGTGACTGACCATTTTACACGGTATGCACAGGCATATCCCACACGTGATCGGGGGCCACCACCGTCGCTCAAGTATTGTGGGAGAAATATTTCTCAGTTTATGGATTACCGGCTCGGATACACTCTGACCGGGAATGGGACTTTGAGAGTCACCTTCTGAAGGAGGTGCTGAGGATAGCAGGAATTAAAAAGTCTAGGATAACGGCTTATCACCCGCAAGGTTACTCTCAACCAGAGAGCTTCAATCGAACCCTGTTAGATATGTTGGGGACTTTGAGACCAAAGCAGAAGGCAACCTGGAGCCAGCATGTTGCATTTCTGGTGCATGCCTACAACTCCACAAAGAACGATGCTACAGGAGTCATCCCATATATCTTGATGTTTGGGCGAGAACCAAGATTACCCATAGGCCTGTGCTTTGGTCTATCAAAGGATGGAGATAGCTATGAAACGAATCAGCAATATGTATCCTGACTAAGAGAACAGCTGCGGGATGCTTATCACTTAGCTATGTCTGCAGCTCAGAAGAACTCAGACCGCAACAAATATCAATATGATGCTAGGGTTTGTTTGCATTAGCTTCAGCTGGGGGACAGAGTCCTGCTGCGAAATTTGGGTATTGCTGGCAAACACAAGATAGCTGATAGATGGAAGGCAATACCTTACCTGGGGATTGAAAAGATGGAGATCTGCTGATCTACAGCATGAAACCTGAAGTGGGTCCAGGGGAAATAAAGATGGTGAATGGAAACCTTTTGCTCCCTGTGGTGGAATTGGTAGGCACCCCTTGTGAGTTGGGCCACAACAGGTCAACCAGACAGAACAAAAGTGCTAGACCAAAGCCACCATCCAATACGGACAGCTGGCCCCCTGCAGCTAATCTACCCCTATGCAGCACATCCGAGAGAGAGTCTGAGGAGGAAGACACGACCATGGTGTATCCTGGAATGGAGAGAAGATTTCAGTCTCAATCAGCTGAACCAAGAGAGAGAGCTCCCCCTCCTCAGCTCTAAACCCCATGGTGGAAGTATTTAGGCCCGTTACTGGCACCCCTGTGATGACACACACAGGTTATTGGACAGTGGAGACATACAGGTGGAGGGTGTCCTGGGTGCCTTAGGCTGTCCACTGTTAGAACCGGAGATGCAGGGGCCTATGCCAATAGTCGAGGGATCCTCAAAGGAAATCTCTCCATCCGTCACTCAAGAAGATGTCCCACCTACCCCTGAAACAGAGATTCTCAATAGACTAGACAGGGTAATAAGACCGGTAAAATGGTTAACTATGATGCATCTGGGGTGATGAGTGAGGAGCCAAAACGTTTAACACACAGGCTTGTGGAAGCCATAGCGGGTTTTCTGAGGCCCTTTGGAGGGAACCAATGAGTTGGTATAATAGGGAATGTGATTTCTCTGGACAACAAATTCTCAACTGGGGGCAGGATGTAAGCAGAGTCAGAATGAGCTCTACCCTGACATCTGGTGGTGAGCTGTGGAAAAGGACTTCAAGGGCTGATCTCGTTTGCATGGGCAAAACCACCCTGCCTAGCATGATGGACTGCTTGCCAAAATGGTCACTCTGGCTGCTGTGGGATCCCCAGTCTCTCTGTTATTGGTTCAGGAGTAATAAAGTATTGTTATCCTGGTTATGTGAATCAAGGACAGTAGAACTGTACTTGGCATTTTATGACAGAGGGACTCGCTCTCAATGAAGGAGCACTTGATAGGCAAGGGACATGGGTTCCAAAAGCCAGTGAATTGAGGTAGGTGGGGTGTATGTGCACAGTTACAGCCTATGGTGTAACAACAGAGCTAATTTTGGCTCTATAAGGAGTCTTGTTACATGCTGTAGAACTGAAATCACTGATATGTAGGTCTAAGTGTTAGATCTACTTTTTGGCTAGTAGTGCATCAGCACTAAGGCTCCCCCTACTACTAGCTAAAAGTTACTGAGAGCTGTGTTAAGTGGCAGGGGGAGCCTGAAGGCAAGTTGGACAGCAGAATGGGGAGAGTGGAGTGGCTGGTAGAGAGCAGAGCAGAGTGAAGCAGATAGCAGGACAGGTGGCAGAGAGGTGTGGCTGGTGGGAAAGAGTGCAGCAGAACCCCATGGAGAGGTGTAGCACTTGGCCATTGACCTGAGCAATGGAGCATGTAAGATGCCCCCCCCCCCCATACCTCCTTTCACTTCCACCCAGGCTGGGAGGAAAACTCTGCAGATGAACTTCTGAATTCTGAGGACCAAGGACAGAAACTGGGTGAGGCAGGGGGTGACTATTGGGTTGCTGGACTTAAGACCCTGAGGGGAAAAGGACACTGCCAAACTTACTTGGGGGTGAATCTTTTGCTCATGGTTGGTGTTATGAATCCTGTTTGTGGTTTTTCCCCAACATAATGTCGCATTGTTTCCCTCCTTTATTGAAAGGCTTTTGCTACACTCAGACTCTGTGCTTGCGAGAGGCACCTAGGGAGGTGGTATGTAATGTCCCGGGTCACTGGGTGGGGGATTGAGCCGGTTTTGCATTGTGTTATTGAAATGAAACTGCTAGATACTGAACTCGGACCTTGTTGCTGCCAACTATGATGGGCAGAAGGGTTACATTTCTTTCTTTCATCAGCCTTCTTCTTCAGCTGGGCCAAGGCTTGCTTCCCTCTCATTCGAATTTCTGCCAGTTTTTGTTCATGCTCAAGTTGCAGTTTACTTGCTACCTTTTGCATTCCAATTGCTTCTTCAGCTTCTGTAGCAACAGGTAAGGGCTGTGCTCCTGCCTTCTGATCACTGGCCATTAACAGATCTCTCAGTTCTTGATTTGTAGCTTTCTTTCTAAAGCTTATTCCCTTTTCTGAACACAAATCTTTCAGGGCTTTTTTGTCAAGGCCCTCATATACTCTTTGCTCACCCACTGCAACTGCTCTTAAACCAACCAAACTCTCAATACCAAAATTCAAATTTGGATAGCGTGGAGTTCTGAGGCAAAGCTTAATTGATCTGGTTCTGTGGATCCTAGCATGACTATGCTACTGTAACGATGCTGGTTCTGGCGGGACCCAACTGAGAGTGCCAATTCAGGACAAACTGCTTCAAGCAGGACAGTTACATTCCAAGACTGGGTTTTTTCCACCTCTAAGGCAAACCAAACCAGCCAAAGGACTTTGAGAGAGGACTTTGTTTTTACCCCACTGGCTAAGCACAAGTCACACAAGCAATTCACTTCGACACTCCAGTTTCCCAGTATCTCCACCAGTGCCATTCGTTATGGGGACAAATGGTTATGAAAACCAATACCCCAGTAAAAGAAAAAAGGTTCTCTCGATCCCAAAGGACCAAGCCCCAGACCCCGGTCAATATACAAATCAGCTCTTACCACAAATCATGCTGTTGCCAATCCTTTAGAATCTAAAATCTAAAGGTTTATTCATAAAAGGAAAAGATATAGGTGAGAGCTAGAATTGGTTAAATGGAATCAATTACATACAGTAATGGCAAAGTTCTTGGTTCAGGCTTGTAGCAGTGATAGAATAAACTGCAGGTTCAAATCAAGTCTTTGGAGAACTTCCACAGCTGGGATGGGTCATCAGTCCTTTGTACAGAGTTTCTGTTTGAAGCAAAGTCCCTCCAGAGGTATGAAGCAGGATTGAAGACAAGATGGGGATGATGCATCAGCCTTTTATAGTCTTTTCCAAGTGTAAGAACACCTCTTTGTTCTTACTGTGGAAAGTTACAGCAAAATGGAGTTTGGAGTCACATGGGCAAGTCCCTGTATACTTTGCTGAGTCCCAAGGCATGTCTGCCTTCTCTCAATGGGTCAGTTGTATAGCTGATGGTCCTTAATGGGTCATCAAGCAGGCTAGGCAGAGCTGACACCAATTTGACTGGGGTGTTACCCATAAGTTTGAAATACAGACAATATATAACCAATATTCATAACTTTAACTACAAAAATGACACACACATATAGACAGCATAATCATAACCAGCAAACCATAATCTTGTCTTAGACACCTTATATGACCCCTTTTATACAAGATTTGGTGCCACTACAGGACTTTGGTTGCAACAATGATCTATACGGTCCCAATTCATGTCAATAATATCACACCTGCTCGCTAGGGGTCTCTGCACAGATCATACACCCTTGTTCTACCATCTAGATCAATGGTTCTTAACCTTTACTGCAGCCTGCACCCCTTTGATTCTCAAAATATGTTCTCGCACCCCTTATCAAAAATCATTGAGGTAGGTCAGTTCTTCAAACCTCAATATATTTTTTGTTTGTATATTACAGTAATTGTATAATGTTAATAAATACATAGGTTTGATGAAATAAAGTAGTTGTACTTACATGCCTGTGCTTAATTTGCGTTTTCGATGATTTATCTTCTAAAAAATCCTGGCATGTTTCACACCACCAGAAAGGGCATCTCACCCCCCCCCCCCCACGGGGTGTGTGTATCCCAGGTTGAAAACCACTGATCTAGGTACTTGAGTAACACACAGGGGAAACTGAGGCACACACACTATTCACACAAAACATTAAGAACATTCCCACTTTGTCACACCCTACCACTAGACAGACAAGGCTAGGCTGGGACATCTCCTCCCTTCCCTCCCACAGAGAGACTAGGATCGGCTGGGATGTCTCCCCCCTTCCCTCCCACAGAGAGACAGGGACTGACCAGGATCTCTCTGACATCCCTTCCAACAGAGAGACCAGATGCGGTTGGGATGTCTCCCTGCTCCTCTCCCACCAGAGAGACCAGAACTAGCCGGGATATCTCTCCCCACTTTCCTCCCATTAAACCCAGAGCCCCCTCCTGCACACCAAAGCCTCTGCCCCGGCCCTGTCTAGTTGGCAGCTGATATTGTCTAGTTGGCAGCTGGTATCAAGCGGAGTGTCCCAAGGGTTGGGCCTGGGGCTGGTTTTGTGCATTCCTGCACTTAGGACGGAAGAATCCCATGCACCACTACAGACTAGGGAGCAGTTGTGCAGAAAAGGACCTAGGAGTTACAGTGGACGAGAAGCTGGATATGAGTCAACAGTGTGCCCTTGTTGCCAAGAAAGCCAATGGCATTTTGGGCTGTATAAGTAGGGGCATTGCCAGCAGATAGAGGGATGTGATCGTTCCCCTCTATTCGACATTGGTGAGGCATCATCTGGAGTACTGTGTCCAGTTTTGGGCCCCACACTACAAGAAGGACATGGAAAAATTGGAAAGCATCCAGCTGAGGGCAACAGAAATGATTAGGGGACTGGAACACATGACTTATGAGGAGAGACTGTGGGAATTGGGATTGTTTAGTCTGCAGAAGAGAAGAATGAGGGGGGATTTGATAGCTGCTTTCAACTACCTGAAAGGGGGTTTCAAAGAGGATGGATCTAGACTTTTCTCAGTGGTGGCAGATGACAAAACAAGGAGTAATAGTCTCAAGTTGTCGTGGGGGAGGTTTAGGTTGGATATTAGGAAAAGCTTTTTCACTAGGAGGGTGGTGAAGCACTGGAATGCGTTACCTAGGGAGGTGGTGGAATCTCCTTCCTTAGAAGTTTTTAAGGTCAGGCTTGACAAAGCCCTGGCTGGGATGATTTAGTTGGGGTTGGTCCTGCTTTGAGCAGGGGGTTTGACTAGATGCCCTCCTGAGGTCCCTTCCAACCCTAATATTCTATGATTCTATGAGAGCCCCCTCCCACACTCTGAACCCCTCATCCCTGGCCCCACCCTAGAGCCTGCACCCCAAGATGGAATCCTCATCCCCCTGCACCCCAAACCCCTGCCCCAGCCCTGAACAACCTCCCACACCCTGAATCCCTCTGCCCCAGCCCTCCATCTTGGAGTCCCCTCCTACACCCAAACCCCTCATCCCCAGCTCCACACTGGGAAGGGATGGGGCTAGGGTGTTCGGTTTTGTGGGATTAGAAAGTTGGCAACCCTATCTGCCCAGTCAGTCC
Organism: Dermochelys coriacea; assembly: GCF_009764565.3. NCBI lineage: Eukaryota > Metazoa > Chordata > Testudines > Dermochelyidae > Dermochelys > Dermochelys coriacea. The sequence continues at coordinate 24,439,081 of NC_050084.1, read as the reverse complement.
AGTGATGGGAGAAAGAGCTCAATTCTACCCCCATTAGCCCTGCCCGGCCAGCCCAGTGACAAAGAGTGGTGCAGGATCTGTTCCTTCTTGTGTATCAGGAAGAGAATTGCTTCCTGATCCCCAGTCAGTGAGAGTCCAGTGGAGGCAGAAGGGTGTGCACCATTGTTCCTGAAGGCACACTCTGCCAAGAGCACCTTTGTTACTAGTGAGCTAGGTGGAAAGAAGCCAGCTCAGCTCGCAGAGTGGTAGCCGTGTTAGTCTGTATCAGCAAAAACAATGAGGAGTCCTTGTGGCACCATTTTATTTGGGCATAAGCTTTCATGGGCTAAAACCCACTTCATCAAATGCTTGGAGTGAAAAATACAGTAAGCAGTATATATATACAGCACATGAAAAGATGAGAGTTACCTTACCAAGTGGGGGGTCAGTGCTAACAAGGCCAATTCAATTAAGATGGAAGTAACTTATTCTCAATAGTTGACAAGAAGGGGTGAATATCAAGAGAGGGAAAGTTACTTTTGTAGTGCTAACGAGGCCAATGCAATCCAGGTGGACATTAGCCATTTCCAACAGTTGACAGGAAGGTGTGAGTATCAGCAGAGGGAAACAGACTCCAGTGAGAGACTGCTGAATTGGAATTAATTTGCAAACTGGTTACAATTAATTTAGGCTTGAATAAAGACTGGGAGTTGATGTATCATTACACAAAGTAAAACTATTTCCCCATGTTTATTTCTCGCCCCCCACTGTTCCTCACACGTTCTTGTCAACTGTTGGAAATGGCCCACCTTGATTATCATTACAAAAGGTCCCCCCCCACCCCGCCCCACTCTCCTACTGGTAATAGCTTGCCTGACCTGATCACTCTCTTTACAGTGTATGGTAACATCCATTGTTTCATGTTTTCTGTGTATATAAATCTCCCCACTGTATTTTCCACTGAATGCATCTGATGAAGTGAGCTGTAGCTCATGAAAGCTTATGCTCAAATACATTTGTTAGTCTCTAAGGTGCCACAAGTACTCCTAACTCTTTACAGGAGTTCTGACCTGCATTCCTGCTCTGGTCCCAGCAAAATCATCAGACAGACAGAGAGAATCCTTTGATTCCCCGGGCTCCAGCTTTGAAAGTATCTTGTCTCCTCATTGGTCATTTTGGTCAGGTGCCAGCAAAGTTATCTTAGCTTCTTAACCCTGTACAGGTGAAAGGCTTTTTCCTCTGGCCAGAAGGGATTTAAAGGTGTTTACTCTTCCCTTTATACTTATGACATGACACAATGCAAAACAGGCTCAAGCCCCCACCTAATGAACTGGGACAATTACATATCACCCCCCTGGGTGCCTCTAAGAGGCAATACTTCCCCTCTTGAAAGCACAGAATCTGAGTGTAGCAAAAAAAACCCCTTTTAATAAAGGCAGGAAACAATGCGGCATTATGCTGGGGAAACACCAAACTAGAGTTCATAAACACAAACCATGAACCAGGAGACCCCCCACCCCTAGCAGATTGGGCTGTGTATTTTCCCTTTGGTTCTTGAGTCCAGCAACCCAAAAGTCACCCAAAGTCCAACGCAGCTCCAGAGTTGAAAAGTTCATCTGCAGAGTTTACCTCCCAGCCTGGGTGGAAAAGGAGGGAGGTATGGGGGCACTTTATATGCTCCACTGATCATGTTGATGGCCAACTGCCCTGCTTTGAGCTACTCTGCTCCACCAGCCATCCTGATAGCACCGTGAGCCACTCCACCAGCAATCCTAACAGCCCTGCAAGCCACTCTGCCAGCCATCCCACCAATATATCTTTAGATTCCCCCCCATTTAATAGCACTTAGTGATTTCAACACACACACACAGCTCACAGGCTTCTAGAACCCATGTCCCTTGCCTAGCAAGTGCTACTTAGTTGAGGGCAAGTCCCTCCTTCATAAAATGCCAGGTACAGTTCTACAGTTCTTGATTCACATAACCAGGATAACAATGCTTTATTACTCCTTCCCCAATAACAAAGAGACTGGGGATCCCAAAGCAGCCAAAGTGACCATTTTGGCAAGCAGTCCCATCATGCTAGGCTGGGTGGGTGTGCTCATGCAAATGAGATCAGTCCTTGAAGTCCTTTTCCACAGCTCACCACCAGATGTCAGGGTAGAGCTCAACCTGACTCTGCTTACATCATAACATTTAACGTTCCTGTGGTGGGAAGAACACATCAACTGCCCAACACTGTGGCATTTAATTTCAGAAAGGGGAACTATGCAAAAAGGAGGAGGTTAGTTAAACAGAAATTAAAAGGTACAATGACTAGAATAGGTTTCAGAGTAGCAGCCGTGTTAGTCTGTATTTGCAAAAAGAAAAGAAGTACTTGTGGCACCTTAGAGACTAACAAATTTATTTGAGCATAAGCTTTTGTGAGCTACAGCTCACTTCATTGGATGCATCAAATAAATTTGTTAGTCTCTAAGGTACCACAAGTACTTCTTTTCTTTTAGTGACTAGAATGAAATCCCTGCAAGCTGCATGGACACTTTTCAAAGACATCATGATAGAGTCTGTCAGGATTCCTTCCCCACTCTGAACTCTAGGGTACAGATGTGGGGACCCGCATGAAAGACCCCCTAAGCTTATTCTTACCAGCTTAGGTTAAAAACTTCCCCAAGGTACAAACTTTGCTTTGTCCATGAACAGTATGCTGCCACCACCAAGTGTTTTAAACAAAGAACAGGAAAGAGACCACTTGAGACATCTTTCCCCCAAATATCCCCCCAAAACTACACAAACCCTTTCCTGGGGAGGCTTGAGAATAATATCCTAACCAATTTGTTACAAAATCATCAAAGACCCAAACCCCTGGATCTTGGAACAATGGAAAAATCAGTCAGGTTCTTAAAAGAAGGATTTTATATTAAAAAAAAAAAAAAAAGAAAAGAAAGAAAGGTAAAAATCATCTCTGTAAAATCAGGATGGAAAATACATTACAGGGTATTCAGATTCAAAACACAGAGGAGCCCCCTCTGGGCAAAACCTTAAAGGTACAGAAAACAGGAATAAACCTCCCTCTTAACACAGGGAAAATTCACATAAAACAAAAGATAAACTAATCCACCTTGCCTGGTTTACCTATACTGGTTGCAATATTGCAGACTTGGATTAGGATGGGTTGGAGAAGATGGATTTCTGTCTGGCTTCTCTCAGTCCCAAGAGAGAACAACCAAGTAAACAAAGAGCACAAACAAAAGCTTTCCCCCCCCCACAATATTTGAAAGTATCTTGTCCCCTCATTGGTCCTTTGGGTCAGGTGCCAGCCAGGTTAACTGAACTTCTTAACCCTTTACAAATAACAGGATGTTGCCTCTGGCCAGGAGGGATTTTACAGCACCGTATACAGAAAGGTGGTTACCCTTCCCTTTATATTTATGACATGCCCCCCAAATCACAGATAGGGTGAAACCCTGGCTGTGATTTCTTCCTGGAGCTTTAGGAGAAAACAGAGATAATAAGACACATGCACCTCTAAATATACTACTAACTGTATAAAGACTAACAATATTTCCCACATCTTAAGGACAATTTGGACCAGTTGATTCTGGGAAACTTTCACTGGAGAGTGTATCAGCCACTTTGTTAGAAGCTCCTGAGATGTGTTGGATGTCGAAATCAAAATCTTGGAGAGCTAAACTCCACCAAATATGTTTTTTGTTATTTCCTATGGTGGTATGAAGCCACTGTAGGGCAGCATGGTCAGTTTGCAGGTGGAAACGCCATCCCCAAACATATGGGCGTAACTTTTCCAGAGCGTAGACAATGGCGTAACATCCTTTTTCACTGACTGATGAGTGGCTTTCCCTCTCAGACAGCTTCTTGCTGAGAAACACAACAGGATGAAACTCTTGATCCGGTCCTTCCTGCATTAACACTGCTCCCACATCACGCTCTGATGCATCTGTGGTGACTAAAAACAGTTTGTCAAAGTCTGGGGCCCTTAGCACAGGGTCAGACACCAGTGTCGTTTTAAGCTGGTTAAAGACCTTCTGATACTCTTCAGTCCACTGAATGGCATTTAGCTGTTTCTTTTTGGCTAGGTCTGTCAGTGGGGTGGCGATTTGGCCGTATTGCGGTACAAATTGCCTGTAATATCCGGCCAAGCCTAAGAAGGATTGAACCTGTTTCTTTGGCTTTGGGACAGGCCACTTTTGGATAGCATCCACTTTGGCCTGTATGGGGTTGACAGTTCCTTGACCCACCTGGTGTCCAAGGTAAGTCATTCTGTTTAGGCCTACTTGACACTTCTTAGCCGTAACAGTTAGACCTGCCTCCCTTATGCACTCGAAGACTTTTTGTAGATGTTCCAGGTGTTCTGCCCAGGAATTCGAAAATATGGCCACATTGTCAAGGTAGGCGACTGCATAGTCTCCCAATCCTGCTAGGAGACCATCTACAAGTCTTTGGAAGGTGGTGGGTGCATTCCACAGCCTGAAAGGGAGCACATTAAATTCATACATGTGTGGTGAAGGCTGACCTTTCCTTGACAGATTCATCTAGTGGTACCTGCCAGTACCCCTTGGTTAAGTCCAAGGTAGAGATGAACTGGGCCTGTCCCAGTTTCTCCAACAGTTCATCTGTGCATGACATTGGATAGTTGTCTGGGTGAGTTACAGCATTTAGCTTACGGTAGTCCATGCAGAAGGAGTATTTAAAGACGATAAAGTCATCGCAGAAAAACTAAATGAATTCTTTGTTTCAGTCTTCGTGGCTGAGGATGTTAAGGAGATTCCCAAACCTGAGCCATCTTTTGTAGGTGAGGAATTGTCACAGATTGAAGTGTTACTAGAGGAGGTTTTGAAATTAATTGAGAAACTTAACAGTAACAAGTCACTGGGACCAGATGGCATTCACCCAAGGGTTCTGAAAGAACTCAAATGTGAAATTGCGGAACTATTAGCTATGGTTTATAACCTGTCCTTTAAATCAGCTTCTGTGCCCAATGACTGGAAGATGGCTAATGTAACGCCAATATTTAAAAAGGGCTTTAGAGGTGATCCTGGCAATTACAGACCGGTAAGTCTAACGTCAGTACTGGGCAAATTAGTTGAAACAATAGTAAAGAATAAAATTGTCAGACACATAGAAGAACATAAATTGTTGGGCAAAAGTCAACATGGTTTCTGTAAAGGGAGATCATGTCTTACTGATGTACTAGAGTTTTTTGAGGGGGTCAACAAACATGTGGACCAGGGGGATCCAGTGGACATAGTGTTCTTAGATTTCCAGAAAGCTTTTGACAAAGTCCCTCACCAAAAGGTCTTACGTAAATTAAGTTGTCATGGGATAAGAGGGAAGATCCTCTCATGGATTGAGAACTGGTTAAAAGACAGGGAACAAAGGGTAGGAATAAATGGTAAATTTTCAGAATGGAGAGGGGTAACTAGTGGTGTTCCCCAAGGGTCAGTCCTAGGACCAATCCTATTAAACTTATTCATAAATGATCTGGAGAAAGGGGTAAACAGTGAGGTGGTGAAGTTTGCAGATGGTTCTAAACTGCTCAAGATAGTTAAGACCAAAGCAGACTGTGAAGAACTTCAAAAAGATCTCACAAAACTAAGTGATTGGGCAACAAAATGGCAAATGAAAGTTAATGTGGATAAATGTAAAGTAATGCACATTGGAAAAAATAACCCCAACTGTACATACAATATGATGGGGGCTAATTTAGCTACAACTAATCAGGAAAGAGATCTTGGAGTCATCGTGGATAGTTCTCTGAAGATGTCCATGCAGTGTGCAGTGGCAGTCAAAAAAATAAAACGGGATGTTAGGAATCATTTAAAAATGGATACAGAATAAGACGGAGACTATCTTATTGCCCTTATATAAATTCATGGTGCGCCCACATCTTGAATACTGCATACAGATGTGGTCCCCTCATCTCAAAAAAGATATACTGGCATTAGAAAAGGTTCAGAAAAGGGCAATTAAAATGATTAGGGGTTTGGAAAAGTCCCATATGAGGAGAGATTAAAGAGGCTAGGACTTTTCAGCTTGTAAAAGAGGAGACTAAGAGGGGATATGATAGAGGTCTATAAAATCATGAGTGGTGTGGAGAAAGTGAATAAGGAAAAGTTATTTACTTGTTCCCATAATATAAGAACTAGGGGCCACCAAATGAAATCAATGGGCAACAGGTTTAAAACAAATAAAAGGAAATTCTTCTTCACACAGCGCACAGTCAACCTGTGGAACTCCTTGCCTGAGGAGGTTGTGAAGGCTAGGACTATAACAGGGTTTAAAAGAGAACTGGATAAATTCATGGAGGTTAAGTCCATAAATGGCTATTAGCCAGGATGGGTAAGGAATGGTGTCCCTAGCCTCTGTTTGTCAGAGGGTGGAGATGGATGGCAGGAGCGAGATCACTAGATCATTACCTGTTAGGTTCACACCCTCTGGGGCACCTGGCATCGGTCACTGTCGGCAGACAGGATACTGGGCTGGGTGGACCTTTGGTCTGACCCAGTCTGGCCATTCTTATGTTCTTATGCCCAGAAGAGCCACAGTCATGTGACGTCATTGGTTCATTTACTATTGTTTTATATCTATTATTCTCATACCAAAATGACTGGCCAAACATTATTTATGAACTGCAATTGATTAATTACATAGTAAAAGAATCCTGATTGGTTACTAACTTAGCTTGGTTAATAATTAAAACACCCAGAGTTTTAAAGTCAGGTGCTGCAAGGAGCATTGAATTGCCACTTGCAGCTCGCTAGCCTCAGTCTGAGGCTGAGGATCACTGCTCTACAGTCTGGCCAGGCACGCCTGCCTTGTGACACAAGGACTATGCATGCCAGCTACAGGTAGCCTCTTTTCTGACTGCAGAAATCCTAACATCCTTGCCTGATCCCTGCCCTGCCCCTTCCCTGAGGCCTGACCCCTGCCTGCCCCTTCTCCAAGGCCCTGCCCCCCGCTTACTCCATCCCCCCTTCCTCCATTGCTCGCTCTCCCACACCCTCGCTCATTTTCACTGGGCTGGGACGGGGGTAGGGGTGTGGGAAGGGGTGAGGGCTCTGGCTGGGGGGTGAGGGCTCTGGGGTGGGGCCAGATATGAGGGGTTCAGGGTGCTGGAGGGGGCTCAGGACTGGGGCAGGGGGTTGGGGTGCAGGAGGGGGTGAGGGCTCTGGCTGAGGGTGTGTGCTCTGAGGTGGGGCTGGGGATGAGGGGTTTGGGCTGAGTGAGGGGGGTCTGGGCTGGGGCAGGGGGTGAGGGGAGTGAGGGCTCCAACTGGGGGTGCGGGCTCTGGAGTGGGGCTGGGGATAAAGACTTGGGGTACAGGAGGGGGCTTCGGGCTGGGGCTGAGGGGTTTGGAGTGCAGGAGCGGGCTCCGGGCAGGGGCAGGGGGTTAGGGTGTGGGATCTGGAAGGGTTTTTCAGTGCGGGAGGGAGTGTAGAGTGCGGGCTGTGGCCATGTGGTGCTTACCTCAGGTGGCTTTCGGAAGTGGCTGGCATGTCTGGCTACTAGGCGGAGGGACCAGGGGGCTCTGCGTGCTGCCTGTGCCCACAGGCACCGCTTCCACAGCTCCCATTGGCCGAGGTTCCCATTGGCCGTGGTTCCTGGCCGATGGGAGCTGTGGGGTTGGTGCTCAGGGCAGGGGCAGCATGTGGAGCCCCCTGAGGCCACCCCTGCTCCTAGGAGCCAGACATGCCAGCCACCGCAGGGAGCCACACAGAGCCAGGGCAGGCAGGGAGCCTGCCTGAGCCCCTGCGCCGCTGAGCGGGACTTTTAGCCACCCAGTCAGTGGTGCTGACCGGAGCCACCAGGGTTCCTTTACAACGAGGTGTTCTGGTAGAAAACTGGATGCCTGGCAACTCTAGCTACGGGCTACTCTGCTCCTGGCCTCATTTTGCTGGCCTTAGTGCTCTGGAGAGGACTTTGGTTTGGTGTCTCTCAGCACAGAGCCCAGTTACTGCTGTGCCTAAACCCTCTTCTTCAGGGGACTGTAGCTTGGCTCCCACTGCAGCTGGGCTGGGGGCAGGGTGCTGACCCTGTGTGTGGACACTCCAGCCCCTGCTTGTGCAGGGTGAACACACCTGCTAGTCCAGTCACTCCCTGCCTGGCTCCAGCACGGTGCTCAGCTCTGTCCTGCTGCCCCAGACTCTGCCAGGCCAGCAATCTAACACGAACATAGCACAACTTCACTGTGACTTCAGTCCCAGCAGGCCATCAGCACTGTGAGCTTCCCTCCAGCAGTGTCCTGTGAGTGCCAACAGCGAGAGCACAGGAGTAGAACCCCTAGAGAGAATCTAGCTGGCAACGGGGGTTGATGTAGCCCCATGTGGAAGGGGAACATGGCACGCAGAAGGCAGAAGGGGCCAGGTGCGGCAGGCAGTGGAGCTGGAGAAATGGGGTGAGTCCCAGATAGGTGCAGTGAGGAACTGGGTGGGGCAGATCCCCACATGGGCAGGGAGGCAGTGAGGATCCCCAGAGGGCGGCAGGCTGGGAGGATCCTGGGGAGGCAGGGCAGAACCCTTGGGGTGTGTGTGTGTGAGGATCCTGGGGGGCAAGATGGATTCCTGGGGACAGGGGATGAAAGCCAGATCCTGTGGGGGGGCAGATTGCTGGGGTGGATCCCCAGCTCTGGGTCTGGAGAAGCAGCGAAGAAAAAGCAGGAGGCTGCAGTTCTTTAGAAGTCATTGTTTATTAGTCGTTTGGAAGCAGTTACTTTCCCTCTTTATAACATGTCCCACCCGAGCTATACGAAGTGAGTAACATGGAGAGGTGTGATTCCTTCCGGCCCACGGCTCAGGAACACACGGGCTTCCAGGGCAAGAGGAAGGGCAGGTCCCAGCGGGGCCTCAGAGACATGGCAGGGCTGGGCTGGCGCTGGCTGTCCGTACAGTGCTGCTGAGTGAGGGCGGCACATGGCTAATCCCATCAGTGTTAGTGACTTGGCTCTGCTGATAGTGCCAACCCCTCCCCACACAGCGGGAGGGCCATGTCCTCCAGCGTGGGGACGCGTCAGCCAATCAGATGGCCCCACCACAAAGAACTCTGGGCGAATTTAACCCACCCATGAGCCCCTACAGGCCCCGCTGGCACGAGTGTCCCTGCCCACCTGCATGGAGCCCACAAGCCCCATCCCGTGGCATCCCGCAGCGTGGGTCCTGGGGCGGCAGGCACGGAGGGGGCTGGCAGACATGGGGGCAGGGGATCAAGGCTGGCTAGCTGCTAAGCAGTTCCTGGCCAGCTGGACGGAGTCTTGGGAGCAGCTGGGATATGCTGAGCCTGGGCACTGCTGATGGGTCATTCGCCCATATGCTGGTGGCAGGTGGAGCCCAGCCCCTCGCTGTCCTCTTGGAAACCAGCCCCCATCTCCTCCTCCCCGAGGGCCCAAGGCTCCCGTCCCCTTGGAGGGTCCTGTCCCGCCCCATGGAGGCCTGCCCAGCTCTCCCTGCAGGGAGCTTTAGCACCAGTGGGAACGGCATTTCCCACAGTTTGTTCTGTGCTTCCCACTGGAGACAGGGCAGAGACCCCCAGGCTGGAGCGAAGGGAGCGTCAGGGGCCATGGAATTCGCTCCGGGGGGCTGGCGGGGGAACGGGGGATGGGGGCGGGATCGCTGCTTTACTCAGGGTTTACATTCTAGACCATGCAGTAGCACCAAAGTTCATGAGGTTAATGGTAGCAGCCTGGCTGGGTTACTTCCGCTTCCTGCCACAGTACTTCCCTTGCGCGCAGCCCACGCCACCTGGCAGGGGACAAAGGAGGGTGTCAGTCCCAGCACTCCAAGCCCCTGGGCTCCCCCCAGACAGGGGCAGCAGCGTGTGGGACATGAGGCTGCCACCTCGTGGTGATGGCATAGGACAACAGGTCCCCTGCTGCCGGCTGGGGCGAGTGGTGTGATGTGCTCCAGGCCAGGGCACTTCGCTACGGAGGGCATGGGCTCGCCCCAGCCTGACGCACGTGTTGCTGTGTGAGGCAGAGAATGGGAGGCCAGGTCAGGCAGCAACGTGCTACTAATGAAGGGTTTATTGTTGTGCCAGAGGCGGGCCAGTGCTCACAGTGCCAGTGCTGCCCTGTGGGCACAGCTGCGAGGTGGGGAGACAAAGGCTGCTCCCAAAGTGGGAGTGGCCTGGGTGAGCCCCTGGCAGTGGGGCATGCCAAGCCAAGCACCAAGGCTATGGCCAGGTGGGCACAGCAGCCGACCCTGAGCATGGGCACCAGAGCACCTCAGCGGGCACCTGGCATGGCCAGTGCAGCGGAACCAGGCTGCACGAAGTGACGAGGCCGGGGAGCCCCAGGCTGAGAAGTCACATGGCTTCCTCCTTCCAAGTGCAAACGTTGAGTGGGGCTTTCCTATCCTGCTCCCCCAGCGCGTGCTGGCAACGCCTGGAGACCACTTAGCCCTATCTGGCACAATCCCTGGGGGGACACTTACCTCTGTATCCCAGGGCTCCCAGGGCTCCACCATAGGTCTTGAGAGGTTTTCCTGTGGAGATGCAGAGAAAACAACCTATCAGTACAGGCTCCAGGAGTGTGCAGCCCATCCAGGGGCAGCAGGGAGCATGTGCTACCAGTTCCCCGCTCTGCCAGCCACAGTCCCTGGGAGCCTGAGGACGGGCGGTGTGTCTCATGGGCCCTCTCCCCCGAGCACCTCTCACAAGGGGCACTTCATGGGACCCTAGGGGGACTCCCTGGAGCAGCTCATCCAGGATGCCAGTTCCCATAGGCAGCAGAGAGCGGTTCCCCGCTCCGAAGCCAACGATCCCTATCGACCAGCAGAGCACTGATGTGGCTCAGCAATGCAATTGAACCCCTTTGCCCCAGGGCCTGGCTGCAGCTGCAAGGCACAGAGATGTGCCCACCCCTGATGTGTGCACCAGGCTGGGTGCAGGGCCCACCTCGCAGGCATTCAGCCAGGGACTAAGGCAGGGTACCTGGCTGCAGAAGGTACCCCTGCTCAGATGGGAGAAGGCACGGGGGCTAGGGGTAGAGGAGCCCAGCACTGGAGCCTGGCTTGCCCACTGGAAGTGCTGTGTGCTAGCGATAGGGCCCACTGCCTCCACAGAGTAGGGGAGTCTGGGGCTGCTGGAGCCACTGGCTGCTGCGGGGGTGCTGCTGAGGAAGGTGGATCTGGGAGCTAAGGCACTGCACGGGCACTCAGGAGATGAGGACTCCCTTCCCTGGCACTGCCACCCACAATTCACTCTGGGCCTGGGTTTCCAATGGGTGCACTCCCTGGGGAATCTGGCCCCACAGATGCGGAGCGCTGGGGAATCCCAGGCCTTGGGAAGGGGCCTCAGGGTTCCCATGTGTAACGTGAGGAAAGACCCAGCCTGTGTCTGCTGATTTGGGCTGCGTGCACCTGGGCAGGGCCAGGCTGGCGTGGGGACCTGTCTTGGGCCCATATCCCAGGCCACAGGGACTGTACCTAAGGAATCAGGAACGGGCTCCTCTTACCCCATCCCCCATTACCCTGGGGCAGCCCCAGAGAAGATGAGGCCTGCAATGAGCCCTAGGGGAGAGCAAACGGCTTTGCGCTCACAGGCTGCACGCCCATCTCAGACACGGTGCCCATCCCCTCGCACTGGTGGCTGACTGGCATCGTCCTCAGGAGCTGGGAAAACTGCCTCAGCTCAGAGCTGGGGAGAGCTGGCTCTGGGGGCCCCCAGCCACACTGGGCTTCCCCAGGGAGAGGGGCTGGTTCTCCGGGCATCACTGAGTCCTGCCTCGCCCAGCCCTGGCAGGCATGGGCACCCACTCACCGCCGTATCCTAGCTGGCCAGCGAGTCCACCTGGAAGAAAGCAGAATCCTCAGTGCCAGTCCTGTTGGTGCCTCACCCCCTCCTTTAGACACCCCTGTGCTGAACTGGGGCCTCTCGCAGGGGACCTGGCACCATCCCCCAAGGGCTGCCCCAGCTCCACCAGCTCAATCAGTCTTCCAGACAGACTGAGTGTATGTGGCATGGAGGCCAGCATAGACCAGGGCCCAGCCATCAGGCACAGCCTCCTGGCCATAGCCCCAGCCAGTGGGCACAGGCCCCAGTCCTAGGTCCATCCCCCTGGCCACAGGCCCCCCTCCTGGGCTCCAGCCATTGGGCATAGTGCCCTGTGCACAGGTCCTGCCTGTCGATGTTGGCCTGGCTGCAGCACAATGTGGCAGAGCCATGCTGGGACCCCAGGTGTGGCCAAGAGGCCCATGCAGGGGGTTGGGGCACTAGGCCGGGCTCATGGCCCAGCTGTTAGGAGATAGGAACTGAGCTGCCAAATATACCTGGGTAAATGGGAGACAAACCGAAGCCAGGAACTCCAGCCCCTAGAACAAAATGAGAGTAGGTGAAGCTGGGGCGAGCCACTGGCCTGGCTTGAGGAGGGTTGTGCCATGCACCCCACAAGCATACTTGGGCCTGCAGGTCACAGTAACACCCTGCCCCACTGGGGGCTGCCTAGCAGTACCAGAGGCTGTGCCAGAGGAGACCCAGGGCATGGCCTGGCACCACCTTGGGCCACAGCATTCCTGGCCCCACCCTGGCCAGGAAGTTGAGCCCCCAAGGTTCAGTCCTCATCTGATCAAAGCTCAGTCCCACCTGAGCAGCAATGGCTGTGAATGCCTGGCCCCATCCCCAGAGCTGGGCTGTGGGAACCCAGACCAGGGCATTCAGTTCCAGGACATCTGGCTGAATGGAGCCCCGCCAGCTCCTGTGCCCCGGAAAACCCTCCCAGGCCATGGGTGGCTAAAGAGATGTTCGGTTCCCTGGTGCCCAGGGCGCAATGCCCGTAGGTCCTGGCAGCTTGTCTGGAACACTAGCCTGCCTGGGTTTGCTCCTCCTGCCAGAACAGCACAGTCCAGCTTCTCCACGACCCTGCCTGGGGAGCAGCTTAAGAACAGGGCCCTGCCGAAGGCACCACTGGCACCAGCATCCCAGCCCAGGGAGGCTAAGACATTCCCTAGGCAATGCCCAGCAGATCCGCAGGAGGGCACAGCGTGAGCTCCCCCCAGAGCCCCATTCACTCACCTGGCTGCAGGCCCCCAACACCGAACCCTACAACAGCAAACACAGTCAGTCACTAACACAATGACAGCAGCACCAGTGTCACAACGTCCCTGCCATCCCCCACCCCCCACAGCGCCCCATGCTGGGAGAGGCTAGGCTGGTATAGTCAGGACTCGGAGCCCCAGCCAGAGCTCCTGCCCTGCTCCCCACAGCACCCTGTGCTGGGAGAGGCTGGACTGGCGTAGTGGAGAGCCCCCCCCAGCCAGCGCTCCTGCCCTGTTTCCTACACTGTTGCGTGATGGGAGGCCCTAAGTCTAGAGGTGCTGCTCCTGGTGTTCTCCCGCTGCAAAGGGCAAGACACAGCTGGCTGCTCAGCCGAGGCCAAGGGCTCTGGGGACTGGCCAGAGGAACTGGGCACTGGTGACTGCTGCTGGTGTCACCTGGAGCAGCTTCAGTGAGGTTCATCTCACGGGCCCATGCCCCTCTCCCCAGGACCCTCCCTTCCCAGTACTGCTCTGAACCAAGAGATGCCAGTGTCTGGAAACAGGCTGTTCACAGGACTGCGCCACACGGAGACGAGGGGAGGGGGTCAACCTAAGCAGCCGTGGGCTCCCTGCAGTCCAGCCACGGTCCAGCTGGGTGCAGAGAGAATGTTTCCCTCATTCTAATTACAGCTCCACTCAGCTGGGCTGGCCCCTCCTGTTTCCATGTTTCACAACCAGCTGCACAGGGGAAGGCGCATGCTGGGGAGGCTCGAACCTGTCTACACCAGCATGGCCACCACGCCCGGATATTGAGGGGATGAGCAGGGAGAGGTGGCTGCACTGGGCACATGCTGTCACCCTGCAGCCTCTGACGGGGAAAGCTGCCTGGAACAACTGCTTGCCCCAGGACCAGCCAGGTGGGCACCAGGGACGGAGACCCCCAGAACCATGGACAGAGCCAGAATACAAAGCAGCGTGACAAGGCAGGGCTGGGTGAGGCAGGGTGGGGGCAGGACTGGGCTCACAGCCCCCCAGACTGACACAGGGCCCAGTGACAATCCCCTGGGACTGAGGTGACCTGTCATAGCACACAGGGCCTTAAGGGCTGGACTCCGGCCCATGTGCCAGCCAGTGCAGGCAGCCCAGCCAAGCTGCTCCCCGCAGCCAGCTGAGAGGCACTGTTTCTGCGCACGGGGCTGTCCCTGGTGTAAGCTGACAGCTGGGCCAGGGAGAACCCAGTTCCTCGTTTATTGCCATGGCTGCGGACCTGGCATAGGCTGCCCACCTTTGTTGGATGGTAGTAAGGGGAAAGCACGTGGGAAATACGGGACAAGACGGTATTTCAAGGGCCATTTTAGGGACACACCATTTTTCTGAGCACCACCTGTGAACATTTCTACTGCCCTGCCCTCAGGTGTCCAGTGCAGTTACCACCTGTATCAACGTAAAGTTCCAGTGGTCAAGGGATGGCCCTCAAAGTACGGGACGGGTGCCCGGCCCATAACCCGCAGGGCAAAGGCTTCCTGAGTAACTCCCTAGGGACATTAACACTGCACTCTCACCAGCACACCTGCCCCTACAGCGCCCCCCGCTCACAGCCAGCGCTCCTACCCTGCTCCCTACAGTGCCCCTGCTGGGAGAGGCAGGGGCTGGAGTAGCCAGGAGCTCCCTACAGCCAGCACTCCTGCCCTGGTCCCCACAGCAGCCCCTGCTGGGAGAGGCTGAACCCAGTGGAGCTGGGCCAGTTACATGGCTTGAGAGGTTTGCCACTAGCCCCTAGATACAGAAACCCTGTGGCACAGAACAGGTGGGAAATGCACACCATCAGCATTCAGCAAAAACTGTAGCAGCCCCCGGCTGGGTGACGGGAGTGAAGAAGGCCCCAAGTGGGCACAAACCTGTGGCTCATGGCTCCATGACAGTGGGGGGGGGGCCCAAGGTGCTGAGAGCTGGACAGATGGGGGCCCTCAGGGCAGCAGTGGAGTCTCCTGGATCTGAGATGCTAAGAAAGGAACATCCCATCATTGCCACTGTTTGGAGGCTGCTTTGGATGGGACCAAGGGACCAGGGGGCCGGGGCCGCCTTCCCATGGGGACCAAGGGGCATTGGGGCAGGGGCCCCCTTCCCCTGGGACCAAGGCAGGCGACATTCCCCAAGACTGGCATCCCACTCCAGCACTCAGTAGCCATGCCACCTGTGAGGAGGCCATCCCTTGCCACCCTCCCGCACCCAGCAGGGGACAGCCCAGCCCTGAGGCCAGGAGCTCTAGGAACTGTCCCAGCAACCTCCTCCCACACAGGACCGGGCATGGAGCAGGACAGGTGCTCTGGGTAGAGTGCATGAGAAGGCCCTGGGACCTTAATGTGAATCTGTGCACCATGCAGACATACACACACACACGCATGCACACCCCCCATGTGTACGCACACAAGTGTACAGTACGCACACGCCCAGCACACACATGCATGCAGGGCTGTCCATGCTAAGTGAAGCACTGCACTTGGCCCTGAGAGCTGTGTGCAGGTGGCTCTGGGGTGTCGGTGCCAAGTGCTGAGTGAAGGGCTCACAGCCAGAGGGGCTGGAACCCTACTGCAGATGGGCACATTGATCACCCCAGCCATTCCATGCTGCACAGGGAGAAGCCAGGCCTGGGACAGTTCCACCCTGCCGGGTCTGGCTCTGCCCACACAGCTGCTCTTGCCTGTATAGCCCATGAGCCTGACTCCTAACCCGGGACTGGCCTGCAGCAAGCTACACTCCACCAGAGCCACCTCCAGGAGGGCAGCTCCGGAGGGACAGGGATGCCCTCAGCCCTTGCTGAAGGGGGAAGGGATGAGTCAAACATTGCTACTTGCCGTCCTGGATGCCTACCTGCAGCCATGAGGGCTGGGTCCCTGGCCAGGGCTCTCCGTGCTCCAGAGGGGAGCTTGGGAGCAGGGACAATGCTGTGCCAGGGGAGAGCACCGGAGCCCTGCAGCACCAGACTGCCCACCAGCTCTGGGAAGCCTTGCCACCAGGGCTCTAGGGCAGAGCCCCTCTCTTTCCCATGCTGACAGCACACTTGGGCAGAGTGCAGGGGCAAATCCTGCCTCTCCAGAGTTCCTGGCCCACAGAGCTCAGCATCTCTGGCAGCTGCATACCTGGGAAGCCCCTGGCACCTGTGACCCCAGTCCCAGGGACACCTGTCAGTCAGAGAACCAGCCACGTTCCTCCTGTTCACTGGACATACACTGCGGCGGCCCATCCTAGGCCAGTTCCTCTGTTGGATCATAGGTAAGGCTACGTCTATGTCACAGAGGTCACAGGAGTCCCAGAACCTGTGACTTCCAGAGACCTCCCTGACATTCTCTGCTTCAGCCCACGGGCTGCAGGACTCTGCAGCTGGCAGCCACTGGGGCTCTGGTAGGGTTCCAGCAACAGGCGACAGCAGCAACAAGCAACAGGGGCCCCCCTGCAAAGTTCCAGCGACAGGTGACAGACTCCTGAGGGGGCCCTCCTCAGGGTTCCAGCAATAGCGGGGAGTAGGGGACACCTCGGGCGAGTGGCTGGGGATGTCCCTTTTTCTCTTTGGGAAATATGGTCACCCTGCAGCTCCCATCTGCCATGGGCAGAGGGGGAACCCTACAGCGCCCAACCACCAGGGTGGCGGGAGAAACCAGAGAGCCACAACAGCAAAACTCACAGACATGTCACAGCTTCCAAGAATTTTTGTTTATTGCCTGTGACCTGTCCGTGACTTTTACTAAAAACAACCATGACAAAATCTTAGCCCTAATCATAGACCCCAGAACCCCTCGTTCTGAGCCCTGCAGTGCTGGCAGCACATTCACCGCTGCATGACCAACCTGTCCAGTGTGAAACAGGTCTATGTCCTGGTTCCCTTTCACAGGAAACTGGATTGTCACAAGATTTTAAACCTATGGATTTCCAAAGGGTATGCACACACACACACACGGGCATGACTTGCACACACACATATGCACACATGTAAGTGACCTGTACACACACACACATGCATGTGCATACATGACTTGCATACGTGCACACACACACACACACTGCTGCACACACACAGCCTACATCAATGATCCCAATAAGAATGCACTGCAAGATTTAATAAAATAGCACCAGGAAGACAGAGGGAAAATGCTTTAGAAACATAAAATGAACTGGCCTCTATACTACAGGCCAAGAAGGAAAACGCCCGGTCCCTGCACATATCCAGCCCTGCACACCTGCCAGGTAAGTTCTTTCTGCAAGGCAGAGCAGTGAGGGGCTCAGGGATTTCTGCCTGCTCGCTGTGGACACTGCAAGCTTTGGCCAGTCTGCAGTGGTTTCGTGGCCACAGATCGTAGTCTGTAATGCTCAGTTTCACCCCAATTGCCTTCTGCCATTTTTCGTTAATGCAAGGCAGAGAATTCACAGGCCTGAACTCACAAAACAATACAGTTCTGCTCCAACATGCATGTTTGGGGCTAAATAGTGAGAACCTGCCTAGCTAAACTCAGAAGTGGAGCTGGGGCCAATTCCAGCCAAAGGAAAGAACAAAGCCTGCTCTGGAGTGCTAGATGGAGAGGAAATCCACAGCTCCTCCTGCTCCAACCCCTTCCTGCATGTGGCACTGTACGGGGGAAGCAGAAGCACTGGCTCTGTGGCACTCAAAAGACGTGTCTAGTAGGCAGCAAGTTTAAAGCAAACAGAAGGAAGCACTTCATACAACGCACAGTCAACCTACAGAACTCCTTGCCAGGGGAGTTAGTGAAGGCCAAAAGTATAACTGGGTTCAGAAAAGAATTAAATCAGTTCCTGGTGGACATGTTCATCAACGGCTATTAGCCAAGAGGTCAGGGATGCAACCCCATGCCCTGGGTGTCCCTAACCCTCTGACTGCCAGATGCTTTGAATGGATGACAGGGGATAGATCACTCAGTAAATTGCCCAGTTCTATTCATTCCCTCTGAAGCACCTGGCACTGGCTGCTGTTGGAAGACAGAATATTGGGCTAGATCAGGGGCCGGCAACCTTTCAGAAGTGCCAGGTATCAGAGGGGTAGCCGTGTTAGTCTGGATCTGTAAAAGCGGCAGAGTCCTGAGGCACCTTATAGACTAACAGACGTATTGGAGCATATGGTGTGCCGAGTCTTCATTTATTCACTCTAATTTAAGGTTTTGCGTGCCAGTCATACATTTTAACATTTTTAGTAGGTCTCTTTCGATAAGTATTTAATATATAACTAAACTACTGTTGTATGTGAAGTAAATAAGGTTTTTAAAATGTTTAAGAAGCTTCATTTAAAATTAAATTAAAATGCAGACCCCGGAGCGGTGGCCAGGACCCGGGCAGTGTGAGTGCCACTGAAAATCAGCTCGCATGCTGCCTTAAGCATGCTTGCCATAGGTTGCCTACCCCTGAGCTAGATGGACCTTTGGTCTGACCCAGTATGGCTGTTCTTATGTTATGTCTGCCCCTGTCCCCTTCAGTAGAAGAGGGGTGTGGAAGAGGGCAGGAGCATTGACTACGGGGAAGCTGCCTAGGCCCTGGAGGCCCTAGCTCCCAAGCGGGGCCGTGCAGGGCAGGAGGAGGCAGAATTTCAAAGCCAAGGCTGGTGGGTGGAGACAGGGTCCCCAGGATGGATGTCGGTGGCTCCGGTTGGAAGTTGCTGTCAGTCTGGAGAGAGAGGTGCTTGGCTCTGGCTGTCTGCGCTGAGCAACAGGACAGCTCCTCAGCCCTCCACACAGAGGGCACAGGGGAAAAGTGGACAGGATGGGCCAGTCGGTGGAGGGCAGAGAAGAACCATTGGCTGGGTCATGGTGGGGAGGTGCATACCGTACTTTGGAGGCTTGGCGCCTGGCTGCACGCCCAGCTGGGGAATCCCTGCAGGGTGAGAAGAGCATTGCAGTTAGACCCAGGAGCCACATGGCACCCAGTGCCTGTCCATTGCCAACCTGCCTCACTTGGCTTCAGGAGAAAGATGGTGCATGGGTGACTGTTCTGCACTTCACATTCAGAGCCACCTACTACTATTCACAGCAGGGCCCAACCCTTCCGGTGCTCCCATGCCAGAGCTGCCCCAGTGCCCAGGAGAAACACTCTGAGGGGCATCCCATCGTGCTGTGGGAGGAGTCTAGCCATGCGCCATTGAGTGACAGGATATGCAATTACCTGCTCCAGGTATAATGCCTGTGCCTGGCACTTGTCCTGCGCCGGGCTCAAAGACTGGCAGTCCCCCAGTCCCCGGCGTTACAACAGGCACCCCACCGGCCCCAGGCGTTGCGACTGGCACCCTGCCAGCCCCAGGCACTAAGCCAGGCACCCCGCCGGCCCCGGGCACGACGCCAGCACCTGTGGAGAGGAACGGGGGTTAAGGCCAGAAGCGCAGGCTGGGATGGAAGGGGACACAAGGAGCCTGTGCAGGCTCAGTGTGTATTTCTGGGCTGGGTCTCTGTGCCTCTGACATGGGCCCCTTCAGACATGGCCAGACCCGTAGCCCTTTGCACTCCTCGCACTCACTCCGCATGGGGGTTAGGGCAGGCGATGGGCAACAGGGCCTCTAGGAGCGACCCGAGCTGGGCGGGGTCTTGCGTCTAGGATGCAACCCACACCGCACCAGCCACAGATACAGTCACAGCCTGGAGGAGCCACCTGCCAGCTGCAGGCTTGGCTGCCTTAGCTGCTTGGAGGCTGGAGCATCCTTTCCTGTGGTGAGTTGGGATTCAGACCCAGGTCAGAAAGACCAGGGCTCAGACAGCCCCCTGCAAGGAAGGGCTGTCTGCTGCTCCATGGCCCCAAGGACAGAGGGGAGCTGCAAGGCTGGGGCTGGAGCAGAGGGTCCAGGGCTGGAGGGAAGGGGAGGAGAGCCTGAGTTAGAGGGGGAGGGCTGGAGGGACAGGGGAAGGGTTGTGGCTGGAGGGGGAGGGCTGGAGGGAAGGGGGGAGGTTTGGGGCTGGAGGGGGAGGGCTGGAGAGAATGGGAGAGAACCAAGGCTGGAAGGGGAGAGCCAGGGAAGCCCAACTCACCATACTTGGCTGCTTTGGCAGCTGCTTTAGCTGCTGCTGCGGGACTGATGACTCCTGGAAGAGAGCGAGGGGCAGGGATCATAGTTCTGCCCTGGTGAACAGCCCGGCTCATTCACACTCTCTCCTCTGCCCAGCCAGGAACACGGGCACCACTGCCCCTGCCCAGCTCTGCCTCTGCTGAACCCCTGCTGCTCTTCCCCTTACACCATTGCAGATTCCCTCTCTGGCTGTGTCTGCACTGGCACAAGGGACCCAGCCTGCTCGCAGGGCACAGCAGCCTATGTCTGTCTGATCTGTCCCTGCGCAGGCTCAGATCACGTGGTAGCACCAGCACCTGCCCCCTCTGCGCCAGCGCTCCCAGTGCTGCCGCTTCCCAGGGAGTTGGGCCAGTGGGATCAATGGCTCTGAGCCTGGCGGGGACGGAAGGATGCTGACTCTGGGCTGCTCAGACACCAGCACAGCCTGGCACTGCTGCCTGCCTGTGACACAGCCAACTTCACCAGCTCCATTTGATTTCGGGCAGGTCCCAAGTCCATGCCAGAACCGCAGTCAGGAATGAGCGGTTGGCAGAGCTGGGGTGCCATACCCAGATCCCTCTCTGAGAGTGGGAGAATGGCAGGACTCCACCCCAGACAGGGAGGGGCAGGTGGCCGGACAGCAGAGAGGTCACTCAGAGAGACCAGCAAGGGGGCAGAGGTACACTCAGCTCCGTCACTGGCCAACCCTATTGTATGGTACTGGGGATCCGAACCCACTCATCTGCTACTGGAATAGAATGAGATGGTTTCCAACTCTGCCCACACCTGGGACGCCTCCGACACCACCGGGCACCAGGCCTCCGACACCGCCGGGCACCAGGCCTCCGACACCGCCGGGCACCAGGCCTCCGACACCGCCGGGCACCAGGCCTCCGACACCGCCGGGCACCAGGCCTCCGACACCGCCAGCTCCTGCAGAAGGTTAGATATGTGAAATGCAGCGGTGGTCTGGGAATGCAGGGCCTATAAAGGTGTGGAAGATGGCACAGACTGAGGTAGGTAGAAAGTGTGGGGCCTTCAAGTAGCACGCAGGTGGATTGTAATGGAGAGCAGTGCTCAGATAGCAAAACACTGGGTGCAGTATAAGAACTGATTAAGAGAGAGAGCGAGATCTGTATGAAGGTGGATGGACAGTGGATGGGTCTGTCTGGGGCTGGGTGGATGGACAGTGGATGGGTCTGTTTGCAGCTGGGTGGATGGATAGTGGATGGGTCTGTCTGGAGATGGCTGGACAGACAGTGGAAGGGTCTGTTTGGGGCTGGGCGGACAGACAGTGGATGGGTCTGTTTGGGGCTGGGCGGACAGACAGTGGATGGGTCTGTTTGGGGCTGGGCGGACAGACAGTGGATGGGTCTGTTTGGGGCTGGGTTGACGGACAGGGGATGGGTCTGTCTGGAGATGGGTGGACAGACAGTGGAAGGGTCTGTCTGGAGATGGGTGGATGGACAAGGGATGGGTTTGTTTGGGGCTGGGTGGATGGATAGTGGATGGGTCTGTTTGGGGCTGGGTGGACGGATAGCGGATGGGTCTGTTTGGGGCTGGGTGGACAGATAGTGGAAGGGTCTATCTGGGGCTGGGTGGATGGATAGTGGATGGGTCTGTTTGGGGCTGGTTGGATTGATAGTGGATGTGTGTTTGGGGATGGGTGGATGGATAGTGGGTGGGTCTGTTTGGGGATGGCTGCATGGATAGTGGGAGGGCCCTTTTGGGGATAGGTGTGTGGACGGTGGGTTGGTCTGTTTGGGGATGGGTGCATTGGATAGTGGGGGTACTGTTTAGGGAGGGGTGGATGGAATTAGCTGCATTATTTCCTAAAGGGCTCTCTAGACTCCACCAACCCCTCAGTGCAGGGAAGAGGAGTTTCCCAACTGACTCCACGATGCGTCCGGGGCTAGTACTCGCCGAGGGTCTGGGTGCCCATGTCTTATATGTAACATGGAGAGACCCCGTTCGCCTGCGGGTGGAATTGGACCTGGGCCTCTGGAGCTTAGTGCATGAGCGGCCACTGCATGAGCTAAGAGCTGTACGGACCTTAGCGAAGGCTGTAGAGCAGACTCATACTCTCTCTCCAAGTGGTCTCGGGTGCCACTAGATGTGACAAAGCCCCACACCCAGGAGGTGTCTGGGTTACACACACATTGTGGTCAGACATACCACCCTCCCCGCCCCCGAAGGAATCTCTGCCCAACTGGGTTGGAAAGGTGATGGCACTCACCACGTGCCTTTACTTCTGCTTTGTTCACATGCGGCTCAGGCAGTGGCCTCACCCCTTCTTAGGAGGGCCCAGACTGCTCTGGGTGGGAGGTTGCTATTTCCTGGAACCCCAAGCCCCAGCTTTGGCCATGACCCCCTCCTGCTGGGACTCTCAAGGAGCCAACAGTCAAAGGGCACTGTGGATAGCCCGAGGAGGAAGAGCTGACTCACCGTACTTGGCTGCTTTGGCTGCTGCTTTGGCTGCTGCTGCTGGACTGATGACACCTGGGGACAGAAATGTGTGGAGAATGAGACTTGGGTGGAGATGCATTCCCCAGGGATGGAATCCAACAGACCCCATAGCATATCCCATCACAGAAAAACACTGTTCCTGCAGCATGCTCTCCCACCGCAGGGACAAGGGGAAGACCCGCCCTCAGCAGCACCTGGGGATGCTCCAGATTGCAGCGGGGCATCATGGGACTCTTTTCCTTCCCCTGCAGTGGCCATTACAGATCACTGCAGCAGTGAGGATCCCAGACCAAGTGGCAAGTTCTATCTCCCAGTTAAAGTAAAAGTTACCTCCAATGCCAGGCACCAGGGCTCCACCAACACCGGGCACCAGACCCCCACCAACGCCGGGCACCAGACCCCCACCAATGCCGGGCACCAAGCCTCCAACTCCCAGTGCCACACCTGGTATGCGTCCAGCCCCTGTTGAGAGGTTCAGTGGTGAGGCCAGGGCAGGAAGCAGGGCTGTATCCCCCTGTACTTAGTGGCCCATGATATGGCTTTAAATGGTGCCCTGCCATTAGATTTAGAGAGATATGAATGGAGATCCTGGTTTGCCTTTGCTCCCCCATTATCCTCTCGGCCCATAACCAGGCACCGACAGGGACCATCCAGCCATCCCAAAACAGACCCACCCACTATCCTTTTCATGTCCATCCATTCACCCATGTGACGCACAGTGAATGCTGTGAAGTGCCCAGTCCCAAAGTTCAATGTGCCCCACTCTGGCAGAGGTAGAAGTCATGTACTCCATGTACACGATAGGGTGCAGGGCTGTTACTAGCAGGTCAGACTGTTGTACCAGTTTCTTCCATGTTTCTTCGATGAGATCCTTTAATACACTGTCTGGCTCTAGCTATGACCTGCTCAGATAAGGATGTTACACCTAGTGCTACACTCGTGGCTGATCAGTATAGTACAATTTAGCATTCCATTACATCTCCCCCTTTAAATTCTACATTCCTACCAGTACACATCAGATTGTTCAGCGTCTCTGAATCGTACTGGTTTTCTAATTACATGACCTGAATATATAAGAACTAGGTCATCTGGCTGTCCATTGGTTGTAATAACTGTCTCTGGTCAGTTTGGAATCTTTGAATCTTCTTCTTATTCTGCATCTACCATCTGTAGAATTTGCTTGTTGATTGTTCTTTCTGAGGAACAAAATGTAGATCGCTTCTAGATGTTGAACTCTCCACTGTTGGTTTCAATCACATATGATCTGGGTGCTGAATTCTCTTTTTTTATAACAGTTGGAGTTGTCCATCCTTTTTCTCCAACCTGTTTGACACAAACACATCTCCAGCTTCTAGACTCAGCAGGTCCCAGAGTGATTTCTGTTGTAAAAGTGTTCCATAAGCTCTTTTTGCCTTTGTATCCAATTTGGCTACTTTCTTCATGTCTGGCCACTTTGGAGATAGATTCTTTTCCAGAGTTGGAACAGTAGTTCATAGTTGTCTTCCCACCAGGAGTTGTGCTGGGACTATATCCAGTAGCCACTATTGGTGTTGATATGTAGCTCAGAAGACCAAGGAATGGATCTTCCTGCCTTAGGATTTTCTTGTGTGTCTGTACAGCTCTCTCAGCCTGTCCATTCATTTGTGGGTAATGTGGGCTACTAGTAATATGAACAAAAGCATATTTTGTTCAGAATGACTTAAATTCTGCTGCAGTGAATTGTGGTCCATTGTCCATCACTAGTTGTTCTGGAATACCAAAGTGAGCAAAAGTGCATTTCAGTTTCTCCATAACACATGTTGTGTCTTTCAATTTACACTATTTCTATTTTCAGAGTAGCAGCCGTGTTAGTCTGTATTCGCAAAAAGAAAAGGAGTACTTGTGGCACCTTAGAGACTAACAAATTTATTAGAGCATAAGCTTTCGTGAGCTACAGCTCACTTCATCGGATGCATTTGGTGGAAAAAAACAGAGGGGAGATTGATATACACACACAGAGAACATGAAACAATGGGTTTTATCATACACACTGTAAGGAGAGTGATCACTTAAGATGAGCCATCACCAGCAGCAGGGGGGGAAGGAGGAAAACCTTTCATGGTGACAAGCAAGGTAGGCTATTTCCAGCAGTTAACAAGATATCTGAGGACACAGTGGTGGGGTGGGGGGGGGGGAGAAAATAACATGGGGAAATAGTTTTACTTTGTGTAATGACTCATCCATTCCCAGTCTCTATTCAAGCCTAAGTTAATTGTATCCAGTGCCACTATTTCTATTGTGATACAGCATGGCCAGAGGGCAGCAGGAGGGTGATCGAGGGGAGATATGTAAGCCCCAGGATGATGAGAGCCTTATTCCCTGTAGAGGGAAGAAAGGTTGCTATAGATTAATTAGAGCACCTGAAGTCAGCACCTGATAAACACCCTCTGCTTCAATCAGACAGTTGGAGGAGTGAAGCAGAGTGGTTTGGTGTTGGAGCAGAGAGCTATTTGAAGAAGTGCTGTGGCAAGCCAGAAGACAAAGACCCTAGGTAAAGGGAAAACCTAGCTTGTGCAGAGTAGAGGGACTCCACAGACACAAGGGGTTAGGAGAAACCTGGCCCAAGCAGAGAGAGGGCAGGAAGCCCCACAAGTGAAGGGCTGGAGAGGGAAGTAGTCCCAGGGAAGGAATTGCTAGTTCAAGTGGTTTGTTACTATCTCTAGGGCTCCTGGGCTGGGACACCAAGTAGAGGATGGGCCTGGGTCCCTTGCTCTCCACTCCCCTTCTCTGGGATACTAGTGGGAAAATTAATACCCAAGACCAGGGGTGAGAAATGGTGCCCTGAACCCCCCCTAGAAGAAGAGAAAGTGTGGGACCCAATCATAGTAGTGCTGGCAATTTGCCACACTATATACCTGGAAGAATAGTCCACAATGACTAGGTAATGATCTCCTCTGAATTTGCATAAATCTGCAGCTTGTCTCTTCTAAGGTCTCTCTGGTAGGAGTGTCTGTACACTGCATGATCTACCATTGTCTCAAGTTTATTTGTATGGATCTCTTTTCTAAAGTCCAATATCATCAAATCTTCTGAGTTCTTCCCACCTTTCTCACTAGGCCTGTCATGGCTGCCACGCCTGTGTCTGTTCTTGGTCTTTGATCACATGCACTCTGAATGCACAGCTTTTGTCTTGTGTTACTGTGGTGTAGTGGCCCATGTAGTTCAGAATACCCCTCAGCGCTAGTTAGAGCAGTGTCAGGTGATTTCAAGCTCTGGGAAGGGCAGAAGGGGATTATAAGTCCTTCTGAGATGATGGTCACATCTGCTCCTGAGTTAATATTAAGTTAATAGTCTTCCCCATGAATATTCTGTTTCATTCTCCAGGCGGTCATCACACATGATAGATTGTATTAACAATGACATGTGATCATCTGTAATGTTAGTCAACTCCCTGACTGCCTTGGTATGGCAAACAAATGTCCATATTATTTACAGTGCATTTATTATACCTTGTGCCTTTGACTAACTATAAATCTGATGGGACTATGAATTTTTCCATGTCTTGTACATTGTCTGAAGGCGTTGTAGTTTGCCTGGAACTCCCTCATAGCCCGCAGGGTTTGGTGCTTTTTCAACTCATGCTGTGTCTGTTTACAGCTTCTAAGCTACTTTCAGATGTTTCAAGTTGCTCCTGCCTTTGTGCTACTTTTGACAAGCTCAGCCTGCTTTGCTCTTGAGTAGCTGTGAGTAGGTTTAAATCTGTCTTTAATTGCCATTCCTGTCACTGTAGTTATCTGTTGACTCAGTAATCAGACTGTCTCTGAAATTTTCATGTTCTGCATTCCCAAAATCAGTTTTCGGCCAATACATGCAGAGCTATTATAAAACATTCAACATTTTCTCCTCGTTCTTGAATTCTCTGGTGGAAACATGCTCTTTCATAAGCTACATTTTTCTGAGGTATACAAGTATGCATCAGACATAGCCAGAACCCCTTCCTAGTTATCTTTGTGACTGTCTGCAGTAAAGGTAAAAGATTTAAAGATATGCTCTGTCTGCTTCCCACAACATCAATTAATATTGATACTGGAATATTCCCAGTTTCCTTATGGAGTCTCATAGCAATGCAAAATCTTGAAAAATGTGGCTTTCAGTCTGGCCATTCTGAAGGGCAGAGAATTGCATGATGATGAGATCCCACAACCTTTGTTGCTTTTGTTCCTTCTGTTTGCAACCTTTGCTGCTGTTGTCCTTCTGTTTCTGTTCTCCTCTGGCGCTAGTTTACTTCCAACACCATGTCATGTACTTGTAGATGGTAAATTGCAGGGCTGCTACTGCCAGATATGGATTGGCTACGCTGCTTCCTTCCCAGAGAGATACACTGGAGATGTTTCAGAGTAGCAGCCGTGTTAGTCTGTATTCGCAAAAAGAAAAGGAGGACTCTGCTCTGTCTTATAGCTATGACCTGCCCAGATAAGATAAGTGATATTGGGCTCCACCTACTGGCTGAACAGTAAAATTTAGTTTCACATTCTGTTACAGCAGGGGTAGGTCTGCAAAGGTCTCCGCTGTGCCTGGTGTCATCAGAGACATATAAGGGGAATGCAGGCTGAGCATCCCTGCCAGGTGACCCCCGTGCCATGGGACCCTTGTATCCTGCTGCGCAGCGTGGACCGGTCTCCGTCTGTGCTCCATGCTGACGGCCCTGCTGCACGATGGCCTGTCTGAACTAACAGATGCCCGTGATGCCAGAAGGCTACAGATGCCAGCAAAAAGGACTCTGGCCTGCAAGCAGGGAGCCCTGGGGAAAGGGCAAAGTTGCAGAGCAGTAAGAGAGAAGGAGCTGACTCACCATACGCTGCTGCTTTCGCGGCTGCTTTCGCTGCTGCCGCCACTGCTGCCGGGCTTGCAGCTGCTGGGACACAGTAGAGAGAGAGTCAGGGCTCTGAGAGGGGAGGACACAACCCCACAGGCCCATCGACAGGTCCAATCATGCAACTTCACCTCCAGCTCCAGGGACACCGCCGACGCCGGGCACCACGCCAGGGACACCGCCGACGCCGGGCACCACGCCAGGGACACCACCGACGCCGGGCACTACGCCAGGGACACCACCGACGCCGGGCACCAGGCCTCCAACACCAGCCACTCCTGCAGAGTTGGAGGAGAGAAACCCAGTCCTGGTCAACGCAAACTTTAAGGCCAGGGCTACACTAGGGAGGGGGATCGATCTAAGTTATGCAACTTCGGCTAATTGAACAACGAACTGAAGTCAACGTACTTAGATCTACTTACCTTGGTGTCTTCACTGCAGTAAATCAATGGCTGACGCTCTCCCATCAACTCCTCCTGTGCCTCTCACCCTGGTGGAGTACCAGAGTTGATGGGAGAGTGCTTGGCAGTCGATTTTATCACATCTAGACCAGACATGATAAATTGACCCCCGATGGATCGATTGCTGCCTGTCAATCCAGCTGGTAATGTAGACAAGCCCTAAGTGCCCAGTGGAGCTGGGCCACTGCAATTCTGTTGCTGTGCGCTCCCATCATGTCAGACACACCAGAGGAAGGGGCATTGTAAACATCCTGCAAGTCCACCTCAGCCCTACACTAGAGGGACAGTCCGATGGGATAGGAATTCATTCTCCAGGGGGATGAAACATCTTTTACTCCAGCAGGAACTAGGGAGGATGTTAAAAAGCAACTGCTAAAGTTATACAAATCTGCAGGACTGGAGAACCTACAGCCAAGAGTTTTAAAAGAGCTGGCAGAGGAGGTCCCAGAGTCATTGATTTTGATATGTAATAAATTTTGGAAATGTGGGCAAGTCCCAGAACACTAGAAAAATGCCAATCTGTGCAAGTACTCAAATGGGCAAGTGGGATGACCTGGGTAGATATAGGTCACATAGCCTGACATCAATCCTGGGCAAAGATGTGGAAGGGCTGATATGGAATGCAATCAGGAAAATATTAAGGATGGCAGCATGGCATTTAGTATGCTCTTCCAGGCAACAGGTCCTGTCAAAAAAGCCTGGCATTGTTTGTGAGGAGAATACAAGTCTGGGTGACAAAGAGAATAATGTGGATATTAAAGAGAGGTCTGGATCCTTTACGGTTGTGACGTTGCACCCCATAATGCTTTATAGAAATATGCCTATGAATGTAAATATGACATAACAGGAATATGTTTTATGCTACATATGCCATGTAACATATCTCTGCAAAGGTTATGATCTACTGAATATATTCATCCTATTTGCATGCATGTATCATTTTTGTATTTGAAGTTATAAATATTGGCTGTGTACTTGTTTGATTTTAAGTAGCCTTGGTGAAGCATTTGGTTAGCTTCTTGAGAAAAGACTATTCTCAGTAAGTGCCCAATCAAGAAACACGTAAGCTGACAATAGGCTTTGATAGATGCCAATCCACATCTCAGCTTTCCTTGGAATGTTCCTGTACAGAACTAAGTCATACATAGACATGTGACTTGCCCAGGTGACTCCAAAACTCCATCTTGTAGAGAGAATTCTACACAGGGGGAGGAAGGGGTTTCCACCCACAAGAGAGAAACTATAAAGCCCTGGGAGACCCTCCATTTTGTCTTCAGCCGGCTCAAGAGATGGCCTCTATGATATAGAGGCCATCTCTTCTATAGAATCCCTTCTATAGAATCTATGATTCTATGATTCTCCGCCCCAAGGAGATGCCTGAAGGAAACTGGAACAAAGGACAGTAATTACGTGGGTGTGAGTGATTGCTGGACCCAGGCTAGAAGGAGGCTAGTCTGTCAAAGTAGCTTACTGGAACATCTCTAAGGGTGAGATTTCCTCTGTAATCACGTTCTTACTGTATTAGGCTTAGACTCGCATGTTTTATTTTATTTTGCTTGGTAATTCACTTTGTTCTGTCTGTTATTACTTGGAACCACTTAAATCCTATTTTTTGTATTTATTAATTAACCCAGAGTATGTATTAATACCAGCAGGGGAGGCAAACAGCTGTGCATATCTCTCTATCAGTGTTATAGAGGGCGAATAATTTATGACTTAACCCCATATAAGCTTTATACAGGGTAAAACGGATTTATTTGGGGTTTGACCCTACTAGAAGCTGGGTATCTGAGTGTTGGGAGACAGGAACATTTCTTCAGCTGTTTTCAGTTAAACCTGCAGCTTCTGGGGGACGTAGTTCAGACCTGGGCCTGTGTTTGTAGCAGGCTAGTGTGTCTGACACAACCAGATAGGGCACTGAAGTCCCAAGCTGGCAGGGAAAACAGGCTCAGAGGTAGTTTTGGCACAACAGGTGGCAATCCCAAAGGGGGTTTCTGTGATCCAACCCATCACAACGGTGCCCAGTCAGAGTGAAGACAAATCGGGAGGCTAGCAGGGGCCAGGCGTATCTCCCAGATATTCAGCACTAGGCCCCAGATTAAGTTAAACTGCTGGGGGAACTTTTAATTTATACTGTTGGCGATATGTCCCTCTGGGACCAGGTGCCAGTGGGAAAACATCTGTAGTAGAATCTAGCTCTGGCAGACACCTTCCCTTCCCTTGCCCTGACCACCTCTCTTCTCCCTACTTGACACCCCCCTCCACTCCAATACGCCCCTCCCCCAGACCACCCCTCCCCTCCTTCACTTGACAGCCTTCCTCTCTTACACCTGTCTCTTCTCCCTCACCTGAAGTAACCCTCCCCACCTTCATCTGACACCCACTTTCCTCTCCCCCAACACATCCTCTGTGTCACCCAGCACCAGATGGCAGTGCCGGCTTGAGGTCAGCAGAGCCAACTCAGCCAGCCTTCCTCCACACGGATTCCCCCTACACCAGGAATTCCCCATGGCCCTTCTCTTCCTTCCTGCATGCTGTAGTGTGCGCTTGACCGATTGGGAACTGAGGCCATTATGTATGAAGTGGATTCACATAGGCTGATGATAGAGTTGAAAAGATCATGCCCCAGGCCCTGGCAAGGGGCTCTGGGAATTAACTGAGCAGCACATCCCAAACGGCTTCGCCCGCAGCCTTCCAAACTGAGCTGTGGGGCAGCAGCCTGCCCAGAGTAACAGGGGAATGCGATCTGCGCTGTCACGCTGTCCAAAGCTTTCCCATGCTCTCTACTGGCTGCAAGGAGCCTGGCTTGTAGCTGGAGCTGGGCTCCCAACTCACTTTCTGGCCACCTTGCCCCCCCATTGCCAGTGGACTTAAGGCAGGAGCTCTCTATGACACGTGCTGCAGAACAGGGTGAAGCTCCCTGGGGAACGGGGAAGGGAGGGATGTGAATATATCCCAGATATGCCAGTGGCTCCGCTGATCGCTCTCAAAGGGACAGACCATCTCTGGGTTTGGATCCAAGTAGCTACACGGTTCCAGGAATGACAGGCGGGCACCCCATCACTACAGGCTGCACGGAGGGAGAAGGGGGAGGGAGCCAGCTTACCATACTTGGCAGCTTTTGCTGCTGCTGCTGCCGCTCCTGCTGGGATTCCAGCTGTTTGGGACACAGAAGAGAGAGAATCAGGGCTCTGAGAGAGGAGAACACAACCCCACAGGCCCCATCGGTCAGTCCAATCATGCAACTTCACCTCCAACTCCTGGGATACCGCCGACACCGGGCACCACGCCAGGGACACCGCCGACACCAGGCAGCAAGCCAGGGACACCGCCGACACCGGGCACCACGCCAGGGACACCGCCGACACCGGGCACCAGGCCTCCAATACCAGCCGCTCCTGCAGAGTTAGAGGAGAGAAACCCAGTCCCGGTCAATGTAAACTCTAAGTGCCCAGTGGAGCCGGGCCAGTGCTATTCTGCTGCTGTGCGCTCCCATCATGTCAGACACACCAAAGGAAGGGGCACTGTAAACATCCTGCGCCATCCTGCCCGTTCATCTCAGCAATATACTAGAGAGACAGTCCGATGGGATAGGAATTCATTCTCCAAGGGGATGAAACATCTTCTACTCCAGCAGGAACTAGGGAGGATGTTAAAAAGCAACTGAACAAGTTATAGAAATATGCCAGACTGTATAATTTACACTGAAGAGTTTTAAAGAGCTGGCCAAGGTGGTTCCAGAGCTGTTGATATTGCTATGTAATAAATCTTCAAACCTGGGCAAGTCCCAGAAGACTAGCAAAATGCCAATGTGTGCCAGTATTCAAATGGGCAAGTGGGATGATCTGGGTAGCTATAGGCCAGGTAGCTTGACATTGATCCTGGGCAAAGTCATGGAAGGGCTGATATGGAATGCAGTCAGGAAAGTATTAAGGATAGCAGCATGCCGTTTAGCATGGTCTTAGGATGTGAGGAGAATACAGTCAAGGAGACAAAGGCAACTATGTGGCCCAGTCAGAGCGCAGATGAAGTGGGAGGCCAACAGGGGCCAGTCTTTGTTCCCAGATCCTCAGCACTTGGCCCCAGACTAAGATAAGGTGCGGGGGTGGGGGGGGGGATTTAATTTACATTGCTGGTGATAGGTCCCTCTGGGACCAAGTGCCAGTGGGAAATCATCTGTAGCAGAACCTAGCTCTGGGAGATGTCCTTCTTTCACTCACTTTGACCCCCCTCCCTCATCTGACACCCCCCTCCACTCCAACATACCCCTCTACCTGATAACCCTTCCCCTCCTTCACCTCTTCTCTCCCTCACCTGAAGTGCCCCTCCCCTCCTTCACCTGACACCACCTTTCTTCTCCCCCAACTCGCTCCCTGTCTCACCAGCACCAGATGGCAGAGCCAGCTGGGGGCAGCAGAGTCAACTCAGCCAGTCTTGCACAGTACAGATTCCCTCTATACCAGGAATTCCCCATGGCCCTTCTCTCCCTGCTTTCATGGTACAGAGTTCCTTTGATTGAGCTGGGAACTAAGGTCCTTTTGTATGAACTCAGGCATCCGGAGGCTGACAAATAAAAAGCCACCCACCAGCAAACCCTGCACTTAAAAGACAAAGAAATTGAGGCGCAGAGACTAACAGGGATTTTACATGTACTGCCTCTGCCATGGAGTGTCCAAGACTATGGCAGTAAGTTCAGGAGGAGGGTGTGATGTTGCACTCCATATGCTTTATGGAAATATGCTTATGAATATGACATAACTGGAATATGCTTTATACTAAATACCCTTGGTATGGTGTCATTAGAAAGCTTGTAATCAACTAAATGTGTTCATCCTATTTGTTTGCATGTATTATTTTTATATCTGAAGTTAGGAGAATAAGATATAAACTTGTATCACTGATGTAAACATATTAAGTGGAGGCCATTAAGGGTGGTCCAGAAACAATCAGCTGTAAATGGTCTTAGTTACTTGAAAGCGTTCCTGTGTACGTGTGGGCCAGCCCATGGGGAATGGAGACTAGGGGGTCTTACCGTGACATGTGACGATGTCACCTGATAATTAAATCCATCTTAAATCTGGTACTTTTCCATTTAGGGAGGGGTGGGGACCCAGAAAGACAAAAGATTCCCGCCTTGTGCCAAAGCTATAAAAGGGGGTTGAGCAGGACAAAGGGGGCTGCCAGTCATGAGAAAACCCCTGCTTACCATCTGAGATGTCTGCTGAAACCAACAAGGACTGTACCAGGGAAAGGATTGGGCCTAGACTTGGAAGGAGTCTAGTCTGTGAAAGAAGTTTATTGGAACATTTCTGAGGGTGAGATATTACCTGTAATCAGTGTCTTAATGTATTAGGCTTAGACTTGCATGTTTTTGCTTTATTTTGCTTGGTGACTTACTTTTTTCTGTCTGTTATTACTTGAAACCACTTAAATCCTACTTTTTATACTTAATAAAATCACTTATTTATTAATAACCCAGAGTAAGCGATTAATACCTGGGGGAGCAAACAGCTATGCATATCTCTCTATAGTGTGTGATATAGCAGGGCCAGAGGGCAGCAGGGGAGTGTTAGAAGGGAGCCTTATTCCCTGTAGAGGGAAGAAAATTTGCTATAGATTAAAGCACCTGAAGCCAGTCACCTGATAAAACCCCCCTGCTTCAATCAGATAGGAGAAGGAGATGAAGCAGAGTGGATTGGTGTTGGAGCAGAGAGTAGTTTGGAGGGAAGCAGAGGAGAGTTTGGAGAAGTGCTGCAGTGGGCTAAGAACACCAAGACCCCCAGGTAAAGAGACACCTGGTTTGTGCAAAGGGAGGGCAAGAAGCCCCACAAGCTGAAGGGCAGGAGAGGGAAGTAGCCCAGGGGAAGGAACCGTTAGTTCAAGTGGTTTACCTCTATCCCTAGGGCCCCTGGGCTGGGACCCAGAGGAGAGGGTGGGCCCGAGTCCCTCCCTCTCCATTCCCCTCCTCTAGGACACTAGTGAAGTAGTTAATACCCCAGTTCAGGGGCAAGAAATGGTGCCTTGAACCGCCCCCCCGAGAAGAGAAAGCGCGAGACCCTTCATACTAGTGCCAGCAATTTGCCACAAGTGTTATAGAGGGCAGACAATTTATGAATTTACCTTGTATAAGCTTTATACAGAGTAAACGGATTTATTTGGGATTCAGGCTCCCAGAAAGACTGAACACTGGGTGCTGGGAAACTCCCTGTTAATGGAGAAGCCCCTGGCTGAGTGAATATCAGTTTCAGTGAACTGCAGAGAGGTGTGGCCCAACCTCTAGGTCTGTGCTGGAGCTGACTGGAGTGTCTAACTCAGCAAGAGAAGAGTGGAGGGGCACCTTTTCTGGCAGGAGGGTTGTTCTCAGTGATATCCCAGCTCATTGATTGTCAGTCTTGAGGAGAGTCTCTGTGACCGAACCCATCACAGGCTCATTAAGGGGAATCCACGGTACCAAGGACTATCACAGGATCTGTGTACAATGAAGAATTCTCAGAGGGGGCACGTAAAAAATGGACAATTTTTGACTCAGATCATAGCAAAAGATTTTTCCAGCAAACTGGAAGAACCTATAAAAGAGGAGAAGTGACATCATCACTTGGCCTCACTCCCCTCACAACTCAATACCTGGAAACACATCTGGAGAATGAAGCCTTTGAACAGGGAAGGGTTGGGATTCCTCAGGCTGAAAAGAGGAATCCCAGCCTGTGGATGATTCCTCTTTCAGCCTGAGGAATTATACCATCAGGGTGAGACAATGCTTGATTCAAATCTAGTTTATAGAACTCGGATTGTGCTTCTATTTTTCTTTCTTAGGTAACCAACTTTGATCTCTATACTTATTACTTATAATCACTTTAAATCTCTCTGTCTGCTGTTAATAAATCTGTTTTATATTTTACCTAAGACACTGTATTTGGATTGAAGTGCTTGGAGAATCTCAGCTCAGGTTACAAAGGCTGGTGTCAGAGTAGCAGCCGTGTTAGTATATTTGCAAAAAGAAAAGGAGTACTTGTGGCACCTTAGAGACTAACAAATTTATTAGAGCATAAGCTTTCGTGAGCTACAGCTCACTTCATCGGATGCATCCGATGAAGTGAGCTGTAGCTCACGAAAGCTTATGCTCTAATAAATTTGTTAGTCTCTAAGGTGCCACAAGTACTCCTTTTCTAAAGGCTGGTGTGTGTCCTCTCCACATTGCGGGAGGCGTGGATTGGGTAATGAAGTTACACTGCTCAGCCTTCTGACCAGGGCAGGACAATACAACCCTGGGGTCCTAGGCTGTGGAGCTGGGAGAATTGGCTGGAGCCCCTCTTGTTGGTTAGAGAGTGGCTGGCAAAATCATTCAAATAACTCAGCTGGGTGTGTCCCTACCTGTGGATGTCAGTGTAAGTGCAGTACCTGGAGAGATTTGCAGTTTGTCACAGCATCACAATGCGAGAGGGAGTCCAGGTTGGTGAGACAGAGGGCTCAGCGGTACCCAGGTCCAGGCTGCACCCTGGGGAACCCATCACACCCGGGCCCTGGTGGGGAGCTCTGGGAATTCACTGACCGGCACATCCCAAATGGCTTCGCTCACAGCCCTCCAAACTGAGATGCGGGGCAGAAGCCTGCCCAGAGTGACAGGGGAACAAGCTCTGCGCCATCATACTGTCCTAGGCTTCCCCTCGGTATCTGCTGGCTGCAGGGAGCCTGGCTTGTAGCCGGGTAGCTCCCAACTCACTCACTGGCCACCATGCTCCCCATCACCAGTGGACTAAAGTGCACTCTCTATGCTGCATGATGCAGGACGGGATGAAACTCCCTGGGAAACGGGGAGGGGAGGGATGTGAGTATATCCCAGATATGCCAGTGGCTCTGCTGATCACTCCCAAAGGGACAGACCGTCTCTGGGCTTGGATCCCAGGAGCTACACGGTTCCAGGAGTGACAGGCGGGCACCCCATCGCTACGGGCTGCACGGAGGGAGAAGGGGGAGGGAGCCATCTTACCGTACTTGGCGGCTTTTGCTGCTGCTGCCGCTCCTGCTGGGATTCCAGCTGTTTGGAACACAGTAGAGAGAGAGTCAGGGCTCTGAGAGGGGACAACACAACCCCACAGGCCCGTCGGTCGGTCCAATCATGCAACTTCACCTCCAACTCCTGGGACACCGCCGACACCGGGCACCACACCAGGGACACCGCCAACACCAGGCAGAAAGCCAGGGACACCGCCGACACCAGGCAGCAAGCCAGGGACACCGCCGACACCGGGCACCAGGCCTCCAACACCAGCCGCTCCTGCAGAGTTAGAGGCGAGAAACCCAGTCCCGGTCAACGCAAACTCTAAATGCCCAGTGGAGCTGGGCCAGTGCTATTCTGCTGCTGTGCGCTCCCATCATGTCAGACACACCAAAGGAAGGGGCACTGTAAACATCCTGTGCCATCCTGCCCGTTCATCTCAGCAATATGCTAGAAGGACAGTCCGATGGGATAGGAATTCATTCTCCAAGGGAATGAAACATCTGCTCCAGCAGGAACTAGGGAGGGTGTTAAAAGGCAACTGAAAAAGTTATAGAAATGTGCCA
Source organism: Dermochelys coriacea (assembly GCF_009764565.3). NCBI lineage: Eukaryota > Metazoa > Chordata > Testudines > Dermochelyidae > Dermochelys > Dermochelys coriacea. Next base: position 24,402,746 of record NC_050084.1, on the reverse strand, counting down.
GACTGTATAATTTACACCGAAGAGTTTTAAAAGAGCTGGCCGAGGAGGTGCCAGAGCTGTTAATGTTGATGTAAAAAATCTTCAAACCTGGGCAAGTCCCAGAAGAATAGCAAAATGCCAATGTGTGCCAGTATTCAAATGGGAAAGTGGGATAGAATCATCAAATCATAGAATCATAGACTTTAAGGTCAGAAGGGACCATTATGATCATTTAGTCTGACCTCTTGCACAATGCAGGCCACAGAATCTCACCCACCCACTCCTGTAACCAACCCCTAACCTACGTCTGAGCTATTGAAGTCCTCAAATCGTGGTTTAAAGACTTCAAGGTGCAGAGAATCCTTCAGCAAGTGACCCGTGCCCCACGCTGCAGAGGAAGGCAAAAAACCCCCAGGGCCTCTGCCAATCTGCCCTGGAGGAAAGTTTCTTCCTGACCCCAAATATGGCAATCAGTTAAACCTTGAGCACGTGGGCAAGACTCATCAGTCATACACCTAGGACTCACCAGCCAGACAATCTGTAGTAATTCAGATCCCACCCCATCTAACATCCCATCACAGGCCACTGAGTATATTTACCGCTAATAGTCAAAGATCAATTCATTGCCAAAATTAGGCTATCCCATCATACCATCCCCTCCATAAACTTATCAAGCTTAGTCTTGAAGCCAGATATGTCTTTTGCCCCCACTGCTCCACTTGGAAGGCTGTTCCAGAACTTCACTTCTCCGATGGTTAGAAACCTTCATCTAATTTTGAGTCTAAACTTCCTGTGGCCAGTCTATATCCATTTGTTCTTGTGTCCACATTGGTACTGAGCTTAAATAATTTCTCTCCCTCCCTGGTATTTATCCCTCTGAAAAATTATCAAGAGCAATCATATCTCCCCTCAGCCTTCTTTTGGTTAGGCTAAACAAGCCAACCTCTTTGAGTCTCCTTTCATAAGACAGGTTTCAGAGTAGAAGCCGTGTTAATCTGTATTCGCAAAAAGAAAAGGAGTACTTGTGGCACCTTAGAGACTATCAAATTTATTTGAGCATAAGCTTTCATGAGCTACAGCTCACTTTGCTTATGCTCAAATAAATTTGTTAGTCTCTAAGGTGCCACAAGTACTCCTTTCTTTTTGTTTCATAAGACAGGTTTTCCATTCGTTGGATCATCCTAGTAGCCCTTCTCTGTACCTGCTCCAGTTTGAATTCATCCTTCTTAAACATGGGAGACCAGAACTACACACAACATTCCAGATGAGGTCTCCCCAGTGCCTTGTATAACGGTACTAACACCTCCTTATCTCTACTGGAAATACCTCGCCTGAGGCATCCCAAGACCACATTAGCTTTTTTGACGGCCATATCACATTGGCGGCTCATAGTCATCCTGTGATCAACCAATACTCCGTGGTCTTTCTCCTCCGTTACTTCCAAGTGATGCGTCCCCAGCTTATAACCAAAATTCTTGTTATTAATCCCTAAATGCATGACCTTGCACTTTTCACTATTAAATTTCATCCTATTACTATTACTCCAGTTTACAAAGTCATCCGGATCTTCCTGTATGATATCCTGGTCCTTCTCTGTATTGACAATACCTCCCAGCTTTGTATCGTCCACAAACTTTATTAGCACATTCCCACTTTTTGTGCCAAGGTCAGTAATAAAAAGATTAAATAAGATTGGTCCCTAAACCGATCCCTGAGGAACTCCACTGGTAACCTCCAGCCTGACAGTTCACCTTTCAGTGTGACCCGTTGTAGTCTCCCCTTTAACCAGTTCCTTATCCACCTTTCAATTTTCATGTTGATTCCTATCTTTTCCAATTTAGCTAATAATTCCCCATGTGGAATCGTATCAAATGCCTTACTGAAATCGAGGTAATTAGAACCATTGCATTTCCTTTGTCTAAAAAATCTGTTACTTTCTCAAAGAAGGAGATCAGGTTGGTTTGGCACGATCTACCTTTTGTAAAATCATGTGTGAATTTTGTCCCATTTACCATTGACCTCAATGTCCTTAACTACTTTCTCCTTCAAAATTTTTTCTAAGATCTTGCTACAGATACTACAGATGTCAAACTAACAAGGCCTGTAGTTACCTTGATCACTTTTTTCTCCCTTTCTTAAAAATAGGAACTATGTTAGCAATTCTCCAGTCATATGGTACAACCCCTGAGTTTACAGATTCATTACAAATTCTTGCTAATGGGCTTGCAATTTCATGTGCCAATTCCTTTAATATTCTTGCATGAAGATTATCTGGGCCCCCTGATTTAGTCCCATTAAGCTGTTTGAGTTTGGCTTCAACCTCAGATGTGGTAATATCTACCTCCATATCCTCATTCCCATTTTTCATGCTACCATTATCCCTGAGCTCCTCATTAGCCTCATTAAAGACTGAAGCAAAGTATTTGTTTAGATATTGGGCCATGCCTAGATTATCCTTCAATCCAATCTACTTCCCTAACTAATTTCCTTAATTTTTTAAAGTCAGCCCTTTTGAAATCAAAAACCCAGTCACAGATCTATTTTTGTTTATCCTTTCATTCAGTTTGAACTGAATTAGATCATGACCGCTCGAACCAAGGTTGTCCCCTACAACCATGTCTTCTATGAGATCCTCACTTCTCACCAAAACTGAAATAAAATGGCATCCCCTCTAGTCGGTTCAGTAACTCCTTGGTGAAGAAATCCAACAGCTATCGCATCCACGAAAATCTGAGCCCTATTATTATTATGAGCACTTGTCCTCCAGTCTATATCTGGGAAGTTAAAGTCTCCCATGATCACACAATTCCCATTAGTATTTACTTCATTAAAAATATTAAAGAGGTCTCTATCCATATCCAGATCGGATCCTGGTGGTCTATAGCACACCCCAAGCACTATCCCAGGGGAGGCTCTAGTGCAGGGGCGGGCAAATTTTTTGGCCTGAGGGCTGCATTGGGCTTCGGAAATTGTATGGAGGGCTGGTTAGGGGAGGGTGTGCCTCCCCAAACAGCCAGGCGTGGCCCAGCCCCTTATTGTCCCCCCCGCTTCTCGCCCCCTGTCGCCCACCCCGGGACTCCTGCCCCATCCACCCCACCCTGCTCTCTGTCCCCTGACCGCCCCCAAATCTCCCCCCGACTGCCCCCCCGACCCCTGCCCCATCCAACCCCTTCTCCTTCCTGACTACCCCCCCGGGATCCCTGCCCCCATTCAACCCCCCACCCCCTGACCGCCCCGATCCCTATCCATACTCCTGGCCCCGGACCACCACCCCCCGAACTCCCCTGCACTCTATCCAACCCCCCGGCTCCCTGCCCCCTGACCATGCTGCCTGGAGCACCAGTGGCTGGCGGCGCGGCTGCACCAGGACAGGTAGCCAGGCTGCCCGGCTGGAGCCAGCCACCCCCTGCGCAGCCCAGAGACCGGGTCAGGCCAGGCTCTGTAGCTGCACTGCCCCAGGAGCTCGCAGCCCCCCCCCGCCCGGAGCATCGCAGTGAGCTGAGGCTGCGGGGGAGGGGGAACAGCAGGGGAGGGGCCGGGGGCTAGTCTCCCAGGCCAGGAGCTCAGGGGCTGGGCAGGAGGGTCCCACAGGCCGGATGTGGCCGGCGGGCCATAGTTTGCCCACCTCTGCTCTAGTAGCTTTCTTCCCCGATGTGATTTTTGCCCAGACAGACTCTGTCTTATCCATTCCATCACTTCTAATTTCTTTACAGTCGACCTCGTCATTTATCTACAATTCTGCTCCACCACATTTGCCTTTATTTCCGTCTTTCCTGAACAGCACATACCCTTCCACACCTGTACTCCAGTCATGGAGTCCAGGGATGACCTGGGGAGCTATAGGCCAGATAGTCTGACATCAATCCTGGGCAAAGTCATGGAAGGGCTGATATGGAATGCAGTCAGGAAAGTATTAAGGATAGCAGCATGCCATGTAGCATAGTCTTAGCATGTGAGGAGAATACAGTTAGGGAGACAAAGGAAACTATATGGCCATAACAAAGGGAGGACTGGACCCTTCATGGTGCCCGGTCAGAGCGCAGATGAAGTGGCCAACGGGGACCAGTCTTTGTTCCCAGGTCCTCAGCACTTGGCCCCAGACTAAGATAAGGTGGGGGGGGGGGGGACTTTAATTTACATTGCTGTCGATAGGTCCCTCTGTAGCAGAACCTAGCTCTGGGAGATGCCCTCCTTTTGCTCACTTTGACCCCCCTCTCCTCCCTCATATGACACCCCCTCCTCCTCCCAACATGCCCTTCCCCTGATCACCCATCCCCTGGCTCATCTGACATCCCCTCCTTCACTCCAACACACCCCTCCCCCCACAACCCTCCCCTTCCTCTCCTGACAGCCCTCCTTTCTTACACCTTGATACACGTCTCCTCTCCCTCACTTAAAGTGCCCTGTCCCTCTTTCAGCAGAGACGCCTTTTCCTTTCCCCCAACACACTCCCTGACTCACCCAGCACCAGATGGCAGTGCTGGCTTGAGGTCAGTGAAGCCAACTCAGCCAGCCTTGCACCGCACAGATTCCCCCTACACCAGGAATTCCCCATGGCCCTTCTCTTCCTTCTTGCATGCCGCAGTGTGCGCTTGACGGATTGGGAACTGAGGCCATTATGTATGAAGCGGATTCACACAGGCTGATGATAGAGCTGAAAAGATCATGCCCCGGGCCCTGGCAAGGGGCTCTGGGAAGTCACTGACCGGCACATCCCAAACGGCTTCGCCCGCAGCCCTCCAAACTGAGCCGTGGGGCAGCAGCCTGCCCAGAGTGACAGGGGAATGCGCTTTGCGCCACCACACTCTCTTCTGGCTGCAGGGAGCTTGGCTTGTAGCTGGAGCTGGACTCCCAACTCGCTTGCTGGCCACTCTGCCCCACATTGCCAGTGGACCTAAGGCAGGAGCTCTCTATGACACGTGCTGCAGGACAGGGTGAATGGGGAGGGGAGGGATGTGAATATATCCCAGATATGCCAGTGGCTCTGCTGATCACTCCCAAAGGGACAGACCATCTCTGGGCTTGGACCTCAGAGCTACACGGTTCCAGGAGTGACAGGAGGGCACCCCATCACTACGGGCTGCACGGAGGGAGAAGGGGGAGGGAGCCAGCTTACCATACTTGGCGGCTTTTGCTGCTGCTGCTGCCGCTCCTGCTGGGATTCCAGCTGTTTGGGACACAGTAGAGAGAGAGTCAGGGCTCTGAGAGGGGATAACACAACCCCACAGGCCCGTCGGTCGGTCCAATCATGCAACTTACCTCCAACCTTCCTGGACAAACCGCCAACACCGGGCACCACACCAGGGACAACCGCCGACACCGGGCACCACACCAGGGACACCGCCGACACCGGGCACCAGGCCTCCAACACCAGCCGCTCCTGCAGAGTTGGAGGAGAGAAACCCAGTCCCGGTCAATGCAAACTCTAAGTGCCCAGTGGAGCTGGGCCAGTGCTATTCTGCTGCTGTGCACTCCCATTATGTCAGACACACCAAAGGAAGGGGAACTGTAAACATCCTGCGCCATCCTGCCCATTCATCTCAGCAATATACTAGAAGGACAGTCCGATGGGATAGGAATTCATTCTCCAAGGGAATGAAACATCTGCTCCAGCAGGAACTAGGGAGGGTGTTAAAAGGCAACTGCTAAAGATATACAAATGTGCCGGACTGGATAACCTACACCCAAGAGTTTTAAAAGAGCTGGCTGAGGATGTCCCAAAGCTGTTGATGTAATAAATCTTCAAACCTGGGCAAGTCCCAGAAGACTAGCAAAATGCCAATGTGTACCAGTATTGAAATGGGAAAATGGGATGACCTGGGGAGCTATAGGCCAGGTAGCCTGATATCAATCCTGGGGAAAGTCATGGAAGGGCTGATATGGAATGCAGTTAGCAAAGTATTAAAAATGGCAGCATGCCATTTAGTATGGTCTTACAGAGAAGAAAGCCTGTCAAACAAGCCTGGCATTGTTTGGGATGAGAATACAAGTCTGGGTGACAAGGGAAACTATGTGGCCATAACAAAGGGAGGACTGGACTCTCCATCGTGCCATGTGCACTGGAGGCCATCTTACCGTACTTGGCTGCTTTTGCGGCCGCTGCCGCTGCCGCCGCTGCCGCGGGGCTTCCAGGTCCTGGGGATAAAGGAAGGAGAGGAAATCTCGGAACCCTGACACCACACAGACACAGAAGGCAGAAGGCTCATCGGCAAAGCCAGGTAAGCACATTCACCTGCCACCCCTGCCCTGCAGCCCCTGGGTTGCCCCCAATACCGGGCACCAAACCAGGAACTCCACTGACACCAGGCACCAGGCCTGGGGAACCACCAGCCCTGGCAGGGCTCCAGCACCTGCAGAGAGCAACAGGGGTGAGACACAGCATGAGGTAAGAGCACAGGGAGGAGAACCAGTCCTCTGAGGAGAGAGGAGGGAAGTCCAGGAAAACGGAGACCATGCACCCTGTTCTGTCCTGGGCAGGCATGAAGAGCAGACTAGCCTCTCACTCCAGGAACATCCTGCTTCACCAGTGCAGATAGAGCCCAGCTTGGATTGGCAGCTTTTTTTGTACTGAGAAGGAAGCCCCACTTCCGGGGTGCTCCCTCCCAGGCCTCCATCCAGGAACCGACTCTGGAGTGCCATCACCACCACAAAGGGACGATGGAGCGAGCGGGGAGTTTTGCCTCCATCCAAATCCACCCTGGATGCCTACGACGGAAAAGGGCTACCCAAACGGGGCACCCTTTGCAGGAGAAAGCTGGGAGCAGATGTCCAAGCTCAAGCGTCCCCGCTGCTCTGTGGGGCCAGCCTATCCCAGCCTGGGATGGGACACACCTCTGTGTGCACTCTGGGCTAAAGCCCTGGGAGCCAGGACACCAGGCTGGAGCTAGGTTTCAGAGGGGGAGCCGTGTTAGTCTGTATCAGCAAAAACAATGAGGAGTACCTGTGACACCTTAGAGACTAACAAATTTATTTGGGCATAAGCTTTCATGGGCTGGAACCTCCGATCCTGCAGCATGGCGCGCACCATGGACCTGATTGTCATGGTTACACTTTGCACAGCAGGTCACTCCAGAGCAGCGACACTAGTGATACTGGAGGAGAACCTGCCCTAGCCTTTGCATTTATAAGGCAAGACAGCTATGTTGGAACGCAGCTGACTGCCTGGGAAGGATTCCCTGTGCCGTGGGGCAACAGGCATTGCCTGCACTCAGAAGTGCTGTACTCAGAGCTGCCATTAGAGGTCCTCTGGCTGACAAGCTGTGAATCAATGGAGCTGGTTGAGGAGTGAGGAGCAGGAGCCCTTTGTGCACACGCTAGTGCACTGCACTGATGCCACGGCTTGTAGGTGCTCCGTGTGAAGGACCCTACTGAACCTAGACACAACCAGTGCCCAGCGTTGCTGAGGAAATGAATCTGACGTGTGCACCCCTACTGAAACCAGGGGCTGACTCTTAGTTGAGTGTTGGAGGGGAAACAGAGCTGTCGCATGCACATTCACCATCGCTCGCACACTCACACACAACACTGCCTGGGAGCAGGGCTTTCCAAAAGCAAAGATTGCACACACACACACCAACTCCCAAGAGAAAGCAGCTGCTGTCGTGGAGCTGAAAGATCCTGGGGAAACGCATTACAACCCACAGCTGGCAGAATGGAATCCACCCGGACAAGCTGCTCTCCTCCCCATCAATGCTCTGCTGGTGCAGATCTGCTTGGAGTTACACTAGTGTGAATGCACAGACCTCCTCAGTGACCCCAGAGAGTTTCTCCTGCTGACATATTCTCTGCCACTCACAGGGGCTGGAGTAATTAAGGTGACGGGAGAGCTCTCCCATCTGCACTAGCAGCCCTACAGTGGCACAGCTGCACTGTAAGCTGTCTAGTGTAGCCATAGCCTGGGTTACCATGAGCTCAGCTGGGCAGGTCTCAGAGGGAGCTATAAAAAACAGCTGTGAAACATCATGGCTTTAAAGTCTGATATCAGAGGCCCTTCTAGTGCAGGAAACAAGTGCAGAATATCCCATCAGACCGCAGAAATCCCCCTTTGCAGGCAGGAGATAACGTTCCCTCTCTTGCCCTGCAGGGCTGGGTAACCTGGCTTTAAATCAGGACAGAGAAGAGCTATCCCTGGGGCAGGGCTGAGTCCTGCCTACCATGGGCTGTGGCATCCTCTGTCCTCTGAAACTGCTCCGAGTGGGTCCGTCCCGGGGAGATGGATTGTGGGCTCAGGGCAGGTGAAAAGGTCAAAGGTGCACCATAGACCTATTTATCTCATGGCTCAGCTGTTTGCCTATGGTGCTGATTCATCACAGAGACTCTGTGCCAGGCATGCCACAAGAGGGACGCAGCACCCCCCGGCTGGCAAGTGCCCGAGCCAGCCCTTAGGAGCTGCTCGTCCCAGTGGTGCTGCGGGGACAATCAGAGCCACTCACCATAGGCTGCTGCTTTTGCTGCTGCTGCTGCTGCCTGGCTTCCAGCTGCTGGGTCACAAGGGAAGAGAGTCAGGGCTCTGAGATGGGGAATGCCGCCTCCCAGGCCCATCGGCTGGGCCCCTCAAGCACATTTACCTGCAATCCCTGGGACGCCTGCGACTCCAGGGAGACCCCCAACGCCAGGCACCAGGCCTCCGAGACCTCCGACTCCAGGCACGACACCAGCACCTGCAGAGAGCACAGGAGCCAGATGAGCGCTGGCACTCTGGTGCAGGGAGTGCAGAACGGCCCAAATCCCAGGAGAATCAGTGGCCAGGGTTACAAAGTCAGGGTCCACTCCAGAATGAATGGAGCAGCAAGCTCCCCACAGTGTCCCGGAGGGGCCCCGCTCACCAGGCATCCCTGCCAGTGCCCCTGCCTGTTGTGGAACGGCACAGTGAGGCCAGGCCTCCCAGACCCCCTTCCAGGCAGGGCTCGCAGAGAACGTCATTCTCTCTGGCTACACTGTGTCGCCCCATGCACCAGCTGTTACATCCTTCATGGTGCACGTTCTCTCAGCCGGACGCGAGGCCTGGCCATGCAGCGCAGGGCTGGAGGAGCGTGCCCAGGCTGAGGTGCTCCCAGCTCTGCTGGGCCTATTAGTCCCTGTTGCCCGGTATCATTGCTGAGTCTAACACCACAATGGTGCTGCTGCCAAAGAGACCTGGCACAGAGCAGCCCACATGCCCCCGCCGGCCAGAGCGGTGCAGGACGTGAGCACACACATACTGCCCACCCCGTCCGGATGGCAGGGGAAGTCCAATGGGACACCAGCTCCTGGCCTTCAGGGGACCCCTCTCCTGGATCTCCATCTGGGTTCACTGGTCCCGCAGTGGGACCTCAACCCTACCCTGGGGTACTCCCAGCCTCACATCCCTAGGCTTTCCCCACTGCCCCATGCTGTGAGCTGCAGGCCCCACCTGCTCTGCAGTGCCATGGCTCACAATGAGGGCTCTGCCGGGCTGTACTGGGCAGTGCAGGGACAGTCTGAGGGGCACACCCCAGAGCTGTGGTTGGCAAATCAGTATGGGGGTCTCAAGCTTTTGCTCTGGCTCTCTGGAAAGCCCCAAGGTGGGCTGGCCCCGATGCCCCATCACTCCCTGCCTCCTGCTTACGTGGCCCCCAATGGCACCCCAGGGCTGGGGTTTCCAGCAGCCATGGCTCCTTCGCAGGCTGAATGGGAATGGGGTCCCTGGTGCTGCTGCCCATGGATGGAGCTGGGGTCTGCAAAGAGCAGGTTTATTCATCCGTCTCCATCCTGCCTTCCCGAGGGAGCCCGTTACCTGCCTGGCACCTGCCAAACACACCACTCGGTTCCCTTTGGTGGTTCAGGCCTCACAGTGCCACTCTCTAGCATCTTGGCCCATGCCCATCACCATGGCATCTAGGCTCAGGCAACTCACCATATTTAGCTGCTGCTTTAGCTGCTGCTACCTGAGCTCCAACTCCTGGAGACACAAACAAGGAGACGTTCAGAGATCTGGACTTCATCACATGCCTGCAGAACAGCCTCCCCCAGACTCCCTCGGCCACCCTCCAAACCCTGGCCACCCCCATACTGAGCCAGAGAGACCCTCCTGAGTCCACCTGTCATGCGAGGGGAACTCGTCCTTGGTGTCTGTGAAGGCGCCTGCCCTGCAGCAACCTGGCCTCTCCCCCATGGAGAGGCAACAGAGTCAAGGAGCCCTGGCCACTGCCCAGATACCTGGCCTCCACTCCGAGAGCAATCCTACTGCCACCACCTCCCCCCCCCTGGAGTCAGCCCCCTGCACCCCCCCGAGAGTCAACTCTTCTCCCCTGCCCCAGCCACTCCCGCTCCCTTGAGTTAGCCCCCCACTTCCCCAGAGCCAGCCCCATGCCCGTTCTCCCCCTCCACCCAAAGCCAGTCCCTCCCCCCACCCCGAGTCAGCCCCATGCCCATCCCCACAGAGCGGCCTGCAGCCTGAGCAGACTGGAGGAAGGCTGGCTGGCCAGTGGCAGGGCCTGGCTCAAGGCCCCATTCCTGTGCCAACGAGCGTGGGAGGCTCTAGGCAGCTGCTCCCTGGGAAGAGGCCAAGCAGCGCACCTGTCCCTGTTGGGTATCCTGCCTTTCCCGCAGCACCAGCACCTAGCCCACCTGGTCCGTACCCTGCAACCACAAAGAGCAGAGGACTCTGTTAGACCGTCCCATCAAGGCAGGTAGCTGTGACGGGAGCGGGGCGGCCCAAAGGGCCGGGCAGTCTGGGGACGTGGAAGCCAGATTTCCAAACATCTCGGAGTGAGGCTGGCTGAGGCGTGAGGCATGTCCTCGGGGACGGTCAGCGCTTAGCTTGCCAGGCTGGGGCCTCAGGACATCTGGCTTACAGCCCTGCGCTGCCGGGATGCCAGGAATCCAGGGAGACGGCTCCAGTTCGGGCCAGCCTCCAACTGGGAGATGTGCACAGTTGTCAGCATTCTTCCTCCCCTGCAAGTCGGCCCAGGGAGGCTGCTGCTTCGCATGGGGAGCAGGAGGGTACATGGGCCTCCAGGCCGGGAGACTTGCACTCAGGTCTCAGGTAACAAAGTACAGCAATAAACAAACCCTGCTCTCCTCGTGGAGCCCCTGGTCTGGCTGCTGCCCTTGCTGGGGCTACGAGTGCATATGTGGCCAGGTCACTGTGTGTGGGTCACAGCACCGTCCCCTTTCTGCCTGACAGCCCTGGGGCCAGCACTGACTATGGGCGCAGGGACGTGTGGCCACAGCCCTGCACAGTCAACTCCAATGAAGCAAGCCCCGGCAGTGACAGCTTCTGGGCCCAGAGTCCCTGGCCTGGCTGAGCCGCACTCATTGCAGGACCACAGCAGGGCAGAGCAAAGGCAGCTCTGAGCCACCTTCACCCTCCCCAATGCCAGGCCACCAGCACTGCCCTGGTCCCAGCTGCCCACAGCCCCAGGGGTCGCTTGGGCAGCCAGGGATCACAGAGACACCCCTATGCACAAGAGGATGGGAAGTGGGTGCCCGAGAGTTAAAATCTGCCTTGTGCTGGGGGAGCAGTGCTCAGCACCCCCATCTCCAGGCTAGGAGCTTGTCAGCATGACAGTGAGCAGCCCCAGTGCTCTCTGCTCAGCATGTCTGGCACTGTGCGTCCTGAGACCCTCCCAAGGTGGGAGGCCAGGTCGTGTGTGCAGGCAGCTGGAACTCCAAAGGCAGAGCTTTTCCTGAGCTGGGGGAAGGGCAGGGCTCACACGGGCTGTCTGAGCAGCCCCTGAACCACCTGCAGCCCTGTGCAAACCTCTGTCAGCTCGCCTGGCCTCTCCAGACACCAGCTGCTCGGGGAATTGGTAACAGCTCACAGCCTAGCTGGCCACAGGTCTCAGCTAGTAGGAGACTCCTCCCATCGGCCACCCCGGACTGGTGTCGGCAGGGACCCCTCTGAGGTTTGGAACAGCTACAGACTCATCCCTCATCTCTGCTGGGATGCTATGTTTAGGGTTAGCAGGGGAGTCACAGATGGCCCTGACCTCATCCTGGGAGGGCAAGAATGAAAGAGCACTCACCGTAAGGCAGCTTTCCTGTGCTGTAGGGCAGCCCATAGCCACCTAGCGAGAAAAAAAAAAACAGGGACGGGGTGAGTGCAGCAGCCTGAGTGTGAGCTCCATCCCACCTGCCCTGCAGGCCCCGGGCATCATGTCCCTGCCACTGCCAAGCAAGACCGGCACACCAGCCACACATTCGAAGCCCAGCTCTGCTCCAGTTCAGAAGTGCCCCTTTTGCTAGCACTCTGTGGAACATGAGCTGTCCAAGCTTAACTCCAAGGGAGACTGTCTCAGAGCCACCTCTTCCTGTAGTAAGCGCCTGCAGACTCCACTTCCTGCCAGCCACTGGGCCAGGGTAGCGCCAGGCTGTGAGACCCCCGGCCCCACACTCCTGGTAGTGGCAGCAGAACCCTCCCAGCTGATTAGGGTGCCACTTCTCCGATGCTCTGGGGAGCTTCTGCCCCAGGCTGAGGGCGGCACTACCCACAGCCCACCTCCCAGCAGAGCATGTTTCCGAGCATGTCCCCCAGCGCAGGCTCAGCAAGGAGTCCCCGGAAGGCTCTGCAGTGAGAGCTGCTCCCACCCGACTCCGTGCTGGCCACAGCCAAATGAGAGGCTTTGGTGGAGTCAGTCTTTGGGAGTTTCTGCTGAGGTCAGCAATGGGGCTGGGGAACATTGCCACTGGGGAGCAAGGGCAACATGTTGCAGTGGAACAGTCTCCTAGAGAAGGCCTGGGAGCCCCATCGCAAGGGACGTATGAACCAAACCACACGTCAATACGGAACTCCAGCAGCCTGGCTGCAGGGAGCAGGGCAGCCTGCTCCATCTCCAGAGTGAGCCAGGCAGGGCCTGGGGAGCCCAGTATCTGGGGCGGGGACCAGCCCCTCAGGCTCTGGCAGGAGTAGATCGAGAAGAGGAAGATTTAGGCCCAAAGGCTGAAGAGCTGCTGGTTTCAGGAACCTCCATTTTTGGTGCCCAGCCTGAGCGAACTTGATCTGAGCTCATGTTAGAAACTGTGGGCCTGAGCGCCACCAGAGCACTCTGGGGGGCGGGGGGGGCGGGGTGCTTCTCCCCTGGCACCAGAGCCGTCTCCAGCCAGAGGGGGCTGGGGTGCAGGGATCAAAGTGAGTCAGAGCTTTGTTGCTCATGTCTCTGTGGGTGGAGAGTGCTCTCGCTCCTCCTGCAAGCCAACATGTGGAGACCAGATTTCCCTGAGCCTATTCCAGGCGTTTCCACATCAACCCGGCCCTGACAGAAAGCAGAGCTCTCTGGCCAGAAGCTGCTGTGAGCTCTGTGCTGGGGAGACTCCATTTTACAGGATTCTAGCAACGCACCAATCCCTAGGGCTAGTTGTCTCCACATGCCCCACGGTACCATCGGCACCTGGACATGCCTGCCGGGCTCTTACTGGTGATAAGATAAGCAGGCTGGGCTGTGAGGCCATGTTAGTGCGCTGATCTCTGCCTACCTGCGTGCTCCACAGACAGGGAAATTAAGGTACAGCACAGCCTGCTCAGAGACCACAGACTCAGCCTGGACTAGAACCCAGCTCTCCCAAGCTCAGGCCTGCACGTGTCAGCCATGAGAGCTTTCTGATCATTGGCTAGGCAGTGGCGACAGCGGGACTTTGTTTCCTCAGCACTCTAAACAGGCTGCATTACTAGTCATCTGTGTGCTGGGAGCTGACACAGCCAGGAGTTATAAACAGTTTGGGTGGTGAACAGCCTGGCCTCACTGGGAGAATGCTCACCAGGCTATGCTTGTGCCACGGCTGTGAGATTGTGGGATGAGGAGTTTGGGGTGTGGGAGGGGGCTCAGGGCTGGGCCAGAGGGTTGGGGTGCAGGGGTGAGGGCTATGGGGTGGGGCTGGGAATGAGGGGTTCAGGGTGTAGGAGGGAGCTCTGGGCTGGGGCAGGGGATTGGGGTGCAGAAGGGGTCAGGGCTCTGGACTGGGGTGCAGGCTCTGGGATGGGGCTGGGGATGAGGGATTTGGGGTGCAAGAGGGGGCTCTGGGTTTGCAGGGGGCTCAGGTCTGAGGCGGGGGATTGGGACGCTGGGTTGGGGCACAGGCTTACCTTGGGTGGCTCCCGATCAGCACTGTTGTGGGGGTGCTAAGGCAGGCGTCCTGCCTGTCCTGGCACCATGGACCGCGCTGCAGCAGGTCCGCCTCCTAGGCAGAAGTATGCAAGTGGCTCTGCGCGACTCTCACTGGCAGACACGCCTCCCCTCAGCTCCTACTGGCCAGGAACTGGCCAATGGGAATGCAGAGCAGGTGCTCGAGGTGGGGGCAGTGTGCAGAGCCCATGGCCCCCCTGCCTAGGAGCCAGATCTGGTGCTGGCCGCTTCGGGGCGCAGCACAGTGTCAGACCAGATAGCGATCAGCCTACCTTAGCTGGGCAGCACCGCCAATGGAACTTTTAACTGCCCAGTCGGCGCTGCTGACCAGAGCCGCCGCGACCCAGTGCCTGACATTCCACGACCCAGTTCTGGGTCGCGACCCGCAGTTTGAAAACCACTGATCTAGTCTGACCCCTGCATAGCACCGGCCAGAGACCTGCCCTGAATTAATTCCTGGTTGAACTAGAGTAGAGCTTTTAGAAAACCAGCCAGTCTTGATTTAAAACTGGCCAGTGATGGAGAATCCATCCCGGACCCTGGTATGTTGTTCCAATGAATAATTCCCCTCAGTGTTAACATTTTATACCGTATCTCCAGTCTGAATTTGTCTAGTTCCAACTTCCAGCCATTGGATCATGTTAGACCTCTCTCTGCTATCAGTAAGGGTTTGATCCAGTGAGGGGTCTAAACTCTCCAACTCCCATTGTCTTTCTTGGTCCTTAGGGAACAGTCCTATAAATGGTATAGAAACAAAGCCTAGAGCGTTCTACAAAACCTTAATGGGGTGCTTCATACCTATGGAAGTGCACCTCCTCTGTACGGTGTGTCGTAAACAGCCTACAGAATCCCTGAGCAGGGACAGAATTCCCTCCTCGGCGGGGTGAGGCAGAGCAAAGCACTGGAGCTGGGTTGAATTTTTTGTGTCTGAAAATGTTTCTCACCAGAAATGGGAGGAGCTGAAGAGAACCACGGCTTTGGGTGTAAAATGTTATTTTCAGGGATTTTTTGATTTTTCAGTGGAAAATTTTGAAACAATATAAAATGATTTTTTTGGTTTAGTTTCTGTTTTCCAAAAAAAAATACCCTTGGGGATATTTTTTCCTAAGATCCCCCCCCCCCCGTATTCCTTTCTCTTTTTTCATTTTTCTTTCTCACTGTGTAACTTATCGCAATGTGAGAAAATTACAGTGAAAAAAGGTGGGAGAGGAAGAGAAAGAAGAAAGTGGAAAAAACATTGTAGAGCACTCAGTGGCAAAACAAACGTTCAAAATGTCAAAGAAATATTTTGTGAAAATTTTAAGTTTCCCTCCCTCCCCCCCAGTTTGAACCCGCAAAATATGGAACAACTTCACAATTCAAAAATTGCAAGAATTGTTGATCTGCCTATTGAAATAACCCACCGACAGGGCAACAAGTTGTTATGGCCTGGGGTGCCTACACCTGCCGCTCAGTAGCCTGCCACCATCACCAAGCGTTGCACTTGGAAATTTTACCTCAGCTCCCTATTCCAAGGGTCCTGTCCTCTGGTACATACAGCAGGTGCTCTTCAAAGGCACTGCCGGAAAAACCCAGCCACCACAGCTCCACTGCAGACCATCACAAACTCGGACTGTGACATTACAAGTCAGCCCAGAGTGAGTTAATTTAGAGTCCCTTCCTGTCACCTTCTGCCAGGTTGCAGGACAATCTGCCTCGAGCCGGGAAGCTCAACTTCTCCAAAGCTCCTCGCCTGACTAAGGCATTCCAACCAATACTCTCTGGTGGCTCCTCTCAATACTGTCTTGTCACACTCCATGGAAAGGGAAGTGGCTGCTATTCCCCCAAGAGACACAGGGCGATCGCTACCCTGTCCCCAGCCTACAGAAAGGGCGATAGCTTCTTAGTCAAATAAATCACAGAAGGGGTGAGCTCAGGCTACATTAAGATTAAATCGCTATTTGCGTCCTATTCTGGTCACCAATGAAAAGGCAATGTCTGCCTCGGCAATAACCCACAGAAAGAAAAGGAGTACTTGTGGCACCTTAGAGACTAACAAATTTATTTGAGCATAAGCTTTCGTGAGCTACAGCTCACTTCATCGGATATGCAATTCGGTGGATTGAGATTTCCACTCTACGGCTAAATTCAGTGCCTTGCATAATGACAGATTTCCAGAGTAGCAGCACGTGTTAGTCTGTATGTGCAGAAAGAAAAGGAGTACTTGTGGCACCTTAGAGACTAACAATTTATCTGATCATAAGCTTTCATGAGCTAACAGCTCATTCATCGGATGCATTCGGTGGATAGATTTCCACTCTATACGGCTAAATTCAGTGCCTTGCATAATGACAGGTTCGAGTAGCAGCCGTGTTAGTCTGTATTCGCAAAAAGAAAAGGAGGACTGGTGGCACTATAGAAAGGGGTGATTGCTGATTATTTGAAATAACCACCGAAAGGACGATCAAAGTGTGGTCAAATAAACAGCAGGAAGGATATCCCTTTCAAATAACCGATATAAACCATGATCACTGCCTAGTCAAATAACCATAGGAAGAGCATCACTGCCTAGACAAATACCTCACATAAATGGCTTCATCACTTAGTCAAATAACTATGGGAATAATTTATAAAAAGACAATCACATAATATTCAAATAGCTTTAACAGGAGGATTGCTGACTAGTCAAATAACCTAGAGAGGGTAATCGCTGCCTACTGAAATAATACATAGAAAGGGCAACAGATGCCTGGTCAACTAAACCATTGAAAGGAGCAGATGCTGCTTATTCAGATTACTGGTGGCAATCGCAGCTTAGGCTAATAACAAATAGAAAGAGCTATCAACACCTGGTCAAGCAACCCACAGAAGGGTGAAAGCTGCCCATTCAATAACTGGTAGGGAGGGCGATTACTGCCTAGTCAAATGGCTAATACATAGAGTGATTGCTACTTACACATAGAAAGGGTGATCACTGCTTCAGGCACAGCTACGTGACAGGGCTTTCAGCAGCTCAGCTGCACCGATGCCACTTAGTACTGCTAGTGCAGAGGAGCTAAGCCAAGGGAGAGAGCTCTCCTGTTGACTTAATTAATGCACCCCCAATGAGCAAGCGGTAGCTATGTTGGCATGAGAAACTCTCCTGCCGACATAGCACTGTCCACGCCAGCACTTAGATTCGGTGTAAATTACAATCATTTGGGGGGTGCTAATTTACACCCGTGATCAACACAAGCTGTACTGACCAAAGCTGTAGTGTGTACATAGCCTTAGACCAAAGAGCTGATAGAAAGGGTGATTTCTGCCTACTCAAATAGCCATAAAAAGGGTGATCAAGACCTACTCAATGACACACAGAAAGGGCAATCACATCCCATTCCGTTATCTTTGCCTATGGAAATAACCCATAAAAAGGGTGATGATGATCTATTGAAATAACCAATACAGAGAGCCACTGCTGTTCTTCAAAGGGCCATTGCTACCTAGTCATAGGCTAATTGCTGCCTAGTCACATAGTGGACAGAAAGGCAATCAGTGCGTAGTCCAAATAAACAATAGAAAAGGGCAATCGGTGCATATTCTACTAACCATAGAATGGGTGAGGCATCCTAGTCAAACAACCAACAGAAAGAGCACCTGAGGCCTCTTCAAAGAACCCATAGAAAGGGGGATTGAAGTCTAGACAAGGGGGATTGAGTCCTAGTCAAAGAACCCATCGAAAGGGGGATCATATTCTATTCAAATAGCCTATGGGAAGGGCAATTGATACCTAGTCAAGGTAGAGCCCTGGCTGCCTATTCCAATAATCATAGAAGAGGTGAGTGCTACTGTCACAGAGCTGTACCTCAGGGAGGAACCCCTTCAGTGTGCCAGAACTTGAAGGGGTCCCACTCCTCCTTCAGGGTAGGCCACGTGGCCTCAACACCTTTGAGACTGAGCCTCTGGGCTCTAGCACTCCTGTTTCACACCATGGAGCTGTAAGAGAGATTCCAGTCTGAGATTTCTGCCCCATGCAGGGATCAATGAACCTCAGCAGGTATTTTGCAGGGACATCAGGCAGCCTTTTTGAACAAAAGAGTGTTTATTAGTCAACTGGCACACAACATCGGGAAAGTCCTCAGGGTACAATAAAGAAGCAAAGATTAAGGCATAGTCCATACTGGCCAAAGCCTTTTTTCTATCAGGGGCCATTGACCCACAGAAAAAAATCAGTTGTGGGCCTACACACAGCCCCGTGGTGGGCAGGGAGGGGGAGGCACGAGCCTTCCCCTAGGCTCTGGAGTGGGGACAGAAACCAGGGATTCAGGGTGCAGGAGGGGGCTCCAGGCTGGGACAGAGGGTTGGGGTGTGGGAGGGGGTAAGGGCTCTGGCTGGGAGTGTGAGCTCTGGGGTGGGACTGGGGATGAAGCTTTGGGGTGCAGGAGGGGGCTCAGGCCTGGGGCCAAGGTGTTTGGAATGTGGGAGTAGGGTCAAGGCTGGGACAGGGAGTTGGGGTGAGAGGAGGTTCGGGGTGCAGGCTCTGGGAGGAAGTTTGGGTGTGGGAGGGCGCTCAGGGCTGGGGCAGGGTGTGGGAGTATATGTGGGGGGTGCGGGATCTGGGATGGGAGTTAGGGTGCGGGAGGGGATTTCCAAACTGGGGCAGGGAGTTCGGTGTGCGGGCTCCAGTTGGACAGTGCTTACTCCTGGTGGTTCCCGGTCGGCAGCGCTGCAGGCCTAGGGCAGGCTCCTTGCCTGCTCAGGCTCCACGCTGCTCCCAGAAGCGGCTGCCATGTCCAGCCCCTAGGTAGAGGGGTTGGGGGCTCTGCGCGGTGCGCGCTGCCCACAGTCACAGGTGCCGCGGCCACAGCTCCCATTGGCCGCGGTTCCCAGCCAATGGGAGCTGCAGAGCTGGCGCTGGGGGCGGGGGCAGTGTGCAGAGCTTCCCTTATCACCCCTGCTGCTAAGGGCTGCAGGGACATGCCAGCTGCTTCCAGGAGCTGGAGCCAACCCTTTCTTCTCCCTGCAGCAGGGCGAGCCGGCACTTGCGATTCTAGCTCCGCAGGGGGAGCGCCAAGGCTCCAGGTTTACGAACCCCGGCGCGGAGACTTGCTGCGAGCCATATGAAATGAAGCAGCAGGCTGGATCTGGCCCATGGGCCATACGTTCCCCACCCCTGGGCTAAAGCCAGGCGTCCCTTGACCGGTGCTGCACTAGGAACCATCTTGGTTTCTTTTCTGTCAATTTGCTCTTGTCTGTCAGTCCCAGGTCAACCTATGTCTAGAGCCCTGCACGGATACAAAATTTGTATCCACATCAGATTTGTGATCAGCAAAAATGGTCCATTGTCCTTCTGTAGGACACCTACTGATGTTCAAATGTTCTGCCTGCTGGAGTTTCCCATTGTTACGTGTCAATTGTTCGGGTCCTTGGGGTTCCCATTGTCTTTCTGGATCCTCTATAGATAGGGGTCAGTTTCAACCACAACAACACATTCATATCACCCCAGACAGTTACATGACCCAACACCTCATGTATCCTGCTTTGCCCTGGAAGCAGCATTTGAACCCCTCTGCAGTTGCATTCCCTAGTTGAGTAGGTCCCTGTCATGCATAACATTCATCAGAAACTCCCACTTGGTCACAGCTACCTCGTCAAATGACTCATCGAACAGGTTCAAATAACCACAGAAAAAAGTGTTTGCTGCCTACTCAAATATTGACAGAAAAAGTGACGTGGGCCTATTCAATTAACCCACCAAAATTGCTGCCTATGGAAACAGCCCCTAGAAAGTGTGATTGCTGTCTGTTCTAATAACCCATAGCAAGAGCAGCAGCTGTTTATTCAAACAACCCATAGAAGGTGTGATCACATAAACGCTAGGACAGGCAGTAGCCGACTGAGGCCTGTTCATTTCGACTGGACTTTTTGTATGAGGGAGTAATAGCTAGCGTCAAACCTTCATTTGTAGGCCTGGAGTTTTGCAGGTGGAGGTGGAGACCCAGAATCCTCAGTTCTCAGGGAGTGGCCCATTATAACGGGGAATTCTATATCCAGCCTATGTTAGATGGTGGTCTGACTAGATTATCACAGTGGTTAAGCTATGAAGTCTATGAATAACCACCAGGACACAGGATGGTGCCTCCCACCACAAGAAAGCCAACAACTTAGAAAATATCATCTGGCATTAAATGTGCTTGGAGGGGCAGCTAGCCCCAACCTGCCCCACTCCTATCCCCCATACAGAGACCCATTTTGTGAAAAATGCCTTACTGTATCAAGCCTGGGGGCTTTTGCCCATCAACCCCTATTTAGGCAACCTGAAAAATGTTCTGATTCAGTCTGGCCAACTGCAAGCATTCAAAAACAAGTCAGGCCCAAACTCCATAAAATCAGGAGACTAGCTTAAAATAAGCCATGTGGAGGGTTCACAGGCAAGGGGAAGCTGGCGAAGCTGAGCTCAGAGCCCGTGAGATCATGGGAGACTTTAACAACACCCAGGAGGGTGAGACTCAGGCTAAAATGGCAGTAGTTTACAGTGCGGGGTAGCACTAACCAAACTAGAGTGCCTGGGAGAAAAAGCCCTTCTCCCTGCCCGGCTCCAGGTGCCTGGGTGTGGGGAGTGACCCCAGCACTCTGACAAGGGCTGCTACAGCTGCCTCGGGAGGAGGGTATTTCTGTGGAGGGCTGAGCAGAGAAGCAGAGGGACCCGGGCCGTCAGCGTTTGGTGGGGAGCCCCTCAGCATGAAGGGAGGGGTGGGGGAGTGCTGCCTGGAGCAGGGAGATGTTGAGAGCATGGCTCCCCAGTGGGACTATCTCCTGCAATTTATTAATGGTGGCTCCCCAGTAAGTGGGTCAGCCGGCGGCAGCGCCGCATCTGGCTCTGGCCACTGGTGGGGCTGTGCTGCAGGAGCCAGGTGCTGCCTCAGCCATACATTGATGGCTTGCTCGTTAGCACCAGGCACCCCATCAAAGACAGTCTGGAGCAGCGGCTAGGCGGCGGAAACCGTGCTGCGGGGGAGATGCCAGACAGCTCGGGAAGCGATCTCACTGAGTGGCTCTTTGGCTTCTCAGGAATCAGCAGCCCGGGCTGCTCAGGAAGAGAAGGGCCCTAATGAGTGTAACTCTGCCTCTGCGGGAGGAAGTCGGCCTGGTTCAAGTATTTCTGCCTCTCGCTGCGATGGGCCCCAGTGGGGGACTCTGGCTGGTCTGGTGAGGAGTTTCACATTGCACTGCCCTGTCTGTCTGGGACCCTGCCCAGCGCCAGGGGCTCAGGAAGCCATGGTCACCTCTCTCCAGGGAGGCTGCTACCAAAGCAGCAGTTTGTAACCATGCAAACCAGTTATCCTCAGAGATAGGGCTTAAAAGCTACCCCTTGCTAACAGCCCTGTGGGAGCAGCTCCCCTGGCCTGGCTTTGACCCCCTTCCTCCCGTCCGACGGCGGCATCTGCTGCGTCCTGGATCAGCATGTTGCACAATAAACCTTGGCAACAGCAAGTTTCCTCAGCCTGCCAGGAGAGACATTGCAGCACTCCTAGGGTCTAAGGCCCAGGCTGCTGGGGCTGGGACCTGCGCTACCTGCAGGAGCTCCCAGCCCTCACCCTGTGCATCTCTGAACAGCCCAGCCAAGGCATGCACCCGATGTGTCCCTAGCCCTGCGCTCGCACTCTCCCGCTCATCTCCAATGGAGTGGGGGTAAAACAAGACGGGTCTCACTTCCATATTACCCTCTCCTACACTGCTGTTCCCCTCCACGCCCAGCAGGTGCAAGGCACCAGCCCTGCCACCACAGGGAGACAGACCAGGGCATGGCCTGGTGTCCTCACACATGGGAGGCTAAAGCTGGGTCCCTGGACAGGTGATGTCTGAGCCCAGCAGCTCTCACGAACTTCCAGGCAGGCCACTTTCTAAGTCCTACTATGCTTTCAAGGCCTCATGCTGGAACTGTCACCCGCAGGTCAGCCAGCAGCAGCCCTGGGGTAAGAGCTGCACCAAATATGAACATGTCTGTACAGCACCGAGCGCAGTGGGGCCCTGGGCTAAGCTCTGCAGTAATACAAATAATAAAGAAGAAGCCTATAGGATCCAAAGGAAAGGAAGAGCTGGTAACATGTACTGCCAGCCTCTCTGTGCCTCCCCCTTCTCCTTCCCTCTCCCTGCTCTGGCAGAGAGTTTAGTGCTCTCCACTCCTTCCTGGGCTCACCCTGGGCACAGGTCTTTCCTGGTCCCACATGCTGGTCCTCAGGGGGTGGCAGGAAGCGCTGGGGCTCCAGTTTAGGTCTAAATGCAGCAGGCAAGGTGGGGCTCAGCTAGAGGAAATCCCCCAGCAGAGCAGCAGCAACTCCAGTTCTCCCCAAAGGCAAAGCTAGGGAAGGCTTGCCCGCTCCTGCCCAGCCTGACAGATACTTACCTGGGAGCTTGGGGGCTTTGATGGGGTATCCCAGAGGGACGCCAGGCTGCTGGCCCCCGAAGCCTCCAAATCCTGAAAGACAACAGCAGAAACTCTCAGGCGAATGTCCAGTGCTCCTGCCAGCACCTGCTCCGTGAGCCTGCCACCAGCCAAAGGGCACAAGGGGAGTGTCTGTGGGGTGTCCAGAATCCCAGAGCAATAACAGAGCAGAGCAGGAAGCAACATGTGGGCAGAGCTGGGGGCTCTGAGACCCTGACTGCAGCATGGGCAGGCCCTGGGGCTGTACAGAAATCACTTGGGTATATGGACCATGCAAACAAAAGCATGCACCAGGCTGGGAAACCAGGAGACTCACCGGGAATTCCTGCAAGGGCTCCTGCTGCTCCTGTTAAAGAGAGAAACAGGTACATGAGCTTCACAGCCAGCCAATATAGGTCTGAGCTAGTCCATACAGGACTGAGCTGGTCCATGTGGGTCCATGCGGGTCCATACAGGCCTGAGTGGGTCTATATGGGCCTGAGACAATCAATGTAGGCCTCCACCTCACCCAAGTCCCTCCTACACCCTGTGACAATGCCAGGAAAATGTGCCTTCTCCCACCCCGTGCACTCTTGGCATGATGAAGGATGCAGCCTCCTGTCATCTCTGCCCAGACCTCGCTGCCCACTCCAACCCACACAGGAGCCATGGCAGCTCCCGCCCCACTGGTACCTGATAATCCCTGGGGAAGGGCAACATACCTGGCGCTTTTGCCTTGACTCCAGTCCCAGTGGGCACACCAGGCAGGACACCTATGCCAGGGTAACGGACCCCTACAACACAGTGCAGAGGGATCCAACTGAATGCAGGGCAGGGACACCCCCAGTGACAGCCCCACCAGCCCCCCTGCACACTGATCCCTGTCCCAACGCAGATCATGGGACTGAGAGCCAGGCACCTGTCTGTGCCCCAATCCCTGCTCTGTCCCAACTTCCGCTGAGCGGCTGCTGCTGGGCTGTTCTGTTCCCTGGCTCAGATCCTGTCACTTCCTGTCTCTTGCAGTCTTGCTTCCCCTCCCCATTCCCATCCTTCTGTCTCCTCCTGATCCACGTGACCCTGAGTGCTCAAAGGGGTCACTGTCTGTAGCTACAGTTGTTACCGGGCCTGGCAAACTCACTACACAGAACACACTGTTGTCATAATATTTATCCAGAAAGTATCTTGCAAGTTATGATATGGACTGGTGACACTGGTCATTGATGTTATATGATGCCCGTATGGTTAGCGCGTAAGGTTATGGAGGTGTGCTGGACATACGGTACTATTCTCTATTTAGACCAAGCAATCCAAGCAGAGTGGGTAACATGTCTGTCCTAGCCAAAGGAATTCTGGTTTGCCTGTCTGCCTGTATCTCCAGTGTCACTGAGCAAGGCCATGCCAGAGACAATGGAGATAAACTTGCATCTGAGTAACAGGATAAGCCCATTGAGAGAGGGATAAGAGGACAGCAGGGGCACCAGCTTCCTGGAGCACAAGCACCAGGAAAGGAAAGCTTCATCTGGGGAGACACTTCCCAAGAACACATTGCCAAGGTTTGCTGACTATAAAAGGGAAGAAAGGGGACTTGGTTACCCATCACTTAGGGGACAAAATTCTGGGCATGGTGGGTCCTCCTGCCTGAGGGGCCGGAGATGCTGGTAACAGGAGGTAAGTGGGAAAGCTGCTCAGGCAAAGACTGTAGCTTGCTGGAGTGAAGTTTTGCTCACCAGGAAGAAGATTATTTTTGTTTTGTTTGTAACCAGACCTGTTCCTTTTTCTCTTGCTCAGTATCAGTTAAATCTCTGTTTCTTATTAATAAACTGATGCTTAGTTTCTCTATAAACCATCTCAGTGCTGTGTACTGAAGGGAGATGGACAACCTCAGCTGAGCCTCTTTGGAGGCAGCTGCCTTGGTAATTTCTGTGTATGGCCAGTGATAGGAGCTGGACTCTGCAGAGATGTCTCTGGGAGTTGCTCCCTGGGTGTTCCCTGCATGTCACCTGGAAGGTCCGGTTAAGGCTGGCAGTCTGGAGGAGTTTGCTGGAGGAGTCGCTCCCCCACCCTCTCATTTCCTCATCTTTCTCCCTACTCCAGTGCTCCTGGGGTGGATGGACCGATTCCTGCCATCCCACAAGCACTGGGGCAGAGGGAGAGAGATGTGTCCCCTCTGCACGCCAGGGCTGCAGTCAGTGTCTGGGACGCATGATATGCCTCTATCCACTGGGACTTGCCTTCTCACAAGCCACACCAAGCTGGGCCATTCAAAGCAGAGAGCATATCAAGGACACATCTACAACGAATGGACAGGGAGGGGCTTGGGAGATGGGGCCCTTCAAAGGCTCTTGTTCTGATCCAATCCAGATGAGGGAGACTCAGGGGGTGGGGAATGGGTCTCTGGACCTTTCCCCTTTAGAAGGCACCAGCTCCCATCCGGCCTCAGGGCGGGGGACTAGCTGTCTCCAGGGAATCGGGGATGGGAGGTGGGGCTTTTCTCCTCTAGGGTGCCTGTTGAAATCTAACCCCGGGTGGCAGTAACGAGAGACTGTTCAGGGTCTCCTGTGGTCCTGGGGAGGGCGTCAGGCTCCTGGTGCATGGGTACACACCTCACTGAACAGCCCAAGCAGCCATGCCTAGAGGTGGCTCAGTGGTTGTGGGGGCAGCTTGCAGCCTTCTGAGGGCTGGTGAGGGGCCAGCTCTGTGGCCAATGTCTCTCTCATGAGCAGCATTGGCACACGGCTCTCCCGACAGGTGGACAGGCCCAGGGGCTCCTGTCCTGTGAATGTGGAATAGGAGCCCAGCGCACACCCCACAGTGGAAATGGCCCAGCAGGCCCCTGCTCCCACACCTGCAGGCTTGTGCAGGACATGAGAGTGCTGCACTTTCTGACACACACTCCCACCCATTAGAGCCTGGGCTCTGTGGTTACTGTGATTACCAGGGCCTGGAACCCTGTCCCCAGGAATTCCACACCCCTCTTTGCCACGTCTGTGGCAATGCCAGTTGCCATCTCTTACCCTGCGTCTCTCCTGCACCCCCTTCACAGTGGACACTGAGCGCTCTGTGGTTCACAGCCCCAGACAGAGGTGGAAGTTTCCAGGGTCCTGATCATTCCCACCCCACGCCCAAGCCTCCAGCTCAGGGACGGGGGGAACTGCACCGGGTATCCCTGGGGATGTGAGCCCACTGAACTAGACACGGGCATTGCCATGTTTTCAACACTACCCCCACCCTGACATTTCCTGGGCTTTGCTGTCAGTGGAAAGCTGCTACCCCACTGCTGCTTGGTTTCCATAGCAGCCGCCTGGGGGAGCCTGGGCCATCTCCACTCAAATAGCTCCTCCCCTCCCCACCCCACACCCCAAACCCAAACAGCCCCTCTCCACTCTGCCCCCTAAACCCAAACAGCCCCTCCCCACCCTACACCCCAAACCCAAACAGCCCCTCTCCACCCCACACCCCAACCCCCCTACCCCAAACAGCCCCTCTCCACTCCGTGCCTCAAACCCAAACAGCCCCTCTCCACCCTGCCCCCTAAACCCAAACAGCCCCTCCCCACCCCTCGCCCCACACCCAAACAGCCCCCTCCACTCCGTGCCCCTCACTCAAACAGCCCCTCTCAGTCCCATGCAAGGGCTTGCACCCATGTGCAAAGTGCTCAGTTTCTGGTCTAGTTTTGGTCTGGACAGGGTGAGGCCCTTCCCAGAGCAAGCTGGTGGCAGTCAGGCTGGCTGGCCGGAGTCCTGATGGACTGGGCATATGGGACATGGCCACTGGTGGGTCCCTTGGCCACAGACTTCATCAGTAGAGCCCAGTACCAGGGCCCAACTACGCTCACCTGTTCCTGGGAGCACGCCACCTGGGTACGCCCCTGGAATGCCAACACCTGCCACCAAGAGAGGAAGAGCAGTGACTTTCTGTCCAGCTGCACAGTCCCACCCTCCCCAGCCGCACGCTAACACCTTCTCCGTCACCTACCTGGTACCTTGGCAGGTTTCCCTCCAGCGCCTACGCCTGGCTGAACCCCTGTCTGGGGCACTACAGCACCTGCAGGAGAGCCAGAGGCCATGAGCACTGGACCAGCAGACAGCACGGCAGGCCCCTGCTCCTCTCAGGGCAGGGTACGGGGCAGTCAGAGCTGTGCCCAAGAGTGGGCAAGCTCTGGACTGCGACACACTTTACCTGTGGAGACCCCAACACCACCGGGTCCACCCACACCGCCGACTCCGCCCACACCGCTGACTCCCACACCGCCGACTCCGCCCACACCAGCACCTGGTTACGAAAAGGAAGCGCTCAGCCACAGTGCACAGCAGGCTCCAAGCAAGAGACCAGAGCCCCGGGTATTTCAGGCTCAGCCATGGGCCCCATGCCCAGCCTCGATGGACCATATGCTCTAGGGGTGCGAGGAAAGTTCAGCCTCAGTGGATACTCTTCTCTGGGTTTCCCCATGCTGCCCTTCCGCCAATGCGTGCCATCCAATGTGGGGTTCCCCACACTGTCCCACAGGCCACAGGGGTGATAACCTCTGTTGCGTCGGATAGGGAGAGGCCTTCCCAAGCCTGGGCAGCGGGGTCCCAACCTGTCAGGTGCCTAGTGCTGCACACCCAGCTCTGCGTACCATATGCAGCGACCTCTAACTCCAGCCAGTGCACTCGCCTCAGCACGTAGCCCACGGGCACAGTCTCCAGGCCCTTAGTGCATGCCCACTCCTTCACCCCCAGCTCCCTAACCCATCCCCCAGGCCAGCTCTAGCCCAAGAGACCAGAGCCTCTCATATGACGCTTCACACCTGGCTGGAGACCAGGACCTGTCCCAGAGAAGGCAGGAACCCCAGGGCACATGGCAAGATAGCCAGGCAAGAGAGTAAGGCAAGGGAGGCAGCAGGGGATACCTCTTCAAGCCCAGGGCATCCCAGCTCTGCCAGACCATGAAGTGCTGTTGCACCAGCCTTTCCCCTTCGGAGGCTTGAGCTCCTGGTCTGGCTGCGGTGCCAGGTGCCAGGGAGCCTGGCGATGCCTGTCCCAGTGCCTGTCCTAAGCCAGCTTGCAGATGAGTGCAACTGGTGTGTGGCAGTGGCAGCAAGCACCAGGGAGAGGCAGTGGCATGCAGGCACCCTAGATTAGCCCCTGCAGTAGAAAGACATGTGCACTCACCAGCTTTGGCAACAGCTTTATAGGCTCCCAGCCCAGCCCCTGGGTAGATGCCGCCCGGGTAGACGCCTCCTGGGTAGAAACCTGGCTGGACTATGCCACCTGCCAGGAAGAAGGAGAGTTAGCTGTGATCCGGGAGACTCCACCTCCATGGGCTGGGGGGATTCACCCCTACCCTGGGTCCCCCACTGCCAGCTGTGCTGCTCCAGGCCAGTGCCGTGGGTCTGCACTGTCCCAGGGGCCGGGGGGGTGGGGAGAGTGGTAAGGCAACCCCCATCCTTTCATGTATTTATACCTGCTCCTGTATTTTCCACTTCATGCATCTAATGAAGTGAGCTCTAGCCCACGAAAGCTTATGCCCAAATAAATTTGTTAGACTCTAAGGTGCCACAAGGACTCCTTGTTGTTTTCGCTGCCGCAAGACTCAAGGCAGGGGGAGGGCAATCAGGCCTCAGGGCTGACCCAGGAACCGGACTGGACCCTGCCGGCTCCACAGAGCAGAGGCACAAGCAGCCCCCTCAGTCCCCACCCTGGTGACTCACCCATGTCTCTGCCAGGTGCCCTGCTGCTTGGGTCAGAGGGGCACCCCTGTAAATCAGGGCCGCGTGCTCGGAGTCACACAGCAGCGGTATTCTGAGGTGCCATCTAGCGAATGGCTGCCTGGGCCCACAGGGGACAGACTCCATCCCCAGCAGGTCTCCAGGACACCCGTCAGCAGGCGTCGGGTTGAGCCTGTCACGGAGTGTGGGGGAGTCTGAGGCCTGCACCCCTCTTCCTGGGATTCACTGTGACTCTCAGCCAGCCAGTAAAGCGGAAGATTTATTGGACAATAGGAACACAGTCTAAAACAGAGCTTGTGGGTACAACCAGGACCCCTCAGTCAAGTCCTTCTGGGGGGACAGGGAGCTTAGACCCCAACCCTGGGTTCCCTGCTTTCCACCACCCAGCACCAACTGAAACTAAACCCCCCCCCAACCCCCACAGCAGGCTCTCTCCTGCAGCCTTTGTCCAGTTTCCCCGGCAGAGGTGTTGCCTCCCCCTCCCACTCCAGGCTCAGGTTACAGGCTGTCAGGTCTCCCATCCCCACTGAAACTCCCCTGCCACATTCCCAGGTCAACACTCCCCCCTCCCTGCTGCGTCACATCTCTCCCCCCTTTGAGACTGAACTGAGCGGGGTCACTCTGCCAGTGACCTGGGGAAGTTCAGGGCCCCCTCTCCGGGACAACGCATCCGCTATCATGTTGGCACTTCCCTTCACATGGACCACGTCCATGTCATAATCCTGCAGGAGCAGGCTCCACTTCAGGAGTTTGGCGTTGGCCCCTTTCATCTGGTGCAGCCAGGTCAGGGGACAGTGGTCGGTGTGCACGGTGAAGTGTCGCCCAAAGAGATATGGCTCTAGTTTCTTGAGGGCCCACACCATGGCCAGGCACTCCTTCTCGATGGCCACGTAGTGTTGCTCCCAGGGTAGCAGCTTCTTGCTCAGGTACACGAGGGTGTCTCTCCCCCTTTTCATCCTCCTGCATTAACACTGCCCCCAGTCCCGTGTCTGAGGCGTTGGTGAACACCATAAAGGGCTTGTCAAAGTCTGACTTTGACTTCAGAGCCTCCTTCAGTGCCCGGAAAGTCTCCTGGCACTGCTTGGTACAGACCACCTTGTCTGGCTTCCCCTTCTTGCATAGCTCGGTGATGGGGGTGGCTATGGCACTAAAGTGGGGCACAAATCTTCAACAGTATCCTGCCAACCCAATAAAGGCTTGGACCTGCTTTTTGGTGTGGGGAGCGGGCAGTCTCTGATCACCTCCACCTTAGCTGGTTCCGGCTTTAGGTGGCCACTCCCCACCCGATGGCCCAGATAAGATACTTCAGCCATCCCCACCTTGCACTTCTCAGCTTTGATGGTCAGCCCAGCCTCCTGGAGTCGGTCCAGCACTTGTCTAACCTGGGACACGTGGTCCTCCCAGGTCTGGCTAAAGAGACAGATGTCATCAATATACGCCACCGCAAAACTCTCCATCCCCTTCAGTATCTGATCCACCAGGCGCTGGAAGGTGGCCGGCGCTCCCTTGAGGCCGAAAGGCAGGGTCAGGAACTCGTAGAGCCCCAGAGGGCTGATAAAGGCCGATTTCAGCCAGGCATCTGCATCCAGTGGCACTTGCCAGTAGCCCTTTGTAAGGTCCATGGTGGTAAGGTATCGAGCTCCTCCCAATTTGTCTAGGAGCTCGTCAGGCCTGGGCATGGGGTAGGCATCAAATACAGTGATGGCACTGAGCTTCCGATAGTCCATACAGAACCGGATTGACCCGTCCTTTTTGGTGACCAGCTTCATTGGCGAGGCCCAAGGGCTGGCAGATGGCTGGATCACCCCCAAAGCCAGCATGTCCCTGACCTCTCTTTCCAGGTCCTGAGCAGTTTTCCCTGTGACTCGGAAGGGGGAGCATCTTATCAGTGGGTGCGACTCTGTCTGCACCCGGTGAACAGTCAGATTACTGTGCCCAGGCTGGTTGGAAAACAACTGTCGGTAGGGATGCAGCACCCCCCTGTTCTCAGCTTGCTGGGCAGGGGTTAGCTGATCCGAGAGGGGAATTGTTTTCAGGGGTGAACCAGCTCTGGTCCCAGGGAATAGATCTACTAAAGGGTCATCTCCCTGCTCCTCCCAATGTCCACACACGGCCAGCACCACTTTCCCCCTGGCATAATATGGCTTCATCATATTCACATGATACACCCGGCAGTAGTGGGCCCGGTTCGACAGCTCCGCCACATAGTTTACCTCATTTAGCTGCTTGACAACTTGAAAGGGCCCTCCCAGGCGGCCTGTAGTTTGTTCTTTCTCACGGGGATGAGAACCATCACCTGATCCCCGGTGGCGTAGGCGCGGGCCCGCGCCGTGCGGTCAAACCAGACCTTCTGCTTCTTTTGGGCTCTGGCCAGATTCTCCCTGGCCAGGCCCATGAGTTCAGCAAGTCTCTCTCGGAAGATCAGGACATACTCCACCACTGACTCTCTATCGGGAGTGGCCTTCCCCTCCCATTCGTCTCTCATCAGGTCCAGGGGGCCCCAGTTTGAAAGGTGAAAATCCGATAGACTCCTGGGGTACCTCCCTGTTCGCGAACAGCAGGTGAGGTAAATACTTGTCCCAATCCTGCGGGTGCTGGTTCATAAAGGTTTTCAGCATCATCTTTGGTGTTCCATTGAACCTCTCCACCAGCCCATTGGACTGGGGGTGATAAGCTGA
The DNA here is from genome assembly GCF_009764565.3 of Dermochelys coriacea. Taxonomy (NCBI): domain Eukaryota; kingdom Metazoa; phylum Chordata; order Testudines; family Dermochelyidae; genus Dermochelys; species Dermochelys coriacea. Next base: position 24,371,915 of record NC_050084.1, on the reverse strand, counting down.
GGCCCAGTTGTGCCGGACCCCACATTTCTCCCACAAGCACCGGAGCAGGGCCGACATGAAATTGGATCCTTGGTCTGTCAAGACTTCCTTGGGGAACCCCACTCGGCTGAAAATGGTCAGGAGCGCATCTGCCACAGTGTCTGCTTCAAGCTCAGGGCACTGCCTCGGGGTAGCGGGTGGCAAAATCTACCACCACCAGAATTCAGAGTAGCAGCCGTGTTAGTCTGTATTCGTAAAAAGAAAAGGAGTACTTGTGGCACCTTAGAGACTAACCCATTTATTTGAGCATAAGCTTTCGTGAGCTACAGCTCACTTCATCGGATGCATTCAGTGGCTCACGAAAGCTTATGCTCTAATAAATGGGTTAGTCTCTAAGGTGCCCCAATTACTCCTTTTCTTTTCACCACCAGAATGTATTTCTTCCCCGACCGGGTCTCTTGCTGAGAGGTCCCACTATGTCCATGGCCACCTTCTGGAAAGGTTCCTCTATGATGGGCAAAGGTTTCAAAGCCGCTTTCGCCTTGTCCCAGGCCTTCCCCACCCTCTGACAGGGGTCACTGAATCGGCAATACTGCCAGACAGTGGTAAAGACACCAGACCAGTAAAAGTTCTGTAGCAACCTCTGCCGGGTGCCCCGGATTCCCTGGTGCCCTGAGAGGGGGATGTTATGGGCCAGGTACAGGAGCTTGCGGCGATACTTCTGGGGGACCACCAGCTGCCTCCTGATCCCACAGGACTCCACTTCCCTGGGGGAGCCAATTCTCGGTACAGGAACCCCTTTTCCCAGAGGAACCTCTCCTGGCAAACTCTCCTCATGGTCCGTACCACACTGAAGTTGGACAGGTCCCTGAGCTTCCGCAAGGAGGGATCTTTCTGCAACTCAGCCTGAAACTCAACGGCTGGTGAAGGGATGGGGACCGGTTCCCTCTTATTGGCCAGGTCTGAGGCCACAGCCTCTCTGAGCCGTGCCCCTTGGCACTCCCTCTCCATCAGGGTAGGGTCCTACACCTCCAGTGTGGTACCCTCCCTAAGGTCAGGGCGCAATGCCCCTCGCTGGCTCTGGCTACGGGTCACAACCAGGGTGGTCTGGGGGTTGCTTGGCCAGTCCCCCAGGTCTCCCCCATCAAAACCTCAGTGGGCAAATGGTGCACCCCCATGTCCTTGGGGCCCTCCTTGGGCCCCCATTTCAGATATACCCTGGCCACGGGCACCTTGAATGGGTCCCACCCACCGCCGTCAGGGTCAGGTAGGTGTTGGGCACCACCCGATCTGGGGCCACTACCTCGGGCCGGGCCAGCATCACCTCCGCGCCCATATCCCAGTATCCATTGACCTTCCTCCCATCCACCTCCAGGGGAACAAGGCACTCGCTCCGGACTGACAGCCCCGCGCCCACCCTGTAAACTGAGAACCCTGAGTCCAGAGCATCCAGCCCTTTGGAGGAGTGGCCGGGGGTACTATTCCCTCCTGAGCAGGTGATAAGCTGGCAGCCCCCCTTGCCTGGGCCGTCTGCTCTCGTTCAGCTGGGTCCCTACCCAGTTAACCCTGGGTAGGTTGGATCTGCTCAGTCTGTCCCTGAGCCTGGGGCGCTGGGTCCGTACGTGGCCTCTTTGGCCACAGTGATAGCAGCTCAGGTCACGTTGGTCCCCTCTAGCGGGTCGGAGGGTCCCAATGCCAGGTGTTCCCCTTGGGAGGGGGTACTCCATATTTCCCCTCTGGGAGGTCCCAGGGTGACTCTCTCTCTGCATCGTGGGGGGCCTGTTCTTTTGGGACTCCTCCCTGCTATCCCCGGACCGACTGTTCACAAACTCATTGGCCAGCTGCCCTGCATGCTGTGGGTTCTCTAGCTTTTTGTCCACCAACCATGAGCTTCAGGTTGGAAGGGCACTGTTCATACAGTTGCCCCAGTACAATTAGGTTAAGCAGGTCCTCTTTAGCTTGGGCCGCAGCTGTCCACTTGTGGGCATATCCCTGCATTCGGTTGACCAGTTGTAAGTATGCGACCTCAGGCGTTTTACGCTGACTCCGGAACCTTTTCCGGTACATCTCGGGGGTCAGCCCAAACTCATGGAGCAGGGCCTTTTTGAACAGTTCGTAGTCCCCTGCCTCCGACCCTTTCATTCGGCTGTACATGTCCACGGCTTTGGGGTCCAGTAAGGGGGTGAGAAATTGGAACCTGTCTGGAGGGTCAACCCTGTGCATCTCGCAGGCATTCTCAAAGGCCATCAGGAAGCTATCTATGTCCTCCCCCTCCTTACGCTGGGCCGGGAAGCACTTATCAAAACTCCTTGCAGTCTTGGGTCCCCTCTCACTCACCGCAGCTGGGGCCCCACTGCTCCTCAGCCTGGCCAGCTCCAGCTCATGCTGTCTCTACTTATCTTCATGCTGCCTCTGTTTCTCCTTCTCCTCCTGCTCATGCTGACGTTGCTTCTCATCATGCTGATGCTGCTTTTCATGATCCTCCAGTTCCCTCAATTTCATCTCCCTCTCCCATTCCAGCCACCACCGCTCCAGGGATGGGGAGCTCCGCCGGGAGGATCCCCTGCTGGCTGCCGGGGTCAGAGTGCCCTCAGTATTCACTGGGCTTTCCCCAACCCCTCCCCAGGCATAGGTAGGAAGGGTCTCGGGTTGTCCTTGGCAGCAGTCTGATCCCTCCCAACCCGGTTAGGCTCCAGGGCCCATGCTGCGTCTACCAGGCAGCTTCCCTCAGGGACAGGGACAGGTCATCCAAGAGATCCCTCTCCGCCAACTGGGCAATCAGCTGTTCCTTGGTGGACCTCCCAATGTGCAGCCACCTCTGCCTGCACAGCTCCACCAGGTTGCTCTTAAGGCGTTTAGCATACATCTCCCTGCTGACCACTCGCAGGCCTCTGCAGCTTTCCACGGTTTCCAGGAAGAACCCCGAGGATACCAGTCCTTCTTGAGATCACCACCTCTTTTCCAGGGTCGACCTGCAGACTCCTCCGCCCCTGGGACCGCTTGCTGCAATCCCCCGGGAGACCCTGTTACTGAAAAAGTCCTTCTCTCTGGTCACACACTCCCAGGGTTAACCGCCCCCGGAAACCGTCTCTCTCTGGTTCTTCAGCATGCCTGGTCCCCGTCAATCCCCCTTCGTTTTACTGTTCCCCAGTCACTTACTGCAGGAAGCGCTGTTCACGGGGTGCAGTACATCCCACCATTTCCACCAGTTGTCACAGAGTGTGGGGGAGTCCGGGGCCTGCACCCCTCTTCCTGAGATTCACCATGACTCTCCGCCAGCCAGTAAAATGGAAGGTTTATTGGACAATAGGAACACAGTCTAAAACAGAGTTTGTGGGTACAACCAGGACCCCTCAGTCAAGTCCTTCGGGGGGGGGGGCAGGGAGCTCAGACCCCAGTACTGGGGTTCATTGCGTTCCACCACCCAGCACCAAACTGAAACCAAAACCCCCCCAGCAGGCTCTCTCCTGCAGCCTTTGTCCAGTTTTCCGGGCAGAGGTGCTACCTCCCCCTCCCCATCCTGGCTCAGGTTACAGGCTCTCAGGTCTCCCATCCGCTGTGAAACTTCCCTGCCACATTTCCAGGTCAACACTTCCCCCTCCCTGCTGTGTCACAGAGCCCATGTGGAGGGAGCGGGACCACCTCCTGAGGGGGCTCCTAGTGAGTCCCTGTTCCCGGCAGACTGGAGTGGAAACCAGCTCACAGCGCCAGCTGAACTGTGTAGGGAGCCCAGGGTTGTGACTGCAGAGACTGAAGGGCAGGATCAGGGTGGGCACTGGCAGAGCTGTGTGGGGACCCCCAGACTGGGACAGCTGGGGGCTGTGGTCAGGATTGAGTTGTATCAGTAGATTTGTGGGGGGAGCCCTGGGCTGGGATAGCAGGGGGGCTGCTGGAGTGAGCAGACTTTTCCCACCCTGCTATTATATGACCATTTTCTCCCCTCTTCAATGTCTGTCCAGACTCCTTAACTCCCACCGCATCCCCTGCCCAGCTCTGCCCCTCTGTACCTGTCTGCCCGTGTCTCTGACTACGTTTCTCCCCATCCCAGCCTTGACCCCCGTCCCACAAATATCTCTGAGCTCTCCTCCATGTTCTCTGCATTATCCCTTGGCACCTCACCCTCTGCTCCCTGCAGCCCCTGGTAGGGATCCAGCTGGCCAACCACAGCCAAGCTGGGCTGCAGACAGTTAAAAGATCCCGAGATGGTGTGGAGCACCCAGCTGTCCTGTGGCTCCCCAAAAGGTGGGATCCATCCCTGCTTCCTGCCCCATGTGCTTGTGCCTGTGGGGTGGGAACCAGGCCTGGAGTGCCTGGCACAATGGAGCCCTGACCCTGATCGGGGGCTGTGGCTGAATCCCATCGCTCAAGACTGGGAACAGTCCCAGATCCCTGGGCCCCACAGTTGCAAGGGAGCATGGCTCCCCAACCCCCCCGCACTGCAAGGTTGTCCAACCCCCTTGGCAGCCTTGCACATCTCAGCGCCTGTCTCTGTGGCTTGGACAAATAGGAATCAGGAGAGGTGCACAAGGATCTGCAGTGTATGCTGTATGCAAGGGAGTGCCCTGGTGGAGGGGTCCCATGCCAACCCCTCCGGGGCAGGACTCAGCCTCCCCAGAGAGCCCCTAAGAGTCAACACACTCACCTGGCTGCAGGCCAAGTGTGCCAAGTCCCCCGAGGCCTGGAAAGAGAAGATTGGTGAGAAGGGGCATCAGGGGACGGCTGCCCAGCCTGGCATGCTGGGTAAGGAGGGAAGGCTGGAGGCAGGCACAGGTGATGGGGACAGTTAAGCTCAGCCCAGTTATTTCAGCCAGGCTCCAAGTAGACACAATGACAATCGCTCTGGCTCAGGACTTTGCTGCCTTCCAACATCTGTGCCTAATCAGCTGCTCGCTCCCTCCAGGCACACATTCCACTGCCCTTGGCTGGGGCAGCGGCCAGCACGCAGGCTGGGCCCACACAGCTCTGCATCATTTGGGTTTCATTACCCACAAACACAGGCCTTGTTTTTCTTTCCATACACTGAAATCAGAGACCATCTTGCCAGGGACACCCGTGGAGACGCAGACGGACAGGCCCAGGGGCCAATTGCATTGCTGCTTACCTAGGCTCTGGGCAGGGCCAAGGTTGGGTGGGCGGTCTGACCTGGGAGTTCCCCAAAGGGGTTTGAGCCTCCTGGCCCCACTAGGATGGGCACCTGGCAGCATGGTCGATCTCCAGCCCCAGTCCCCAGGACTGACTCAGCACCTCTCACCTGCCTCCCAACATGCCAGGGGCTCAGCCCCCTTCCTTCCTGCTCCTTCCCTAGCACCCAGATGAGCTAGGGCCCAGCTGGATGCCCCTAATCTGGTAATGACCAAACACACTGGCCCAGCCTGGCACAGCAGAGGGTCTCATGATGAGATGCGCACTGGCCCAGCTGTCCCACCAGACAGTACGGTGATGACATGTGGACTGCCAGCAACATGCTTCTTGGAGTAAGCATGGATCCATCCTACAACAAACCGATGATTCCTCAGCAACTCCATCCATAGCTGGAGGGTGCTGCTGCCCAGGGCTGGGTGTCTCCAGACACCATCGCAGCCACTGGGCAGCCCCTCACCCCACAGGGCCGAAGCCATGTCTAGCCATGCCAGAGAGGTTTATGGGAAGCACCTTGCCCAGCTGACCCCACTGCAGGCATTGCAGGGGAAAGGCTGGACTGGGCAGGCTGGGCACTGCCATCTGAGGGACCTGAGCAGGCTCCTGGGAGCCCTGTGCTGAGCCCCCTGCAGGCTGCGCATCTCACTGTAAATGGGACCCTCTGCCCCACAGGTGCCTCCTGCTCCAGTGTGGGGTTCGCCCGAGCAAAGCACCTGGCTGGTTGTCTGGCCTGGCACTGAATCCTGAAAGGTGGAGAGAGGCTCTGCCAGCTTTCCAGGGCACAACCTCCTGGCAGCCACTGGGTTTGGCACTGGGCTGACATTACTGCAACTTTACATCTGCCCTCAGATGGGCACAACTGACTTTGGAGCTCCTGAGCTCTGTCCCTAGCACCGGGATGGCTGATTTACAGACAGGCTGGGGGGCCAGGATCCTCTCCCTGCCCTAGGGCTCTGCATGCTGCAGTTCCCTGGGTGGTGCTAGGCACTGGGGAGTGCTGGGCTCTGGCTCAGTCCCCTGGAGTTGGCATTTAACTTCAGGCTAGTTGGGGCCTGACATGCCTTCACCAAGCCTCGCTGGCAGCAGAAGAGGCTGCCTGGAACCAGTGCCCTGGGGCTGCCAGGCCCTGAACCAGGAAGGTGCAGATGACCATAGGCCAGCAACTCTGCTGTGGCCTGGGCCTTCCTCTCATCGAGGCATTGGCTGCCACTCTGCCCCCTGCGGAGCGGGAACAGTGCCAACCACAGCCCCAGCCCCACCCCTCGTGCCAATGCTCCAAGGGGTCATGGGCTGCCAGCCCCAGGGTATGAAGAGAGGCTGCCCAGCCTCTCCTTTCCCACACGAGAACCCGGTGAGTTCTCTGCCCCCAAGGTGTGAATCCCTGCGTTGGGCTCCAGGCATGGACAGGAGCGTTCCCAGCTGTGTGACTGTGGCTGAGGAGAGCTCTGTGTGGGTGAGCAGCAAAAGTGGCCTCTGGTCCCAAGGCACTGGGGAAGGAGGCGGGGCATGGGCTCTGCCCATCTGGGGAGGGGGGCAGCTGTCAAAGCAGGGAACTGTAGAGTGTGGGAGGGGTCTAAGTGGGGGCAGGATGATGTGCGGGCATGGGTGCCATCAGGGCACAGTGAGCAGGGCTCAGGCTGGGAGGGGGAAGGCAGCTGCAGAGAAGTCATAGTAGCGACCCCCCACTCAGCCCCATGCAAGAGAAGCAAGGGGAGCAGCTGATGGGAAACCCCTACATGTCCATGCCTAGCTTCTGCCGAGCCCTGCCCTAGCAAATGGAGCCCTGTGCTGCACAGTCGAGAGCCCACAGATGGGGAGACGTCCCTTACCTGGCTTGGGAGGTTTCGCTCCAACACCGAGCCCTAGGGAAAAGCAAGAGCCCAATGGATGCGGTAAGTCTGGTGGTTTGGAGGGAGACATGCAAGGCACTGCCCAGCCCCTGGCCTTGGGAGATTGTGTCACACAGGCAGTTGGCCTGGAGACGGCAAGATGAACCTGGCACACTGGCCATGCAGCTCGGGACAGAGACCCGCCCCTGTACTGCCCCACCTGAGAGCCAGACACATGGGTTCGAAAGCCCCACGAGCCTGGTCTCCTCGACAGCATGGGTCTGAGAACTTCCCTGACTTGATCCCTGGGTAGCTGGAGCAGAAGCTTCCAGATGTTAGTCTGCAAGACTGAAGGGCCCTCTCCCTGGAGAATCCAACAGCACCACAGAAGGGGGCATGTGCCACCCCCTTTGGTTATGGGGGGACACTGCAGCTCAGGAAGCAGATACCTCCACACCAAGGTGAAGGACCCACTACAGGTGCTTCTGCATGCAGGAGCAGAGGTGCCTTCTTACTGTGGGGGGCCACCGTACGGTGCCCCCAGACCCAGGAGAGATGCTTACTTCCAGGGACTCAGCCAGCAGCGAGCCTGCTCGCCAGCCACCACTGCCTTGGGCCATGTAGGTGGTGACTGTGGGTTATGCATCTCAGGGCAGCACTCACCTGCACCCCCAAGTCCAGCTCCAGCCCCCAGGCCTCCTGCTCCCAGGCCTCCAACCCCAGCATCTCCTGCAAACAGCAGCAAGTGCTCAGTGCCCTGCCCTCCAGCCCTGCCCGCATCACGGCTTTGGAGTAATCAGTACCCATGGGTATAGCCTCGAGAGCTGCCATCCCAGGGCCTCCACCCCACCATGCTCCAGCCCAGAGCCACAGGAACGAGAGCCAGGAAGACATGGGCAGCTGGTCCCCTGCCAGCTTGCAGTCGGACTGCCTGAGTGAGACTCCTCTTTCCTTTGGGAAGTGGGCAGTGAAAGGTCACAGAAAGCACCCTGTGAAGGTCACTGCCTGTCGGCCCCACCCCCACCCAGTCAGGCCAGCAGCAGGTGAAGCCAGGCTGCCGGCTGTGGCTAAAGCCACGCAGTGAGACAGCTCCCTTCCAGTGCTCTCCGCAGCAAGGACAGCCTGTGCTGCACTGCAGCAGCCCCGCACTCTCAGTAGATGGTGCTGCAAAGCACAGAGCTGGGCTCCCAGGCCGGTGACCTGCCAGGTTCCCTGGCTCCCAGAAGGACTTGAGGGGCTGGCTCTGTGCCCGGAATGCAGGGGCTGAGCCCTGATGTACATACGTAAGGCAGTGCCTAGGCCAGGGCTTAGGCACCCAAGTCCCAGTCTAGGCTCCATTGCAATCCACAAAGCTCCCGCTCATGCCTGGAGATGCCTAAACTCTCGGCACCTACGTTTTGAGGGTTAAAGTTCCCTTTTATTCTGATGGTGGGAGGCTCCCTCTGGCTCTCCTGCTGAAGCTGTTCCATGGGGCTAACTAATCCGAGGGTTAGAGGAGGGGGCAGGCCCAGGGGCTTCCACCTCCGAAGCGTGTGCCCTAACCACAGACAGTCTCGCTCTCTCTGGCCAGCATTAATCCCCAGTAGCTCAACCACTGGGGCAGAAAGGGAGAGCAAGAGAATGGCTCTATAGTCCAGTGCTTTGAGCCCCCTCTGGGAGGTGGGGGACCCCTGGTTCCAGTCCCCCTGATCCACTGAGAGCCTGAGGGGCCCCATAGCAGCATAGCCCCGTGCTCTCACCCCCAGAGTAATAGTCACAAGGTGGGCAGCTCCCCCTCCAGCTGTTGTGTGTGGAGCGAGGCACAGTCTACCTCATACCTGCGAGAAACCAGCAGGTGCCTGCGTCCCCCCAAATTCCAGCGGCGGGCTTCCTACTGAACCCTTCCTGGGTTGCTAGCAGAGACAGATGCCTAGCTGAGGACACGCCCCTGCCATCGGCCCACTGGCTAGCTTAGGTGGCTCCTTGCCCCACATGCTGACTTTTGTGCCCAGCAGTCCGGCACATCCCCTCTCCCAGGCCTGGGCCCCTACATGGGCTTTGTGGATTGCAGCGTGTTCCAGTGATTCTCAAGGCACCTACACATCAAGCACTGCGACGCTCTGCGCTGCAGTGCCTACGTCCCTTGTGGATCCGGGCCCGAGCCCATGCAGCGACTCAGGCCTGGATGGGACCCCCAGTTGTCATAAACCGGGGGCAAGACAAAGGAACCGGGCTACAGCATGACTCGTGAGAGGGCTGGGCTAGAGCGTGCCTGGCTGATAGGCCTCCCTTGCTGTGTTACCAGATGTCACCTGGCTGCCACCACCCCTACTGCCTGGATTGTCCCTCAGGCACTGGTCAGGGCCACCAGCGCACAAAGGCCAGAGCACGGCTGCTTTGCTGGGGCCCAGGCTGCGGCTACGCTCACTGAGCAGAGACAGCTCCCCGGGCTCCGTGTCTCCCCGTCTCCATGCAGTGCCTCAGCCAGGGCCACGCCGCAAGTGAGTGCCAGACCTGGACAGGAACCAGGCTCTCCTGACTCTCAGCTCAGGCTCAGCCACACCGAGCAGCTCTGCCTCTGCCCAAAGGGACCGTGGCCAGCCCAGCAGAGTGGCAGCAGCTCTGCTGAAGGGGGCTGTGTGGAGGGGTGACACAGACAGCTCTGCTTGCCTGAATCCACACCTGACTGTCCCTTGTGGGGTTCCCACCCCTGCACGTGGCTCCTGCTGGCCAGATTCATCCAAACACACTCCTGCTGAGGTGAGGGAGATATTCCCTGAGCTCCCAGTCCTCGGGACCCCTCTCCCCTGGGGCTAGCACCCCCTTCTGGGACAGGCTGATACTTCCATCCACCGGCCTGGGGACCCCTCTTCCACTGCACTCTCACTTCCCTTCCTATGCAGGGGAGAGCGTGCCCTGCTGGGTGGGGAGACCGTCCCATTCCCTGCGAACAGCAGCTTCCCATGTCCAGCTGGGGGGAGTGGGTTCTTACCTGGGTAATATCCTAGAGCTGGAACTCCCCCTCCAGCACCAGGCACCCCTGCAAAAGGAACAGGCAGCGTCACACACGGCCCGCCGGGAAACGCATCCGCCAGGCCTCATCCACCCTGCAGCTAGCTCATAGGGAGCCCAGAAACCTTCCTGGGACAAAGAGGGAAAGCAGGACTGCCCTCTTGAGTACACGAGCTACGGGGCAGTGCCAGGTCCCAGCTCGACTGTGAGATCACGAGCCATTCCCTGCACCTACCTGTGCCACAGTTTGCCCATCATTACTGTGGGGATAGTGACACAGACCTACCTTGGGGAAGTGCTTTAAGATCTACAATTGGCAAGCGCAATGTAGGTAGCAGCATGGGGTCAGTGTGCTCAGAGCCCTGTCATTTTGCTAATGGGACCCAGAAAAGCCACATGTGCCCCTGAGACTCATGGTGGAGGGCCGTGACACCCCTCAGGCCCAAGGTGGAGGGCAGTACATCCCTTGGGGCCCTGGCGCAGGGCTGTACACCCCTCAGGTCCAAGGGGGAGGGCCGTACACCCCTGAGGGCCCTGGTGGAGGGCTATTCACCCCTGAGGCAAGGGAGTAGCAGGCTCTCCTCCCTGGGGCAGGAGTCTGGCCTAGCTCTAATTCCTATCCAGCTGGTGTAAGACTCCGGGGGGGGGGGAGGTGTCTCCTCATGGTGGTGGACAATGGCCCCAGGTCCTGTCTGAGATTAACAGGCCCGTCTCCAGGGCCCTGATCTTCGGGTGGCTGAGCACGTTGTGGGGGGAAGGGTTCGGCTTTGGGATGCCGGCTGTTCCTGTAACACCCCACACAGCTCTGGGACAGCCCCGGAAAGGGGGAGGCCCATGGTTGTGTCAGTAAGGCTGCCCTGCAGCAGTATCGGTGCCAGCCCAGTGCTGCCTGGGATTCAAACCAGCCCCATTTCTCAGGCTGGGGAGGGGAGGCTGAGCTACAATGAACCTGATGGCTGCCATAGGGCTAGGAGAGCCCCAGCTGATACCCTCAGGCAGGATCTTCACCCCAATCCCACCAACAGCTGCCCCCATACGGAGCAGGGACAGGGCCCACCGTTGCCTGCCACCACCCTGCTCCTAGCTAGGGTTAGTCAGCCCTGGGGACATACCGAGGCACTGCTGCGTGAACCTCCATTCCTTTGAATAGAGCCATATGCTTCTGTTGACAAGCCCTCGTGTGTGGACTCGGTGCTGGGAGGGCTGTTGTATTTAGACACAGCACTGGGGAGCGAACCCTCCGTCTTTCTACAGGGCAGTGCCAGGTAGTTCTTGGTCTTTGCTGAGTCTCCCAGACAGCACAAAACGGGGTGCGGTGTTTGGGATGTGGGAGCTGGAGTTCCACGGGGTATCCCAGGCCCAGATCACTAAGCGCCTCAAAGGCAGGACCAGGACTCCCTTGCAGGGGAGACAGCGGAGGATGGGTTTGCTGTGCTGAGCAGGGAGCCCGGGGCTGCCATGCTAGGCATGGAGTTCTGCCTGGGGCAGCCTAGTGCGACCTCTGTGTAAATCGGGGCACGTGGCTTGCCTGCTTGCCCTGGGTGGGGCCTCCAGCTGGGAGGGCACAGACGTCCTACCCGCTGCCCGCAGGAGCTGGTCCAGTCCCAATGTGCACAGCTGCCCCAGGCAAGAGCTGGTCTGAGGGGGTATTGTTCCCACATTGGAGATGGGTGACGGGTGGCAGTCCTGCTCCCACCTCAGCCCAGCCCATGGCCGGATGCTCTGTTTCAGTCTCTACCCAGCCAGGTCCTTCCGGGCCAGCTCGCCCAGCTAGGTTATGTTCTTCGGGCGTGGAAGTTGAAGGAGTCACTAGCAGCTGCCCAAATTAACATGCCCAGCAGATGGCATCGAGGGGCTGAGACGGAGCCTGCCTGCAGGCGGCTGCTCTCACTGCTGGGGAGCTTTATCAGGCTTTGGAGAAGTTCTCGTTTCCTTCCCAACACCCAGACCAGGCTCCCTACAGCTGCCCTCTCACCTGCTCCAGCCAGGGACACAGACACGTGTCCAGCTGGGACAAGCCTTCCTAGTACTCTCTGCTCCAGCTGCTTCTGCCCCTGGGGGAGAAGACAACATCCTGCCTGAGCCATAGATAGCCCCAAGACATAGACATAGACTCCCAGCCCAGACACGCACAGGGCACTAGTGCCAGGGTTCACACTCACAGCCCCCATGTACACACAGGGCACTAGTGCCAGGGTTCACACTCACAGACCCAGATACACAGAGGGCACTAGTGTCATGGGTCACACTTATAGCCCCAGACACAGACAGAGCACTAGTGCCAGGGTTCACACTAGCAGTACTGGATGGATGACAGAGTACAAGGCTGTGATCCATGAGTTATAGGTGCCACCCCACCTGTGCCAATGATTTGCCAGGCAGCCTAGGGGTTTCCCCTCCTGTCTCAGGGAAGTTGTCCCACCTGTAATGTGAGGTAGTGCTAGGTGCCCCGATGGGGTGGGAAGGTCACAGGACAGCAAAGTGTTTTGAGAGCCTTGGGTGTCAGGCCCTGGAGAAGGCAAAGCCCAGTGGACCTCTGCTGCACTGCCAGGAGCTTGCATGCCCAGGCCTGCAGCCCTTGGCCTGCACAGCTAGCACTGAGCACATTACACTGAGCCGCCGCAGGCTTTGGAATTGGTTCCAGATTCCAGACGAGCTGATCTCACTTTGCATGGAATTCAGAGCGATAACATGTTCCCCCAGCCAAAGGCACTCGTTCCAGCCCTCGCTCTCCTGTCTCCCCATCCGTCTGTCTGTCTGTCCCTCTCGCTCCCCTGGCCTGACCCTGCCCCACTTTCCTGTCGCAGAGACTGTGTTATTGGCTGGGATCAATGACAGGGCTCTGACCTTTTCAAACAGGGATTAGAGCCCTGGCTCCCGCCCCGCTCGCCTCCCGCTGGCTCGGAAAAACAAATCCCAGATAATTCCTTGTTTAAAAACAAATGCAAAGTGTCCGTGCGGCCCCTCCCTGTCCTGCACTTCAGACCATCGCCAGCCTCAGCAGCTGCAAACATCTACCAGGGGGAGCTCCCCAGACTGGGGTGCAGCTGGGATGCCAGTGCTGCGAGGTTTCCCAGAGCAATGCCCTGTCTGCACCACAGACTCACTCCGAGGGCCAACTGCAGCCCTGCTGTAAATGGCAGAACTGCACTGATGTTTGCACCGGGCTGCAGCTTGGCCTGTGAGCCATGGACTGCGATGTACAGCTGGGGACCCAAGGCCACAGGAAGGGACAGTATGGCAAGGGGAATTCACCTCCCGCCCATCCCTTCCCTGGCTGCTGAGAGGAGTCGGGGAGCCGAGGTGGGAGCAGCTGGAGCAGCTTGTGTCTGGCTGGGGGCCCCGTGGGGCTTCCAGCCTCCCCACTAGTAAGCCGTCCAGCCCTGGCCCTGGAGAGTTGTCCAGAGGGCAGCCCCACTCTGCTGCCCCTGCCTGCTGGGAGAGAGAGGGGAAGGGGGGCAGACTCTCTAGGGGAAAGGGAGACACACACACCCACTCTCGGGGGAGCCCCTGTCCCCTGCCTCCAGGGCTCAGAGCTCAGGGCTCATTGCTGCCAAGTAGGTTATTGTGTCGGCGGGAGCTCTGTGCGCCAGACAGTGGTTATCTGGCACGGCTGCCAGCATGACATGGCACTGAGGGCGTGTGACTGCCCCAGAGCTCGGGGGAGCTGCAGGAGCCGCTGGGCTGCTGCTGGGAGGAATGGTCTCACACGGTGGCTAAAACAGCCAGCTGCGCAGTGCCAGCTGGGCTGGGATGAGGACATTCCTCAGCAAGACTTGAGTGAGGGGCTCCATTTGCCCCTCCAGAGAGGTCAGAGGGGCCTTCGGCTCCCGGTAAGTTCATTGGTGCTGAGTATTTGGTGCCCAGCCTCCCTGCAGAGTTTGGGTTCCCAGGAAGAGCAGTCTGAGAAGGCCGGGTGTGAGGAGAGGAGCCGAAAGTCAGTGGGGGCACGACCTGGATGGCGCCCATTGGCAGGAGCTGGCCCAGCACTGGTGCCACTTGCTGCAGCACCTGGCACCACCACACACGGGACAGAAGCCTTCCTGAAGCCATGGCTGATGAATGTCTCTGCCCAGCCTGGGTAGGCTGGGGTGGGGGGTTTGAAGCAGGGCATCCTTCCTCCTCAGTCTAGTTCTCCTTCGCCCCAGTGCCAGTTCCTAATTGGCGTCACTCCCCAGCACCAAGGGAAGGTCCCCTGTTAACTCAGGATTTGTCATCGAGACGGGCATGTTCTGTGAAGACCTTCTCATATTCGGTGCCTCAGCCATGCTTCTCAGCTGCTGGGCAAAGGGTTCCTAAGGATACTCTGGATCCTTCGGGCGGGCGCCATCCATCAGGCTTATATGTCTCTCATGGGGCCCTGCTACCTTCAGCGTTATCTCCCACTCAGCCCTCCTCACCAGCTGTTCACTGACTGGCTGTCACAGAGGTTTCCATCTCTCCTAGGCTCTGATCCCAACTTTTCCCGAGTCTGCCCTCCCCAGACAGGGCTGAGAGTGGAGCTGAGTGAGGAGTGTGGCAACCTCCCCTGGATCTTGGCAAAGCTCACCATGGCCTTGTGTGCTGCTGTGAGGGGGGCCTTGCCTTGCTTGGCAGGAGGGTTTTGGAATCCTACAGTCAAAAGAATATCAGGAGGTGACATCTACTAATGGCAGACTCCCCCGTTCTGAGCTCGGTTAGCTTGGCCCATGGCTGGACAAGATGCATCAAGCTGGCTAGTTCATACCCCAGCCCATTGGTATTGATGGCAATAAGTCCCAGACCCCAGCTTAGCACCAGCTCTTCAATGCACGCTCTGAAGAGTCCACGGGTCAGATCTCTCAGATCGCTGGTGCCAGATGTTGGCCGTCCTGCCCTTTTGTTGGAGCATGAGGGTATGTCCACATGCACCTGGGGCAAGCCTCCCAGCCCTGGCAGACAGACGTGCTAGCGGGGCTTGAGCTAGCATGCTGGAAATAGTTGTGTGGGCGTTGCAGCTCAGCTCTCAGGCCCACCCAAGCCCTGGGCCTGAGCTGGGTGGCTAGCCTGCATGTTGGCCACAGCCACGGCATCCACACAGCTAGTTAGCGCACTAGCTCGGGCCCTGCCAGAGCCCTACCCAGGCTGGGAGGCTGGCTGCCAACTGCAGAGTAGTTAGCCCCTAGTGGCTCCTTCAGAGGCTCCCTGAAGGTGAGTTGGTTAGGTCCCCTCCCAGCTGGCTTCAGGGGCTGCTGCTCACAGCCGGGCAGGTCTCTAGGATCTTGTGCTAAGGAGATTAGCCCCAGACTGCACAGTCGCTATAGACGTGCGAGGCTGGCCCTGGGGGCCCTAACCTGTTGAGATATAAAGCCAACAACCAGACACGAGGAACTGAATTCAGCCCTGGTGCAAGCAATCGCATTGAAACCAACAGAACTGCAACGGTCGCCCATGGGCATCCCCGATCCAGGGGGACTCGTCAGGGGCAGCTCCACATGGCACACTCCAGGGCTCCCGCAGACTTCTCGCCTTCCAGCCAGCACAGAGGCATTTGTTCTCTTGCCCATTGGCGTGGGGCTGAGATTGCAGTGCCCCTCTTGGACCTGCCCCCTCAGCAAGGGCCCGGCTACGAGGCTCTGATAAGATGGGTGGCACCATCTGGCAGGAATCAGAGGCCAGTCACTCGCTGCCATGCGGCTAAAGCTCCATTCAGGGCCCTTGTCCTGGCTTCCAGGAGACCTCTGCCATGCTGGTTCCTGCTGCCAGCTGTGGAGCAGGGGTCACCGGTGCTGGGTGTTGCTGCTTTCCGAGAGGTGGGTGACCGCTTGGCGACCGGAGGCCTTCCTTCACCTCTCTGTCTCTCTGCATCTGGGACAGGAGGGAGCCGGCCACAGACCTTTCCAGGACCTGAAGAGCTTTCAGTAGTGTGCCTGCCCTGGCATCCCTCCACAATCATCTCAGGGCAAGTGTGAGTCAGCTTCTGGATGCTCACCAGCGGCATGGAGACACAAGACCCTGCACCACATGCAGCATTTCGAGACTTAGCAGAGCTCAATTCCGGGCCCTGCGGCGTCCTGGGCCTGGTGCATGTGATTTGAACATGTGTCCCAGCCCAGAGCTCTCTACCTGGCCCGGCCCAGCAGCAACGCCACATGCAGTCGCGTGTCCACCTGCCATCATTTACTGCGGAGCTAGGCGAACAATGCCCAGTGTTTTCAAAACACAGCCCTGCGGGTTTTCAACCCCCTTTGCTTTGCTGGTGCTCAGGTTTGAGCTGCCTTCCAGGGAGCTGGCTTCAGACCCAGCAGCTGTGGAGCTGGTGGTACCATGAATGGTTAATGGAAGGCACACTGGGAATTCACACTGGTCAGAATTTGCACTAAAAACTGGGATTCCAGATGCTTCCCAATCAGGAAACAGAAACATGTGACCAATAGCCTCCATTTCAAACATGGCTGCCTACGGTCGTTCCAAACCGCTGAGCGTCTACAGCTCCCCGTGAAAACACTGCTGAAACAGGCCCCTTCTTAGGTACCTACGTGCAAATTAGGGGGGCTTGCGTTAGGCCCCAGGCCCAGATTTGAAGATTCTGGCTCATGTGTCCACTTCAAAGAGCTTGAATTTTGATTTCCAAACTCGGACAACTCGCCCTGAGTGGTTCATGAATGAACTGCAGATGGCAAATTATTCACTGAAATCACTGGATGAAAGTCATACCCCTGGGGAACGATTAACGAGCAGGAAAAGAGTAGGGTGACCAGATGAAATGGACAAAATATCGGGACACATGGGGGAAGCAAAAAAAAAAAACGGCCGGAGCGGAGTTGCCGAAACAACAACAACAAAAAACCCACCGGAGCAACCAAAGCCACAATATCGGGACCCATGGTGTCCTGACCGTGCATCGGTCAGAACACGGGACAAAGAACTAAAACTCGGGACAGTCCTGATTTTATTGGGACGTCTGGTCACCCTAGAAAAGAGGCAAAATTCAGATTATGAAAGTCTGGCCATATCTGGGAACCTGCAAGCCATCATCAGGTGTGCAGCACAAGAGTGGGAGACAAGTGGACTGAAAACGGGGCCATGCCTGCTGCACAGGTACAGGCAATAGGGCAGCTCCCGTCCCCACACCCAGCTGCTGTGCACTGTACTTATCTGCTGCACAAAAAGCAGAGCAGGGGCGAGCTCACAGCAGCATTGTGGCCTCTGCCAGCAGGAGGCACTGGAGGGAGTAGGAACAGCACAGGCTTTGAGACGCTCCTCCAGGCGGCAGGGAATGGTGCAGAAGTACTAGCTGCAGGGAGCACCAGCCTCGTAGAGAGTGGAAGAGCACTAGTTCCCAGCCTGCCCCAGCGGGAGGTGCTGGAGTGACCAATGCAGGAGTGTAGGCGCCATTTCTGGAGGGCCCCAAGTGAGGAGGGGGCCCAGATGGGGCAGAGTGCATTGCACAGAACAAAGGCCTCTCTGTCCGTCTCGCTGTGGGCTCAGAGACACAGAGCTCAGAGCGCGGTGTCAGGAGCTGCCAGTCCCCAGAAGCCCCCTGCGGGCGGCCTGGGCTTCTCGCAGCCTGACACGTGCCTCGGAGGTGCTCAGTGAGCATGTGACTGTGACAGGCTGAGTCTGCTCAAGAGCAGCCTGTGCTAATCGCCTTACTGTGGAGCTGGGCCGGGGCAGGCGCAGGCACTGGCTTCTCAGCGGCTTTGGGCCTGACTCAGGCATGCTCGCATTATGCCCGGTGATGCAGCAGGCAGGTGGCGGGATGGGCCTGGGCAGTAAACGCCACAGGCGTGGGGCCCTGCGTTCCAGGCCGATGTGATCCAGCCTGGGCTGGGAATCACTCTCCATGGTCCCTGCTCCCTGGCCCGCGGGACTCCTGCCCTTTGCAGCCCGGGAGCCCGTGTGGACAGGATTCGTCAGGGCAGAGCTGGGAGACGAAGCCAGCAGCCCGCCTGGCCTGGGAGTGCTTGATGCGATGGCTCGCCCAGCCGGGTTCTTCCACTTCAAGGCTGTGGAGGGAGTGCAGTGTACGGCTGCCAACGGGCAGCAGGGCCCCACCCGAGTTGGGAAGAGAGCCCTGGCCTCTCCCGCTTCCCCAGCACCACTTGCCCCACCGCCTACACGGGGCAGGGGAGAGGCACACCCCAGGTCTACAGGTGTGTCTCTGGGGGGCCAGCCCTGTGGGCACAGAGACCCCACGGGCAAGGGCGGAGGCGAGGGGAGTCTGCACAAACAGCAGTTCCCTGGCAGGGTCGGGCCCACTGGAGGCAGATCCCCTGCACCTCCCCACTAGGCAAGCCCCACGGCTGCGCTCACTCTTCCCCCCCCACCGCCAATGCCAGCCCCGCCCCACGGCTGCGCTCACTCTTCCCCCCCCACCGCCACTGCCAGCCCCGCCCCACGGCTGCGCTCACTCTTCCCCCCCCACCGCCAATGCCAGCCCCGCCCCACGGCTGCGCTCACTCTTCCCCCCCCACCGCCACTGCCAGCCCCGCCCCACGGCTACGCTCACTCTTCCCCCCCCACTGCCACTGCCAGCCCCGCCCCACGGCTGCGCTCACTCTTCCCCCCCACCGCCAATGCCAGCCCCGCCCCACGGCTGCGCTCACTCTTCCCCCCCCACCGCCAATGCCAGCCCCGCCCCACGGCTGCGCTCACTCTTCCCCCCCCACCGCCAATGCCAGCCCCGCCCCACGGCTGCGCTCACTCTTCCCCCCCACCGCCACTGCCAGCCCCGCCCCACGGCTGCGCTCACTCTTCCCCCCCCACCGCCACTGCCAGCCCCGCCCCACGGCTGCGCTCACTCTTCCCCCCCCACCGCCACTGCCAGCCCCGCCCCACGGCTGCGCTCACTCTTCCCCCCCCCACCGCCAATGCCAGCCCCGCCCCACGGCTGCGCTCACTCTTCCCCCCCCACCGCCAATGCCAGCCCCGCCCCACGGCTGCGCTCACTCTTCCCCCCCCACCGCCAATGCCAGCCCCGCCCCACGGCTGCGCTCACTCTTCCCCCCCCACCGCCACTGCCAGCCCCGCCCCATGGCTGCGCTCACTCTTCCCCCCCCACCGCCACTGCCAGCCCCGCCCCACGGCTACGCTCACTCTTCCCCCCCCACCGCCACTGCCAGCCCCGCCCCACGGCTGCGCTCACTCTTCCCCCCCCACCGCCACTCCCAGCCCCGCCCCACGGCTGCGCTCACTCTTTCCCCCCCACCGCCACTCCCAGCCCCGCCCCACAGCCACTCCTAGCCCCGCCCCACAGCTACGCTCACTCTTCCCCCTCCACCGCCACTCCTAGCCCCGCCCCACGGCTACGCTCACTCTTCCCCCCCACCGCCACTGCCAGCCCCGCCCCACGGCTACGCTCACTCTTCCCACCCCACCGCCACTCCCAGCCCCGCCCCACGGCTACGCTCACTCTCCCCCCCCCCACCGCCACTCCCAGCCCCGCCCCACAGCTACGCTCACTCTTCCCCCCCACCGCCACTGCCAGCCCCGCCCCACAGCTATGCTCACTCTTCCCCCCCACCGCCACTCCTAGCCCCGCCCCACAGCTACGCTCACTCTTCCCCCCCCACCGCCACTGCCAGCCCCACCCCACAGCTACGCTCACTCTTCCCCCCCACCGCCACTCCTAGCCCCGCCCCACAGCTACGCTCACTCTTCCCCCCCACCGCCACTCCCAGCCCCGCCCCACAGCTACGCTCACTCTTCCCCCCCACCGCCACTCCCAGCCCCGCCCCACCGCCACTCCTAGCCCCAACCCACAGCTACGCTCACTCTTCCCCCCCACCGCCACTCCCAGCCCCGCCCCACCGCCACTGCCAGCCCCGCCCCACAGCTACGCTCACTCTTCCCCCCCCACCGCCACTCCTAGCCCCGCCCCACAGCTACACTCACTCTTCCCCCCCACCGCCACTCCTAGCCCCGCCCCACAGCTACGCTCACTCTTCCCCCCCACCGCCACTCCCAGCCCCACCCCACAGCTACGCTCACTCTTCCCCACCCCACCGCCACTCCCAGCCCCGCCCCACGGCTACGCTCACTCTTCCCCACCCCACCGCCACTCCCAGCCCCAGCCCACCCCACCACCATTCCCAGCTCCACCCCACAGCTACGCTCACTCTTCCCCACCCCACAGCCACTCCCAGTCCCGCCCCACCCCACAGCTATGCTCGCCCTGCCCCACCCCACAGCCACTCCTGGCCCCACCCCACCTCCATGCTTGCCCCACTGCACCCACTCCCACCAAATTTCTTCTGCCCCCACCTCCTGCCATGCTCACTTTGCCCCATCACCACACTCTCTCTGCTCCCACCGCCCTGCCCCCCCACTCCCCTGCCACGCTTGCTCTGCCCTCACTCCACAGCCCCTGCCATCCTGCCCAGCAGAGTGGTGTGGGTGCTCACGGCTGGCTTTGCAGGGGTGCTGCAGCTCAAGGTGGGGGTATCCTGCACTGTGCCTACTCCCAGCACATCTGTGCCATGCTGCAAGGAGTAAAGCTTCATCCTTGTTTTCATAAATCCACAGGTGGAAACTCCCCTAGCCTGCACGTCTGCCCAGCTGCGCTGACTCCCTCCAGGGCTCCGCACGGCTCACAGGCTGGGACACCCTCGGACAGCCGGCTGAGAACTGGGGCTGGGTCAAAGCCCCCAGACGTCTCAGAGCAGCATTTCAGAGCCCAGGCTCCCGCCCAAGTGGGAGCATCTGCACGGCAAGTTTAGCCCTGTGGCGCCAGCCCGCGAACCTGAGTCCATAGACATGGGTCTGATACTCCCTGCCGGGGGCTTCGCCATGTAGATGTCCCTGAAATGCCACTGGGCTCTGCCCTGGAGCTTCCTGCTTCCTGGGCCATGGTCAGGGAGGCTGTGAGCAGCCAACTCTGCCCTAGTGATTGCCAGCATTCTCCCCAGAAAGGGCGCCTCTCTCCCCCACCTGTGATCTAGGTTCCCATCCAACCGCAGTGGGATCCTACCCTGCACAGCTGTGAGGAGCTGCCTGCCCTGGGTCCTGGGGGATAAGTGCAGAGAATTGTGGCCTGTTTGTGGATGGCTCCTCTCTACGGGGGCCCAGGAGTCCTGGCACCCGTGCTGAGCATTCCAGGGGTTGCTGACCCCCAAGGGTGGGCCTGAAGAGCTCTTCTCTGGGGAGGGGGGCAGCATAGCCAATGGTGACCCCCCCTTCCACCCACTGCCCTGCTAGTGCCTCTCCAGCTGCAATGTGCATTGTGAACTACAGGCTGCATTTTCATCCCTTTTGCCTTCGGGAGTGATCCACACGGGCTGTGTCACAACACACACACACAGTGCTCCACACGGGCTGTGTCACAACTACACACACACACACACAGTGCTCCACACGGGCTATATCACACACACAGAGTGAGCCGCATGGGCTGTGTCACACCTACACACAAACACAGTGTTCCAAATGGGCTGTGTCATACATTTACACATATACACACGGCGATCTACATGGGCTGTATCAGAACTACACATCCACACCCACAGTTATCCACCTGGGCTATGTCACACACACACACAGAGTGATCCGGATGGGCTGTGTCACATACCCACACAGTGATCCACATGGGCTGTATCACGCCTACACACAAACACAGTGTTCCATACTGGCTGTCACACATATACCCATATACACACAGGCACTCACACACACACACACACACACACACACACATAGAATAATGCACTTGGGTGTTGTCTCACATACACAAAGTGATACACAAAGACTGTGTCACATGCACTGCGAATTATACACAGGGGCTTTGTTTCTCTTTCTCTCTCTCTTTCATACACCCACACACTGAAGGTGCTACACATGGACTGTGCCATACATACACACGCATACAAGCACACACACATAGAGTGCTCCAAACAGGTTGTATCTCTCACATCCACACATCAAGGGTGCTATGAACAGGTTCTATCACACCCACACCTGCAGTGAGAGTGCTACACAGGCACCTTGTCACATACACTCACTGATAGTGATCCACACACGCTGTGTCTCTGTCACACACAGCAAAACACACAGGCTGTGTCAGACACACACAGAATGAGATACGTGTATTGTGTCTCTCACATACACACTGAGGTGGCTACACACAGGCTGTGTCATATGCAGAGGGTAACACAGACAGACACAGAGTGACACGAGATAGTGAGAGTGTGATACACATGGGTTGTGTCTCTCACACACACACACACACACACAGAGTGAACCCCGGACTCTCACACTCACCCCACACCTGCTCTCTGTGTCCCAGTCCCCCATATTGACAGCCCGGCAGGCCCTGGTACCCTAGCTAGGGCTGGGATCTTGCCTTCTGGGATGCGCTAGGGAGGACATTGCATGACCCGGTAGGAGCCCCTCAACAAGCACCTCTACCCCCAGGAGAGCTGCTGTCTAGTGTCAGGCAGGGATCCCCAGGCACGGGGGCTGTGCTCCCAGCTCGACATGCTCCAACTCCTGCCCCAGGGAGAGCCCTAGTGCCATGTCACACCTGGGCATGGCTAGGTGGGAGCAGGTTCTGCGAGGAGCTGTGGATGGGACCCAGGGACGGCAGGGGGAAGTTGAGCCCAGGGGCAGCGCAGGCACGGCAAAGTCTCCGATTGGCTCGGGGGCTTGGTTGAGCTGCTCTGTTCCCAAAGGTGGTTTGTGGCATTAGCAGCCTGCCTGCTGGGCATTCCCCTTCCCTTGGGGACACACTGGCCCCAGAACCAGCTGCCCAGGAGCCTTGTCCCAGCCAGCCAGCGCCTGAGGTCAGGTGTCCCAAGAGAGGTGGCCTGGCTTGGGGCTTAATGGCTGGCTCAGGCTGGGAAGAAGCAGCTATTGCTTTCCTTACCTCCTTGCCGAGAAGCCGGGAGGATGGCGAGGAGGAGGAGGACTCCGGGAAGGAGGGATGCAGTCAGCTGCCTTGCCATCTCTTGAAGCAATGCCCCAGTCCTCTTGCAGCCAGTGTGTTTTATCCCAGAGCCGCTTAATTGTGGCTTCCAAGGCTGTGAGGGGCGAGGGGTGGGGGTTGGCCGAAGGGAGGGGAAGGGAGTTAGGGGAGAGGCACAGGACACTACGTCATTACAAAGGGCAAACACACAAGCTTCTCCAGGCTATTGGGCTTTTTTCCCTTTTTAATTTCTCTCTTGCTGCTTTCTCCAATTCTGGCGCGTCTCTGCCAAGAGAGCGGGGCAGCTGCCAAGAGAGCCTTCAGTGAGAGGAAGGGGGAGGGCTGGCCTGCCGAACGCTCCCTCCCCCCGCACCATAATGGCCAAGCCATACATCGTGCCTCTGGAGGCACGTGGGCACAGCAGGCCCCAGACCCAGCGCCTGGAGCCATTCCTGCCCACTCGCCCCTTGCAGCCCCGGCAGGGCCATCGGTGAGCCCTGCACAGCCTCACCACCCTTGCCAGGCCCGGGCCGGAGCCCCTGCTGGGGGTGCCAGGCTTGTCAGGGGCACAAGTGGCTTGTGGGGGGGCATGCAATATCCCCCCCCCAGAGGCAGGGGAGGCTGGGGCAGCCAGGCAGCGAGGAGGGGATGGGGTGGCAGAAAGAGACTGGCCCTCAGCCCCAGCAGGCCGGGGCAGGGAGGGCAGGGGAAGGTGGGGATGAGAGGCCAGAGATCTTGGTGGATCTGCTTTGGGTTCCTGCTCCCGACTCCTGCTTCCCCCTCCCTATTGCTAATGCTGTTTGTGCTGGACACCCTGCACCTGAACCTGCGCTCACCCTGCAGGGTACCAGGGCCCTGCGCATCCCAGGGCCAAGGGGAACCCAGAGCCCAGGGTTTAACCCTGTCACCGCCAGGACCCTGCCGCCCCATGGGCCGCAGCAGGTGGGCGGAGAGGGAGTCAGCTCTCCGGTCTGGGGGCCAGTCATTGGGATCCCAGCAGTGCCATGTAGGAGTGGCTGGGGGGGAGGGGACTGGCAGGATATTGGGCAGGGAGTGGGACCCCAGCAGCTCTATGTGAGGTGGAGGTGAATGCGGTGAGGACAGTTGTGATGCTGTGAGAGTACAGTGATGGGGGGGGGGGGGCGCCACAGCAGGCCCACGGAGCATGGGGGGATACAGACTGGGGGGGGAGAGTACAGTGATGGGGGGGGTCACAGCAGGCCCATGGGCCGCGGAGGGGATGCAGATGGGAGGGAGGGTACAGTGATGGGGGGTCACCGCAGGCCCATGGGGGGATGCAGACGGGGGGTGAGGGTACAGTGATGGGGGGTCACAGCAGGCCCATAGAACACAGGGAGGGATGCAGACGGGGGGGAGGCTTCTGAGCGTGGGATGTGGATGAATTTGAGGCTAGATGAGAGGCAGGTGAGGTGAGGCTGTGGGGTGACAGGGCCACGTGGGGCAGGGGGAATGCAGGGCTTGGCGAGCGTGCATGAGCAGGTGTGTGGGGTGGTGGAGAACGGGGAGCGGGGCTGTGGGGGGGGGCGTGAGCAATGTCCTGACGCTCCTTCGGTTTCTGTGGTAAGAGCAGATGACTAAGTGGACAGATTTGGGAGTGAGCCAAGCTGGGGCCAAACTGCCATTTACCCAGCAGCCATTAGGGGGCATCCGTGAGGTGTTCAAAAGCCCAAGAACCAGCATTTCCCAACAGAGGCTTCGAAAAGAGAAACCAGAGTTTTATGATGAACATGAGGCCAGAGCGGCTGCAGTGCTCTGCCTCCTCCCTGCCAGAGCACCAGGCTCTGGGGAGCAGCCGGGGACACGCTTCCCCAGCTCCCTCCCCAGCGCAAGCTGTCCTGGGGCACGGGGTGCTTCCCTGCAGGAGATCTCCAGGAGGTCCCATGGGCATGAGAGCCAGCTTCACTTTCCGTCTCCCTCGTGGAAGGAAGAGCCCCTGGAGAGAGCATTGCAGGGCCTGGGGCTGGATGGAGCAACTTTGTGTGGGTGGGTGGGGGGGCAGATGGCACCCCGAAGCAAAGGCCCAGTGGGCAGCTTTTGTAACTGACAGAAGTTTGAGAAGGCTAAAACAAGGGAGGGTGACCCCTGGCACACATGCTCCTACCTCTGCAGAGAGCCCAGGACTGTGATCTCCAGACAGTATGCTCCTCAGGGACCCTAAGCCATAAAGCATTCATTGCCACATGGGTGCGGTGGGGAGACAAGCTTGAGGCATGAGGTGGAGAAAACATCCCAGCTATATGCCGTGCAGGAACTAATAAAGGGGCAGGGAACGTGCCCCCTCACTGGAAAGAGGAGGGGGGCAATGGGAGCTGCACACTCCACAGTTGGTAGCACAGTCAGGCAGCCTGATCGCCAGGTGCCAAGCAGCGGTGCCTCTTGCTAAACTTCAGCAAGAACACTGGAAACCCCACCATCTTGGAACATCAAGTCATTGGCAACTGCCTCTTCCGTGTGAGCACATCACTCCTTGGCTGTGCACATGGAGCGCTCGTATCCTGCTGGCCTCTCTTGCTGCTGCAGGGACACCCAGCTTTGCCACGCATGCCACGGGGGCACACTGATCCCCCCGGCTGGGAAAGAGCAGCTTCGTGAGCATCTTGGGCATGCACATGAGCAACAAGTCCACTTAGCTCCTTCTTTTCCCCTACAGGTGGAGTCAAGAATATGAAGCACTTTGGGATGGCTCCTGAACCTCTGACACCGCTTAAAGAAGTGCTGCTCACATCCCTGCTCAAGACAGTGTCGCTGGGTGTTGACTGTCTGGGCTGTTTCGCCTCCCTGTGCCTTCTAGGAAGCTGCTGATAGCTACAGCCACAGGAAATCTGGGGGACAGTCTACAATATTGGGCAGGGGATGTCTGTTGTAACTTGCTAAGCCAATGAATGCAAACAGCAGGCAAACGCAAACAAGCAGGGTAGTGTCTCCACTGTGGGTGGAAGGGTTTTCAGTAAAATGGACTTTTTATTTCACCTGCTCTTGCTTTCCCTTTGCAAATCCTCACCCTCCATGTGCAGAACCCCTGGTAGGGTGTGTAATGATGTGGGTGTGGCCACAGAGAGAAAAGGGCATCTTCCATGTTGGACAGCGGGCAGGGGCAGAGCACATTGTGGCTGACTGGAGCACGCTGCAGGCCGTCGGTGCTGTGCTATGGACTGTTTAAACAAATGGAATGTAGCTGTTAAACACAAGTGCTCCTTGCCTTTGTGAGAAGAACACCACATGATGCAAGGAGTGGATGGATTTGAGCGTAATCAAGAAGAATTTTCACAGCAATTCCAGACGCCTGAACTGCATTTACCCAGCCAGCAAGGACGGATGGTCTGAAACCACCATGAGAATGAAGGTTTGGGAGCAATGTGGAAGGGATCTGGAAGCATTTCAAACAGAGGTTCTTGGTGTTTATGTCTGCAATGTATGCAGACACGCTGAGCATGCCAGGAAAGTGGCATTACTATTAACCATAGCGGGTACAGCCAGAGATTTATAATAGCTTCCAGCTCTCACCTGTGGAGAGCACGGATTTTGACAAAGTCCTAGCAGTTCAAAGCATAATGTGTACTTAGGAAAAGGGAAACCTATGAAAGATTCCTGCTCCTCACAGAGTATCAAAGACACAAGGGATGGAGGAATGAGGTACAGACGTGAAGCTAGGATGCCAATGTTGCAGTTTGGGCCTTAAGCGATTCCCTGCTCAAGGACAGCCTGGTGGGGCGCTATAGTGAGCAATCACTTGGAGCCTGTGAGCATCTGACTTTAGAAAAAGCTGCACAAACCGGTACAGCAATGCAGCCAGCAGAACTGCAGGGGCAGGCGGTGTGGGAGGAGGAGAGCTAGAAAACCACACACGAGGGTATCAGGCAGGAGAATGGGAAGATGAGCATGGGATGAACACATAGGAGCAAATCAGGCAGGGCAGAGAAAGAAAGCCCAAATCTGCCACAGACAGACAGCCCAGATGCCTGCGTGGGAGGTGTGGACATGAACATGGGTAAAGAGATTGTCAAGTATTGGGCAAAAGTGCAGAGTCTGCCTGAAGGACAACCATTCCATACAGCAATTCAGGCAAACAAGACCTGTACATGCAATGAAGGACTCCAGTGATGAGACATTGAGCATTAATTCCATGCAGCAGCTGATACTGGCAGACAAAAGTTGGCCCATTTCACTGAATGGCCTGCACATTACATACAGGTTGGACACAGGCGCTGAAATCGATGGTACTCCCACAATTGTGGTGCAATCTGCCAAACAGACTTTCACTGATGTAGCAAACCCATGTCCTGAAAACATACAGTGGGCTGCCTGTGTCAGCAGTGGGAAGATATTGCCATATAACAACAGAGAAGTAAAGAACCCAGATTTACCCAGATTACAGGGGACAGAACACCTTCTTGGGGGGGGGGGGGAGACGCACGCGATTGTTTGGGGGTGAGACACAAGTTGTTTTCTGTAGAACAATTCTTGACTCAGAATGTCACAACATTAGTGAAGAAATGTGAAGGTGCGGTTCCAAAGATTTGAAATGATAAAAAGGCATCGAAAGGGAAGATGCACCACCACCTGTCCGACATGCAGCCAGGAATGTAGTGTGGCCCTGAGAAACACATTTCAGAAAGGACTTCATGCGTCATCTCAATGGACACGATGGAAGAAGTGGAGCAGCCAAGAAGATGGGTGTATTCCCTGGTGACGGTGGAGAAGGAATTGGGAGCACTGGGCTTGTGTTTAGACCCCAGAGAATTGACAGGCTTCAGAGGAGCGGCCGTGTTAGTCTGTATTCGCAAAAAGAATAGGAGGACTTGTGGCACTTTCGAGATGCTCAAATAAATTTGTTAGTCTCTAAGGTGCCACAAGTCCTCCTGTTTTTTTTTAGAGAATTGAAAGTAAGCACGAGGAAGGAGCATTATCACTCCTTAACCAGACATGAAATCCTAGGGAACATTGAAGGTGACGTATTTTTCACCATTTTCAATGCATGCAGTAGGTCTTGGCAAAGTCTTCTGACTCAAGAGTTCATGATTTTGCTCATTAACACACCTTTGGGTAGGCACTGTTTCCAACATCATCCGTTTGGAATTTGCTGTGCACCCAAAGTATTCCAGTGGACTATTCAGCAGCCCCCGGATGTTGCTGATGGAGTCAGGGTGTCAATAGATGATATTTCATATGGGACACCACGGAACATGAACACAGTGATAGGTTTCAGAGTAGCAGCCATGTTAGTCTGTATTCGCAAAAAGAAAAGGAGTACTTGTGGCACGTTAGAGACTAACAAATTTATTAGAGCATAAGCTTTCGTGAGCTGCAGCTCACTTCATCGGATGCATTTAGTGATAGGCTTGCACAAGTCCTGCAGGTTGCTGTGGCCAATGGCCTGAAAGTGAACAAAGCAAAATGCCAATTCTAGAAAAAGGAACTCTTGTGTTTGGGGGAAACTCTAGCAGAAAGTGGTGTCAGGCCAGATCCTACAAAGCATATAAGTTGCCCTATGAATGCCAGGCCCAGACCAAAAAAGGGTCTACAGAGGATCCGGGGTGTGGTGAATCTATTGGGAAATTCATTGACCATCTGACTGCTAAAGCATACAAGAAGGATACTGCTCCAGGTTGTGGCATGGAAGTGGCCTGAAGAACATGAGTCTGATGTAAAAAACTGAAAAGATTATTCACCAGTGCACCTACAGAGTGAAATTTTGATGTGTCCTGTGCTACAAAAGTTCTACAGATGTCTCTGAAGACGGACTAGGAGCTGTGCTATCATGAAGAAAAGACAGTGCCGGGAGACCTGTGCATACTCACCCAGAGCCTTCCCAAACCCGGATATGTCAATTTTCAGAGTAGCAGCCGTGTTAGTCTGTATTCGCAAAAAGAATACATCCGATGAAGATGCATCCGATGAAGGGAGCTGTAGCTCACAAAAGCTTATGCTCAAATAAATTTGTTAGTCTCTAAGGTGCCACAAGTCCTCCTGTTCTTTTTCCAGATATGTCAATGTCATTGGTTTTATAAAAGAAGACAGATGAGTAGAACGGCTGCTGTGGTGGTGTGAGGATTGGAGGGCGGCTGCATTGGCCACAGGGCAGAGTTCTGGACAGTAGGGGCAGAACAGACTTCCATCATTGGGTTCTGTTATGTTTACACAGGCTTGGAAGGATTCAGTTTTTATCAGTAAATGTCGATTTCACTGTACACAAACCCACAAAAAGGATTTCCATCGCTAATAATCAACATTTGCAGAAAGGCAATATAAGAAACACACTGCATAAGAACTTATTAGAGTTTGATTTCAGGATATCTACTTTGTATATTTGACACGTGATGTTGATAATTTGTGATTTAGCTGTTTTTGAATCTCAGTGTCTACCATCATTAAATAATCACTGTCTCCCTCTCTTTATTTCTGATGCCTCAGAATTTCCTGCAACTGTGAAAATGGAAATAGATAAAAACTGGGGAAAAAATGCTTAAAACCCATAATTTTGCACACCTGTGAACATTTTTATGACTAAAAGCAGAAAAAATGCTTAAAAATTATCCATCAAAATTATAAAACAAGAAAAATGGAATTCTGCGGAGCCTATATTTAAATAAAACCAATGCAGCATTCAAAACAAGTTCTCTTCATAGCATCATAGAGTGTATGGCCAAAAGGGATCATTAAATCATCCAGCCTGACCTCCTGTATACACACGCCAGAAAATTTCATCCAATTACCCCTGTATTGAGCCCAATAGCTTGTGTTTGGCTGAAACATCTCTTCCAAAAAGATGTCCAGTCTGGATTAGCAGACACCGAGAAACAGAAAATCCAGTACTTCCTTTGGTAGTTTGTGCCAGGATTAATCACGCTCACTCTTAAAATGTGCACTTTATTTGAATTTGAGGGGGTTTAACTTTCAGCCATTGGTTCTTGATCTGCCTTTCTTCAATAGATGAAAGAGCGCATTAATACCCACTGTTTTCTCCCTCTGAAAATGCTGATCATAGAATATCAGGGTTGGAAGGGACCTCAGGAGGTCATCTAGCCCAACCCCCTGCTCAAAGCAGGACCAATCTCCAATTTTTGCCCCAGATCCCTAAAGAGCCCCCTCAAGGATTGAACTCACACCCCTGGGTTTAGCAGGCCAATGCTCAAATCACTGAGCTATCCTTCCCCTAAATGATCTCTCTGTGTTCTAACCAGATTGAATGGTTTAAGGGTACTGTGATGGGGTGTATGTACTCCGCATTGGGCCACAGGGGACGGACCAACCCCTGTGGGCCCAGGAGGCCGCGCCCTCTTTCTCCTGCTGCGCATGCTCCAGATGGAAGAGCCAGATAAAAGGGGGCAGCCCCGTTCAGTCAGGTTGGCTATGGAGGAGGAAGGATGTGTACTGCAGGTTCCTGCAGAGGTGACTGCGACACTCCAAGCGGTAGAGCCCCAGGACCCGGACTGTGCTGCAGGTGGCTCTCTGACTGCGGAGCCAAGCTGCTGCCAGCTGAGGAGGTGCCCAGGACACAACTTGTGGTAGGAGTGACCCAGGGAAGGTGGTAGAACCAGATGCCTGAACCCCTAATGGGGAGTTGCCCGGGTTCATAGGGCCCTGGGTTGGAACCCAGTGGAGAGGGCGGGGCCGGATCCCCCTACCAGAGGCCACCAGGCATAGCTGCTGTCTGTCTATTTGAGAGGATAGGCATGGACCTAGCGGGACCCTTAGAGAAAAGCGGTTCAGGGTTCCACTACATATTCGTGGCGGTGGACTATGCAGCACGATACCCTGAGGCTGTCCCCTTATGCTCAAGGACTGCAAATGCCATAGCAAAAGAACTCTTGGAAATGTTTGCCCGAGTCGGGCTACCAAAGGAGATACTGACAGACCAGAGTCCCTGATACAGGTACATCTACACAGCAATTTTTAGCCACACAGCCTAAGTCAGCTGACCTGAGCCAGCTGCAGCCATGCCGTGGGACTTTTACTCCAGTGTAGATGTACCCTAAGCCCATCAGCGCAAGGCATTTTCTGCAGCCCTTGAATCATTTTTGTGGCTTTTTTTCTGCAACCTCTCCAATTTTTGAACATTCTTTTTACAACGTGGACCCCTGAGCTGGCTGCAACTGTGGGGGAAGTGGGGTGCTCAGGAAGAATTTATGAATCCTGGATTGTTGACCTGGTTATTGAGATATTTTCTGTATGACTGTGGCAGGGGGTTTGCTGCATTAATGGTTGAGTTTAACAGTAGGCTGCAGGGAAACATACAGGAAGCCCCGCAATAACCACCTATCTGCCAACAATCACAGGACAAGGCAAGAAGCCAGAAATTGGATGGCCAACACTGGGCTGGGGCAGCAACCCAAGGCTGAGAAACTGAGAGATGAAGGACGTCTGGGGCGATAAACAGAGCCAGAGCCTCAAGCAGGGGAGAGAGACAGTTCTGGGGAACAGACAGTCACCCAGATTCTGGGATCTGGTATCAAGGAAAGGAGGCTGGTTTAGGGTCTGTGCTGGGGACGGTGATCCTTTGGTCAGCCAGGCAGGCGGATATACCTTTTGTTGTTTTAAAATAGTTTTTTCTTAAATTGTGCTTTGTTCTTACTGTTAAGATTGAAAAAGACTTTGGTTTAAGAAGGCTGTGTGGTCACAGCTCCCAAAGGGAAGACCCATAGGTACCAAACCCAGCTGGATCTGCAAGATAGGCATGGTGGATACCCCAGCTGCTGTAGCCCAAGACCTGGACTAGGAGTTGGAGAATCACATGGTTCCATCCCAGGAGAGGAAAAGGCCTGAGAGCTGATGGGGTACATTCAGAGAGACCCCAGAGGGGTCAGAGGTGCATCTAGCCCTGTAGCTGGGACAGCAGTATCTTGTTCTCACCAATGCCATAGCTGTAGATGAAATCATCTCCCTACTCCCTTGTTATACACCAAGGTTACAGTTAGCCCATTTGGCCACAGCGTAGCACTGGGAGCTGGTGTTCAATTGCTTGTCCAACATGACCCCTAAGTCCTTTCCAGAGTCCCTGCTTCCCAGGGTACAGTCCCCATTTGTAGGTATGGGCTGCGAGCCTTGTGCCTTGATGTGCAACTCTGCATTTGGCTGTGTTAAAACACATTTTGTTGGAATGGGCCCAACTTACCAAGCAACCCAGCTCATGCTGTATGACTTCCAGTCGTCACCATTTACCACTCCGCCAATCTTTGTGCATTCCGCCAATTTCATCAGCACTGATTTTTTCTTTGTGCCTTAACAAGAACAAAAAGAAAAGGAGTACTTGTGGCACCTTAGAGACTAACAAATTTATTAGAGCATAAGCTTTCGTGAGCTACAGCTCACTTCATCGGATGCATCCGATGAAGTGAGCTGTAGCTCACGAAAGCTTATGCTCTAATAAATTTGTTAGTCTCCAAGGTGCCACAAGTACTCCTTTTCTTTTTGCGAATACAGACTAACATGGCTGCTACTATGAAACTTAACAAGAACAGTAACCCAACTCCCTGAGTCTTTGCATCCCCCTGGAGATCTCCTTCCAGGCATCATCCACATTCCCTCTCCCCTGAGACTGTACAGTCCTGACTGCCCTTAAGAACATAAGAGCAGCCAAACTGGGTCAGACCAAAGGTCCACCTAGCCCAGTGTCCTGTCTGCCAACAGTGGCCAGTGCCAGGTGCCCCAGAGGGAACGAACACAACAGGGCATCATCCAGTGATCCATCCATGTTGCCCATTCCCAGCTTCTGGCAAACAGAGACTAGGGACACTCAGAACAGGTTTTGCATCCCTGCCCACCTTGGCTAATAGCCATTGATGGACCAACCCTCCAGAAACTGATCTCTCTCTTTTTTGAACCTGTTATAGTTTTGGACTTCACAACATCCTCTGGCAACTAGTTCCACAGGTTCATTGTGCTGTGTATGAAGAAATACCTCCTTTGGTTTGTTTTAAACCTGGTTTCTGTTAATTCCATTGGGTGACCCCTGGTTCTTTTGTTATGAGAAGGAGCAAATAACACTTCCCGATTCACGTTCTCTGCACCAGCCACACTGTTACAGCCTCTGTCATCTCCCCGCTTCGCCGTCTCTTTTCCAGGCTGAAGAATCTTAGTCTTATTAATCTCCCCTCATACGGAATCTCTCCCTTTGCTCTTCCCCTTTCCGCAGAGATAAGCGCGTTGACCTCCCTTGCACTCTCCTCCCTGCGACAGACTGTTCAGTTACTTGACCCTCAAAGCTGTCGTTCTGTAGAATGTTCTTGCTTCACAGGCTAACCACCTGGCAGACTGTGCTACGTTCCCCTCCTCGGGGCTCGGAACAAGTCAGAGACCTGTTTCTGCCAAGGCAAGCTGTAGGGTATCTCTTGGGTAGGATCTCAGTGTTCTTACTGCTCCAGCAGCTATGCCTGGGCCTTGGGCATTTCTGAAACCATAGTACTGCATTGCTGGCATTGAAAGGGCTGTTCAGGGACCGCTCAGGCTAGTCAGCTATACCTGCCAATCTGTTCAACTGCTGGAAGATCCTATTGCCTGTGTACTTGTTGGGTCTGTTTGGGTTTGACTGAGCAGCTGAGGAGATCTGATCCATACCGCACCCTAGCTCCCTTTTCATTAGCTCTTTTCTCTTTGGTGATACCCTCTTGGTGTCTGCTGGAGAGAGGGATTCCACCAACACAAGGTTATACTTGGTAGGCCTAGGTCTGTAGCTGAAACAGTACATGAGTAACTGGAATCTCACTATATGTGGTGGCAGGTCCTTTAGAGATTGCACCACCAGCAAGGCTTGTCTCACACCACAGCCACCAGGAAAGCACTTCAGTGTATGCAGACCCAGTATCGTCCAAGCATGGGGGGCTGGACTACGTTTCCTGCTCTGTTTCATTTGATTCTATGCCTAGACCTTTATACCTTCTATGCATATATGCAGTATCCCATTGGTACCACTGTCTCATGCTCCTCTCTTTCCCATCAGGTGTATTGTCGCTCTCCTTGGAACTCACCAGATATACGGACATACTGGGAGTTCAGGCTGTTATGCTCCCTCTGGCCTTTATCTAGCTCTGGAAATCTCTGGGTATGTATTTCATCCTAAGAAGCCTGAACTATTTCTATCTGTCTCAGCAGAGAGAGGGTCTTACAGTTGGCAGGCCACGTAGGGGATATGGCACCATACATCTTATTTCTGTTATCCTTCTCCAGGAGAACTACACGTGTCCTTTTTACTGCTCTCTCTGTGGTGAGAGCTGCTAGTGGGGTTTCCTTTCTCTCTCTCCAGAGCACAGGTTGTCTGGGATATTCTGTGAGATTCTTCATGTTGCTCTTTTTGTACTTCTGCACTCTGGCCATGTACTTTCCAAATGGTGATTAAAAGGTGCCATCACTTAAAAATGCACTGGGCCTGTGTGGAGTATAATTTTCAATAAGTCAAATACAATGTTTACTGGAACACTCAAAAGTTCTTTTCAATCAGCACCGATTCTCTGCCAAGTTTTAGCTTTCTGCCCCCAGCAATTTCTGCAGTCGAGTTGCTTAAAAAAAAAAAAAAAAAAAAAAAGGTGGAAAGTTGTTTTATGTTATGAAGAAAGTGAATTTTTATTAGGGGGAAGAGTGGATTGTTTTTCACATTTCACACTCAGAAATGACTGAATTGTAATCAGAGTCCAAACAAATCGCTTTTGGGCAGCAACTGAGCCTGGAAAGTATGAACCCAAAGGTGAAAGTTTTGGAAAGTTGTAACAAGCATGGTGGAGGGGTATTCTGAATCACAGCACTAAAGAGAGGCAGGGGCAAGCTAGAGGTGAAGTTATGTTTTATCTCAATCATTGGGGGCAAAGTAGAAATCAGTTAAGGGGGGAATAATCACAAGTAAATCAGAGTTAGTTGTTTTAGCAGGAACTACTACTTATGCTTACACTGTAAACTACTGTAAATTATTACTATTATCTATTGTATATTACCTACTAGTATCTTAATTAAATTCACTATATAGATAAGTGTACATTTATGAAACAGAATTTTGAATTACAAACAATGCATGAAAGCATAAACCCCAATATCGTACGTACTGTTGTCAGGTTTCAGAGTAGCTGCTGCGTTAGTCTGTATTTGCAAAAAGAGAAGAAGGACTTGTGGCACCTTAGAGACTAACAAATTTATTGGAGCATAACCTTTCGTGAGCTACAGCTCACTTCATTGGATGCATGCAGTGGAAAATACAGTGGGGAGATTTATATACACAGAGAACATGAAACAATGGGTGTTACCATACACACTGTAAGGAGAGCGATCACTTAAGATGAGCTATTACCAGGAAGGGGGGGGGGGGGGGAGAAGAAAACCTTTAGTAGTGATAATCAAGGTGGGCCATTTCCAGCAGTTGACAAGAACGTCTGAGGAACAGCGGGGGATGGGGGGAAATAACATGGGGAAATAGTTTTACTTTGTGTAATGATCCATCCACTCCCAGTCTCTATTCAAGCCTAAGTTAATTGTATCCAGTTTGCAAATTAATTCCAACTCAGCAGTCTCTCGTTGGAGTCTGTTTTTGAAGGTTTTTTGTTGAAGAATAGCCACTTTTAGGTCTGTAATCGAGTGACCAGAGAGATTGAAGTGTTCTCAGACTGGTTTTTGAATATTATAATTCTTGATGGCTGATTTGTGTCCATTTATTCTTTCATGTAGAGACTGTCCAGTTTGACCAATGTAAATGGCAGAGGGGCATTGCTGGCACATGATGGCATATATCACATTGGTAGATGCGCAGATGAACGAGCCTCTGATAGTTTGGCTGATGTGATTCGGCCCTATGATGGTGCCCCCTGAATAGATATGTGGACACAGTTGGCAAGGGGCTTTGTTGCAAGGATAGGTTCCTGGGTTAGTGGTTCTGTTGTGTGGTGTGTAGTTGCTGGTGAGTATTTGCTTCAGATTGGGGGGCTGTCTGTAAGCAAGGACTGGCCTGTCTCCCAAGATCTGTGAGAGTGATGGTCGTCCTTCAGGATAGGTTGTAAATCCTTGATGTTGCGTTGGAGAGGTTTTAGTTGGGGGCTGAAGGTGATGGCTAGTGGCGTTCTGTTATTTTCTTTGTTGGGCCTGTCCTGTAGTAGGTGACTTCTGGGTACTCTTCTGGCTCTGTCAATCTGTTTCTTCACTTCAGCAGATGGGTATTGTAGTTGTAAGAATGCTTGATAGAGATCTTGTAGGTGTTTGTCTCTGTGTGAGGGGTTGGAGCAAATGCGGTTGTATCGTAGAGCTTGGCTGTAGACAGTGGATCGTGTGGTGTGATCTGGGTGAAAGCTGGAGGCATGTAGGTAGGAATAGCGGTCAGTAGGTTTCCGGTATAGGGTGGTGTTTATGTGACCATCGCTTATTAGCACCGTAGTGTCCAGGAAGTGGATCTCTTGTGTGGACTGGTCCAGGCTGAAGTTGATGGTGGGATGGAAATTGTTGAAATCATGGTGGAATTCCTCAAGAGCTTCTTTTCCATGGGTCCAGATGATGAAGATGTCATCAATGTAGTGCAAGTAGAGTAGGGACATTAGGGGACGAGAATTGAGGAAGCGTTGTTCTAAGTCAGCCATAAAAATGTCGGCATACTGTGGGGCCGTGCGGGTACCCATCACAGTGCCGCTGATTTGAAGGTATACATTGTCCCCAAATGTGAAATAGTTATGGGTGAGGACAAAGTCACAAAGTTCAGCCACCAGGTTAGCCGTGACGTTATCGGGGATACTGTTCCTGACGGCTTGTAGTCCATCTTTGTGTGGAATGTTGGTGTAGAGGGCTTCTACATCCATAGTGGCCAGGATGGTGTTTTCAGGAAGATCACCCATGGAGTGGACTTTACAAAAACTAGACAAGCTATTTACAATACACACTTTGCTTCTCTGCAAAAGAAAAAGGACACTAAACTATCTAAACTTTGTGACTTTGTCCTCACTCATAACTATTTCGCATTTGGGGACAATGTATACCTTCAAAAACAGACTCCAGCGAGAGACTGCTGAATTGGAATTAATTTGCAAACTGGATACAATTAACTTAGGCTTGAATAGAGACTGGGAGTGGATGGGTCATTTCACAAAGTAAAACTATTTCCCCATGTTTATCCCCCCCATCCCTCACTGTTCCTCAGACGTTCTTGTCAACTGCTGGAAATGGCCCACCTTGATTATCACTACTAAAGGTTTTCTTCCTCCCCCCTCCCCCCGGTAATAGCTCATCTTACCTGATCACTCTCCTTACAGTGTGTATGGTAACTCCCATTGTTTCATGTTCTCTGTGTATATAAATCTCCCCACTGTATTTTCCACTGCATGCATCCAGTGAAGTGAGCTGTAGCTCACGAAAGGTTATGCTCAAATAAATTTGTTAGTCTCTAAGGTGCCACAAGTCCTCCTTTTCTTTCTGTTGTCATTTTCTCAGCCTCTAAATCCAGAGTTTGGAGGAAAAGTTCTTAGGATGTTTAGTTATAATTTGAGCAATCCTCTTGTGCAATCTTTATTTACAGTTTTGAGTTCCAGCTTAAAGAAAGGTTTCAGAGTAGCAACCGTGTTAGTCTGTATTTGCAAAAAGAAAAGGAGTACTTGTGGCATCTTAGAGACTAACCAATTTATTTGAGCATAAGTTTTCGTGAGCTACAGCTCACTTCATCCGATGTTAGTC
This sequence comes from Dermochelys coriacea, assembly GCF_009764565.3. NCBI lineage: Eukaryota > Metazoa > Chordata > Testudines > Dermochelyidae > Dermochelys > Dermochelys coriacea. The sequence continues at coordinate 24,334,469 of NC_050084.1, read as the reverse complement.
TCTAAGGTGCCACAAGTACTCCTTTTCTTTTATCTTAAAGAAAGATGTGTATTCCTTGAAGTGCTGTGGTGGCTTCTTGATGGAACAATAATCCCTCCACTCCCTTCTGTCGTACAGTCCCTTTGCTCTCTGACAATTGCTCTATTCCCGCCCGCATGCCTTAAGATGCTGTCCTGATGTTTTGTTTTACAGTCCTTACTATTTTCTTACTTTCACTGTAGCTCATTTCCTCCATATTTCTGAAGTCTATTTCTCTTTGAGTACAGTTTCTATTTTATTACAATTAATCCTTCACATTTCCTTCTTCACTTTCCCCCACTGTTTTCTAACAATAGTTTTCTAATAATTGCTTAGGTTACTTAGAGACTATTAAGTCATTTTTCCTTTTGTTTAACTGTACTGTTTTTCCTTTAACTTTTCCTCTTTCCCCATTCAACCTCTGTCTTTCCTCTTGCTAGGTACTGCCCCTTTTGTAGCTGTCCCTACTGTTCCTAATACAGTATCTCTGTTTTTTCTGTCCCTCCTGAACTAGACTTTCTCCCTTTCAGCCCTGGCACTCCTCTGATGATGCCACTTGGCCACCGGGGTCCCTATCCATTGGCTCCCCACTTATGCCTCCCTTCTTCTCTGGTGCCAGTTGCTGCCTTGTTGGTTACAGGGCTCTCTCCCCTGCCCCCCAACACAGGGCAGCCTATCGCCTGCCTTCATCAGTCATTTCCCTCAAAGCCAGTTTGACCTGCTTGAAGCAGTTCCAGAGGGATGCTGCAGCCTGCTTCCCCCTGGCCGTTTTTTTCCTTTTACACTCCCACCCTCTTAAAAACCATCCTAGGCTCAAGTCCCCCCACTTCAACTGCCAAGGAACCCTTTGGAGTTCTCCAGACCACCCCAGAGCAGCTGTTTTGGGCTTCCCCACATTTTTAAAAACAAACAAAAACAACCCATGAGGCTGCTTCTGAGCTGCCATCTTGAACGGCTCCCATGTTTCTTTTGACCCAACAGCCTCCAGTACTGGTGGGGCACACATTATGAGCAACTGAGTAAGGGGGATTAGAATGGAAATGGTCAGGCAACCTTACATCCAGGTGTTGCTCATGCTTTAGCTTATATCTGCAGAACACAGGAGCTCTGCAGAAAAAGCAATAGTGCTTGTATTGCCTTTCCAGCAGATTCCTCATGAGGGTGGGGGAAAAAAGGCAAATCATACACGGGGTCCTGCTGTCACCCACCCCTCATGCATAGATCTCCCACCCTGCCAGGGCCATTCTGTGGACACAGCATCGGAGAATTCAAAAGTCATGAGTTTCGCTTGAAATCATGGGATTTTTTTTTAAGATAACATATGTTGGGTCTGTTCATCAGCCTGTTGGTTTCTGAGCCCTCGGGGGTTATGTTTCCCAACGTCTTTCTGCAACCACGAGGGCTAGAAACTCACTTTTTAAAAATTAAATCTGAGATTCTTCCACAGTCCCAGGACTCCAGGAGTTGGGGCTTTAAGAAAAGCTCCAAATATCACAAGATTAGTGATAAAATTGCTAGAGTTGACAATGCTACATCAGAGACAGTTCTGTGGAGATGGTTTCTTTGTGGACAACAGGTGGGGGACATGGGGGTAAGAAGGATGACTATACTCTGCTCTAGGGAGAAAAGCATATAAAAAGACAGTTGTCACAGAGGCTCAATTTGCAACAGGCCATTACAGGGCCAATTGTAACCCAGTCTGGAAAGACAGGAATGGTCAGAGCAGGAGCCAGAAGCAGACTGGGTCAGATACCAGGAGGTGAGAGCCTGAGGCAGCCCAAGGGTCAGGGGAAGCCATCCTAGGCAGGAACCCGGTTGCATGGACCTTCCTGTGCCTGCACTTGGTTTAAATAGAAACTGGGAACCAATCAGGACCCCCAGCATTCTGCCAATCAGATTCCAAGACTCCAGGAGGCAACGTGTGATAACGTTATCAAATTGTGAGACAAATAAGGGCCACTGAAGCTGCCATTGGTTTGCAGTTTTTGGCTTATGTAGATATTCCAATGTCATGGGGTCTACTCACCACTGGGTCACCTCCATGTGGCCGCATCTAGGGATTAGCTTCACTCTGGTCCAATGCTCCTTTCTGCTGCTTGCTGCACACCCTGCCGTTGTTCTTTCTGTCACTATCTGTAACTCAGGGTGCTCAGTCTTCATGGCTTGACCCTCCAGCCAGGTCAGTGTGTGTTTTTCCCCTTCTGGGGTAACAAAATCCCACTGGATCACTGGCCCACGTGCTGTTCCAGTCAGCTTTCCAGTCCAAGGCCAGGTCCAGTGCTGCTTTCCCAGTGGCTGGCAGGGGAACCTGGACCTTCCCTCTACTCCAGGTTCCAGATCAGGGACCCTCTAATGAGTGGCCAAGGTCTGCACCATCCTAAACCTTGCTGAAATTTCCCTGAGCCTTTCCTACACCCCTCCCTCTAGGTTTCCTTCCTTCCCTCTCTAATGTCCAGAGGGTGGCTGAAGGCTCCTTTGCTGCAGCCCCATTCTACTGCCAGCTTACTGGCTTTATCCAGCCCTGCCTGTTCCTTCCCAACTGGGTTCTGTCATTATTCAGGGGTTACTTAGGCCAGCTAATTCCACTCAGCTGTAGCTATCCAGTTAATTTGCCTTGGCTTAGTTGCATTAACCCCTTTTAGGCTTGTGTGGGGTGAATACCCCATCACATCCAGGTTTGCATGATCAGTGAACACCTGGACTGGGTGGTGAGCGCCTTCCAGTCTGTAGCGTTGGTTTTTATTGCTGCAGTTTCTTACCAAGTATTTCATAATTTTGCAGGGATGAGCTTCCTTGAGTAAGAAGTGCCTGGATGTAATACTTTGTTCAAGATCATGTTGCAGGGAGAGAACAGTCCCAATTGCCTTATTGGAGGTGTCAGCTTCTACAATGAAGATTTATGTGACATGGGTGTGAGCCAACTAGGGTACTGTAGTTGTGACGAAGTGGAACTATTCTTAACGTTTCCTCTGAATACTGTAGGGGTGCCTCAGTTTCCCCTATGCATTTCTTAAGTCTCTCGGTGGTGGGATAAGGGGGTGTAATTGTTGCAGAGCAAAGGGCCAGGGTACATAAATGGCTGACACTCTGTCTCCTGGCAGCTGATGGCCTGGGCCCTACCCACCTGAAAGGTGAGAGCTACAGGGTTGGAGAACAAAGGAATCAGGTGACCTACTGGCCCGGAAAAGGGACAAAGCCCAGAAGAGGAGGGGCTGGAGGGTGAGTCAGTTTGGGGCTGGCTGGGGACGTGGAGCGAAGTGCAGACGTGGCTGTCTGGCTCACTGCCCCCCAAAATGGATCCAGCTGAGGGGTCCTGTTTTCTACACCTACAAGCTCTGTTTTAGACCATGTTCCTGTCATCTAATAAACCTTCTGTTTTACTGGTTGGCTGAGAGATATGTCTGACTGTGAAGTTGGGGTGCAGGACCCTCTGGCTTCCCCAGGACCTCGCCTGGGCGGACTCGCTGTGGGAAGCGCATGGAGGGGCAGGGGATGCTGAATGCTTTGAGGTCAGACCCAGGAAGGTGGAAGCTGTGTGAGCTTCTTGCCCTGAAGACAGGTTGCTCACAGAGAGGAGACTTCACCAGAGTCCTGACTGGTTTCACAGGGAGCAGTTCCAGAGCATCGCCCAGGGAGTCCGTGACAGTAGTAAAGGTGAGTTTCAGCTGATTGAATGCATGCGGGGTCTTGGGAGACCAATGGAATTGGACATTTTTATGGAGGAGAGCAGTGAAGATCTTGATTTGTTTTGAAAAATTCAGAATAAATAGTCAATAAAAATTGGCAAACACAGGAAGTGTTGGAGGTCACGTACTGTGTGGGAAATTGGCCAATCTTGGATGGCTTGGACCTTGTAAGGGTCCATCAGGATTTATTCTGGGGATAAGATGAAGCCCAAGAACACCATGAAGGCCTGATCCAAGGCACGCTGCTTGAGCTCGGCATGAAAGCCATGCTGTCATATGAGTTCCAGGACTGTTTGGATACTGATATGAGTGCATGAGTGATATGCTGTTCATGGTAGTTGGAGAAGATCAATATGTCCTCTATGTAGACTACTATGTACTGGTCCAATATATCTTGGAATACATTTATAAAATATTCTGATTTGGCTGGGGCATTGATCAACGTGAAAGGCATCACAAAATATTCATAGTGGCTATACCAGGTCCAGAAGGCAGTCTTCCACTTATCCTCTCCATTATTCACATGAGGTTGCATGATCCCCACAGGTTCAACTTAGTGAATATACATGCAGCCCCACGTGATCCAGTAGCTCAGGAATCAAGGGCACTGGGTTACAATTCCTTATAGTTATCTGATTCAATGCAGAGTCAGAGGCTGCCTTCTTTCTTCTTGACATGAAGGACCGGTTGCCAGCTGGTTTAGGTGGAGAGATAAACCATCAGGCCAGGTTCTCTGAAGGTATTCTCAAAGTACTGTCAGCTCAGGTTCTGATATGGTGTAAATTTGTCCAAATGGTATTTTGGCTGCTGACTGCTGCAATATTGGTCAGTCATAGTCCTGGTGCGGAGGTTGGGTTTCTGCATTCTTCTTTTCAAACACATTGATGTTGTCATGGTATTTTGAGGGAGTTCAGATGTAGCTCCACTGGAAGATTCTGCCTGGATAGTTGCCCCCACCTGAGCTTCTCAAGGTTCGGATTCTGGGACAGGATCTACCAGTCCCCAGCAGTACTGCTGACAAAACTGCAAAGGAAAACAGACTTCCTGTGCTTGCCACCAAATAAGCGGGTTGTGGAGGCCAGCCAGGAAGTACCAAGGATCAGGGGAAAGCATGGAGAATGGATCAAGCCAAATTGTAATGTTTCTCAGTGTCCCTGAATCACAGTCTCCTGTGGAATTGTTTCCTCTGTTCTTCTGTAGACCAGAAGACAAAGGGGAACTGTCAATAATCTCTATAAGGCTGGGAGTGGCCTTGCACTGAAGCGAGCAGATCGAGGGACGTGATCGTTCCCCTCTATTCGACACTGGTGAGGCCTCATCTGGAGTACTGTGTCCAGTTTTGGGCCCCACACTACAGGAAGGATGTGGATAAATTGGAAAGAGTACAACGAAGGGCAACAAAAATGATTAGGGGTCTAGAGCACATGACTTATGAGGAGAGGCTGAGGGAGCTGGGATTGTTTAGTCTGCAGAAGAGAAGAATGAGGGGGGATTTGATAGCTGCTTTCAACTACCTGAAAGGGGGTTTCAAAGAGGATGGCTCTAGACTGTTCTCAATGGTAGCAGATGACAGAACGAGGAGTAATGGTCTCAAGTTGCAATGGGGGAGGTTTAGATTGGATATTAGGAAAAACTTTTTCACTAAGAGGGTGGTGAAACACTGGAATGCGTTACCTAGGGAGGTGGTAGAATCTCCTTCCTTAGAGGTTTTTAAGGTCAGGCTTGACAAAGCCCTGGCTGGGATGATTTAACTAGGACTTGTTCCTGCTTTGAGCAGGGGGTTGGACTAGATGACCTTCTGGGGTCCCTTCCAACCCTGATATTCTATGATTCTATGAAGGGGAATCTTCTGGGTCTGGGTTGCTGCTGTGTCTATGAAGCAGTCAGCTGCACCCAAGTTGATGAGAGCCAGTAGGATGAGAATTTGCAGGGGCGCCCCAGGTATGTGCAACTGGACTGGCACCTGCACATGGGGAGCCCATGGGCAGGACTCAGGGTGTGTTCCAGTCAAGACGAAAGTGTGAGGAGCTCTTTTCCCTGATTGGGGCAGGCAAAGATGGAGTGACCTGACTTACTTCAATAGAAGCAGAGATGGTACTGGCATCGTCATTCCTTTTCTATGGGGATGAGCTGTAGATGGTCCACATCCCCCTCCATTGGCTGGGTGAGAGGCAGTGGTGAAGAGTATCTGGATTGGAGAGTTGCAAGACCCCCGTTTTTAACTCCCTTCCTTCCCGTAACCAATTGTTTATATGGATGGCGAGATCCATTGGGGCATCCAGACTCTTGGGCATCTCTACTCGAGCTAATTCGTCTTTAATTTCTTCTTGCAGGTCCCACCAGAACTGGTACAGGTGTGCCACCTCACTCCAGGCTGTATCAACTGTGAGCTGGCAGAATTGTGCATCGGAGGAGGTTACGGTGCCCTGCCCTGTCTTAGGGCAGCCTCCCCTGTTCAAGCTCAGTGCAGATTGTCAAATAGCACCAAGATGGCTTGGAGGAAGACCTTCCAGTTCAACAGTACTGGACTGTCACATGCCAAGAAGGGGGAGGCCTGGTCTCAGGCTTCCCGGACAGCTGCTGACAGCCAGGCTCACCTTTGCAGGATCAATAATATAGGACTGAGCATGCCTCACGAATAGGAAGTGCCGCTGGTTGATAAAGCCCCAGAATCGCTGGCTAGTTCCATCAAACTGTTCCTGTAGTGGAGAACAGGCTGTGTGAGCTGTGTCTGGAGAACAGCATTTTCGCCATGCAACTGTGTGACTTGCTCTTACAATAGCTGGTTCTCCAAGGTCAGCTGGATGACCCAGGCCTGCAAAGCCTGGATGTCTGCCTGAAGGCGGGTGGCCCCCTCAAGTATGTCTAGTGCTCCTGAAGGTATTAGCCAGGTCCATTTTGTTGGTACCAGGCCCACTTCTGTGGCTTAAGTGGCCCCTACAAACTGTCATTACTGGGACATGGGTGGTCGGAGCAGGGGTTGGGAGTCAGGTTGGGTCAGATACCAGGTCAGAGCCTGAGACAGTCCAGGGGGCAAAACCCAGAGTCGGATGTCAGGCAGGGTCAGGTTACCAGGAGAGCAGCAGCTACTGCGGGGAAAGCAGTCCTAACCGGGACAACCCAGTTGTATGGACAACTTCCTGTTCCTGCGCTTGGTTTAAATAGAAGCTGGAAACCAATCAGGACCCCCAGGGTTCTGCCAATCAGATCCCGGGACTGGAGTCCTCTGTCAGAGCTGAGCTTCTCCTCTGATACCTGTTAGCAGATCACTGGGTGGCAGGTTGGAACTAGCTCCTGTGAGCCCTGTGAACCAGGGCACTAGACCTGCAGTCCCTGACACATGGAGCCCATAGGAGAGGCCTGTGACCCAGCCATCCAAATCATCAAATCAGGGAGTCTGGAAGGGACCTTGAGAGATCATCTAGTCCAGCCTCCTACACTGAGGAAGGACTAAGGGAACCTAGATCAGTGCTCACAGGGGTTTGTCCAATCTGTTCTTAAAATCTCCAATGACAGTGATTCCACAGCCTCCCTAGGTAACCCTTCCAGAGCTTAACTATCCTGAACAGTTAGGAATTTTGTCCTAATATCCAACTGTGATGGGGTGGACTAGGCCCAAAGATCCCCAGCTGGAGGCCTCAAGGTTCTGCCACACCCATCCCAGGAAAGGAGCAGTGGAGAGGTCCTCCAAGCAGGCTAGAGTGGCTGCAGAGGAAGTAGCCAATCAGGTCCCAGGAGGGCCATAAAAAGGAGCTGCAGAACAGAGCAAAAGGCAGTTGCTGTTTGGAGCTGGAGAAGAAAGGACTGTGGGCCTGGTTGCCTAGAAGAGTGGCAGGGCCTTGGATAGCTCAGTGTGGGCAGGGAATATGGGAGTGAGATGCTCCTGGCTGGCTGCGGGGACTGAGTAGGGACTGAGGGCTGCAGGAAGATAGTGTCTCTAGGGAGGAAGCCTTGGGGCTCTGGCCCCATACCGGGGCTGGACTGGTTTAAAGACTGTGGACACACCCAACCAGAGAGGGCACTCATGATGTCCAAGCAGCTTAGTGGGCAGTAAGCGATGAACTGGCAAGTTCCTACCTTGTGGTGAAGGCAGCCATTTTGGATCAGCTAGGGCTGACTCTAGAGGCACAAGTTCCAGACCATATTGTTCCTTCAAGGGGCACAACCATGGTTAGTGGCCCAGAAGTTATGAGATCTGGTGATGTGCTGATTATGCCCAGAGACCAGCTCAGTGGAGAAGGTTCTGGATCAAGTGGTCCTAGAGCAATTCATGAAGGTCCTACCAGGAGGGGCAGAGAGCAAGGGTAAGGCATTGCCAGCCAGCCTCAGTGGGAGAAGCAGTCCAGTGAGCTGTGGCCTACTTTGAGGCTGAAGGAGAGGAATGGCCCAAGATGTATGATAAGCTGAGAGGGCTCACCAATGGGGTGACTCCAGGAGGCTTTCAAGGGGGAAAGACCCCAAGGATTCTAGACTCAGGGTGCACACCACAATAGCAAGGGGTCCGGGGAGGCTTGCAGCCTATGGGATGTATTAGTTGGAAGGAGCTAGGAGATCTGGTAGTCTGCTACAGGTGTGGCCAGCCCAGGCATATTAAAAAGCACTTCCCAGTAATGGAATGTGACTACCTGAACTGTTGTTACAGTGGAACTAATTGGTGGGGGTCTATCTCGAAGGTCAGGGTGATCCCACCATAGGTAGTGACAATTAGGCTGGGAGGAACTGCAGTTAAAGGTCTGGTAGACTCAGGATGTGAGTATACCTTGGTTCGGGAAGACCAGGTGAGGGTAACTGACTTAGACCAGCACCTCCTAGTACATGCCTGCTGTGTACATGGGGAAACCTCAGTCTACTCCATGGCAGAAGTTGGGCTGGAGGTACAGGGCCAGAGAGCTCGACTCCAGGTTGGCATGGTCAAGGACATGACATGTAATCTTGGGGAGAGACTGGGTGGGCTACTCAGCCCTCACATGGAAAAGACCAGGACTGAAAGGGTCCAGGCCCAGCTGGGAAAGAAAGCAGAGGGGCCTGGGTAAGAAGACCCCAGAAAACAGTTCAGAGCCAAGACCAGAATATCCCAGACATGAGGGACCCGCTGAGGAACTGCCAACAAGAGTTGGATGAGGCTAATGTCTCCAGAGAAAAAGTTATTAGCCAGCTGGTCTGGGTAGAGCAGGAATTGGCCCAGGTACAGGTGGAAGCCAGGGACACGAGGAACAATGCTTGGCCTTGCAGGCAGCATTGGCCCAGGCCCAGCGGGAGAAGGATCAGAGGGCCCAGCAGGATACAATAGAGACCCAGACAGAGACCTGGACTCAGCAAGTACAGCAGGGACCCAGACAGAGTTCAGCAGAATACTGTGGGAATTCAGGCTAAAATACCCAGTATGCTAACTAGCATGGAGGCGCAGACAGATTCACCCCAGCTGGGAAAGGCAAAAGAGAAGTGCTGGGATAGCGAACAGGTCCCTAGGATAGGGAGGGGAATAGCACAGGCAAGCTTTATGAGCTCTCTCCTAAGAGCAGAGGACCTGGCAAAACAACTGGAGGCAGCAGGAAAGGAATTGAGGGATCTCAAGTTCAAAAATGAGCAGCTGACCAAAGAGTTCCAGTTCACCATGGAGAAAAGAGTGCTTGCTCCACATGGTATATGATTGTGAAGTGCAGTTAGAGGCTCAGCGTACAGAGACCCCAAAGTCTGAGAGGTAAAAGTGAGTCAAGGGACCATGAACACATTCTCCAGGTAAGAAAGACCTGGGAGAGTAGATTCAGGACACCAGGGCAAAGCCTGTCTAGAAGCTCTTCAGACAGTGAGGTCTGGGGGAGGGACCCCTGATTAAAAGGGGTGAGAACTAATACAGGCTCTCAAGGTGAAGAGGACCAAGAGAAAAGAACCCTAGATCAGGGAACTGAGAGACTATAATTAATAGCCCTCCAGAAAGAGAAATCTGGGAGAGAGAAGACCCTGCTTATGTGTGACAAAACACAGTAAAACAGGAGAGTATCATCTACAGAACTACCACCCCAATCCTGTTGGGAAGGGGTGTGATGGGGTGGACTAGGCCCAAAGTCCCCCTGCTGGAGGCCTCAAGAGTCTGCCACACCCATCCCAGGAAAGGAGCAGTGGAGAGGTCCTCCAAGCAGGCTAGAGTGGCTGTAGAGGAAGCAGCCAATCAGGTCCCAGGAGGGCCCTATAAAAGGAGCTGCAGAACAGAGCAGAAGGTGGTTGCTGCTTGGAGCTGAGAAGAAAGGACTGCAGGCTTGGCTGCCTGGAATAAGAGCAGGGCCATGGATAGCTCAGTGTGGGTAGGGACTGGGGGAGTGAGCCAAAGACAGTTTGCTAGCAGGGCCCAGGGGAGCACCGAGGGAGCTCCTGGCTGGCTATGGGGACTGAGTAGGGACTGAGCCTGGGGAGGACTGCAGGCAGTTAGTGTCTCCAGGGAGGAAGCCTTGGGGCTATGGACCCATACCAGGGCTGGACTGGTTTAAAGGCTCTGGACACACCCAACCAGAGAGGGCACTCACAAGACAGGGCGCCAACCCCATTACACCAACCTTGCTGCAAATTAAGCCGATTAGTTCTTGTCCTACCCTTGGCATACATGAAGAACAATTGATCCCCAACCTCTTTATAACAACTTCTTACATATTTGAAGACTATGTTCCCATTTGGTCATCCCTCCTCTAGACTAAACATCCCCAATTCTTTAAGCCTTTCCTCAGAGGCCATGTTTGTTAAACCTCTATCCTTTTTGTCAGGTTTCAGAGGAGCAGCCGTGTTAGTCTGTATTCGCAAAAAGAAAAGGAGTACTTGTGGCATCTTAGAGACTAACAAATTTATTAGAGCATAAGCTTTCGTGAGCTACAGCTCACTTCATCGGATGCAGATATTCTTGTTAACTGCTGGAAATAGCCTACCTTGCTTGTCACCATGAAAGGTTTTCCTCCTCCCCCCCCCCCCCCCCCGCTGCTGGTGATGGCTTATCTTAAGTGATCACTCTCCTTACAGTGTGTATGATAAACCCATTGTTTCATGTTCTCTGTGTGTGTATATCAATCTCCCCTCTGTTTTTTCCACCAAATGTATCCGATGAAGTGAGCTGTAGCTCACAAAAGCTTATGCTCTAATAAATTTGTTAGTCTCTAAGGTGCCACAAGTACTCCTTTTCTTTTATCCTTTTTGTTGCTCTCTGCTGGACTCGCTCCAATTTGTTCACTTACTTAAAGTGGGGTCCCCAAAACTGGACACTGTACTCCAGCTGTGGGCTCACCACTGCAGAGTAGAGTGGAACAATTACCTCCCGAATCTTGCATACAGCACTCCTGTTAATACACTCCAGAATGGCATTTACCTTTTTTGAAACAGCAGTGTGCTGTTGATCGGTTATTCAATATGTGATCTGCTACAACCCCTTGATTCTTTTCTGCAGTATTGCTGCCTGGCCAGTTATTCCCACTTTTGTACTTAAACTCTCAGACTCTACAGCCAGAAGGGACCATCATGATCATCTAGTCTTAGCTCTTGCACATCGCAGGCTATAGAACCTCCCCCATCCACTCTTGTGATAGACCTAGCCTCTGGCTGTGTTACTGAAGTTTTCAAATCATGGTCTAAAGACTTCAAGTTACAGAGAATCCACTAGTTTAAACCTGCAAGTGACCTGTGCCCCAAGCTACAGAGGAAGGTGAAAAACCCCCAGGGTCTCTGCCAATCTGACCCTGGGGAAAATTCCTTCCCAACTCCAAAAATGATGCTCAGTTATTTAGACCCAGAGCATGTGGGCAAGACCCACCAGCCAGACACTTGGGAAAGAATTTTCTGGAGTAACTCAGAGCCCTCCCCACCTAGTATCTCATCACCCGCGGTTGGAGATATTTGCAAATTGCTGTCATTAATGGGCCACATGCCATTGTAGGCAGTCTCACCATACCATCCTCTCCCTAAAATGATCAAACTCAGTCTTAAAACAAGTTAGGTATTTTGCCCCTCTACTCTCTATGGAAGGCAGAGTCAGGGCTGTGCTGCTAATTCTTGCTCAGCTACAATGTGATTGTGGAACAGGAAAGATCCCACTCATGCAGATAAGAGAAGGGTGAATCATCTGGTGGTTTCAATGACCTCCACATGCATTGTGGCTATAGAGAGCTGACAAGTAATGAGCCCACCTGTGGCAGACATTGGGGGGGGGGGGGCAGGGACACAGCGGTGAGGTTTCACAGAGGCCCAGATCTCCTAGTGGAAACAGCTAAGAACACAGTCCCAGCAAAGTGAGAGAATAAGAAAAAAACAAACCTTCTGCAAATTTCCGCTGGGCAGTGCAGTAGAACATTAAGGCTACACATCTGAATACCCCAAAGTGAGGAAATGCCAGAGTTATTATCCTTTGTTGTGCAACCTCAGTTGTTCCCTCTTGTGCTGTGTTCATCTTCATTGTGGTGACACAGGAAGTACGTACATGACATATGTAAGGACATGATCCTATAGTCTTTCTCACAGAAAAACATACAAATGTTTCTACTAACTTAGATACACCGTATAACCCCTTCTGGCACTGACTCCAAAGGAAAACAGGAAACAGAGGAATTGCCCAACTGCATCAGATCAGTAGTCCACCTAGCACACTGTCCTATCTCAGATGGTAACCAGTGCCAGGTCATTCGTGAACAAACCAGCCTTTGACTTCAATGCTTTGGGATTGGATCACTAGTACAGAACCTTGGGGCACTTTGCTGTTGCCCGTTTGCCATTTTAAGATGTGATCATTTACTCCTACCCTTTGCTTTCCGATTGCTGAGTGTGCTTTGCCTTCACCCCTCGGGCATGCAGCTTTCCTAAAGAGAAAGAAAAAATACAGAAAATAAACTCCCTGCTGTAGAAGTGCTCAGCTAGACAGTTGCTGAATGCCCAGCCACACGAACAGCATGAGCCCACAGGAGAGGGGCTCTGCAGTGAGACCCTCTAAACATTGTTCAGCTTTTCCCTGGCCAGAGGCACCAGGAACAAGCCCAGAGTGCTTTTCTTTTCATTTCCTATCCCTGTTTCTGACTTTCCAGCTCCCTTTTTATTGTGTCTGCATTCACAACACATCCCAGCTTGGCACCATCTGCAAGTTGAATGTTCTGGCCACCCCTTTCTTCCAGATCATAAATCCAAGCATTTAAAATCAGGATGATAAACGTAAGCGGCCCTAGCTCAGGCCCTGGCAACTGCGCCCCCCGCCCCGGGGCCCTTCCTCTCATCTCAGTGCATTGCCTTTATTTCCAGGACTTCACCCGCTTCTCAGGCCAGGTGGCATTCTTGTCTGAGCCATTTTAATTCAGTTTTCAGTCAGGTTTCTGGAGACTTTATCACATGCGCTGCAGTTATCTCTCGGGCAGGATTTGATTGTTAACATCCTCTAGCACCCCACCCATGCTGATTTATTGTTTCTGATTCCAGCAGCCTCTGGGTGCCTGAGTTTTCTGCTCTCACAATTTGTGACATAATTTTACATTGGTTCTCCAACTGTATTCATGTGTCACCAGGTCCATTTCTGGCCTTCAGCTGGAGCCAGCTGTTCTTCATCGGGGGCCCAATTTCCTGAGATCCCTATGCGATCATGCTGTTGGCTCTGGGTGAGAGAGATACACAGGCTATCTTTCAGGTGTTCTGACACCCCTTTTTGGCAGTCTGTGAGCACTGAATGCAGACCCACTGAATGGAAATAGGTGAGCCTCTGCTCCGTTGTTCTCAAGGGCAGCAGCTGAATGCTGAGAACTTTTGAAAACTGACATGAATCCTTTGAATTTTCTGCCCCTCATTTTATGTGGTGAGCTCCTCTGAAAATTCTGCCTATGCTGCTATTCTTCCTACCTGACATATTGTATGTAGAGACCCCAACTGAGTTTGGGGCCCAGCTGTGCTGGGCCCACAGCCAGAGGTGGTCCTTGCTCCAAAGGGATTTCAGTGCAAACAAACAAGAAGCACGGTGGGAAAGGAAAGAGAGGATGCCCATCAGATTTCCATTCCACCAGGTTCCACTGGTGACCACTAACAGAATTACCAGTTGGTATCTCTTCCGGCTTCTCTTGCCCGTGCAAGTGGCGTGCCTTCCTATAAGGCATGTGAATACATTAAAACGCCCCTCTACCATTCCCTAGGTCCCTTTGTTGTACAATACCCCTATCTTCTGTCTCATTGTGCATGCCAAAAGAGTATGCCAGGCTTTCTGAGTTAAGTAAAAGCTCCCCTCCTCTCCCTGTTCCCTAGTTTAAATCCCTACCAATTTTTAACCTAGAAGGTTTGTACCCCATCTGCTTAAGCAAAGACCATCTAATCTGAGCCCTCTCCTCTCATCACAGAGGCAGTCCAGTGCTCTGGGAACCCAGAATGCAAACATCAAATGAAGGAGTACACTGATTTGTGAAAAGAAAAGGAGGACTTGTGGCACCTTAGAGACTAACAAATTTATTTGAGCATAAGCTTTCATGAGCTATAGCTCACTTCATCAGATGCATTCAGTGGAAAATACAGTGGGGAGATTTATATACACAGAGAACATGAAACAATGGGTGTTACCACACACACTGTAATGAGAGTGATCAGGTAAGATGAGCTATTAGCAGCAGGGGAGAGAGAAACAAAAACCTTTTGTAGTGATAATCAAGGTGGGCCATTTCCAGCAGTTGACAAGAACATGTGAGGAACAGTTGTGGGGGGAGGCGGGGGAATAAACATGGGGAAATAGTTTTACTTTGTGTAATGACACATCCACTCGCAGTCTTTATTCAAACCTAATGTAATGGTGCCCAGTTTGCAAATTAATTCCTATTCAGTAGTCTCCCATTGGAGTCTGTTTTTGAAGTTTTTTTGTTGAAGAATTTTAGGTCTGTAATCGAGTGACCGGAGAGATTGAAGTGTTCTCCGACTGGTTTTTGAATGTTATAATTCTTGATGTCTGATTTGTGTCCATTCATTCTTTTACGTAGAGACTGTCCAGTTTGACCAATGTACATGGCAGAGGGGCATTGCTGGCACATGATGGCATATATCACATTGGTAGATGTGCAGGTGAACGAGCCTCTGATAGTGTGGCTGATGTGTTGCAAGAATAGGTTCCTGGGTTAGTGGTTTTGTTGTATGGTTGCTGGTGAGTATTTGCTTCAAGTTGGGGGACTGTCTGTAAGCAAGGACTGGCCTGTCTCCCAAGATCTGTGAGAGTGATGGGTCGCCCTTCAGGATAGGTTGTAAATCCTTGATGATGCATCGGAGAGGTTTTAGTTGGGGGCTGAAGGTGATGGCTAGTGGCGTTCTGTTATTTTCTTTGTTGGGCCTGTCCTGTAGTAGGTGACTTCTGGGTACTCTTCTGGCTCTGTCAATCTTTTTCCCCATGTTTATTCCAACCCCCCTCCCCCTGCCCCCGCTGCTCCTCAGACTCAACTGCTGGAAATGGCCCACCTTGATTATCACTACAAAAGATTCCCCACACCCCCACCCCCTGCTCTCCTGCTGGTAATAGCTCATCTTACCTGATCACTCTGGTTACAGTGTGTATGGTAATACCCATTGTTTCATGTTCTCTGTGTATATAAATCTCCCCACTGTATTTTCCACTGAATGCATCCAATGAAGTGAGCTGTAGCTCATGAAAGCTTATGCTCAAATAAATTTGTTAGTCTCTAAGGTGCCACAAGTCCTCCTTTTCTTTTTGCGGATATAGACTAACACGACCTCTGAAACCTGTCATTATGCAAGGCACTGATTTGTGAGCAATCTGTTCCAGCAAGGAATCAAAATGGGGATCTGCCTGCGAAAGGAGCAGAGTTAACTCTGGAGACTCCAAAGGAATGTGCAGAGAAAAACTCTAAAGTCAAAGAGCCGCCTCTCCCACTAGTCTGAATCTGAAGGCTCCTTAGGGGAAATTTAGAAGGTATCTGTGTAAATCCCAGATGCATAGCAAGGGCTCCTAGGGAAAGCTGGAGTGTTTGCCATGGGGACATGGTGGAAAGAGAGAAGCAATGGGAGTTATAGACAGGCAGACGGTGGCAGGGAGCTGCAGGGAGTGGGGGGGGAGGGAGGGGGAATTGGGAAGAAGGTTTGAAAGCAGCTGAGGCAGGAACAGAAGGTGAGAGGACTAGCGCAGCTGGAAATGAGGGGGGACAAACAGAGTAACACAGAAGGCAGGAGTTTGCTGTGAACTTTCCCGCTCAGAAGTGAGATGGGAAGGACTGGACAGTGCAAATGAGTGATGTGGCAGGGACTTCCCACTGGGATGTGACATGGCAAGGCTCCACAAGGGATAAAAGAAGAGGCCGCAAAGGGGAGACAGAAGTATAACAAAGTTCAGAAGACTAAGCAGCGGGGGTTGGTGTAAGGAGGTGCTGGGGAGAAGGGGGGAACGGAAGCAGAAGGGAAGAAGTGTTCCTATAACTCAAGTCTTTCAGACTCTGAATCTGGACTCTCGTCTAGAAGCTCTAAACAGAACAAAGCTTCCAGCAGCCCAAGCTTATGGCAGTGTAGAAATTGGCAGATGCCTTAGCCTGACTTAGCCTTCCTCCCTCCTTGACTCCCGCACTCCCAGAGAGAGGGAGTCCCAGAACCACTCCCTTCTTAGACTGCTCTGTCTATGGGGCAGTCGCCTCTGGCTGAACTCACCCCAGGCCCTCGGGGGGCATCTCACTGTAATCTATGCAGCCATATGAGCTTCCTGCCTCTCCTACTCAGGAGGGGAGGGGGCTTTCACCCAACCAGCAGGGGCACCTTGAGTGCCTGCAATGCTGGTGGTTTCTGCAGAAGATTCAGGATTGAGGTACCTGAACAGGTTATAGCTGACTGGTGAGACCATGCATGGAACAGCCTGCTTAGGGGCCAGATCTAAAGCTGGTGGAAATCAGCTCAGCTTCACTGTATGAATTGACGTCATTCCAATGCATAACAGCTGAGGTTCTGGCCCTAGGGCTGTTCTCTTTGAAAAGAGTCAGAGGAAGATGAAAGAGGCACTAGGAAGAGATGTTACAGGGCTCTGTGAACCAGAGTTCAACAACAGAACCAGGGACACTGACAGAATCAACCCCAGGGCCAGACCCAAAGGGGATTATGGGTTATATATTGAGCATGACTATGGCCTGGCCTATGCTACAAAGTTAGGTTAATGTGAATTGCTTTGTATTGACCTGTTTGGGCGTGTCTGCTCTCAAGTGCGTCTCTGGGCAAAGGAAATGTGCCATTCCATTACAGCGATGCAGAAAAACCACCTCCCCAAATGGCATAGAGCCATGCTCAACCTACTGAGGTCAGCACGTGCCAGTTTAGGGCTTGCGTGATCTACGTCAAACCTCACAGTCCTCCAGCAGCTGTTCCACAATGCCCTGTTCCCTGCAACAGGGACCGCTGTGGTCGCCAGTGTGAACTCCACTGCCCAGGGGTCACAGGGGCTGCAAGCTACACACTACCTCTAACCCTCCTGCATGTTTTTGAAATGCCTTGTTCTGGGTCTGGCCCGCTGTGGCGAGCACACCTGGCACACGTCACCCTTATGTTGTGTGACCGTCCAAGCGACCATGCCAGCTCCAGGCACTAGACATGCTCCTGGAGTAGACAGGAGATATTGGCTCTCCTGGGCCTGCAGGGAGCAAGGGCTGTGCAGACACAGCTATGGACCAGCCAGCGAAACATGGACATCTATAAGCATATTGCATGGAGGATGCAGGCAAAGGGGGCACCACAGAGATCAGCAGCAGTGCTACAGAAAAGCCAAGGGACACCTCAAGGCCAGGGGAGCACAACAATAGACCTGGTGCTGAGCCACAGACCTGCCGCTTCTCCAAGGAACTGCATGCCCAACTTGGTGAAGATCCCCACTGACACCCTATCAACCACTGTGGATATCTCAGAGGAGCCTGAGACAGAGATCCCTGCCATGAACAGTGAGGAAGAGGAGGAGGAGGAGAAGCAGGCACATGCAGCGGGGGTGGGCTCCATCCATGCTGTGAGGCAGGGCCTGTTTGAGACTGCCAAAGTCTAGCCAATCCTGCGATGCAAGCATGGGTGAGCCCAGTGAAGAGGAAGGGAACTTGGGTAAGTGTGTGCATGCATTTTCCTTATAATGTTTACGTTAAAAGTTGGAGCCCATCCTGGCCCCCAGTTAACAAGACATAGGTATCCACTTTTCATCGTCTTGTACGAGAAGACGTAGAATTGGCATCTGCTTTTCATTCCCCTGTTGGGTTCAGCAGGGGGTCATGTGGGGCACTTTGTTTATGTACACAGGGATATCCCTTGTATCCTTCCTCCTGAGAGATCTTGATTAATCTTTCATGGAGATACTCTGCAATTCTCTCCCAAAGATTTTCAGAGATGGCTTCCTCCAGTAGGACACTTTCCCATGCCACTCTGCAATGAGTTTGGCTGGCATCGTTGCAGTAAATAAGCTAGTGGCCTACAAGCCTGGGCAACTTCAGGACACCAGTAGCAGCTGAGTTCTCTGAGCCTTTGTGATCCTCACGAGTGAGATATCAGCAAAAACCACCACTTCCCATAGAAAACAGTGCCAACATTCAGTGCTGTTGCCCTAGACTTGTACTGATTGAATAGGGACCGAAATTATATAGCTTCATGCAACAGAAAATCCTTCCCCGCCTCACCATGGTGGCCCGTAATCACCATGGCTGGTGCTGGAGAGCAGTGCTGTGCCAAGGCGCTCCAAAGCTGGTGTCAATAAGCATTTCTTATTAAAAGGCAACGGAGGAAGGGAACTTTGCAACTTAACTTTACCTTTACATGGTGACTGTAAATCCAATGTAAAAACATGTCTGTTTTTAGCAGCAGCTTCAGGCATGGCGGCCTTGAGGGGTGCCCCTCCACACCTGCAGAACATGTGATCCTGATGAACAGGAGAAAGAAGAGGACTACGGAGGATATGTAGGAAGATCTTGCAAGCCGGTGCTGCATCGGACTGTGAACGTGACTGACAGCCTGGAGAAGGAAAGAGAGGACAGGAGAAAGGCCCAGGAGGAGAAGGAGAGGGAAATGCACCAGGACCTAATGAATGTTCTTAGGCTGCAAACCCAAATGCTGCAGACCTTGGCTGACCAAAACTCCAGACTCCCCACCCTTTGCAGTCTTTGGAGAACTCCATGGTCACTGCGCCTTACACTCCCCAACTTTCCACATGGCATCACTGGGTGAAGCCTTACCTCTATCACTCTGTGCTTCGGGACAGCAAGGAAAGCCCTAATGTCACATACTGAACCATGGCTGGTGTGTGTATAGCTACAACAGATGATGTTTGTGTACTGAAATGGACAGAAGTGTTTACTTCCTTTCTCATTTTAAATTATCACCCTGTTAAGAGATGTTAAAAGTTTGTATAACACTGCCTGTGAGGGGTTTTGCTCTATTTTTTCCGACTCAGTAAAGCTCTATTTTTGAATAATCAAATGATCTGCATTAGTTCACAACAGAGATTGCAGAATATATAGCAGTAGTCAAAACAAACAGTGCTTGTAAATGCACAGAATTCATAGCTCCAGGAAAAGCACTCATCATATTTATAAATGTACATCAAGCACTACACAATTTGTAGCAGCACCTAGAACTCCAGGCCCAGAGAACACTCCAGCATAGAGATCCTCCTGCACTGACTGGTCGAGTGCTCTTTCAAACCCTCTCTCCACTGCATAACTCCACAAGGGACTCTTGTAAACTCTTGTGTCCAGCCTGGCAGCAGTTTTTCACCCTTTGCCTACCCTTTGTCCTTATGCAGGACACAAAAAAGGCAGCTATAACCATTGGGATGTTTTTCTCATTGCGATCCACTCTAGTGTGTAATCGCATCCAGTGCCCTTTCAGTCAACCAAAAGTGCATCCAATTGGCATTCTGCACATGCTGAGCCCAAAGTTGAATCTTCCCTTGGTGCTGTCGAGGTGGCCTGTGTATGGTCACATAAGACAGGGGAACAAGATGTAGGTTGGGTCCCCCAGAATCAATTGCCATTTCACGAGTGCCCATGGTAATCCTCTGGTCAGCAAAGAATGTCCCTGTTTGTAGCTTGCTGACCAGCCCACGCTGATATTGGTGAAGTCTCCTTGGTGATTGACCAAGTGGAAAAGCAGCCCATTCTGTTGATCTGCTCTGGGCAAAGGTGTGCTGGTGCCAAGTAGGGATACATGTGCCACCTATTGTCCCACTGCAGTTTGAGAACCCCATTGCTGTAGATCCAGCCACTCTTTCCTGTAGTTTGCCAAGAATAAAAGGCCTGTGTAGCAGGAGATGATTGTGAGGCAGCAGGGAGGGGGGGTGTTGACCTGGGAATGTGCCCTGGGGATGGGATACCTGAGAGACTGTAATCTGAACCAGGAGGGGGAGGTAACACCTCTGCCCAGGAATCTGGACAAAGGCTGCAGGAGGGAGACTGCTGGGGGGGAGGGGTTGGTTTCAGTTTGGTGCTGGGTGGTGGAACGCAAGGAACCCCAGAGCTGGGGTCTAAGCTCCCTGCTCCACCAGAAGGACTTGACTGAGGGGTCCTGGTTGTACCCACAAGCTCTGTTTTAGACTGTGTTCCTATTGTCCAATAAACCTTCCATTTTAATGGCTGGCTGAGAGTCACAGTGAATCCCAGGAAGGCGGGGGTGCAGGTCCGGACTCCCCCCACTCGGAGACAATTGTTGCCAGTGGTGGGATCTACTGCACCCGTGAACGGCGCTTCCTGCAGTAAGTGACTGAGAACAGTAACACGAAACGAAGGGGACTGCTGTGCTGGGGACCAGGGCGGTGCTGAAGATTCAGAGAGAGACGTTTCCGGGGGCGGGTTAACCCCTGGGAGGTGTGACCAGAGAGAAGGACTTTTGCAGTAACAGGTCCCCCGGGGATTGCAGGAGCGGTACCGGGGCGGAGGAGTCTGCAGCTCGACCTGGCAAAGAGGTGGTGACCTCAAGAAGGACTGGCACCCTAGGGGTTCTTCCTGGAAACCGTGGAAAGCTGCACAGGCCTGCGAGTGGCCAGCAGGGAGATGTTTGCTAAATGCTTTAAGAGTGACCTGGTGGAGCTGTGCAGGCAGAGGGGGCTGCACATCGGAAGGTCCACCAAGGAACAGCTGATTGTCCATTTGGAAGAGAGGATCGCTTGGATGACCCGATCCCTGTCCCTGAGGGAAGCCGCCCGGTGGATGCAGCGTGGGTCCTGTGGCCTGACCGGGCTGGGAGGGGTTTGACTGCTGCCGAGGACAACCCGAGACCCTTCCTACCTATGCCTAGGGGAGGGGTTGGGGGAAGCCCAGCGAATACCAAGAGCATCCTGACCCTGGCCAGCAGGGGATACTTCCGGCAGAGCTCCCCATCCCTGGAGCGGAGGCGGCTGGAATGGGAGAGGGAGATGAAAAGGGGATCTGGAGGATCATGAAAAGCGTCAGCATGAGGAGAAACAACGTCAGCATGAGCAGGAGGAGAAGGAGAAACAGAGGCAGCATGAACTGGAGCTGGCCAGGCGAGGAGCAGTGGGCCCCGGCTGCGGTGAGTGAGGGGGGACCAAGACTTCAGGGAGCTTTGATAAGTGCTTCCTGGACAAGCATAAGGAGGGGGAGGACATAGATAACTTCCTGACGGCCTTTGAGAATGCCTGCGAGATGCACAGGGTTGACCGTCCAGACAGGTTCCAATTTCTCACCCCCTTATTGGACTCCAAAGCCGTGGAGGTGTACAGCCGAATGAAAGGGGCGGAGGCAGGGGACTACAACTGTTCAAAAAAGGCCCTGCTCCGTGAGTTTGGGCTGACCCTGAGATGTACCAGAAAAGGTTCCGGAGTCAGCGTAAAATGCCTGTGGTCACATACCTACAACTGATCACCCGAATGCAGGGATATGCCTGCAAGTGGACAGCTGGGGCCCAAGCTAAAGAGGACCTAATTGTACTGGGGCAACTGTATGAACAGTGTCCTTCCGACTTGAAGCTATGGTTGGTGGACAAAAAGCTAGAGACCCCACAGCATGCAGGGCAGCTGGCCGACGAGTTTGTGAACAGTCGGTCAGGGGGTAGCAGGGAGGAGTCCCAAAAGAACAGGCCCCCCACGGTGCAGAGAGAGAGTCACCATGGGACCTCCCAGTGGGGAAATATGGAGAACCCCCTCCCAAGAGGAACACCTGGCATTGGGACCCTCCGACCCACTCGAGGGGACCAACGTGACCTGAGCTGCTATCACTGTGGCCAAAGAGGCCACGTACGGACCCAGCGCCCCAGGGTCAGGGACAGACTGAGCAGACCCAACCTACCCAGGGTTAACTGGGTAGCAACCCAGCTGGATGAGGGGCAGATGGCCCAGGCAAGGGGGGCTGCCAGCTTACCACCTGCTCAGGAGGAAAGAGTACCCCCGGCCAGCTCCACCAGAGGGCTGGAGGCTCTGGACTCAGGGTTTACAGGGTGGGCATGGGGCTGTCCCTCCGGAGAGAGTGCCTTGTTCCCCTGGAGGGAGGAGGGTCAATTGATACTGGGATATGGGGCGAAGGTGACGCTGGCCTGGCCCGAGGTGGTGGCCCCAGATCGGGTGGTGCCCAACACTGACCTGACCTGATGGGGGTGGGGGGACACCATTCAAGGTGCCCGTGGCAAGGGTACACCTGAAATAGGGGGCCAAGGTAGGCCCCAAGGACGTGGGGTGCACCACCATTTGCCCACTGAGGTTTTGATGGGGGGGACCTAGAGCACTGGCCAAGCAACCCCCAGACCGCCCTGGTGGTGACCCGTAGCCAGAGCCGGCGAGGGGCACTGCGCCCTGACCTTGGGGAGGGTGCCACACCGGAGGTGTAGGACCCTACCCTGGTGGGGAGGGAGCGCCGAGGGGCATGGCTCAGAGAGGATGTGGCCTCAGAGCTGGCCAGTGAGAGGGAACCGGTCCCCATCCCTTCCCCAGCCGCTGAGTTCCAGGCCGAGTTGCAGAAAGATCCCTCCTTTGTGGAAGCTCAGGGACCTGGCTGACCTCAGTGTGGTACAGACCATGAGGAGGGGTTGCCAGGAGAGGTTCCTGTGGGAGAAGGGGTTCCTGTACCCAGAATGGGCTCCCCCAGGGGAAGCGGAGTCCTGTGGGGTCAGGAGGCAGCTGGTGGTCCCCCAGAAGTATCACCGCAAGCTCCTGTACCTGGCCCATGACATCCCCGTCTCAGGGCACCAGGGAATCCGGGCACCCGGCAGAGGTTGCTACAGAACTTTTACTGGCCTGGGGTCTTTACCACTGTCTGGCAGTATTGCTGATCCTGTGACCCCTGTCAGAGGGTGGAGAAGGCCCGGGACAAGGGGAAAGTGGCTTTGAGACCTTTGTCCATCATAGAGGAACCTTTCCAGAAGGGGGCCATGGACATAGTGGGATCTCTCAACAAGATGACCCTGTCAGGGAAGAAATACATCTAGTGGTCCTAGATTTTGCCACCCGCTACCCGGAGGCAGTGCCCTTAGCTTCCATTGAAGCAGAAACCGTGGCAGATGCGCTCCTGACCATTTTCAGCCGAGTGGGGTTCCCCAAGGAAGTCTTGACAGACCAAGGATCCAACTTCATGTCGGCCCTGCTCTGGTGTTTGTGGGAGAAATGTGGGGTCCAGCACAACTGGGCCTCAGCTTATCATCCCCTGTCCAATGGGCCGGTGGAGAGGTTCAATGGGACGCTAAAGATGATGCTGAAAACCTTTATGAACCAGCACCCGCAGGATTGGGACAAGTACTTACCTCACCTGCTGTTCGCATACAGGGATGTACCCCAGGAGTCTACCGGATTTTCACCTTTTGAACTGTTATATGGAAGGAGGGTGACGGGCCCCCTGGACCTGATGGGAGACGAATGGGAGGGGAAGACCACTCCTGATGGAGAGTCAGTGGTGGTGTATCTCCTGATCTTCCGAGAGAGACTTGCTGAACTCATGGGCTGGCCAGGGAGAATCTGGCCAGAGCCCCGAAGAAGCAGAAGGTCTGGTATGACCACACGGCGCGGGCCCGCACCTACGCCACCGGGGATCCGGTGATGGTTCTCATCTCTGTGAGAAAGAACAAACTACAGGCCTCCTGGGAGGGCTCTTTCAAGTTGTCAAGCAGCTAAATGAGGTAAACTATGTGGTGGAGCTGTCGAACCGAGCACACCATCGCCGGGAGTACCATGTGAATATGAAAGCCATATTATGCCAGGGGGAATGTGGTGTTGGCCGTGTGTGGACATTGGGAGGAGCAGGGAGATGACCCTTTAGTAGATCTATTCCCTGGGACCAGAGCTGGTTCACCCCTGGAAACAATTCTCCTCTTGGATCAGCTAACCCCTGCCCAGCAAGCTGAGATCAGGGGGGTGCTGCATCCGTACCGACAGCTGTTTTCCAACCAGCCTGGACGCACTAATCTGACTGTTCACTGGGTGCAGACAGGGTCGCACCCGCTGATAAGATGCTCCCCCTTCCGAGTCACAGGGAAAACTGCTCAGGACCTGGAAAGAGAGGTCAGGGACATGCTGGCTTTGGGGGTGATCAGCCATTAGCCAGCCCTTGGGCCTCGCCAATGGTGCTGGTCCCCAAAAAGGACGGGTCGATCTGGTTCTGTGGGACTATCGGAAGCTCAATGCCATCACTGTATCTGATGCCTACCCCATGCCCAGGCCTGATGAGCTCCTAGGACTACTTGGGAGGAGCTCGATACCTTACCACCATGGACCGTACAAAGGCTACTGGCAAGTGCCACTGGATACAGATTCCCTGCTGAAATTGGCCTTTATCAGCCCTCTGGGGCTCTACGAGTTCCTGACCCCTGCCTTTCGGCCTCAAGGGAGCGCCGGCCCACCTCCAGCGCCTGGTGGATCAGCTACTGAGGGGATGGAGAGTTTTGCGGTGGCGTATATTGATGACATCTGTGTCTTTAGCCGACCTGGGAGGACCATTTGTCCCAGGTTAGACAAGTGCTGGACCGACTCCAGGAGGTTGGGCTACTGTAAAAGTGGAGAAGTGCAAGGTGGGGATGGCTGAAGTACTTATCTGGGCCATCGGGTGGGGAGCGGCCACCTAAAGCCAGAATCAGCTAAGGTGGAGGTTATCAGAGACTGGCCCACTCACCACACCAAAAAGCAGGTCCAAGCCTTTATTGGATTGGCAGGATACTATTGAAGGTTTGTACCCCGCTTTAGTGCCATAGCCACCCCCATCACCGAGCTATGCAAGAAGGGAAAGCCAGACAAGGTGGTCTGGACCGAGCAGTGCCAGGAGGCTTTCCGGGCAGTGAAGGAGGCTCTGATCCGTGGCCCAGTTCTGGCAAACCCAGACTTTGACAAGCCCTTTATGGTTTTCACCGATGCCTCAGACACAGCACTGGGGGCGGTGTTAATGCAGGAGGATGAAAAGGGGGAGAGACACCCCATCGTGTACCTGAGCAAGAAGTTGCTACCCTGGGAGCAACACTATGCAGCCATCGAGAAGGAATCCCTGGCCATGATGTGGGCAAGAAACTAGAGCCATATCTCTTTCGGGCGACACTTCACCATGGACATCGACCACTCTCCCCTAATCTGGCTGCACCAGATGAAAAGAGCCAACACCAAACTCCTGAGATGGAGCCTGCTCCTGCAGGATTATGACATGGACGTGGTCCACGTGAAGGGAAGTGCCAACGTGATAGCGGATGCGTTGTCCTGGAGAGGGGGCCCTGAACTTCCCCAGGTCACTGGTCAGAGTGATCCTGCTCAGTTCAGTCTTGTAGGGGGAGAGATGTGATGCAGCAGGGAGGGGGGAGTGTTGACTTGGGAATGTGCCCTAGGGATGGATACCTGAGAGCCTGTAACCTGACCCAGGAGGGGGGAGGGGAAGTAACACCTCTGCCTGGGAATCTGGACAAAGGCTGCAGGAGGGAGACTGCTGCGGGGGGGGGGGGGCGGGGGGGGGAGGGTTGGTTTCAGTTTGGTGCTGGGTAGTGGAACTCAGGGAACCCCAGGGCTGGGGTCTAAGCTCCCTGCCCCCCAGAAGGAGTTGACTGAGGGGTCCTGGTTGTACCCCCAAGCTCTGTTTTGGACTGTTTTCCTACTGTCCCAATAAACCGTCTGTTTTACTGGCTGGCTGAGAGTCACAGTGAATCCCAGGAAGAGGGGTGCAGCCCCCAGACTCCCCCACACTCTGTGACAATGATTAATGGCCCTACAAACTTGCATCCCATTGGGGATTTTCCAGCTCCAAATCATTTTCCACTGACCAGCAGCAATCTAGTGTTGCAAGCTTCCAGAGTGCAATCATCACTTACTTCTCAACTGTCAGTCCAGCTCTCATTCTGGTGTCCCTCTGCTGGAAGGCTGGGGTGAACTTGGCACACAGATCCAGGAATGCGGCCTTTTACATCTAAAAGTTCTGCAGCTACTACTCATCAACCCAAACCTGAATTAGGATGCAATCCCACCAGCCAGTGCTCATTTCATGGGCTCATAAGCAGCACTCCCCTGTCTGCAGCTGTGCGACGACCAACAACCTTGAATTGTTTTTCACTATGTCCCTCAGCAAACTGTCCTAGAAGAAATCACCATGTTCCCCATTGTTGCAGTACTTCCTGTGGGTCTGCATGTACAGGAGAATCATGCATCCTGTATTTACAACATTCATGCTAATAGTGCAGAGCTCTGCGGGCTCCATGCTTTGTAAGAGACAGTAAACACTGAACAGATTTGTGGGATTTTTTTTTTTTAAAAAAGACATGAACATTATGGGATATGGATTTCATGGGATGATGTGACGAAGTAGGACTGTTCTTAATGTTCTCTCTGAATACTGTGTGTGTGCCTCAGTTTCCCCTATGCATTTCTTAACTATCTAGGTGGTGGGATAAGCGCTGTGATTGCTGCAGAAACTTAGAGGGCCAGTGTGAGGCTGTCTAGGCAGAGAATGGCCGACACCCTGTCTCCTGGCAACTGATAGCCTGGGCCTGTCCTCTGCAAAGGTACCAACTGAAGGTGTTGGAGAACAAAGGGATCAGGTGACCTCCTGGCCCGGGGTAGTGGAGGGGTGGAAGACAAAGGCTGGAGGAGGAGCCCGGGGGGAGGCTGGGGGAGAGTTTGAGTTGGGGGCTGGCTGGGGACGTGGAGTGAAGTGCAGAAGTGCAGACGTGGTTGTCTGGCTTACTGCCCCCCAAAATGGACCCGGCTGAGGGGTCTGTACCTACAAGCTCTGTTTGCAAATTAATTTCAATTCAGCAGTCTCTCGCTGGAGTCTGTTTTTGAAGGCTTTTTGTTGAAGGATAGCCACCCTCAGGTCTGTAATCGAGTGACCGGAGAGATTGAAGTGTTCTCCAACTGGTTTTTGAATGTTATAATTCTTGACGTCTGATTTGTGTCCATTTATTCTTTTACATAGAGACTGTCCAGTTTGACCAACGTACATGGCAGAGGGGCATTGCCGGCACATGATGGCATATATCACATTGGTAGATGCGCAGGTGAATGAACCTCTGATAGTGTGGCTGATGTGATTAGGCCCTATGATGGTGTCCCCTGAATAGATATGTGGACAGAGTTGGCAACGGGCTTTGTTGCAAGGAGAGGTTCCTGGGTTAGTGGTTCTGTTGTGTGGTGTGTGGTTGCTGGTGAGTATTTGCTTCAGGTTGGGGGGCTGTCTGTAAGCAAGGACTGGCCTGTCTCCCAAGATCTGTGAGAGTGATGGGTCGTCCTTCAGGATAGGTTGTAAATCCTTGATGTTGCGTTGGAGAGGTTTTAGTTGGGGGCTGAAGGTGATGGCTAGTGGCGTTCTGTTATTTTCTTTGTTGGGCCTGTCCTGTAGTAGGTGACTTCTGGGTACTCTTCTGGCTCTGTCAATCTGTTTCTTCACTTCAGCAGGTGGGTAGGATTTCCAGGTTTATGGATCTTGGGTAGCAGATAGAATACCCCAGGTCGGGGTTCTAGGGGTGTGTCTGTGCGGATTTGTTCTTATGCTTTTTCAGGGAGTTTCTTGAGCAAATGCTGTAGTTTCTTTCAGTAACCCTCAGTGGGATCAGAGGGTAATGGCTTGTAGAAAATGGTGTTGGAGAGCTGCCTAGTAGCCTCTTGTTCATACTCCGACCTATTCATGATGACGACAGCACCTCCTTTGTCAGCCTTTTTGATTATGATGTCAGAGTTGTTTCTGAGGCTGTGGATGGCATTGTGTTCTGCACGGCTGAGTTTATGGGGAAAGTGATGCTGCCTTTCCACAATTTCAGCCCGTGCACGTCGGCGGAAGCACTCTATGTAGAAGTCCAGTCTGTTGCTTCGACCTTCAGGAGGAGTCCACCCAGAATCCTTCTTTTTGTGGTGTTGGTTGGAAGGTCTCTGTGGGCCAATATGTTGGTCGGAGGCATGTTGGAAATATTCCTTGAGTCGGAGACGTCGAAAATAGGATGCTAGGTCATCACAGAACTGTATCATGTTCGTGGGGGTGGAGGGGCAAAAGGAGAGGCCCTGAGATAGGACAGATTCTTCTGCTGGGTTAAGAGTATAGTTGGATAGATTAACAATATTGCTGGGTGGGTTACGGGAACCACTGTTGTGGCCCCTTGTGGCATGTAGTAGTTTAGATAGTTTAGTGTCCTGTTTCTTTTGTAGAGAAGCAAAGTGTGTGTTGTAAATGTCTTGTCTAGTTTTTGTAAAGTGAAAATGCAGATGACCTGGCTGGCAGCAGGGAGGAGCTGCTAGGCGCAGGCTACCTGCCTGCCTGTAACCAGCCCCCTGGGGCTGGGTGGGGTGGTGAGATGTTCCCTGCCCCTTGCACACCGGAAAGGGGGCTCATGCTGCTCTGATGCTGTGGGCAAAGCAGCGAGCTTGCTGCCTGCCCCCACTGGAACAGCAAGGGCAGAAACTGAGCAGGGTGGGAGCTGAGACCCCAATTGAGGGGGCGGTGTGGGGGGAGACGACACACAGACAGGTCAGGTCGGCTGCCAACCAGGTTTGCCTGGTCCAGATGTGCTGCTGGGGAGTGATCCCATGGCAGGGAGGGAGCAACGGGGGACAGGGCTCGCGCTGGGAGAAGACCCGATCCCAGTTTGAATCGCAAGGGTTTGGGGATGGCAAAAAGGGCACGGGCCGCATAAACCTTCCCAAATGTGGTCTGTGAGTGCCATCGAGCACACCCAACCTAAGGGAGGGTGTGAAACTGGAAGCGGCTGGTGTAACTCCCACCAAGGAATGGGAGAGATGCTGGGGCATCCATGGGAACATTGGAGGGTTTGAACTTCCCCAAGTCACCAGCTAAAGTGACCCCGCTCAGTTTGGTCTTGAAGGGGGAGAGATGTGACAAAGTGGAACTGTTCTTAATGTTTCCTCTGAATCCTGTAGGGGTGCCTCAGTTTCCCCTATGTATTTCTTAAGTCTCTAGGTGGTGGGATAAGGGGGTGTAATTGTTTCAGAGCAAAGGGCCAGTGTACATAAATGACTGACACCCTGTCTCCTGGCAATTGATGGCCTGGGCCCTTCCCCCCTGCAAGCTGGGGTTCAGGACCTCTGGCTTCCCCGGGACCCTGCCTGGGTGGACTTGCTGTGGGAAGTGCACAGAGGGCAGAGGATGCTGCAACTTTGTCACAGTTGCGCATTGGAAAGTTCACCAAAGCACAGTTAATCGTGCAGCTGAAGGACGATGACCACTCTAAGGAGCAGATTCCTGACCCAAATGGGGCTACAGCAGGATCTGGGAGCAGCTGGAGTGGTAGCCAGGCATCCCCAAGACTCCTTTCCCCAACCAGATGGGCGACTTCATGATCGGGTTCTCCATCGTGGGATCAGAGACGGAGGGGATTGGAGCTGAGTCTGAGAGAGCAAGAGGACTGTGAGAGACAGTGAGAGCCCAAGAAAGAGCTGCAGGAGACGCAGCAGCAGCATGAACTGGCTATGGTGGAGCGGAGAGGCAGAGGGGACCTCCCAGGGGTGAGTGGAGATAGACCCCGGGGTGCCAGTTCTGCAGGGAACCTCGATACTAAATTGCTGCCCCTGGTTGGGAGGGGGGGAAGATGTGGATGCCACCTCACTGCCTTTGAGCAGGCTGGTGATTTGAAGCAGGGGGGACTCTGCGGAAAAGCCCCGGTGTCTAGCTCCCTTGCTAGGTCCCAAGCCATAGACGCCATCAGCCAGATGGTGGGGTGGTGGACAGGCTTCCACTCCCCAACCTCAACCTATATGTCTGCAAGGTCAGGCCCCTCGGACCTCCAGTTGGAGTGGAAGGTGATAATCAATGGGGAGACATTCCTGGGGTGGCGAGATCCTGGGACAGAGAGAACTTTTGTCAGGCCCCTGGTGGTGCAGCCTCAGATGCTGAGGGGTTGTGTGACCCGGGTAAGGGTCCCAGGGATGGGGCCCCTCGCCCTGCCTATGCCCAGATTCCTGTACAGACCCAGGAGGGGTGGGGCTGGCTGGTCGTTGGGGTTCTCCAGGATATCAGCTGTGAGACCCTGTTGTGGGGTGACCGTGTCTCTTTGGGACAGGATCCAGGCCCTGCCCCTGAAGGCCAAGGATTTGAATTTGAATCCAGGGAACCAATCGGCGGAGAGGGAAATGGTCAGTGAAAATGCAGATGACCTGGCTGGCAGGGGGGAGGAGCTGCTAGGCTCAGGCTACCTGCCTGCCTGTAACCAGATCCCTGGGGCTGGGTGGGACAGAGATCTGTCCCCTGCCCCTCTGCACACTGGAGAGGGGGCTCACGCTGGCTCTGATGCAGTGAAGAAAGCAGCGAGCTCGCTGGCTGCCCCACTGGGACAACAAGGGCAGCGCTGAGATAAGACCCCAGCTGAGCGGGGGCCCCACAGGCAGGGCAGGTCGGCTGCCAACCAGGTTTGCCTGGTCCGGAGGCACTGCTGGGAAGTGATTCCATGGCAAGGAAGGGGGCTCTGGACATAGTGGGGCCCCTTAGCAAGGCGATCCGGTTGGGGAAGAAATGCATCCTGGTGGTGATGGATTTTCACCAGCCGCTACCCAGGGTGGGGGATCTGCCTTCTGCTGAGGCGACATGCTGCTGACCATCTTCAGCAAAGAAGGGGTCCCCAGCGAGGTCCTTACAGACCAGGGGTCAAATTTCATGTCAGCCCGGCTCTGAGGCTTGTGGGAGAAATGTGGCTTCTGGCCCTGGACCTCTGCATATCACCCTCCATCCAACAGGCTGGTGAGGAGGATCAAAGTTTGGCCTGTTCTCCAGACCAAGAAACAGGTCCAGGCCTTTAGCGGGATGGCAGGATACTACTGGGAGTTTGTACCCCACTTTAGCTCCCTAGCTGCCCCCATCACTGAGCTATGTAAGAAGGAGAAGCCAGACAAGGTGATCTGGACCGAGTTGTGCCAGAGGGCTCTCTGTGCACTGAAAGAGGCTCTAACCCAGGGCCTGGTAAATGTGTAAACCCGGACAGTACCAAGCCCTTTTAAGTGTTCACCGACGCAGGGCTGGGTATGGGGCTAACGCAGGTCGATGCTAAGAGGGGGAGACACCCCACTGGATGCCCAAGCAAGAAGTTGCTGTCCTGGGAGCAGAATGGCATGGGAATTGTTGGGGTCTGGGGTGGACGGGCTGGGGGGCAGTGTCAGGGCAGATGGATGGGTTTTGTGGCAGTGTCTGGCTCCGCGGAGATGGACAGGCTGGGGGGGCAGTGTCTGGGAATGGGTTTTGAGCCCCATTACTTGGGACATATAAACCAGACTGGCAGAGCCATGATCAGGCTGCCTCATGGAGCTGATCACTCCACAACGCCCCATGCTCCTACAAGGGCATTTCCATGGCCCGCCTGCAACCCCACGTGCTCTGCCGTCGATACTGGACAGGGCAAACCGCCTGGCAGGAAATCAGGCTTGGCCGTTAACAGGGCAAGCGAGGGCTGTGGGCTGTGAGGGCAGTGTGTCCCACCTGTCCATTCTCTCCAGGCAGGTGTGAAGGGGCATGTCAGTCTCTGAGTTGGGAGGGGTCTCATACTGCTCTCCAAGACCCCCTCACTTAAATAAGGCGCAGCTTCAGTAAGCACTCCCCCAGTGCAGAGAGAGCTGGAGCCAGGATGCAGAGGAGTGGGGAGTTACTGCCGTTCCCTGGGCTCCATTTGTCTCTGAAGCTTCAGTGTCTTATCTCCAACAGCTGCAGTCATGGGGAGCACACATGGGGACATGGAGGAGCTGGGCCTGCTTCCCTCCCTGGGAAGGCACCCACAGCTCTCCTTGGCTCCCAGACAGCTTTGGCTTGCTCAAAATCCCTGCGGTCTCCAGAGCCCGGCTGTCGCGCAAGGAGGAGGTAGGGCTGTGAGAAGCAAGGCCTGGGTTATTTTCGTTGCTCTGAGAGCTTTGCCCTGCGTTCCTGTTTCCCTGCGCTATGTTTAGACGACTTTGCAGGACACACTTGTTTCAGTTCCAAAAACATCTTCTGCACGACTCTAATAAAATGTGTGCATATGAAAGCCAAGGCGCATTCCAAGGGGTCTGTGCACTGGGGCCAGGCAGACGACAAGAGCCATGTTGACCTTGGCTCCCTGTGGGCTTTGGAGGGCTGGCTTGGCCTGCTCTTCGTGGATTTGTATGGATAATCGCTGTCTCCCACGCCGGATTGTTGGCTTCCTTGAAGAGGCATTCCTGTTCTCTGGCAGTAAGGGGGTGGGGGAGCTCTACAGTACCGTCTGGACCAGTTCTTTCCTGCATTCTTGTAGGTGGTGAGGCCAAAGCAGGAGATGCTGGCCCCACACATAGGGCATTCAGAGCAGAGGGGCAGGGGGAGCATGTAGGCAACATGGTTTGCCTCCCCAGCCCAAGCTCTGAGAGACTAGCAAAGGATTGCCTCCCTGTATCCCCATTCTTGGCATGCCCACAGGGACAGCAGTGGCTTAATGAGCCACATACAAAGCATCCATACGACATGTGTGGAGCGGCTGCAGAGCCCTTAGCTGCCTCTTGAAGGCCCAGCCTGTGCGGATGGCACCTAAAGCTTAATTCAAGCACCAGAGGTGGGACAGGAAAGCAAACTGGCTCCTACGGGAGCAAACAGTAAAACATGCCCTCTTCCTCCCCTGGCTCCAGCAGCTGACAGCTCAGCTCCGCAATGCCTAAGTGGGGAGATTATTAAGCGAATATGAACATCCTTGAGTCTAATCCACACGCAGATGCAAAGTTAAATTGAAACCAGAAGACAGCTCTAGCAATGGAGTTTATAGCCATTAACCCTTGGGTGACACATACTGGCCTCCCAAGTGGCAAACGTGGCCTTACTGGGGCAGAGGTGGGATTCAAGAATGGTCAGCAGCTCAGAGCGCCCAGAAAGGAAGGGTGGGTCACAGTGTTAGCATCCCATTCTCTCTCTGCACTGGCCCACCTGGCCCCTGGGCTTGGGCCTGAAACCGGAGCTCACCCCCATAGAGAGTTCAGGGGCAGGGCTGGTAGGGTCTCTCACCTCCCAGGGGCTGTTTGTTTGGAGGAGGAAGAGGGGAAACCCACAGCTCTGTCACCAAGTCCCCAGGGAAACAGCAGTGACAGGGATCGAAGCCCAGTGCCAGCTCCTGATACTCTCTCTTCTCGCTGCTGGATGCGAGGACCCCAGGGATCTGACCAGTCCCGCAGCCAGTTCCTCACACACACTGTGGCTGCTGGAACCCGAGGGTGGCTCCATCACAGTTCTGACAGGCCTGATAGGGTGAAGGTTTATTGGGCGAAGCCCGAGAATGCCCCCCTTCCCCCCAAGAATGGCCAGAGAGCACTCCTGGCAGGGCTGGGATTTACATGGGAGTTACAAGTGTTCACCACCCGACATGCATTCCACATGCTGGCTCTTGGAAGAATCTTTTCCCAGCTGTGGGTGCTGAGCCCTTCTGAAAAGGCCTAGCCCTAGTGCCCAGCCCTACGTGTCCAGGCCCCCCCCAACACTTCACCTCATCCTCCTGGCCTCTCCTCCACCTCCTACCCCCCCATCCCCTGCCAGGGCCCTCCCAGCATCTCACAAGCTGTCTCAAATCCCTCTTCCTCCATTGCTAAACTGCATGGAAGGAAATGGCCAGACAGGACTGACTGTCCCCTGAGCAACTGTAGTTGAAACAAGATTGTTACTCGAACGCCATGAATTGACAGTGGTGTGGCTGAAGGGGAATGGGAGGTGGGGAGGTGGCTGTGGTGGAATGGGGGTGGGGGTCAGGTAGGTGAGGGGAATAGGAGGCGAGATGGGGTGGGTGAGGGGGAAAAGGAGGTTGGGGGTAGGTTAGGGGGGACTGGGATAGGTGGGTGGGTGAGGGGAATGGGATGAAGGGGTGGGTTGCGTGATGGGGAATGGGAGGTTGGGGGTGGCTGGGGGGTGGAGTGAGAGGCGCGATGGGGTGGGTGAGGGGAATGTGGGGGCTGAGGGGCAGCCGGCGAGACGTGTCTATGGATGATCCAACCCCTTGCTCCACGCTTGTCCCAGAACGTTGCTCTTTCTCTTTCCCATTTGTCCTGTGCCGCTCTCTCACTCATACTCCGTCGCACGGCGCTCTCTCCTTCCGTCTCTGTCTCTTTTCCGTCCCCTTTGCCTCCTGCTACCCCCCAGCCTTCTCCCTCTCTTCCAGGGTTCCCCATGTGTGTCTAGGCTGGAGCCCCACCTGCCCCAGGCAGAGGCCTGCTGGAGGCAAGGCAAAGTCCCATGCAGCCCTGCACATAATGCACCAGGGAGGAACACTGGTCCCTATGATGGTTGATGGGAGATGGTTCTGCCGTTGACACCAGTGGGGCCACAGTTTCACCCAGAGTCTCTGCTAGTCCCCTCCGGCTCTGCATCCACCCCACATCCACACCTCCAAATAACCCCCAGGCCGCGCCAAGAGCCTGTCACTCCAAGACATGCTTGGCAGGCCATGGGGTGACATAAGAATCCCGAGTCCAGAGATTCTGAGGGGAACATGTGCCAAGTAGCTGCATCCAGGCTGCCTAGAAGGTTGCATGGAAGGGGAGACTTAGGACATGGTTGGCAGGAGAACGGGCTTGCCCCCTGCTCCAACAACACAGAAAATGTAAATGAGATGCGCAGCCCCGTATTTATGAGCCTGCGATTCATTTTTCATTTGGGGAATGTGAACAAATGAAAATATGAATAGTTTCTCCAATGACAGAGTTTCCACTCCGAGAGCACATTCCTTGGAGAGTGTGTGCATGTGCACAGGCAGCATGGACGGAGAACAAGCATGTACCTATAAACTGGTGTGGTCGGGGAAGGCAGCCCATGGTGCTGGAGGCCGTGAGAGCTGAGCCCCATTGCAGAGGCCAGATGGGGCAGGAGCTAAATTCTGGTGCCCAGAGGGCAGGGGAGTTCTACCCCAGCCTAGCCCCCAAAAGAATGGAAGCTGAGCCCAGCCTGGCACCCAAGGGGAAGGAGCTGCACCCAGCCTAGCACCCAAGGGGAAGGGAGCAGTGCCCAGCTTGGCACCCAACAGGAAGGGAGCAGTGCCTGGCCTTGAGCAGTCTGTGAGTTCCTTGTGAATGAGGCAACGAGCAGGGGCACCAGGAAGGGGAAACCCAGAAAGGAATAAATCACAAAATGATAGAAACACAGAGAGAAGAAAACGGAATGAGAGAGAAAAGGCAAGGCCAGAAGATGCAGAGAAGTGCACCAAGGCATGGCTCCAGGTGCACTGGGGGTGTAGTGCAGTACAAGTGTTTGGGGTGCTATTGCGGGGTTCTGAGGTGTTTGGGGGTTTGGAATTACAGGGATTATGGGGGTTAGGAGGGGGTCTGGGGTATGAGGGTGTAACAGGGTAGAGGCCTGGGGCCAGCCAACCCTGATTCCTAAGGAGGCACACCAGGGTGCTGGTCAGGCGGTTTCCCTATAAAGAACAGTGGGTGGAGTGGTCTATGCTGTACTGGGGATGGAGCCTCGGCAGACAGACTTGTGCTAGTTTACTGAAAAGAGCTGCAATGTGATTGTGGGACAGGCTGTCTCAAGCTAGCCCCATTGAGCTCAGACCCGGGGGGTCAGGTGGCCCAAGCCTCTGCCACTGCTGCAATGGCCACTCAGCTATTTGTAGCATGCTAGCATGAGCCCTCTGGCACACGTCTATCTACCCGGGCTGGGAGGCTCAGCCCCAGGTGCAGCATAGATGTACCTGCAGAGACTGCCGGGGCAAGCAGGCACCAGCCACGCGTTTACCATTCATTTTCCACCTAATGCATCCAATGAAGTGAGCTGTAGCTCACGAAAGCTTATGCTCAAATAAATTTGTTAGTCTCTAAGGTGCCACAAGTACTCCTTTTCTTTTTTGTGTCTCTAAGTGAGACCCTAGCCAGGTAGGGCTGGGAATGGCCATCCAAAGCAGGAAAGCCCCAGGCAGAAAGGCCTGGGAGTAGGATAACTGATGAGACTGTTAGGAGTGAGCAGGCTCCAGCAGAGAGTCCTGGGACTGGGGACTGAGTCTACGGGCATGGAAGGCCTGCGAATGACCTAACAAAAGAATAAAATGGATCCAGTTGGTTGTGGGACTTTGAGTTTTATTTCTGAGTTTCTTTTCTCTGAATAAACCTAGACCCCAAAGAGGGCTCTTCTGATTGGACAGAAGGGGGTGTGAAGTCTGTTTAAGAAGCCCTCTGGGGGGAAACTGAGGCAGACTGCTTACAGGGTGGCCACTTGGTTACAAGAGGTTAGGAGGTATATGGGGGAATTTGGAGGTGATGGGACTATTGGGGGCTATGAGGGATTTTGGACTTCCCTAAACTTACAGCATTTATTCTTTTGGGTAAAAAAAAATGAATTTTAAGAGAATTTACCAATAAACACATTAATTAATTGTCATTAAAACTGATAAAAATCTATGTCCTTTAAAAATTTACCATCTGGGTCAGCTTTTTCTTTGCCCAAATAACCCTAATAATGGAATAACACAGACTCTTCAAACTTTCTGTGTAGATTAAATTAGTTGGGCATGGGCTGCATTAGAAGAATTAGGTGGTAATTAAGTGACATTATTAATTACCGCTGTATGTAATTATGGAGGCATTGGTTGTCACTCATAAGGTTGAGTTCTAATTTGCACTTAAAGCAGGAATTTCAATCTCTTTGTTATGTGTGAAAAATACAGTTTATACTCCCCAAATCTACAGTACTTACTCTTCAGGTAAAGAATAAATTTTCTGAGAATCTGTAAATCCATTAAATAGTTGAGGAGTTACAATTAAATAAAAACTGGGTCCTGTAAGAAATTTAGCATCTGGGTCAGTCTTTGTCCCAAATGGTCTTCATAACAAAATACTGCAGAATCTCCTAACTTTCCATATAGTTAACATTCAATGAAATCTTGTGTTTTGGCTACATTTTTAGGAATTAGGTTGTGAATAAGGAAAGTTGTTGACAATGGTTTTATCTAATTGTTATCATTATAATAGGGTACAGGCAGACTCAAGCTCAAATAACTCTTAAGTGGGGCAATTATGACATCCAGGGTAACACAACCAATAATCAGCTAATTTCCATGCAGCAAATTCTAGTGGTTGTAGTGAATCAGTGATAAAAAGAAAAGGAGTACTTGTGGCACCTTAGAGACTAACAAATTTATTAGAGCATAAGCTTTCATGAGCTACAGCTCACTTCATCGGATGCATTTCCGATGTAAGTGAGATACAAGGAGGAGGGTACAAGATGGGAAGCCTCCTGATTCATACTGAGAAAGTAGGGCAATTGGTTAGTTATCATAGGTGCATGTACACAGTTGCAAGAAGCCTAGGAAACAAACAGGAGGAACTGGAAGTCCTGGCACAACCAAGGAACTGTGATGTGATTGGAATAACAGAAACTTGGTGGGGCAGTTCACATGACTGGAGCACTGTCATGGATGAATATAAAAGAAGGGATGTGGACAAATTGGAGAGAGTCCAGTGGGGGGCAACAAAAATTATTAGGGGGCTAGGACACATGACTTACGAGGAGAGGCTGAGGGAACTGGGGTTATTTAGTCTTCAGAAGAGAAGAGTGAGGGATTCCAAAGAGGATGGATCTAGGCTGTTCTCAGTGATGGCAGATGACAGAACAAGGAGTAATGGTCTCAAGTTGCAGTGGGGGAGGTCTAGGTTGGATATTAGGAAACACTGTTTCACTAGGAGGGTGGTGAAGCACTGGAATGGGTTCCCTAGGGAGGTTTTGGAATCTCCATCCTTAGGGGTTTTTAGGGCCCAGCTTGACAAAGCCCTGGCTGGGATGATTTAGCTCTGAGCAGGGGGTTGGACTAGATGACCTCATGAGGTTTCTTCTAACCCTAATATTCTAAGATTTGGCTATTGGAATGAGCTTCACCATCATGGCTGCCAGCCCCACCATCTCCTGGAGTCCCAGGTGTTTGTCAGCCTGATCCCGAGAGATATCCTGTCTAAACCAGGCCAGAGCAAGGGACCCACATGACAGTGCCATCTCTGCCAGCTCTGACTGAATCCCAACCATTGTGTACTTTCTCATGCCTCCCACCCTGTGAATCCTTTTCTTTCCCCACCTTATTTCTTCCCTTTCCCATCCCTCTCCTTTTGCCTTCTGTGTAATAACAGTCTGGCTCAACTGGCCAAGACTGTCTAATTTGCAACACTGCTGTGAGGCTTTGACCAGAAAGAGGCAGCTACAAGCAATGCCCTAAACCAGTGATTCCAAACCTTATTACACAGCAGGGCATGTAAACCTAAGCACCACCTTGTGTGGGCCAAACAGATTCACCGCCCAGGGCTGACAGTCCAAATCTAGCCGGGGGCCTTATGGAATGCTGTGGTGGGCCGTGTATGGCCCACAGGCCATGGGTTGAGCACCCCTGCCCTAACCAGCCCAATGCTGGTACAAGTTTACCATGTCTCAGAGTGGCTGATCAGACTGTGTCGTGCCTGTGTTGCACCAGCAGTGAAGGTCCAAGTGAGAGCCAACACCAGAGACAGAAGCTGCATTTTCTCCTTGCTGCTCTTTTCTCACCCCTCTTGTGCATTTCTTGTTTTGTCTTCTAGGAAACGGGATCGGACTTTTACAACAGCTCCAGCCCATCTCAGCTAATTTCTCTGTTCCCAAAGGACAGTTATCACCATTTCTAAGAGACTGTCAAACACAGGGTTTTTTTTCTTCTAAAAATTTTCTCCAGCTAATGGGAAAGGGACCAGGAATGCTGTTAACATAAAACAATATTTAATACTTTACATTTCAGATGTTTTAACTGTTTTTCTTCTTTTCTGTATCTTTATATGATGTTTAATGGAGAGTTTGTCTTTGGACTAAGCAAGCTGAGGTCTCTGTGTACCAAACCCCGAACTTTGTTTAACACTGTTTAATGCTGGGCAGTGATTGGGTTATGAAAACACTGTTGGCTCAACAGCCCATCTAAATACAACAGTTCTCAGAGATAGATTCCTTGGCCCAGCTGTCACTCCTCTGCAAAGGTTCTGTGGCCCCCAGCTGGCTCCCTATGGCTCAGCTCCACTGCCCACAGAGGGCACTGCCAGGGCAGCTGAAGCAGAAGCACAGGGGCACCTTACACATACATTAGCCCTGCCCTGGAGTGACCACAGAGCGGGGAAAAGGAAATAAAATGAATGTTTAAAAATCTGGGATAACAGATATTAGTGTCCCAGCCATAGTCCTGTGGTTATTGCATGGTGTCACCAAAGGGCACAGTTAAGGCTGTTTGGGTGCCTGAAATGTGCTGTTCCAGCCCTTGCCATGTTTGGACTGCTTTGCAGTGTAACCTTCCCTCTGGCATGCCTGGGTATGTGATGCTTAGGCTGGAAGAGTTCCAGCGCCCTGCAGAGTTTGTTACCCTTCTCTGACTGGTGAATGCTCGCAGCCTTCACGCTACCTAAATGGAGCTTTTTGTCTTGGAATATAAATAATGTGCTGTTGTCAGGACAATTTGCCACCTCATTCTTCAGCCCTTCTTCTGAGCCAAGGCTCTGCTAAATTCTGCTTCTAGCTCTGCTGCTCAGGCCCAGCTCCTCAAAGGGATTTGGGCACCTACATGTCAATGAGAGTCAGGCCCCTAAATAGCATATGTGATGGTAGCCAAGTCTCACAGCCTCTTGGTGCCTCTGTTCCCCTGATGATCAGCTATTCCATCTCCTATTGCCCTGCCTCCAGGGCTGCTGGGAGGCTCAGTGACAGCCTCAGATGCCAGAGAAGCCCCTGCATCATGAGGCATGTATTATTAGTATGATTAGATCTTAAAGAATAATTCAAACCCAATTATTCTTCAACGTGTTCTGCTTTTTCTTCAGTTCGCTCCCTGTGTGTGAGCAGATGGCAAGATTCTTAAAATCACTCTTTGAAATGCGTGAGCCTCTCAGGGGATAATTCTTGCTCTGCAAATCACTTGTGCCAGGAGGCTGCCCTACATCCAGAGTACACACCGTGGGGCCTGAGCCTGGCATGAGTCCTAGCACAGGGGCGAGCTGCTCCGTCAGTGAATACTGTAGCTAAAAATACACTTTTTGTGGCTAGTCCGTGGGCTAAGGCTCAGATGGTCATGAAAGACCAGGGCAACGGGGCCTGTCATAGTTGAATCAAAGTTTGCTTTAGAATGCAATGGAATATTCCTAGGGAGTTCCTTGCGCAGCTCGCTCTGCTCTCATCGCTGTTAGAGTGGCACCAGAAATGGTGGCTGGACTTACAGCTGAAA
Source organism: Dermochelys coriacea (assembly GCF_009764565.3). Taxonomy (NCBI): domain Eukaryota; kingdom Metazoa; phylum Chordata; order Testudines; family Dermochelyidae; genus Dermochelys; species Dermochelys coriacea. The sequence goes on along the minus strand of NC_050084.1, from coordinate 24,294,237 downwards.
TGCAGTTTCCTTTCTAGGTCCGTTTTCATTCCTTATAACTCAACCCAAGCCCTTTTGGATGGAAATTTTCCATACTTGGTATCAAACCAAAAGGCAAATTTTTCAGGGAACTGGAGCAGAACTAGTTCAGTCATTTCTGAGACATTTACATGGGAAAATATACAAATTTTGCCCTGTGTTTCACAGAGGAATCTTGGACATGTACAATTAAAAAAGAGCCAAAGCTCGAAACATCAAACTTAACTTGTTTCATAGTCCTCACTGACAGGTAAAAATCAGTCCAGGTGTGACGAAGCAGGACTGTTCTTAATGTTTCCTCTGAATATTGTGGGGGTGCCTCAGTTTCTCCTATGCAGTTCTTAAGTATCTAGGTGGTGGGATAAGGGTGTATGATCGTTGTAGAGCCCTAGAGGGCAGGTGTGTGCAGGGGTCTGGACACAGAGAATGGCCGACACCCTGTTTCCTGGCAGCTGATGGCTTGGGCCCTTCCCCCCTGCAAGGTGAGAGCTAAAGGAGAACAAAGGAATCAGGTGCCCTCCTGGCCCAGGAAAGGGACAAAGCCCAGAGGAGGAGGGGCTGGAGAGAGTTTCAGTTTGGGGCTGGCTGGGGTCATGGAGTGAAGTGCAGACGGGGTTATCCAGCTCACTGCCCCCCAAAATGGACCCGGCTGAGGGGTCCTGTTCTCTGCACCTATAAGCTCTGTTTTAGACCATGTTCCTGTCATCTAATAAACCTCTGTTTTACTGGTTGGCTGAGAGTCCTGTCTGACTGCGGAGTTGTGGGGCAGGACCCTCTGGCTTCCCCAGGACCCTGCCTGGGCGGACTCGCTGTGGGAAGCACACGGAGGGGCAGAGGATGCCGAATGCTCCGAGGACAGACCCAGGAAGGGGGAAGCCGGGTGAGCTGTGGGTCCTGCAGACAGGCTGCTCCCAGAGAGGAGACTTCCCCAGGGTCCTGACTGGCTTCGTGGGGAGCAGTTCCAGAGCATCGCCCAGGGACTCCGTGACACAGATTTGGAGAAAATCAGGTTGGCATTTTTCTATGAATGTTAATGCTCCCATCACAGAGTATCTGGACACTGTATACAATGCAGAAAAGAGCTTGTCTGTGTGTGGAAGGGCTGTACTTCCCGCCTCCTCTCACTTACTGCTTTCTAAAATGGGATAATCCTGGGGGATTAGTTTTGAAGGTAAGGAAGGGTTAGAGTTAGTGACAGAGGAATTCAAACAATGCTCTATCATTTAAATGCCTTAACTAGACATCAGTGACAGGAGCCTCACTTAGGGAGACATTTGTTAGCTCCAAAAGTCAGTTGGCACCTACATAGTATTTTCTTCTTGTTTCATGTAAACTAACATGAATTCTATAGTTCTCCCATAGGAAGCTGTGAAAGGGCTTTGGTTAGACTAGCGTCTCAATCCCTGCAGTGAGGTAGGGAAATATTAGAACCCTCCCTGTGCAGGTGGGAAACTGAGGCACAGACCAATCACATGATTTGCCCAAAGTCACACAGTAAGTAACAGAAGAGGAATAGAATCCAAGTCTTATGGCTCCCAAACCTTCACCATAACCACAAACCCTTCCATCCTCCCCAATGAGTTATGGTGACACTACATTGAGGCTTTAGAGTAGCAGCCGTGTTAGTCTGTATTCGCAAAAAGAAAAGGAGTACTTGTGGCACCTTAGAGACTAACAAATTTATTAGAGCATAAGCTTTCGTGAGCTACAGCTCACTTCATCGGATGCATTTGGTGGAAAAAACAGAGGAGAGATTGATATACACACACACAGAGAACATGAAACAATGGGTTTATCATACACACTGTAAGAAGAGTGATCACTTAAGATAAGCCATCACCAGCAGCAGGGGGGGGAAAGGAGGAAAACCTTTCATGGTGACAAGCAAGGTAGGCTAATTCCAGCAGTTAACAAGAATATCAGAGGAACAGTGGGGGGTGGGGTGGGGGGGAGAAATACCATGGGGAAATAGTTTTACTTTGTGTAATGACTCATCCATTCCCAGTCTCTATTCAAGCCTAAGTTAATTGTATCCAGTTTGCAAATTAATTCCAATTCAGCAGTCTCTCGTTGGAGTCTGTTTTTGAAGCTTTTTAGTTGAAGTATAGCCACTCTTAGGTCTGTGATCGAGTGACCGGAGAGATTGAAGTGTTCTCCAACTGGTTTTTGAATGTTATAATTCTTGACGTCTGATTTGTGTCCATTCATTCTTTTACGTAGAGACTGTCCAGTTTGGCCAATGTACATGGCAGAGGGGCATTGCTGGCACATGATGGCATATATCACATTGGTAGATGCGCAGGTGAACGAGCCTCTGATAGTGTGGCTGATGTTATTAGGCCCTATGATGGTGTCCCCTGAATAGATATGTGGACAGAGTTGGCAACGGGCTTTGTTGCAAGGATAGGTTCCTGGGTTAGTGGTTCTGTTGTGTGGTGTGTGGTTGCTGGTGAGTATTTGCTTCAGATTGGGGGGCTGTCTGTAAGCAAGGACTGGTCTGTCTCCCAAGATCTGAGAGAGCGATGGCTCGTCCTTCAGGATAGGTTGTAGATCCTTGATGATGCGTTGGAGAGGTTTTAGTTGGGGGCTGAAGGTGATGGCTAGTGGCGTTCTGTTGTTTTCTTTGTTGGGCCTGTCCTGTAGTAGGTGACTTCTGGGTACTCTTCTGGTTCTGTCAATCTGTTTCTTCACTTCAGCAGGTGGGTATTGTAGTTGTAGGAATGCATGATAGAGATCTTGTAGGTGTTTGTCTCTGTCTGAGGGGTTGGAGCAAATGCGGTTATATCGTAGCGCTTGGCTGTAGACAATGGATCGAGTGGTATGATCTGGATGAAAGCTAGAGGCATGTAGGTAGGAATAGCGGTCAGTAGTTTTCCGATATAGGGTGGTGTTTATGTGACCATCGCTTATTAGCACCGTAGTGTCCAGGAAGTGGATCTCTTGTGTGGACTGGTCCAGGCTGAGGTTGATGGTGGGATGGAAATTGTTGAAATCAATTGAAATCAAATACATTGAGGCTGCAGCTTTCCATTTCCTGGCTCACTGTGACCATCACTGTGTAGCCATAGTGTAGTGCAGGCATTTGTTATGAGATTCCATGTGGGATCAGTGTTCAAGTTACCATGTTTCCTTCTGAGCCCCTGGTGAGGACTGTCACTAAATTCATTTGGAAGAGATAGCCTGTGACAGTCACTGATTTGGCTTTGTGGTGTTGATCAGGACAGAACTAGGAAGGAGCCAGGATGCCGGACTCCAGCCCTTGCCCTTTGAGCTCAGATGCAGCTCCAAACTCATCATCTCGGGCCAAAGGTGAACCATGTCTGTGCAAGGCCCAAAGTCCTGGGAAAAGGACCTCAAGCACTACTCTCCGTTGGTGGACTAGAACTTGGGACACTCCAGAGTGCCTGACTCCAGACCATTGCAGAGTTCAGCAGAAGCACAGAAGCCAGGCTGTTTAATCCCCTTGTATTTCAGTCACAGCACACCTTTGTCTGCACATTTTCAAGCACCAGAGCCCTGCTGTGGATAGCTATGGCCAGGCGGGGGACCTTTGACCTCTGCCTGACCCCCCCATAATCCTGTCCTCACCCTTCCAACCTGCTTACCTCATGTCTGGGGCAGCTGCAATGCGGGGAGGCCTCTGGCACACACGAGAGGCACAGGAATAGCCAGAGCATGAAGGTCGGCCACTGCGATAAGCTGGGCACTTCACACCCTTCCGTGCCAAGGAAGGGTGGGATGGGGAGTGAGACACACAGAAGGTGCCAGCACAGCATGGAGAGGAAACAGGCTCTGTGAGTCACCAGAGCCACTCTGGTGACCTAGAGACAAGCGACCCACAGGAAAAGCCATTTCCCTCTGGATAAGGTCAGGAGGACAGACTGGCAGCAGCCCACAAACACAGGGTGCCACAAACACCTTCCTGATCACAAGCCGCCAGCGGCGCCAGGCCAGGCAGGAGAGGAAACACTGTCTGGGCATTGATGCAAAGTCACTTGCACTAGGGCTTAATGTGCAGGCACTGTGGAGGAGTCACTTGAAGACTGCGATGAGCACCACAGACAGCTTCCCGCAGGCTAGCACCTGTCTCGGCTGGATCCACTTCATGTACCTGCTGCATATCAGCATGCCCCCCCAGGACATAATGAAATTCCCCACAGCAGTGCCCTGGCAGAGGCAGCCAGTACTCCGGTGCTGTGAGCTTCCCCACAGCAGTGCCCTGGCAGAGCCAGCCAGTACTCCGGTGCTGTGAGCTTCCCCACAGCAGTGCCCTGCAAAAGCCAGCTGGGACTCCAGTACTGTGAGCTTCCCCACAGCAGTGTCCTGCCAGAGCCATCCAGTATTCTGGTGCTGTGAGCTTCCCCACAGCAGTGCCCTGCTAATATCACATAACTGTGTTTTCGGGATCTTTCACATGATCTGCCCTAGTCCATGTTACAGAGTTTGTGCCCCACACTCCCTAGGTGAGAGCATCTTGTGCAGTTTGCATGTTGTGGCCCTTCACCTTTTATTCCTGCTAGCTCGGAAACAGGGGCTCGCACATTGGGCATGGCTGCGGCTTGTTTTGTAGCCGTGGGGAGAAAGAACCATCGTGCTGCCCTGAAAGCAGCGTGGCATGTGGCCAGGCACTCACCAGCTCTGCGGGCTGGTGCTGGTCTCTGGGGATATGCTGAAAGGGAGGCTATGGGCAGCAGTGTGCCATGGCAGTAGGATGCCATGGCAGTATGGCTCGGCTGGACGGTCATCCCCGGTTGGGGGAAGGCGATGCAGCTGAGTAGCACAGCACCCCACGCTGAGCTGGATGCTGGGGTGTGGGGCTCACAAGCAGTCTGGCCCTCATGCCCTCAGGACCAGGGGAGGGGAAGGTCCTCCCTGGTAACCCCATCGACCCACAGTCCCTGACTTGTCCAACAGCCTGCCAGGTAACCTGGCTTCCCAAGTCCCCCCCACGGCTGAGGCTCCCCTGGCCTGAATGCTGGGTGAGTGTCCCCTTTTGGGCCTTGGCCCAGGCGTCACTGCCTCTCCACCAGTGGGGCAGGAGGGAGGCGTAAGCGCACTTTGGTGACATAAGCAGGTGGCACGAGTGGGGGAGGAGCTGCAAGGGCTGGTGAGGACAGAGAAATGGCCCAAGGGTACAGAGAGGTCAGCACATGGTGACTGCATATTTGGCCAAGCAGAATGGTTAAACCTGGGACATCTCAACCCAGGAGAGTTGGGCTACTGCAGGGGAATGGCTTATTCCAGGAGAATGAGGCCCTGTCATGTGCATCCAGCCGCAAACACAGCAACAATGCCGTCTGCCCTCCCCCAAGGCAAACTCGGGCCTCAGGCTGGCTGGGCACAGAGAATCCAAGGACCCCTGCACAGGCATTGACACATGGCAGCAGTGCTCATTATATGCTCCTCTGGTGTTATATTTGGGCCTTCAGATTAACTGCTGCAGCTCATAGCCCTTGTAAGATCAAAGCCAAGCACAAATCTCCCTCAAATACCTCCTTTGTCATCTGCCTCTCATGTGATCATGATGAAAACTCCCAGGGCAGGAAAAATGGCTAGTTCAACGGATTGCTGAATGAACTAGAATGCCTGGAGACAAATGACCTGAAATGGGCTGTTCTTATGTCCCAGTAGAGCCATTCTTATGTTCTTATGTTGACTGTGCTGTCCAGACTTCTCAGCATGGAGGCTAGGTCTATCAATGGCTATTAGCCAGGATGGGCAGGGATGGTGTCCCTAGCCTCTGTTTGCCAGAAGCTGGGAATGGGTGACAGGGGATGGATCACTTGATGATTCCCTGTTCCGTTCATTTACTCTGGGGCACCTGGCACTGGGCTGCTGTCGGAAGACAGGATTATGGGCTAAATGGACCTTTGGTCTGACCCAGTAGGGCCGTTCTTATTGTCTTATGAAATACCCAGCATCACTGGGAGAGCGGCCCGGGAAGCAGTGATGCTGTGAGAGACCGGGGGGTGAGAGAGGAGATCAGGCTCTCTGGCACACTTGAACACACTTCCAAACAAGACAACAGCCCTCCCACGGGCATCCACCCTGGACACGGTGCCAAAAGCCCATCCGCATCTGGCTCAGTGATTCCCCACCTAGAACACAGCAGTCAGCTCTGGGCAGCTCACACACAGAGAACAGCAACAAAAGGAATGAAGAGGCTGGAGGTCTGGTTTATATGGAAAGATTAAAAGAGGCAAATCTTTACAGCTTGGCTAAGCTCCAGGGAAGAGGAAGGTGCTCACCAGCTAGAGCTCCGGCACTGGAAGGGCACAGACACCAAGGATGAAGAAAACTTGCAAGGGGCTATAATTAGGAACCATGGGACAGGCTTGAGCAAAGGAAAATTTCTTCTGGCTTCCAGAAAATATTTCCTGTGGAGCTGTGTCCCAAGGGAAGTGGTGGAAATCCTGGGGAGTGAGTCACTGCAGACTGGCCTGGACAAAGCCCTAGAGAGCCGATTGGAAGGAACAACAATGCCAAGGAGTGAGATGGAAAAGATGATCTCATAGGGCTTTTCCATCTCATTCTGGGGCCAGTCTGGTGGGAGAGACTCCAGAGAAAGGTCTATGCGGGGCTGGAGACCCTAGAGAGGGGCTTATGGAACAGGACAAGGCCCCACCTATTGTGTGTCCTCGCCACATGGATGTAATGAAAGTGCTGAAGATGGAAATGGCAACATCTGGCTGGGCTCAATCTCTGATGACAGGCTCAGTCTGCCACAGATCAGTCATGTGCTTGCATTGGTCCCACTTGTGGCCCTGCCTGTTTCTCTGGTTCTGAGATGGAGAAAGACCCTGGGTCAGGCAGGCAGAGCTGGGTTCAGGGAGATGGGGTGCAGTCAGACAGATGGGCTCAGAGTCAGGGCCAGGGTCAGGCAGATGCCGGTGGGGTCAGGCAGACGTGGGCAGGGCCAGGCAGACAGGGTTCTTACAGCTTCTTTTTTTCCACCAATGCTTTCTTTTTGTTGTTTTTTTAAGGTTTTTATTTTATTTTCTCCTCTGCCAAGTGCTAAATGCCTCGTTTTCTCCCCTTGGCAGGCACTGCCTGTCTCGTGGTGTTGACCTTGGCTGGGCTCTCCCCCAGGCTGGAGTGGGATTACACCATAAATTCCTGTCTTCTAGGAATCCAGCAAGGGAAAGAGAAGAAACACTAAAGAGAATATTTGATTAAAATATTTCACAGCTTACCACAGACCAGAGCAGTTTGGCACAGGGAGGGGAGGTGCGCTGCAGGAGCCGGGGGGCACGGGCAGGTGTGAGAGGGTGTATTGGGGTGGGGAGTCATCAGGTGGGTGCACTGGTGTTGCAGGCGAGCGTGTCTGCTCACAGGGGGTGTCACTGCTCACATGGTGCATTGTCATGTGCAGTGGGCATGGGACACCGATCCCTGCACAAACAACCCCCCCATGCTTACACACACAGAAGTGTTCACACCTGCCAGAGGACACACAGACACAGGCTGTTGGTTTGTACATAGGGGGCAGCGTACAGCCATGTCACCTGGGGGAGCCCATTGGGGGTGGGGCACAGCCATGTCACCCGGGGAGCCTGTTAGGGGCTGAGCACCGCCTACCTGCCCTGAGAGAGCCCACTGGGGGTCGGGCACAGCCATACTGCCCTGGGGGAAGTGCAGTTGGGGCCGGGCACTGCCAAGTTACCTTGCGGGGGAGGGTGGCACAGTTGGGGGCTGGACACAGCCATGCCACCCCATGTGGAATGAAGTACTAGAGTGTATTACACCATTCAACCACTAGGTGGTGCTGTGTAAAATACCTGATTTAAGCTAACCCCAGCCATACCTGGCGGTGCATCACAGGATGGGAGCCTGATGAACACATCTGGAGTGTACCTTGCTAAGAAGGGAGTCTGTAACTAGCCCAGAGCTGCTACAGGAATATAACACATTGGGGCAAGGCATTATCATGCCACCCCCAGGAGCACAAGGCCCAACCTGCCTCCTGGAGCCACCCCGTGCTTGGGGATGGGGCAGATTGCCACCCCTCCCTCCCCAGAGTGAGGAAGGGCCAGGCAATCCCTGCCCCAGGGACTGATATGCGCTGGCAAGTGCTGTGCTGGAGAAGCAGAAGCCCCAGGCATGTGCCATCTTTGCCCCACAAGAGTTGCTCACAATCTAGCCTTTGCAGCCTCCCACATTTCATACCCAGCCCCATCGCCCCAATGCACTCTCAGTTCTAGGGTTGTGGTGTCAAAGCATCATGTATACATTCCCTGTCCTTGTCAGTGCCCACTTGGGACTCCAGAGCTGTGAGCTCCACCACAGCAGTGCCCTGTCAGACCCAACTCACATTGTGAGTTCCCCACAGCAGTGCCCTGTCAGTGCCCACTAGGATTCCATCCCTGTGAGCTTCCTTACAGACATGTCCAGTCCGTGTCAACTGGGAACCATTGCTGTGATCTATGAGTTCAGGGTGTGAGGCTCGTGTTGAGAGCTGACCTTAGACACCTCACATAAACCAAACTGAATAAATCCTGAAAGAAAACACAGAGCCAAACCAACACATAACAAGTGGAACGCTCCCCAGTCACTTTTAGAACCAAAAAGGGCATTTGAGCCTGCCGAGGATCCAGCACAGCGGCTAATTGACTCCAGAAGGCTGCGCCTGACAGACAAAACACAGCAGTGACTCAGAATGAAGGACTTTGCAGACACAATCTCTCCCTGCTCCCACTCGACAGGGAAATGGCCCAAGTGGCTCTGGAGTGGTGGGCTCCTGACCTGGACAGGCATGTCACTAAGGCTCTCATTGCCATGGGGCTGGCCGGTGGAGAGGAGAAGCCCAGGGCGTGCTCTGTAGGGCCAGGAACAGAGCTGGGGTGGGCAGAGGAGAGGCAGGAGTAGGTGGGGTCACAACAAGGACATGTGTGTAGGTGCAGGCTCCTCACTCAAGAATGGGCTCTGTAGGGTGAAGAGGGGTGGCTGTTGGTGCAGGGACCCGGCTGGGGGACATGTGCATGGGGTGTGTCTGGAGGTGCGGGGACCCAGCTGAGGGACGTATGCGTGGGGTGCGTCTGGAGGTGCGGGGACCCGGCCAGGGGACGTGTGTGTGGGGTGCGTCTGGAGATGCGGGGACCCAGCCAGGGGATGTGTACACAGTGTGTGTCTGGAGGTGCGGGGACCCGGCCGGGGGATGTATGCATGGAGTGCATCTGGAGATGCGGGGAACCGGCTGGGGACTGTTCTTGTTGCGGAGATGTGGAGCAGTCTGGATGCAGATCACAGTGCGCTTCAGGCAGGGGGCTGAGTGTGGGTTATGTTCACGAGGGATCCCTATGCTGAGGGTCAAAAGCTGGTAACATCTGGCAATGCTGGGGTTCAAACTATCACTGTGACCCTCCCCACATTGACAGCACCCACTCATGGGTGAGACCAGCTGGTGCCTGGCACGGGCAGCAATATTTTAATAGTTATTCAGGCTAACAGTTGTACCAGCTTGAGCCAAGCTGATGATCCAGAGAAGTCATTGGTGCACTTACAGCAGGGCTGGGGCCATGCTTCAGACCAGGGGGTTAGCAGGTAGTCTGACCCCAGAAGACCTGGGTGGCTCATGGTGCCTTGCTGAGGTCACTGAACCTAAACACTGCCCACAATCAGCAATGTTCTTGGGGCTTCTCTATGTGGGGGAGTTTTTCGAATAGGTTTATTCTCTCTAATGATACCAGTATAACCGTACCGAAACAGCTTAACTGGCTCCTTAAGAACCTGTCTATAATCTGTAGGGGGAAAAGATGTGTTATCAGTCTGAGTGATTTATGCCGGAAATCTTATGTTGCCAGTACTAAAACATATTCTGAATTTCTAAAAATTATAAATGGCAATTTCCTAACTCAAAAATTTGATGGTTCCAACTTGGGGGAATTCTGCATCAGACCTCATCTTGACAGAGAAAAAGGACTTGATCACAGAGGTTGCTTGGATGTAACTGATCATGACTTGATTACATTTGTTGTATGCAAACAGAATAAAGTCCAAACTGGTGATATATGTACTTGGTGCTTTAAAAGGGCCAATTTTATAAAGCTGAAAACAATTATGAGCCACATCAGTTGGGAGGAAGAAATTAAAAAGAAAAATGTGAATGACAAATGGCAATTGTTTAGGAACATTTTAATAGATGCCCCCAAAGCCACAATTCCACGACGGAGAAAGAAGGCCACATTGGTTAAAAAAGCAACCTGGCTTAGAGGGGAAGGTGGAGCCAGCAGCAGGGCCAGGTTCAATATCTAGGCGTTCCTTTTCAACAATACAACACAGAACTGGTTCAAGCCCCACCCAGTAACCTGGGAAAATTACACACCATCCCTGAGCGCCTCTGAGAAGCAATACTTCCCCACTTGCAAGCACAGAGTCTGAGTGTAGAAAAGAAACTTTTAATTAAAGGAGAGAAGTCACCCAACATTAATTAGGGAAAATGCCACAAGCAGGTTTCATAAACATAAAACTGTGAGCAGGACACCCACCCCAGAGTGTGTGGGGCAGCGTCTTCCACCTCATGTTCTTGAGTTCTACCACCAAAGTTCATTTTTTGTGCCCCCCTCTGCTCCCTCACCCACTCACAGTGATTGTCCTTGATCAGTGAGGACCCAGGGTTCAGAAGCGCATCTGTGTGAGTTCACCTCCTACACGGGGAAGAAGGAATCTTGCTTGTGCCACCATCTGAGCACTTGTGCTGGCTGGCCGCCCTGCCAGCTGCTCATTCATCAGCCAACTGTCAGTTACCTTCTGCTGCCACCTGCCTCTGTGCTGTGATCTCTGCCCATCAGTCTCTTAGTGATTTTCAGCTCTTTGCAGGCTGGACAGAAATGCTGTCCCACAAGTGATTTCAGCTGTCATTTGAGCACTTTAAAATAACAAAAGACTCCCAATTAAGCCTATTTAGCTCTATCTTTGAACAGTGGGAAGGAAAAGGTTAAAGCAGACCTCGGACCCTTAGGGAAAGTCCACACCTCCTGGCTGGAACACCTGTCCCCACCCCTCTTACTTTCACAAAGCTCTGGCATTTGAGTCCCTGGCTTAACGAGGTCCTTTCAGCTGAGGGTGACCCCCTCATTTGGGACAGGTTAAGCACAGTTCTGCTCACCTTTATTCATACAATAAAGACAACAACCTTGGTAACAACATTTCACTACCTCTACATTCAGTACTAAAGTGATTTGTAAGCCAACACCTGCCAAAGTTGATCACTTTGAGCAGCACAGTTCTATCTGCTGGATATCTTGGCAGAATAGATGTATTAATGTAAATACAGTTTGCTCCTGCAGTCTCTCCCCCTCCCAGCAGTTGATAGTAATGAATATAAATCAGAAGCTAAGAACTGTAGAAAATTGATAAGGGAGCAAAAGGAAACAAGGATAAATCTATGGCCAGCAGAATTTTGGACAATAAGAAGGAGCTTTTCAAGTATATTAGGATCAAAAGAAATCCTGAGAAATGGTATTGGCCTAAGACTAGATGGAAATGTTAGAACTGTCATAATAGTGCAGAAAAGGCAGAAGTGTTCAATAAATGTTTCTGTTCTGCATTTGGGGAAAAGCTACATGATATAGTCACGCAGTATAGTTATAGCCGAGTTGGTCCCAGGATATTAGAGAGGCCAGATAGGTGAGGTAATATCTTTTAATGAAACAATAACTCCATAGCACAGAAATTGGTCCAATAAAAGATATTACCTCACCCACCTTATTTCTATGATGTATTCATGAGCAACGATACTGATGATGATGATGACAATGATGATGATATACTTTCCATTCCAACAGTAACTAATGTGGATGTTAAACAGCAGCCTCTAAAGCTAAATATTTTTAAATCAGCAAGTCTAGATAACTTTCACTCAAGAGCTTTAAAAGAGCTGGCTAAATATCTCTCTGGACTGTTAATAAATTTTGGAACACTGGGGAAGTTCCAGAAGACTGGAAGAAAGCTAGTGTTGTGCCACTGTTTAAAAAGGGTAAATGGGATCACCTGGGTAACTATAGGCTTGTCAACCTGACAATGATTCTGTGCAAAATAATGGAATTAAAGAAAGGTAATATAATTAATGATAATTAACATGTGTTTATGGAAAATAGCACAACCCCCTAGCAAACAGCCACTAATTATAACCTATAATGAATATAGTAAGCCCTCCCCTACAGTGTACTAGACAACCCAGACCCAACTTTCTCAGGACCACTATAATGGGAAGTCTGGAACACTAATTGCAATAGGTGGTGGTATGCCCATACGAGAGAAGCTGCAGGGCACGGTACTACACAAGGGGCAGTGGACAGATGGAGCTTTGACAGCTTCCACCTTGATGCCTGGCCCTATCAGGAAGTGTGACGCCATATGTCCTATGTTTTTCCAGGGATACCCGGGCAGGAGGATCCCAAAAGAAAAAAAGGGGTGGAGTGTTAGGATATAGATATTCAGGCCTGTCTGTAACAGCCTATACTTTAAGAATTTAGGTATATGTTTATCATTTAGCTAGTTATAGAGGTATACAAGAAAGAATCTGTGTAAGGGCCTTCTCTCACTGTGACAGTCTGAGGCCCTGTTCTTAGGCTAAGGCCTTTGGCTCAGCAGCAGAGGCAGCCATAAGCTCGGAAGCAACCGGTCACCTCCTCACATTCCAAGCTAGTCACATTGAAATAAGGTGCTATTGGGCTATTCGGAAGGGGATCCGATCTATCACCTCCAGAGAAAGGGAAAACCTTAGAAGATGTAAAAGGAAATTTAGTTTGATAGTTTTCTGTTTGGCAAGAACTCATTTATCAATAGACACAACTGGGAAACCCTTATGTCTTTATAGATGTAGGTGTGAAATCCTCATTTCTGTATTGTTTTATCATTATAGTTCCCACTTTGTTATTGTTTATTTGCATGGTCTCTGTCTGGTTCTGTGATTGTTTCTGTCTGCTGTAAAATTAATTTTGCTGGGTGTAAACTAATTAAGGTGGTGGGATATAATTGGTTAGCTAATTATGTTACAATATGTTAGGATTGGTTAGGTAAATTTCAGTAGAATGATTGGTTAAGGTATGGACGATATAAATTAGGGGCAAACAGGAAGTAAATTGGGATTCGAAAATAAGGAAAAAAGGAACTTAGATTTAAGTTTGCTGAAAGTTCACCCCAATAAACACCGAACTGTTTGCACCTTCAGACTTCGGGTATTGTTACACTCTGTTCATGCGAGAAGGACCAGGGAAGTGGGAGAGTGAAGGAATAAGCTCTCTAACACTGTCAAACTAACTTGATATCTTTTTGTTTTTATAAGATTACAGGTTTGGTTGATAACAATAATAGGATTGGTGTAATACAGTTAGATTTCTGTAAGGCATTTGACTTGGTACCACATGACATTTTGATTACAAAACTCGAATGATACAAACTGAACATGAAGAAAAGGAGGACTTGTGGCACCTTAGAGACTAACAAATTTATTAGAGCATAAGCTTTCGTGAGCTACAGCTCACTTCATCGGATGCATTTACTGAACATGGCACACATTAAATGGATGAAAAACTGGGTAACTGACAGGTCTCAAAACATAACTAAATGGGGAATCATTGCATGCGTGTATTTCCAATGGGGTCCTGCAGAGATCTGTTCTTGGCTATTTAACATTTTTATCAATAACTTGAAAGAAAACAAAGAAATCAACACTTACAAAGTATAGAATCATAGAATCATAGAATATCAGGGTTGGAAAGGACCGGAGGAGGTCATCTAGTCCAGCCCCCTGCTCAAAGCAGGACCAATCCCCAACTAAATCATCCCAGCCAGGGCTTTGTCAAACCTGACCTTAAAAACCTCAAAGGAAGGAGATTCCACCACCTCCCTAGGTAACGCATTCCAGTGTTTCACCGCCCTCCTAGTGAAAAAGTTTTTCCTAATATCCAACCTAAACCTCCCCCACTGCAACTTGAGACCATTACTCCTCGTTCTGACATCCGCTACCACTGAGAACAGTCTAGATCCATCCTCTTTGGAACCCCCTTTCAGGTAGTTGAAAGCAGCTATCAAATCCCCCCTCATTCTTCTCTTCTGCAGACTAAACAATCCCAGTTCCCTCAGCCTCTCCTCATAAGTCCTGTGTCCCCTAATCATTTTTATTGCCCTCCGCTGGATGCTTTCCAATTTTTCCACATCTTTCTTGTAGTGTGGGGCCCTAAACTGGACACAATACTCCAGATGAGGCCTCACCAATGTCGAATAGAGGGAAACGATCACATCCCTCTATCTGCTGGCAATGCCCCTACTTATATATCCCAAAATGCCATTGGCCTTCTTGGCAACAAGGGCACACTGTTGACTCATATCCAGCTTCTTGTCCCCTGTAACCCCTAGGTCCTTTTCTGCAGAACTGCTGCCTAGCCATTCGGTCCCTAGTCTGTAGAGGTGCATAGGATTCTTCCATCCTAAGTGCAGGACTCTGCACTTGTCCTTGTTGAACCTCATCAGATTTTTTTGGCCCAATCCTCTAATTTGTCTAGGGCCCTCTGTATCCTATCCCTACCCTTCATCGTATCTACCTCTTCTCCCAGTTTAGTGTCAAATGACAAGAGATTGGGAGAGTGGTAAATGACAAACAGGATCACTAATACAGAGCAATCTGGCTCACTTGGTAAGTTGGTGCAAGGAAACAACATATGTTTTAATATGGCTAAATATAAATGTACACATCTAGGAACAAAGGATGACAGCCATACGACTCTATCCTGGGAGGCAATGACTCCAAAAAGGGCTTGGAAGTAATTGTGGATAATTAGCTGAACATAAGCTCTCATTGCAATATGAGGCCAAAAGGGCTAAGGCAATCCTGGGATGTATAAACAGGGGATCTCCAGTAGCAGAAAGGTTATTTTAGCTCTGCATTTGGCACCAGTGCAATTACTGCTGGAATACTGCCTCCAATTCTGATATCCACAGTTCAAGAAGAATGGTGATAAACCGGAGAGAGTTTAGAGAGGAGCCATGAGAATGATTAAAGGATTGAAAAACCTGCCTTCTAGTGATAGACTCAATCCTCTCCATCTGTTCAATATAACAAAGAGATGGTTAAGGGGTCACTTGATCACAGTCTGTAAGTACCTACATGGGGAACAGAAATTTGAAAAAAGAGGGCTCCTCAATTTAGCAGACAAATGTATAACCAGATCTAATGGCTGGAAGTTGAAGCTAGACAAATTCAGAATAGAAACAAGGTGCATATTTTTAACTGTGATGGTTATTAACTGTTGAAACAACTTACCAAGGGCTGTGGTGGTTTCTCAATCACTAGCAATGTTTAATTGAAGATGGGATGTTTTGCTGAAAGATATTTCCCTCGTTCACACAGGAGATCAGACTGGATGATCACAATGGTTCCTTCTGGCCTTATAGTATATGAATATTTGAATGAAGGAAACAGTGTGACTACACTACTTTATTTATGCCAGTCTCATCTACTTCCTTGTGAGTCATGGTGTCCATGCAGTTCTGAGCGTTTTCCAAAGGACTGCTTTCTAGCAGTATTGTAGGCTGATATGCCATGGTGAGATGTTCTGCCACTAAGCTTAACACATTTTAGGATTTGTCTAATGGAGGGTACCTGCCAGAACTTACTGGAATTTCTGGGACTTGGTGTTAAACGGCTCAGCAGTGCTTCCACCATGCTGCCTGGCCACAGTTTGGAAATGGTGCTGGCCTGCTAAAACCAAATGAATGATGGGATACCAGGAAAGGAAACATGGGACTTTATGTGTTTGGAACTAAGTCTCAGAATTCCAGTAGGTTCTGGCAGGTATCCGCCCTAGAAAAATCCTAATGTGCATTGAGCCTAGCGGTGGAACAGGGCACACACGAGCCAGTTAGTCTAGCTGAGGATCCACACTTACTTTTGTAATGTCCCCTTTCCTTCCTGGGTTACTCGGGAGAAGGCAACACTCCCCTGTGTGCCAGGTGCCTGATATTGACAGTAAAGGACATCCTGAGTTTCCTATGGTGATGTTGGATAGGTGGGAATCCTTTATGCATCCCTTTGCTGCAGGCCTTTCACTTAGAAAGGAAATCAATATTGGCAGTGCCTCCACCTGGCTGGGCCCTGCACACACTCACTGGCCTACCCTGGTGGCCTCCAGGAATAAACCAGATCTGATCTATGCAATGGGTCTAACTCAAAAGTACCCATTTGTCACAGAGTGTGGGGGAGTCCAGGGCCTGCACCCCTCTTCCTGGGATTCACTGTGACTCTCAGCCAGCCAGTAAAATGGAAGATTTCTTGGACAATAGGAACACAGTCTAAAACAGAGCTTGGGGATACAACCAGGACCCCTCAGTCAAGTCCTTCTGGGGGAGCAGGGAGCTTAGACCCCAGCCCTGGGGTTCCCTGCATTCCACCACCCAGCACCAAACTGAAACTAAAACCCCCCCTCGCAGGCTCTCTCCTGCAGCCTTTTGTCCACATTCCCAGGGCAGAGGTGTTACCTCTCCCTCCCCCTCCTGGGTCAGGTGACAGGCTCTCAGGTATCCCATCCGCAGGGAGTGAAACTCCCCTGCCACATTCCCAGGTCAACACTCCCCCATCTCTGCTGCGTCACACCATTATAACAGAAGTGGGCAAACTTTTTGGCCTTAGGGCCACATCAGGGTTCCAAAACTGTATGGAGGGCTGGGTAGGGAAGGCTGTACCTCCCCAAACAGCCTGGTCCCTGCCCCCTATCTGCCCCCTCCCACTTCCCGCCTCCTGACTGCCCCCCTCAGAACCTCCGACCCATCCAACCCCCCCTGCTTCTTGTCCCCTGACTGCCCCCTCCCTGGCCACCCACCCCTAACCGCCCCCGGGTCTCCCCATATCCAACACCCCCTGCTCCCTGTCCCCTGACTGCCCTGACCCCTATCCACCCCCCCCGACAGGCCCCCTGGGACTCCCACGTCCTATCCAACCACCCCCTGTCCCCTGACTGCACTCCAGGACCCCCTGCCCCTTATCCAACCCCCCCGCTCCCCGCCCCCGTACCATGCTGCTCGGAGCCAGCCATGCCGCCGCACAGTCCTGCCGCACAGAGCACTGGCGGCATGGCGAGCTAAGGCTGCGGGGGAAAGGGGACAGCGGGAGAGGGGCCGAGGACGAGTCGCCCCACCTGGGAGCTCAAGGGCCGGGCAGGACAGTCCAGTGGGCCATATCTGGCCCACGGGCTGTAGTTTGCCCACCTCTACTTTATAATCAATATACACCCACTGTACACTTCGATTTGAGTTGACACACCTTTACCTAACAACTTAGAAAAACATGATAACAGATTGAGATTAATTAAAATGTCACAACCACTTTAAATCAGTAGGGGTGTTCAATAAATCAATTAATAAAAACAGTTTGCAGAAGTAAATGAAACTTAACCAACTTACATTTACACTGGCACCTGTTCCCCACCCTGAGTGCGCACTCCTCTGAATGGCAGCATTCTAGACACTTGTGTGGGCACGCATGAAGATCTTGAAGCTGGGGGCAGTGCTCTGTTGGTCCAGCAAAGCAGTCCAGCCAAAGCAACATGGGGCAGAGTGAATCTAACTTGGGATAATTCCAAGCTGTACAACCCCTCTGAAGATGAGAGTTGTTATAACTGTGATGGGTTGGATCACAGAGACCCCTTGGGACTGCCACATGATGTGCTGAGACTACCTCTGAGCCCATTTGCCCTGGCAGCTTGGGACTTCAGAACCCTGTCCGGTTCTGCCAGACATGCTAGCTGCTGAAAAACACAGACTGAGGTCTGAACCACGTCCCGCAAAAACTGCAGGCTTAACTGAAAACAGCTTAAGAAGTGTTCCTGCCTCCAACACCCAGATACCCAGTTCCCAATGGGATCCAAACGCCAAATAAATCCGTTTTATTCTGTATAAAGCTTATACAAGGTAAACACATAAATTGTTTGCCCTCTATAACACTGATAGAGAGATATACACAGCTGTTTGCTCCCCCAGGAATTAATTACTTGCTCTGGGTTAATTAATAAGTAAAAAGTGATTTTATTAAATATAAAAAGTATGATTTAAGTGGTTCCAAGTAATAAGAGACAGAACAAAGTAAATTACCAAGCAAAATAAAACAAAAACAAGCAAGTCTAAGCCTAATACAGTAGGAAATTAAATGCAGGTAAATCTCACCTTCAGAGATGTTCCAATAAGCTTTTTTGACAGACTAGACTCCTTCCTAGTCTGGGTCCAGCAATGACTCATACCCCCGTAGTTACTGTCCTTTGCTCCAGTTTCTTTCAGGCATCTCTTTGGGGTGGAGAGACTATCTCTTGAGCCAGCTGATGACAAAATGGAGGGGTTTCCCAGGGCCTTATATAGTCTCTCTTGTGGGTGGAAACCCCTTCCATTCTCCTGTGCAGAATCACAGCTACAAGATGGAGTTTTAGAGTCATATGGGCAAGTCACATGTCCATGCATGACTCAGTTCTTTACAGGCCGACACCATTGTTAACATGTTAGTTTGAACGTTCCCAAGAAAGCTCAGAGGTGAATTGGCATCTCTCAAGGTCCATTGTTAGCTAATGTGACAGGGTCAGGCCAGATGGCTATAGGAGAGTAATAGAAGGTAGATATATTAGCCCCAGGCTAAGTAGGTCCTTTTCCCTGTGTAAGGTAACAGGGAAGGTTCCAGAACAATCAGGAACCTTCTGGAGACAATTAAGATAGGATGATTAGAACACCTGCAGCCAATCAAGAAGCTGCTAGAA
Organism: Dermochelys coriacea; assembly: GCF_009764565.3. Taxonomy (NCBI): domain Eukaryota; kingdom Metazoa; phylum Chordata; order Testudines; family Dermochelyidae; genus Dermochelys; species Dermochelys coriacea. Next base: position 24,275,485 of record NC_050084.1, on the reverse strand, counting down.
TCAATTAAGACTGGCTAATCAGGGCACCTGGGTTTTAAAAAGGAGCTCACTTCAGCTTGTGGTGTGCGTGTGAGGAGCTGGGAGCAAGAGGCATTAGGAGCTGAGAGTGAGAACGCAGACTGTTGGAGGACTGAAGTGTACAAGCATTATCAGACATCAGGAGGAAGGTCCTATGGTGAGGATAAAGAAGGTGTTGGGAGGAGGCCATGGGGAAGTAGCCCAGGGAGTTGTAGCTGTCACACAGCTGTTCTAGGAGGCACTATAGACAGTTGCATTCCACAGGGTCCTGGGGTGGAACCCGGAGTAGAGGGCGGGCCCGGGTTCCCCCCAAATCCTCCCAAGTCCTGGTCAGAGACAGGAGGAGTCGATCTGGACTGTGGGTTCAGAAAAACGGCCAAGCTGAGGGCTGCTGTGAAGCTCCAAGGCGAGCAAATCCGCCAATAAGTGCAAGACCCACCAAGGTAGAGCAGGAACTTTGTCACAACTGGTGTCAGAAGTGGGATCTGGTGTCCACAGCGTGGCGGAAGAAGGAGGGTGTTTGGAAGGAAAAAAAAAAAAAAGGGAAGAGGGTCTATTTTTATTTTTTTTCACCACAGTGGAGGAGGTAGTGCGGGCACTAATACAAGCCACGGTTGCCCAGCAGGAGGCTACTCGTGTCCAGGCAGCCACCCAACAGGAGGCAGTGCGGCTACAGCAAGAGACTAATCGCCTGCTGATGTACCAGGCTGCTCAAGACCGGGCTATGTTGCAGAAACTGGTAAAGCAGGTAAAGGCCCTTACAGAGCTGAACTATGGCCATGATGGGATGCAGATCATGCAGGCCAGCAATTGGCTGCAGAAAATGATGTGGAAGGATGATGTAGAGGCATACCTCCTGGCCTTTGAGAGGACAGCCCTGCGGGAGGTTTGGCCCCGAGAACAGTGGTCTGCCATCTTCGCTCAATTGCTGTGTGGGGAGGCCCAGAAGGCCTAATATGATTTGCCTGAAGAGGCTGCGGCAGACTACCCCCAGCTGAAAGCAGAGATCCTGGCCATATCTGAGGTAACGACCGCAGTGTGGGCCCAGCGATATCATGAGTAGAGGTACCAGGAAAACAAAACCTCGCGGTCCCAATTATATTATAAGAGGATTGTGATGTTAGACTACCCAAACCAAGAGACTGGGGAACGCCTAGGGCTCCATACAGATGTTAAGCCTGTGGGAGTGGGGACACATAGCTGCACAGTGTCCCAATGCCAAGGAGCCTATGCAGTGTAACCTAGAGAACTGGGCAGACCCATGCTCCCTAATTCACCTTGTGGGGGGTCTCACTAACCCCACATATGTACACTAGACCAGTGAAGCTAAATGGGGTAAAGCACTGGTTGATTCGGGGAGTGCTATCACGCTTGTCTCGGCGAAGCTCGTGAAGCATAGTCAGCTGCTGTGGGCTAAGCGTACGGGGATAACATGCGTCCATGGGACAGTTGGTTATTACCCCACCATCCCAGTAAAAATCGAGATTCAGGGAACATTACTGAGGTAGCAGCAGGTGTAGTCCCTAAACTCCCATACCCGGTGCTCATAGGGAGGGACTTCCCAGGGTTTGGAGACTTACTCCCGGTAGGGTAATTGGAGAAAGGGGGAAGCCCTGAAAGTAGTGAGGCATCCACAGTAGACTGTCAACCCCCAACCTTCTCTGAAATATCCCCAGATTTGTTCTCCACTCCCAGACAGCGTAGAAAGACGAAAAAGGAAAGAAGGGCAGCTAAGGCTTTGGGAACCCGAATACTGGCCCAAAGCCAGAGGGTCGCTCTCATAGGTAGGCGGACTCAAGCAGCTGAAAAGGAGGCCACCCAGGGAGAAGCACCTGAGTCTGACCCCCACTCTAATGCCTCTGAACTAGTAGAGGCAACAGAGACTGGCCCCCTAGATCTCGGGCAGATTAGCCCTGGGAGAGGAAATTTTGGACGGGACCAGGCTGAAGACCCAAGATACGACAACATTAGGAAGGAGGTGACCGAAATAGATGGGGTCCCCGTGGAAGGGAAAACCCAGGGACCAGTACCCTACTTCATAATGAAGAAGAATCTCTTATACCGGGTTGCACCAGTACAGGGGCAGAAGGTACAGCAGATCCTAGTACCTCAAAAACACCAGAATGTTGTATTAAGTCTGGCCCATAGTCATCTTTTTGGGGGGCATTTGGGGATAGAGAAGACCCTGGCACAGGTCCTGCGACAATTCTTCTGGCCCGGAGTACATGAAGAAGTGCGGAGGTACTGTGCATCCTGCCCAGAGTGTCAGCTGCACAGTCCCCGTCCCCACTTGAGGGCATCTTTAGTACCCCTTCCCATCATAGAGGTCCCCTTCGAGTGAATAGCCATGGATCTAGTGGGACCCTTGGAGAAAACAGCCTGGGGCCACCAATATATACTTGTCGTTCTGGATTATGCTACTCGTTATCCAGAAGCCGTCCCTCTGCAGAACATGGCCTCTAAAACAATAGCTAAAGAGTTGGTGAGGATCTTTGCCCGAGTGGGACTACCAAAGGAGATATTAATAGACCAAGGTACCCCATTTATGTCGAAGCTAATGAAGGATCTCTGTACAGGGCTCCATATACATACCCTGAGAACTTCAGTCTATCATCTGCAGACCGATGGGCTGGTAGAAAGGTTTAACCGAACCCTCAAGGCAATGATAAGGAAAGTGATAAGTTGAGATGGGAAGGATTGGGACACCCTACTACTCTACCTTATGTTTGCAATCCGGGAGGTAACTCAGGCCTCAACTGGGTTTTCCCCCTTTGAATTATTATACGGACACCACCCCTGTGGCATATTAGATATTACAAAAGAAATCTGGGAAGAGGAACCCAATGAAGGGAGAAATATAACTGACCATGTGTTGCGGATGCAAGAACGGATAGCCCAGGTCACCCCTATTGTACGGGAACATTTGGAAAAGGCGCAGGAGACCCATCGAACCCATTACAATCGCCAGGCTAAAGTCCAACAGTCCCAACAAGGGGATCGGGTGATGGTGTTGGTACCCACGAAAGAAAGCAAGCTTTTGACCCAATGGCAGGGGCCCTATGAGGTGGTTGAACCCATGGGGGAAGTACCCTACAAGGTGTGGCAGCCAGGATGCCGGAAACAAGAATAAATGTATCACATTAACCTCTTAAAGCCTTGGCACCAACGAAAGGCGTGTGTAGTGGCCCAAGAGATCCCGATCCAGGGAAATAATATGCGGGAGCAGATCAGGATATCCACTGATCTGACACCAAACCAGAAGAAGGAAGTAACTGAGATGATCAACTGATACCAGGACGTGTTTTCAAAAAAAACAAGGGCGGACCACCGAAGCATATCACCACATTATCACAGACCCTGGGGCAAAGATAACTTTAAGGCCCTGTCGGGTCCCAGCAGCAAAAAGGGAGGAGATCAAGGCAGAGGTAAAAAGGATGTTGGAGCTGGGAGTCATTGAAGAGTCCCACAGTCAGTGGTCAAGCCCGATTGTGTTGGTGCCCAAACCCGATGGCACCACTAGGTTTTGTAATGACTTTTGCCGGCTGAATGAGATATCCAAATTTGATGCATACCTCATACCCCATATCGATGAGTTAGTTGACTGCCTGGGCAATGCCTGATTTTTGACCACCCTTGATTTAACAAAGGAATATTGGCAGATTCCCCTTGCCAAAGATGCGAAAGAAAAGATGGCGTTCTCTACACCAAAGGGTCTGTTTCAATATACTGTTCTTCCTTTTGGACTGTATGGGGCACCTGCCACCTTCCAGTGTCTTATGGACAAGCTCCTACGGCCCCATACCAGTTATGGAGCAGCATACCTGGATGATGTGATTATTCACACCCCCGACTGGAAAACCCACTTAGGAAAGATGGAAGCAGTTCTGGACATGCTAAGACAGGCTGGCCTCACAGCCAACCCAGCCAAGTATGCTATAGGGCTAGCTGAGGCTAAATACCTTGGCTACATTGTAGGAAGGGGCATAGTCAAGCCCCAACTAAACAAACTAGAGGCTATCCAAAATTGGCCCCGGCCGAATCGTAAAAAGCAAGTCCGGGCATTTCTGGGTGTGGTGGGGTACTACCGATGATTTATTCCCCATTTTGTTACCAGAGCGAGTCCCCTGACAGACCTGATAAAAGCCCAGGGTCCAGACATGGTGACAGATGCCGCAGAGAAAGCATTCATGGATCTACAGATAGCCCTTTGCAGTAACACCATGCTTATAGCCCAGACTTCAACAAAGAATTCATTTTACAAATAGATGCATCTGAAGTAGGATTGGGAGCTGTCCTATCGCAGATGGTCGGAGATGAAGAACACCCAATCCTTTACCTCAGCAGAAAACTCCTCCCGAGAGAGCAGAAGTATGCCGTGGTTAAAAGAGAGTGCCTAGCTGTGAAATGGGCCATGGAAACACTACATTATTACCTTCTGGAATGAAGGTTTCCCTTGTGACCGACCATGCACTCCTCCAGTGGATGCAGCGAAATAAAGAGAAGAACGCAAGGGTGACCAGATGGTTCCTGTCCCTACAACTTTTCCAATTCACCATACAACACCGGGCTGGAAGCCACCATGGCAATGCAGATGGCTTGTCACGAGTACACTGCCTGATGTCCCAAGTTGCCCAACCCCATAGTGTTGAGCAGAGGGGGGAGATATATGACAGGGTCGGGCCAGATGGCTATAAGAGAGTAATAGAAGGCAGATATATTAGCCCCAGGCTAAGTAGGTCCTTTTCCCTGCGTAAGGTAACAGGGAAGCTTCCAGAACAATCAGGAACCTTCTGGAGACAATTAAGATAGGATGATTAGAACACCTGCAGCCAATCAAGAAGCTGCTAGAATCAATTAAGGCAGGCTAATCAGGGCACCTGGGTTTTAAAAAGGAGCTCACTTCAGCTTGTGGTGTGCGTGTGAGGAGCTGGGAGCAAGAGGCATTAGGAGTTGAGAGTGAGAACACGGACTGTTGGAGGACTGAGATGTACAAGTGTTATCAGACACCAGGAGGAAGGTCCTATGGTGAGGATAAAGAAGGTGTTGGGAGGAGGCCATGGGGAAGTAGCCCAGGGAGTTGTAGCTGTCGCACAGCTGTTACAGGAGGCTCTCTAGACAGCTGCATTTCACAGGGCCCAGGGCTGAAACCTGGAGTAGAGGGTGGGCCCGCATTCCCCCCAAATCCTCCCAACTCCTGGTCAGACACAGAAGGAGTCGACCTGGACTGTGAATTCAGAAAAACGGCCAAGCTGAGGGCTTCCGTGAAGCTCCAAGGTGAGCAAATCCGCTAATAAGCGCAAGACCCACCAAGGTAGTGCAGGAACTTTGTCACACTAAGTACTCCCAATTACTTGAATAATCCCTTCACACTATGTTGACCAAATCTGCTTTATGTGCTTCCTACAGCAAACACTTTAAATAAAGCATAGAGCCAATGCTCTTAACTTCAGATATAAAAATGATACATGCATTCTGGACTTTGTAAACAACCTACAAAACACCCTCCAAACCTCTTTAGTTCTTGCTAAAGAAAACCTAAAAGATGCTCAGGAAGAGCAAAAAGCCTGGTATGATAAACATGCCAGAGAACATTCCTTCAAAGTAGGGAACCAGGTCTTGAAGGCGGTCCAGGCCCATAAGATGGAACTATCGTGGGAAGGGCCATTCACAGTCCAAGAGCGCCAGGGAGCTGTTAATTATCTCATAGCATGCCCCACCTCAAACCTAAAGCCTAAGGTGTACCATGTTAATTCTCTAAAGCCCTTTTATTACAGAGAATTAAAGGTTTGTCAGTTTACAGCCCAGGGAGGAGATGATGCTGGGTGGCTCGAAGGTGTCTACTACAAAGGGAAAAGTGATGGTGGCGTGGAAGAGCTGAACCTCTCAATGACCCTCGGACATATGCAGCACCAACAGATCAAGGAGCTGTGCACTAGATTTGGGCCGATGTTCTCAACCACCCCGGGACTGACCAAACGGGCATACCACTCCATTGACACAGGTAATGCTCGCCCAATTAGAGCCCAACCTTACCGGGTGGCTCCTCAAGCCAAAACTCTATAGAACGGGAGATCCAGGACATGCTACAGATGGGTGTAATCTGCCCCTCTAACAGTGCATGGGCATCTCCAGTGGTTCTAATTCCCAAACCAGATGGGGAAATACGCTTTTGCGTGGACTACCGTAAGCTAAATGCTGTGACTTGCCCAGACAACTATCCAATGCCTCGCACAGATGAGCTATTGGAGAAACTGGGACGTGCCCAGTTCATCTCTACCTTAGACTTAACTAAGGGGTCCTGGCAAGTACTGCTAAATGAATCCTCCAAGAAAAGATCAGCCTTCATCACCCATGTAGGGCAGTATGAATTTAATGTGCACCTGCCACCTTCCAGAAACTTGTAGTCTCCTAGCAGGATTGGGAGAATCTTCAGTTGCCTATCTTGACGATATGGCCATATTTTCTCATTCATGGACAGAACACCTGGAGCATCTCCGGAAGGTCTTCAAGCGCATACGAGAGGCAGAAGTGTTAAGGCTAAAAAGTGTCAAATAGGCCTAAACAGAGTGACTTACTTGGACACCAGGTGGATCAATGAACTATCAATCCCCTACAGGTCAAAGTGAATGCTATCCAAAAGTGGCCTATCCCAAAGCCGAAGAAACAGGTCCAATCCTTCTTAGGCTTGGCCAGATATTACAGGCAATTTGTACCACACTACAGCCAAATCACCGCCCCACTGACCGACCGAACCAGAAAGAACCAGACAAATGCAGTTCAGTGGACTGAAGAGTGTCAGAAGGCCTTTAACCACCTTAAAGCGACACTCATGTCTGACCCTGTGCTAAGGGCCCCAGACTTTGACAATCCGTTCCTAGTCACCACAGATGCGTCCGAGCATGGTGTGGGAGCAGTTTTAATGCAGGAAGGACCGGATCAAGAGTTCCATCCTGTCGTGTTTCTCAGCAAAAAACTGTCTGAAAGGGAAAGCCACTGGTCAATCAGTGAAAAGGAATGCTACGCCATTGTGTACACTCTGGAAAAGCTACGCCCATAAGTTTGGGGACGGCGTTTCCACCTGCAAACTGACCATGCTGCGCTACAGTAGCTTCACACCGTCAAGGACAACAACAAAAAATTTCTTCATTTTTAGCTAATAAGTTTAGCTCTCCAAGGTTTTGATTTTGAAATACAACATATCTCAGGAGCTTCTAACAAGGTGGCTGATGCACTCTCCCGTGAAAGTTTCCCAGAATCAACTGGTTAAAATCATCCTTGAGATGTGGAAATTATTGTTAGTTTTTATATAATCAGTAGTATATCTAGAGGGGCATGTGTCTTATTAACTCTGTTTTCTCCTAAAGCTCCAGGAAGAAATCACAGCCAGCATGGTACAGGCTGTCCAGCACCGTCTGTGATTTGGGGGGTGTCATAATCATACAGCTAGGGGTAGCGTAGAATTCCTCTTTACCTGTAAGAGGTTAAGAAGCTCAAATAACCTGGTTGGCACCTGACCAAAAGGACCAATGGGAAAAGAAGATACTTTCAAATCGTGCGGGGGGGGACTTTGTGTGTGTTCTTTGTTTGTGTGTTCCCTGGGGAATCAGAGAAGCATCAGGTCAGAAAACTACTTCTCCTAAAATCATCCTAAAATGAGTCTCAATAATGCAAAAAGCATGCATCCGATGAAGTGGGCTGTAGCTCACGAAAGCTTATGCTCAAATAAATTTGTTAGTCTCTAAGGTGCCACAAGTACTCCTGTTCTTTTTGCCGATACAGACTAACATGGCTGCTACTCTGAAACCTGTAAATAAGGCAAGGCACGTTAGATTATCTTTTGTTTTTAGCTTGTGAATTTTCCCTGTGCTAAGAGGGAGGTTTATCCCTGTTTTTCTGTAACTTTAAAGTTTTGCCTAGAGGGGAATCCTTTGTGTTTTGAATCTGATTACCCTGTAAAGTTACCTTCCATCCTGATTTTACAGAGGTGCTTCTTTTACTTTTTTTCTTTATAATAAAGTTCTGTTTTTTAATAATCAGGTTTACCTATTTGGTTGGTAGATTATTCTCAAGTCTCCCCAGGAAGGGGGTGAAGAGGCTTGGGGGGATATTTTGGGGGAACAGGAACTCCAAGTGAAGTTTCCTGAATCTTTGCCTAACTCACTTGCTGGTGGCAGCAGTACCCATCCAAGGACAAGGAAGGATTTGTGTCTTGGGGAAGTTTTTAACCTAAGATGGTAGAAATAAGCTTAGGGGGTCTTTCATGCAGGTCCCCACATCTGCACCCTAGAATTCAGAGTGGGGAGGGAACCCTAACACTCAGCAATAACCTCCATGGCTCCCTGCTTGGCCAAAGCCCCAGCAGTTTCTCAGCACCAGTTCCTGGCTTGAACAGAGCTCCACAAAGCAACCTCAGCTCCCTGCTAAAATGGCATCCACTGCATGCTCTCCTTGAAAGTCTCACTCTCATCCCCAAAGCAATATGAAAGATGTAGTCTCCAAGACTGGATTACATCACTTAGGATCTTCCCTACTGGAACTGTCCCAATTAAGTTCAGAGGTCCCTCTAGTAGAGAGTGCCTGCACTTAAATACATGGCACTGAGATGGGTTCTAGTAAAATTAAGCATCAGTCTATTAATAAGGAACAGAGATTTAAGTGATACCGAGCAAGAGAAAAAAAAACAGGTCAGGTTACAAACAAAACAAAAATAACCTGCTTTCTAGTGAGCAAAACTTCACTCCAGCAAGCTACAGTCTTTGCCTGAGCAGCTTTCCCACTTACCTCCATGTCACGCAGTCCCGGGGCGATGCTCTGGAATTGCTCCCCATGAAGCTAGTCAGGACTCTGGGGAAATCTCCTTTCTGTGAGCAGACTGTCTGCAGGACACACAGCTCACCCGGCTTCCCCCTTCCTGGGTCTGATCTTGGAGCATCCAGCATCCTCTGCCCCTCCGTGTGCTTCCTGCAGCGAGTCCACCCAGGCAGGATCCTAAGGAAGCCAGAGGGTCCTGCACCCCAACTCTGCAGTCAGATGGGACTCTCAGCCAGCCAGTAAAACAGAGGTTTATTAGATGACAGGAACGTGGTCTAAAACAGAGCTTGTAGGTGTAGAAAACAGGACCCCTCAGCTGGGTCCATTTTGGGGGGCAGTGAGCCAGACAACCACGTCTGCACTTCACTCCATGTCCTCAGCCAGCCCCAAACTGAAACTCTCTCCAGCCCCTCCTCCTCTGGGCTTTGTCCCTTTCCTGGGCCAGGAGGGCACCTGATTCCTTTGTTCTCCTTTAGCTCTCACCTTGCAGGGGGGAAGGGCCCAGGCCATCAGTTGCCAGGAAACAGGGTGTCGGCAATTCTCTGTGTCCAGATCCCTGCACACACCTGCCCTCTAGGGCTCTGCAACGATCATACACCCTTATCCCACCACCTAGATACTTAAGAACTGCCTAGGGGAAACTGAGGCACCCCCACACTATTCAGAGGAAACATTAAGAACAGTCCCGCTTCATCACACTCCAGCTACCAGCATCTCCAGCCCCTCAGGCAGGAGGACCCACCGTGCACAGAACTGGAGCGCGAAAATCCCTTTGTTAAATAAGTGATGGATATTCAAGGAGTCCCCTTTCTTCCTTTTTATAGTCTAGCAACCTTTGAAATGTATGCTTTGAAAAGAAAGCCCGGTCAAAGTTCCTCTCCCCAGCTGCTTGTTCTTTGGGGTGCAGATGCCAAGCCCTTTCTTCAGCCTCTGGTCAATTTGCTTTTTCAGCTGGTTTGATCACTTTGTTTACCAAACATAACATTGGCCAGGTCACCATACCCAAAAGGGCAGCTAATCATCAACAGGGCCATTACCCGGTGTACAGGGCCATCCCTAGGAGGGTGTGGGGCCCAGGACATAGGCCCTGAGTTTCTATCTGCTTCCCCCAGGCTCCCCACAGGCCCTGCTCCCACTCCACCCCTTCCCCCAAGGCTCCACCCCCGCCCACTTCTTCCTGCCCCCATCCCACCTCTTCCTGCCCCACCTCTTCCCCACCTAGATCTGCCCCCTTCCCTGAGCATGCTGTGCCCTCGCTCCTCCCCCTCCCCACCCAGCACCTCCAGAAGCCGTGAAACAGCTGATCGGTGGTAGGCACTGGGAGGGAGTGAAGGGGAGGTGCTGATTGGCGGGGCCGCAGGCGGGTAGGTGGCACTGGGGGGAGGGAGAGGTTGGTACGGGGGGTCCTCCTTGCCCTCCTGCCCACCGCCCCTCCCTGCCCACCTTCTCCTCTCGAAGCGCGGGGCCCCCCAAAGCACAGGGCCAGGGGCAGTCGCCCCGATTTGCCATACCCTAGGCATGGCTCTGTTGATGACCCTGTGCTTTGGCTGCAGTGGGTTTCAGCAGCCTGGGTTCTTAGCTGCCAGTTGGTGGTGCCTCCACCTGACTGTTTAAGGGAATCAGAAACCACCTTACCTCCCTATGTCATTTCAACTCTCCCTGACCCAGTACGTACTCCTGTGACTAGCCTGATACCTCATACATACACTCTTCTGACACCTCTGTAATGGATGAACCAGCAACAACTGTACATTTTATTTACAAGGGGAAATATAGAGGAAGCATATGAAGGGAAGGGGAAGATGCATTTGGAGTGGGTACATCAGTAACACCATACACCCCAACTAGCACAACCTCAGCGTGGATTTCCCTGGATTCATGAACCCAGTTTACTCCACACCAGTGGGCTCAGAGATGCGGAGGAACCTATGTATCTTGATGAAGAATTGCAGGACTGAAGGTGCTTGGGTGTGATGAGGTGATGAGGGTGCCAATTCGCCCAGGGGGACAACCTCTCTGTAGGCACAATAGCCATTACTCAGAATGGAGAAAGTGCCCTGGCCTCTGGGGCCTCCTTGGTGTATAAAAGTCCAGTTGCTCTCCCACAAAGTAGTTTGGCAAACCCCCTTTCAGGGCAAGACAAGCAACACCACAGGCAGGGAGAGAGTGTCATGGGATCGCCCGCACTCCCCTCGGGCAGGGGGAGACAGTCGGGGGATCACAGTGCTGGCTCAGGAACAGCTGTCCTCCTCTCTTCCCCCATGCTCTCAGGTGGAGCCGGTGATGAGGGGTTTTGAGTGCAGCAGGGAGCTCAGGGCTGGGGCAGGGGGTTGGAGTGCAGGGGGATGAGAGCTCCAATTGGGGCTGCTGGCTCTGGGACAGGGCCAGAGATGAGGGGTTTGGTGTGCAGGTTGCCCTGGGGCTCTGGCGGGGAGGGAGGATTCCCCCTAGCCCTCGCTCGCCACAGCAGCCCAGAGCCAGGGAAAGCGCCTTCCCCCAGCCATGGCAGCTCCAGAGCTGGGCTGGGGCTGGGGGAGAGGCACCTGACTCCTGCCGCGGGAGCTCTGGGGCTGGGCTGGGGCCAGGGGAGAGGTGCCTCTCCCAGGCCACAGCAGCTCCATGGCTGAGCTGGCCTGAGAGAGAGGTCTCTCCCTTGATAGCATGGCCACACAACTTAGAGGGAATTTAGCCCCAGTTCCAGTTTGTACCCTGGGAATCCTGTCACAGGCAAGTCATAAATAAGCCTTGCTACCGGCTTCAACTCTCTCCCAGTTTACGCACTGCAGTATGCACTTTCCCTGGAACGGGTTGTAATTCTGCATCAGGTTCTGCATCCAGCACATGAGGGCTTCCTATGGATGGTACTTCCCCTTCCTTGGACATCACCAAGAGCACTTCACCCTCTGAAGCCATATTCATCTCTGGGGGCTGTAGTGCAGGATCCATAGTCATCAGGTCCTCACAGGGTATTGTGATTCTAGGTTCTGGGGGGTTGACAAAAGTAGTTAAACCCCAATCATCAGATTCATCACCAGAGATATTCTTCTCATCTTTATGTCACTGTTCAGTCACAGCCAGACCATCATAGTTACAGGGAACAACCTAGCTTCGAGTCGTAGACTTAGTTGCCATCTCTCTCCCAGACTCACTTTTAGGGAACTGCACCAACTGCCCAACAGGTAACAGGTGATTCCTGTGAAGAGTTCTGACATCTCTCCTTCCTTCTTCTCTTCGGAGCTTATATAAAGGAATCCCAGGTCATTTCTGATTGACCTGATGAGGTTCTGATTTCCGTCTCCCAGCTTGTTCTTCCCTTTTACTCCCAAGTTCCTTTCTAAAACCCAGCCACCTGCGAGTAGTTCTTGCTCCCTTATGCACCAGCCATGTTGGGTCTTACTTTGAGTTGCGGTCTTTCCTGCTGTGTCTATAGCCAGTCAATAGGTGTTCTCCCGTTGTTCCTTTAATTTAATTACATATTGAAGATATGTCTCAGGGCTGCCTCCACCTGGAGTCACTTCAAAACAAATGTCCACAGGTAGTCTGTCTTCTCTTAAACATTAGATAATAAGTTGCATTGTTCCTGGTACAATTATAAGTGTGTGCTAGTTGTGAAATATGTTGGCTCCATTTGTGATTTTGTATTGGGCTGAGAGTCCCAACCATGTTCAAGAGCATCCTATTGGAACATTCTGACTCTGGGTCTCCTTGTGGGTGATATAGAGATGTACGGGATTTCCTTACCTTATTTATTTGTAGTAGTTCTTTGATTAGTCTATTTTCAAAGTTACGCCCTGATCAGAGTGAATTCTGGCCGGCCAACTGTAGTGCACAAATAACTTGTCCCATAGTATTTGGCTACAGTGGTAGCATGCTGATCTTTTTTGGGGGATACTTGTGTGTACTGAGTGAAATGATCTGTTACCACTAATATGTTAGTCTTGTCTTTGTTGTCAAGTTCTAAGAGCAGAAAGTCAATACACACAAGATCCATGGGTCCCTTGCTCTGGATGTTAACTAACTGGGCAGATGCTTTGAGTGATATCTTCTGAGCTAAACATCTGGTGCAATAATTTCCATATTCCACTTCATCCCTTACTAATCTGGGCCAACAGAACCTTCTTCTTACTATCTCAAGTGTCTGGTCTACCCCAAAATGCCCTCGACTTCAGCACCAGGTCCCTGAATTTTCCTGGTGATACTGGCTGATGATGATGATGAAATGAGTCTCTAGTCTCTTCATTTAACAGGCCTCCTTTCAATGTCAATCAGTCCCACTCTTTCAAGGTCAGTTTGCTATCCAGATGGACATTCTGCATGGTATTCACAGGTCTCCCCAGTCTTCTGGCAGTCAGGACCACTTTCAGGCTAGGATCTCTAAGATAGGAAGTGCGGATATCTTCCCAGTGCAATCTGGGTAATGAAGTAAGATCCAGATGGGTGGCATTTGTATATACCTCAGGAATAGCACTGGGAAGGGCTCCAAGCATATTGATGATCCTAATCTTGTTCACAATAGCATCAGTATGCTGGGTCTCAGCCAGTTTACACAAAACTCTCACTCCAGGAGCTGGGATGTCAATTCATTCCTCATTTGGCAACCTCTCTCCATGTAGCCTTTGGGATATTGTATCAGGATCCAAGTTCACATATCCTGGCCAATACTGTATTTGGAAATAATAGGTGGCCAATTCTGGCACCCAAACAGGCCGACTTCACGATATAAATTAAGGGATTGTTATCAGTATGCACTGTGAATTTTGCTCCACAGGGATAATTGTGGAATTTCTTGGTCACCGCCCACTTTAATACTAAGAACTTTGCTTTGTGAACTGGATAGTTCTTCTCCAACAATGCTAGCTTCCTACTAGCATAAGCAGCTGGTATCCATCCATCTGGATATTCTTGGTAGCAGACTCCTCCAAGTCTTTCCATACTTGCATCAATGTATAGCAGACATGTTTTTTTTAATAACAGTGGAAGCTAACACAGGAGCATGCATCACTGCATCTACTAACATCCAAAAATAATTCTCACAATCCAAGGATTCTTTGACTTTGTAGTAGTTGGTGTCTGGATGCAGAGCCTGACCTTTTCCTATGTGGGGATACCCCTTGGTGAGTTCATTTTCATTTAAGAGTTGACGAAGGGCAGAAAATCCCTCTACAAATTGCCTATAATAATTGCAGAAACCCAAGAAACTGCAATTCTTTCAAGGTTTTGATTCTTGACCATGTCCTCAGGGCTTCCAGCTTGTTTGGATCTGCAGCAACTCCATTTCAAGATAAAATATGCCCTACGTAATTTACTTTCTCCTGACAGAACTGGCATTTGTCTAAAGATAGTTTCAACCCTTATTCCTGCAAACGTCCAACACTTTCAACAAGCATTCTTCATGCTCTTCTAAAGTAAGGCTGAACAGTATCAAGTTATCCAGATACACCAGGACTTCCAGAAGGTTCATGTCACCAACCGCCTGCTCAATTAATCTCTGGAATGTGACTGGAGCCCCAGATATTCCATGGGGCATTCTCAGAAATTCGTAGAATCTGAGTGGATAGATGAAGGCTGTCTTTTCCATATCCGCTGGTCCCATGTGTATCTGATAGTAGCCACTTCTCAGATCCAAAACAGAAAACCAACAACTTCCCTTTAGGCACTCTAAGGCATCATCCACTCTTGGGGTGCATACTGGTCAGGGATTGTACGACTATTCAAAGTACAATAATCTATGCACATGTGTATGTCCCCATTCTTTCTTCTGGCCACAACAATTGGGGAGGCACAAGGACTTCTAGAGTTCCAGATGATTCCTGCAGTCTTCAACTCCTGGGCATTTTTCCAAACATCTTTGACATCTTCAAGTGCTAGCCTCCTCGATCTTTCACAGAAAGTCTCCACCCCTTGCTATCTCCAGCTGCTAGCTGTGCTCCTCAGTTACCCTACTGGGGACATGGAGGGGCCAGGAGGAGGCCAGAGCTCAGAGCTAAGTGAAAGTAAGATTCCCAGGAAGCTTCCTTGTGCTCCCCAATCATGCCCCTCTCATTACCACAACGTCTTCACAAATAAGGAAAATGCACTGCCCCAAGCTTCCTTACCACAGAGTTAAGGCTGACAGGCTGTGCCTCATACACTTCCGCAATGCCAACTAAAACCCCTGAAAACCAGGAAATGAGGGACAGTCCATAGCAGCCCCTTCTGTAGCCTTAACTCTGATGGATGGAGTTTGGGTGGAAGAAAAGCCACAGCTAGGAAGGAAATGCAGAGGGAGAAACAGGAGACTCCCAGAGACAAGGAATATACATGGCCTAAAGTGGAGATGATCTCCAGTGACTCATGTATACTGTGACAGGGTCAGGGCAGATGGCTACAGAAGAATGATCAAAGGCAGATATATTAGTCCCAGATTAAGTAGATCCCTGTTCCCTAGGTAAGGTAACAGGGGCAGTTCCAGAACAAGCAGGAACTTGCTAGAACCAGTTAAGCCAGGCAGGCAGGCTAATTAGGACACCTGGAGCCAATTAAGAAGAAGCTGCTAGAATCAATTAGGACAAGTTAGCTAATCAGGACACCTGGGTTTTAAAAGGACCTCCCTTAAGTTAGGGAGAGGCATGTAAGGAGCTGGGAGTGAGAGGATGTGCTGCTGGAGAACTGAGGAATACAAGCGTTATCAGACACTGGGAGGAAGGTCCTATGGTGAGGATAAAGAAGGTGTTGGGAGGAGGCCATGGGGAAGTAGCCCAGGGAGTTGTAGCGGTCGCACAGCTATCCCAGGAGGCACTCTACACAGCTGCATTCCACAGGGCCCTGGGCTGGAACCCGGAGTAGAGGCGGGCCTGGGTTCCTCCCAACTCCTGATCAGACACAGGAGGAGTTGACCTGGACTGTGGATTCCACCAGAGGGTAGGTCTTTGGGCTGTTCCCTGACCTACATGGTGGATCAGCAGAGACTGCGGGAGTTGTTCTTCTCTTTTTCCCTATGTTGGCCAGTGATGAGGTTATCTGAGTGAATGGCAGATTTGAGCCATTAAATTGGACAAACTGAGGGCTGCCGTGAATTTCTGAGGTGAGCAAATCTGCCAATAAGCGCAGGAGCCACCAAGGTAGAGGAGGAACTTTGTCACAACATGATAAGGCCTGGAACAACCAATACATGACTAATTGTTTAGAGTCTATCTAGCAAGAAGCAGTGTGCATTGGGCTGGTTATTAAACTGGATAAAACCAAGTCCCCAGTGGTTACCATCAATCAGACTCCAGCTCAGTCTTATCCTGTCTGTCTGGGATATGGAGCAGCTGGCAGCTCTTAAATACTTGGCAAATGTCACAGACATTGCTCAGACAGCCAGAGAGCTAAAGGCCAGAAGGGATCCACCAGATCATCTGGTCTGACCCCCTGTACAGCACAGACCACCAAACCCCACCCAATCACCCATACACTAACCTGACACTGGGAGTGAGACCAGAGCATTACAGTCACCAGGAGACTAAACTAGTGTGTGCCACAGGCAGAAAATGGGGAGACCAAGGTGCCATCAATGCCTAAGGCCTCTGCAATGGCAGGGAATTAATTAGGTAAGCTATTCCCAGATGCTCTTCAGTGGCCTCTGTGGGGATGTTGTGCCATCCAGCTTGCTATGAAGCTGAGGATCTACAGAACCACGGTTCTATCGCTCTGTCCCATGGCAGTGAACTGTGGGTGAGGAGAAAGGTTGACTGAGGTTTTCGATTCTCATCGCTTCATCAGCTGCTCCACATCAAGTGGCGGGAAGAGATCAGAAACAAGGATATTTGGAGCTGAACCCAGCAACTGCTTCCATTTGCACTGGGTCAGTTTCTTTGTATGGACATATTATAAGGAGGGAAGACCAACGAATTCTGAAGCATGTTTACCAAGGAATGCTGCTGCATGGCTTGTGACCACTTGGGTACCAAAAGCTTTGGTGGTGCAACAAGACTGACAGTGATTGACATCAACTGAATGTCCAGCCAGACCACCCTAAGGACCTAGCTAGGGATTGATCTAGGTGGTGCTAGACCTGCAAGGAGCCCACATCCCACACAAGCTATAACCCCCACTCTCTATACCACCCCTCTTGCATTGTTATAACCCCATGTCCCCAGTGTTATAACTTCCACACTCCTCTCTCACTCCATTAAAACCCTCACTCCCAGCGTTATAACCCCCATGATCCATACCACCCCTCTCGCAGCGCTATAACCCCCACACCCACAGCATTTTAACTCCCATGCTCAGTGATGAGCTGCCAGAAGCTGAAGAACCGGTTCTTTCACCCTCTCCAAGCCTTCAGGGGCACTTTGGCTGCACGTCCTTCAGTCGCTCCGGGTCTTTGGCAGCACTGAAGGATCCGCTGCCGAAGTGCCGCCGAAGGCCCGGAGCAAGTGAAGGACCCACTGCTGAAGTGCCACCGAAGGCTCGGAGTGCCACCAGGTGAGTAAAAATTCACAGGGGAACCTCCCCAGCTGAGAGTTCAGGCGGGACGGACAGGACGGTCCTGTGAGCTGTAGTTTGCCCACCCCTTTAACAATCTGTTCTAAACCGGCTTCAAAATTTAACAACCGGTTCGCGCTTACAGGTGTGAACCGGCTCCAGCTCACCATTGCCCACGCTCCATACTGCCCCTCTCACAGTGTTATAACCCCCCGACCCCAGCGTTATAACCCCCACGCTCCATACTGCCCCTCTCACAACTTTACAACCCCCACACCTGCAGCGTTATAACCCCCACGCTCCAACTGCCCCTCTCACAGCATTATAACCCCAAGCTCCCAGCATTATAACTTTCATGCTCCCCCTCACGCCATTAAAACCCCACACCCCCAGCGTTATAACCCTTATGTTCCATACCGCCCCCTTGCAGCGTTATAACCCCATGACCCCAGCATTATAACCCCCACGCTCCATCCCGCCCCCTCACAGCGTTATAACCCCCACGCTCCATCCCGCCCCTCCCCCTGGCCTGGGTCCCTGCAGCTGTGCCCTGCCCTTCCCCCGCGCTGGGCTCTGCCTGGCGTGTGTCACTAGCGGGACTGAGGACAGGCCTGTTCCTAGCTCTTTTGTGCCAGGCTGGCTCCCAGCTGAGGCCACATGTCTCCCAGATGTGCACGCCCTGAACCACTCCCTCCCCTGCGGGAACAGCTGCTGTCTCACTGTGTGGATGGGACAGGCTGTGCAGGGGGAGCACTGTGGGGTGCAGGCGCCCTGCAGGGAATGGGGATCCTGCTCCCTGCCCCGCACTCCTGGGGCTGAGTGCTCCGCTCCCATAGCGTGGCCTTGGGGCAGGGCTCAGAACCAAGGCCCCACCAGTCCTCAGTTAGGGTGGCAGCATTAGACTGAAGCAAGGGGTGGCAGAGGGTCAAGCTACCCCCCACGGGGACCTGATCCTTTGGGTTAGGGCAGGAAAAGGTAGCAGGATGGGATGCCAGCCACGTCACTCCCTTGTGTACCCTCAGCCATGAAACTGACTGGCCTGAACTGCACCAGCCCAGTGAGCTACTGGCTCGGGGACCTTGGTCCTCTTGGTGTGCCGCACCCCCCCTTGCCACTGGGAGGAGGGGATTGAGTGGAGGATGGAAGGGGTAGGTCATGGTGAGTGCGGGAAAAGAGAGTGAGGTTGGGGGAGTGCAGGAGAGGGAAGTGGGGGGGGAGAGGAGGGAGGTTGAGGGGTGCAGAGGAGAGGAGGGGGAGGTTTGGGTCCATGCAGGGACGGGGAGGGTGGGGTTCAGGCCCTATGGCCCATCATACCCAGTGCTTTGGCTGCAGTTGCAATGCTGAAGGAGCGGGTCTCTGGACCGTGGCTGCGCTGGGTAGAGCCTGGGGGTGCCTGCTGTCCTGTACCAGCCCTGCCCCATGACTTCCTGTGCCATGTCCTTCTAGTGAAGGGCTATTGACCACCCCACTCCATCCTGGAATGCAGACAATCCCTGTCCCAGAGCTCGGCTCCCTGCATCAGGTAGGGTTGCCAACTTTCTAGTCGCATAAAACCAAATACTCTAGCCCCACCCCCAACCCACTACATTCCCCCTCCCTCGGCCGCTCGCTCTCCCTCACCCTCATTCACTGGGCTGTGGACAGTGTTAGGGTGCAGGGGGGTGTGGGCTCTGGGCTGGGGCTGAGGGGCTTGGAGTGCAGGAGGTGGCTCCAGGTGCAGGAGGGGGGCTCAGTGCTGGGGCAGGGGCTTGAGGTTGGGATGCAGGCTTACCCCCGGTGGCTCCTGGTCAGTGGTGAAGCAGGGGGGTTAAGTCAGGCTACCTGCCCATCCTGGCACCATGCTGCACCCCAGAAGCAGCCATCAGGTCCGGGTCCTAGGCGGGGGGGCCAGGAGGCTCCACGTGATGCTCTCACCCACATGCAATGCCCCCCCCCACAGCTCCCATTGTCTGATTCCCAGCCAATTGGGGTGTGGAGCCAGTGCATGGCGCAGGGGCAGCGCACAGAGCCTGTAGCCCCCCCCCCCCCCCGCCTAGGAGCCAGACCTGCGAGCTACTTCCGGGGCACAAAGCAGTGCCAGCCAGGACAGGTAGGGACTAGCCCGCCTTAGCACCGCAGCACCGCTAACCAACCTTTAACGGCCCAGTTGGAGGTGCTGACTGGAGCTGCCAGGGTCCCTTTTCGATCAGGTGTTCCAGTTGAAAACCAGCCACCTGGTCACCCTAGCGTCAGGCTCCCTTCTTGGCTCAGAAGGTGTGACGAAGCGGGACTGGTGTAACTCCCACCAAGGAATGGGAGAGATGCTGGGGCATCCATGGGAACGTTGGTGGCTTCGAACTTCCCCAGGTCATTGGCTAAAGTGACCCCGCTCAGTTCGGTCTTGAAGGCGGGGAGAGATGTGATGAAGCAGGACTGTTCTTAATGTTTCCTCTGAATAGTGTGGGGGTGCCTCAGTTTCTCCTATGCAGTTCTTAAGTATCTAGGTGGTGGGATAAGGGTGTATGATCATTGCAGAGCCCTAGAAGGCAGGTATGTGCAGGGGTCTGGACACAGAGAATGGCCGACACCCTGTTTCCTGGCAACTGATGGCCTGGACCCTTCCCCCCTGCAAGGTGAGAGCTAAAGGGTTGGAGAACAAAGGAATCAGGTGGCCTCCTGGCCCGGAAAACTCATGAGCCTGGTGGCCAAGGCGCCTGCATCGCTACTGCCCAGGGCTCCCTGCTGCTTGGAGGCTGTTTCATGCATTTGCTGTTTCAGAGGAACTTGTAGGGCTGCCAGGAGCTCCCAGGGAAATAAACAACTGCTCCGTGGGAGCAAGAATGAATGAAGTAACATGGAAGATATGAGCTGCCTCCAGCCTCGCCCCATCCCCAGCAGACTAGACTGCTCCCACCCCGGGCTCCGGGCAGAACTTGCCCCACCAGGGCCCCGTGCCCGGCCCAGCGGGATCACGGCAAACCCCAGCAGGAAAGGCTTGGAGACAAAGATGAGACTCCTGAGGAGAGGGCATTGCCCAGGCCTGCAAGGTTCCTGGGAGCAGCCACACTCCAATCCTTCGCCAGGCAGCCTGCTGTCAATAACTTACCTGAAACCCCTGAAGCCCAGCCCTAGTTTGAGGCTCGGGCCCTCACTGCAGAATCCCAGAGCAGCTGATCAGCGGCTGGCCTGACTTAAGTCAGCAGCAGGAACAGGAAGCTGCCTGAACAGCTGGGTTCCACCCTGTTCTGACCACATGTGTTTGCTTCCTGCTCCTGCCCCCGCTCCTCAGCTTGATTTCCTGGTATCCCGACCCCTGGCATCTGACCCATGGTTCTGATCTCCAGTTTGCCTCCTGCCATCTGCCCTCCTGGTACCCCAGTTAGGGTGACTAGATAGCAAGTATGAAAAATCGGGACAGAGTGTGGGGAATAATAGGAGCCTATATAAGAAAAATCCTCAAATATCGGGGCTGTCTCTATAAAATCGGGACATCTGGTCACCCTAACCCCAACCTAGCCAACACTTGAGTTGTGTCTCATGGCTGCAGACTCAAGCTCTGACTACTAGGTCTGGCTGCCCATGACCTGGTTGTGACAGCTAGTTCGAATCCAATAAATGTACAGGCCTGAGCCACATACAAGAAGGATGGACCCAGCAGCACCAGCACAGCCCCCCAAAACCCTGGACCGGCCAGAAGGGGCCCTCAGCTGCCTGGTGGATAATCACGCGCTGCAGGCCCAAGTTGTGCAGCTCACCTCAGGCCGCTAGGGGCTGCAGGAGCAAGTGAGGCAGCTCAGCACCAAGAATACCGAGCTGCGAACAGGGCTACTAGAAGAAACAGAATGTTAATTGTTGAGTTTTATATCAGCCTCAGTGTCCTGTCAGGGTGGAGGCATGGTACCGTTGAAGAATCACCATTTTGCAGGTCCTGGGGGGAACATTGGTGCAGTTCCTTACACAAGTGATCCCTTTTCAGGTTTCGTGTAGTTCTCAGTTGATCATGCACAACTCTTCAAGTGGAATTCCAGAGACAGGCAGATTAGATGAGCATGAGCAGGTCCTGGCGGCAGGTTGCATTGAGGAAATGATAGGACTTGAGAATGTGGACTGGTTCTGGACTGGGACCTCATGGGTCAGAGCTGTATCTTTAGGACAAGGCTCCAGGGCTACAGGTTAAGGTAAAGTTGAACAGGGAGAAGAATACGACCTGGAGATGTCCTACCATACTCAGTTGAACCACAAAACAGAAAGAATCAACCAGATCCTTGATCAATACTTATGATGCTACATCAATTTCACCACAACATCCTTCCCCAACCCACCTGCCTCGGACCTTGTACAACACATCCATCACAAGCAACAGGAGGTGAAGGGATACCTTGACAAGGTGAAGGAGGACTACAAAAGGCATGTGAACAAGTGAAGATCATAGGTGAGACAGGTCCAGGGATGCCCCCAGTTGACTCAGGCTGGACCCGCCTGAAATCGCCCCCACTCCGTCACGGGTCTTGGCTCAGGGGTGCAGAGCTGCTCTCCCACCAGCCCAGCCTCTGGAGTTTGGCCAGAGGCCCAGGTGTCTGTCCTCTCTGCCCCTGGAACATGCACTTCTGCCCTCTGAGGCCAGCCAGCACACAGACACGGTCACCAACAGCAGGGCTTCGGGAAGGCAGGAGGCTGTAGTTCATCCTGCTCAGGACCACCAGGACCACCAGGGCCCTGCGAGCCCACAGCTTTTCTCCCTCCTCCTGCTGCTGTAGGCAGGGAAGGAGGTGGCCATGGGGCAGCAACCCCCAGCACAGGAGGGAGGTACTGGGAGGCAGCGTTGTGAGGGGATGATGGGCTAAGGGGAGTGGGATAGGGAGCAGGGGCCAATGGGCTAATGCCACCCAGAGCCTCCCACCCAGCAAGCCTCTGGAGCAGGGTGCCAGTCCGGGTATGTAGCGACATCTGCCAGCGCCTGGCCCAGCAACATAGCTGTGTTCATGAGAACGTATTGGCCAATATGCAAATGAGTCCAGGAGCGAATCTGAATGAAACCTCACTCATGAAGCTACACCAGCCTTGGCAGCAGTCAACCCATGTGAGCGTGGCAGTGTCCCTCTAATTTTTTCCATCCATGTGCGGAATGAATTTTGTTATGTGCCCCAATGTATGCACGTAACAAAACTGGTGCACATAACAAAATTCATGTGGTGGGGGTGGGGCCAAGGAGTTCGGAGTGTGGGAGGGACTCAGGGCTGGGGAAGAGGATTGGGATGCAGGGGTGTGAGGGCTCCAGCTGGGGGTGCAGGCTCTGGGGTGAAGCTAGGATGAGGGCTGGGGCAGAGGGTTGGGTTGGGGCCAGAGGAGGGGCACCCCTCCCCCGGTCAGGTTGGTTCCCTGAGCACCTGCACGGTGCTTAATAGGCTGCTGTGTGGCCATGTGTCCGCGCAGCTTACAGGGAATTTAGGAGCATGGCATGGGGGGGAGGCACTGGCCCTGTGTTCTGATCACACCTGGGAGCAGGCCAGGCACAGCATAGCAGGTGCTGAACGCTTCGGCTGCCAGGCCCAACAGCCTCCAGCAGCTACCAATGTTGCTCCTTTGGCCACAGGGCAGAGACAAAGGCACAAGCTTCCAGGGATGGCACTATTGGGGCAGTCCATGAGATCCCTGCCATCGCAGTCTCCACACATGCACGCAGGCCTGTCTGCACCTGCAGGGCCTCTCCCAGCCCCATCTCTGCATGGATGCTGACCTGGGAGACCCAGTGGCTGGGCTAGCTTCCCAACCAACCTGTGCACAGCAGCTTGGGGAACCGTGTCTGAGTGGGATGAGCCATGCTGCTACTAATGTCGCAGCTCTGCCAGGGAGCCTGGCCATCCCTGGATGCTCATCTGCAAATGCAGAGCTGGCCCAGCCAGCAGCCGCAGCGCTACGCCCACAGGCATCTGAGGGATCATGGGTGAAGCAAAGCCACAGCCAGAGCTCCTCACAAGGAGCTTCTCTAGAACCACCTGCTGCTCTCCTAGCCCCCAGGGATTGTCACCTCAGTAGATGTCCCAGAGGAATGGGGCATCTGCACAACCCAGCCTGGAAGCAGAATGGAAAGTAGAGAAGGGGGTTGCAGTGTAACAGTCACCTCCCCACTGCATACATGCAATTCCACTGCCACCCAGCCAGCGCCTCGCCCAGCTAGTCACACAGCTTGTGCACCTCAGGCTCTCCCCACAGGATAAAAGTTCCACAGAATGCACTAGAACAGCTGACATTTCCTTTAGGCCATATGGATGCTCAATAGAGCTAAACAGGGGGTTCTAGCCCTGTGGGGGAGTCCTGTCTGAAGGCCCCATTCTCCAGGCTCCATAGAGTTCTGCCCTTGTAAGACCCCTGCTCAGTTGTGCTGCCACCCCTGCTGAAGTTCTTTAGGACTCTTCCAGAAGGTGTCCACTTCCCTGAGCATTTGGGTTGTTCCGCTGCTCTCCGGCCAATTCACTGGCGCTGTGTGGTGCACTGGGACATGACCTCCTGGGCACTGGGATCTTTCACATTGCTTTCTAGGCTTCACTGCTGTCCAGATCTCACCGTCCCATTGAGTGTTGGAGTTCAGATGGAATTTCCCCGTGGGGATTAGCTGTGTTGTGGCTAAGGTGAATCTATGGCCCATCATCCTGTCTCTTCCAGGACCCTCTGTTTTTGTTTCTCTGTCCTCACTGGAGTTTGTGCAGCGTCCCAGCCCTCATGTAGGCTCTGCCTACGGTGAGGAAAGGCAGAGGCAAAAGCCAACACACTGGAGATAACCTTATATTTTAAACTTTATAACGGAAACCCCAGAAATTGGGCCGGAACAATAACAGAATCACAAAGGAACAGCCAATACTTGCCTAGGGAAATAATCAACAGTAAATCCCCATCCCAGTAAAAGACATTTTTCAACAACCCACTATGTCACCCCAAGAGGGAGTTGGTTCATAGAATCATAGAATATCAGGGTTGGAAGGGACCTCAGGAGGTCATCTAGTCAAACCCCCTGCTCAAAGCAGGACCAATCCCCAACTAAATCATCCCAGCCAGGGCTTTGTCAAGCCTGACCTTAAAAACTTCTAAGGAAGGAGATTCTACCACCTCCGTAGGTAACCCATTCCAGTGCTTCACCACCCTCCTAGTGAAAAAGTTTTTCCTAATATTCAACCTAAACCTCCCCCACTGCAATTTGAGACCATTACTCCTTGTTCTGTCCTTGTTTCCTCTCCTTTAAGTGCTTCAGAATTAATTCCTTGAGGAGCTGCTCCATGATTTTTACAGGGACTGAGGTGAGGCTGACTGGCCTGGAGTTCCCCAGATCCTCCTTCTTCCCCTTTTAAAAGATGGGCACTACATTAGCCTTTTTCCAGTCGTCCGGGACCTCCCCCGATCGCCATGAGTTTTCAAAGATAATGGCCTCCCGCATTCAGTAAGGGGCCCACACTTTCCTTGACTTTCCCAGACTGCACAGTCCAGTGTCACCCCCTCTGTTCTGCCATCTTCTCCTTTGCTTCAATGCTGCCATGACCTCACTTCCTTCCAGCAGGCCCTCCCGCAAACGACAGCTCCTCACTCCTCCCTTGGAGGGCAACATGCATTCCCTTGATGCCCGAACTGTATCCCTCTGGCAGGTTCCCTACAGCCAACTCACCAGCTCTGTGCCCCTCGTGCCCAGGGGCTGTGCACACAGCCCTTCACGGTCCAGTTTCCTCTCCAAATCCCCTTTTCACCCCAGTGCCGTCTCTTTTCACCTCCTTCTTCTCTGACCACCTTTGGGCAGATCCCGGGCCCCCCACCCCAGCTGGAGCTGCCCTCTCCTTGTCTGTCTTTCCCCCCAGGGCAGCAGTCTGTGCTGCAGCAGGTGCGAGTGCTGGGCCATGGTCAACACATGTGCAGTTCCTCCCCGTTTAACAGCCTCTGCCACAGTCACGAATGTGCTCTTTCCTGAAGCTGCTAATGAGCCCTGGCTGTGATGCCAAGCTCTTCTGAGCTGCCTCAGACTTGTGCCTGGCTCTGTCCACGCCTAGACACTGATGTCCTCTGTTCACAATCCCGGATTTCAGCCTAGGCACCATCCCAGCCATGGTATTACCTGTACGCCAGAGTTTGGAATGGAGCTGCTCGGGCTTTGTGGCCCCAGGGCTGCTTCTCCCACTAGGCCAGTCTTGGCATGGTTGGTTCTTTGTCACATATCCATCCATGCCCCTTCCCATTTCTCCTCCCCTTTCGTACCGCCCCCTCTCTTCTGTCCCCCAGGCCTCCTATGGCACCCCCTCAGCCCACCTGGCTCCTTGCCGCCAGCAGGCTCAGGCTCTCTCGTTTCCTGGATTAGGGGAGTTCTGACCTTTGGAGCAGGCAGACTCCTTTTCCTCCATCCTGGGCAGAGCCAGCTGTAAGCACTTCTCAGCATGCCAGGAGTCTGAAGTGCTAGGGCGGGTTTTGAGTTGCAGAGAGGTCACTGGAGGAGCTAGAATCCAATCCATCAGCAGCACGTCCCACCACTCCCAGCTGTGAAACCACCACAGCCCCAGCAGCTGTTCCGGGAGCAGAGTGAAATGGCAGCAGGGAATCTGATTGACTAGTGCTGTCATAGATGTGACGTGGGTTGGGAACCACACAGAGAGGGACTTGGGGTGAGTTTCCTTCCCACGGCTCTGGTCCCGCATGTATCACTGCTGTGTTGCAGGGCATGAGGCAAAGGCACGTGCCCAGGGCATCTGGTTATGCTGGTCCCAGCTCTGTCCTAGGGCTCTGCAGTATGGACTGTTCACAGCAGGATTTGGATCCCAGCCGGGTTTGTATTTGGTGGCCCTGGCTCTCTGCTTGGCAGCCATGTCAGTGGAATGGGGCCAGGAGAAAGCTGAAAATGGCAGCTGACAAATCCAATTCCAGTACCCACAGCTCTCCCAACTGGGCACCCATGGCCAAGAAAGATGAATTCAAACTGGAAGAGGTGCAGAGAAGGGCTGGCCAGGGGAGTGGGACCCCTTTGGGGTCTGTCAAATCAAAGATGTTCCTCCAAGAGATCTTTCCCCAAGGCTGGGGCATAGCACAGATCCCGTGGATTCGTGGCACCTCCCCCCTGCATGTGCTGGGCAGCTCACCCCCAGAAAGTAATAGACTTCGGTAGTCTCCGTCAGCCCCCACACACCTGCCCCCTTGCCACCTCCTCTCCGAACCACCATGGTTTGTCTGTACAGCCTCCCTCACTCCTCTGCCCCTTCCGCTGTCAATGGTTTGCCAGGCTTTTGGCCCAACAGCCCCCCTCTCTGTGTCTCTGCACTGTCTCCTGCTGTCTGCAACTGGACATGTACAGGGCAAACCCTGCCAATGGAAGCTGGAACAGACCAGTGCCAGCAGCACGGTGTGTCAGGATTTGAGTGGTGTCCTTGATTTCCCCCTCCTGCCCCCAGTGCTAGAACCTGGGAAACCCACCCAGGACACAGGGGCCCAGCTGCATCCCCAAGGCAGACCCCAGCCTCACCCCATGTGACTGCGAGCTCCAAGCGTTCAAGCTGAAAGCCCCAGACACTTCGCAGCTCTGGCATGGGGGCATACTGCTGTCCAAGTGCCCTGGGCCTCAATGATCCCTTGGACCAGGGATGGCCAACCATGCGGCTCTTCAGAAGTTATTACGCGGCTCCTTGTATAGGCACCAACTCCATGGCTGAAGCTACAGATGCCAATTTTCCAGTGTGCCAGGGGTGCTCACTGCTCAACCCCTGGCTCTGCCACAGGCCCTGCCCCCACACCACCCCTTGCCGCTCCCTCCCCTGAGTCTGTGTGCCCTCACTCCTCCCCGCTTTCGCCCCAGAGCCTCCTGCACGCCACGAAACAGCTGATCAGGAGGTGTGGGGAAGGAGCAGGAGGCACTGATTGGCAGGGCTGTAGGTGGGTGGGAGAAGCTGGGAGCAGGTGGGGGAAGCTGATACGGGGCTGCTGACATATTACTGTGGCTCTTTGGCAATGTACATTGGTAAATTCTGGCTCCTTCTCAGGCTCAGGCTGGACACCCTTGCCTTAGACCCTCCCCCCCATTCCATGCTCACCCCTTAGAATCATTTCCCTTAGTTTCCATGCGCGGCTTGTGGTGTGTTGCCAGGCAGGGCCACAGCACAGCCCATGCCAGATGTGTGCGCGGGGTCTAGATACAGACAGGTCCATGCAGGGGAGCCAGCCACCTGTGACCAGTGCTCAGAGATACAGGGACTTAACTCTCCTCAGAGTCAGATGCTTTTACTAATATACCCCCAGAAGGGTATTAGCCATTTTTGTAATTACTCGTATTCAGTATGTGCAATCCTGCGTTATGGCAGGGGTCAGACTAGATGACCCTTCGGTCTCTTCTAACCCCTGGTTCTATGGTTCTCTGAGCCACTCCAGCCCCAGATCCTTTCCGGCTGTGCTACCACCTAGCCAGTTATTCCCCATTTTGTAGTTGGACAGGTCTCTGCCTGTGTTACACAGCAGTGCAGACTAGAGGCTCACAATGGTCCCTTCGGGCCTTGGACTCTATGAATCTTGGGGGGAGGGATAGCTCAGTGGTTTGAACATTGGCCTGATAAATCCAGGGTTGTGAGTTCAATCCTTGAGAGGGCCATTTAGGGATCTGGAGCAAAAATTGGGGATTGGCCCTGCTTTGAGCAGGGGGTTGGACTAGATGACCTCCTGAGGTCCCTTCCAACCCTGATATTCTCTGATTTTATGAACTTTCCTGGGCAAGGAGTTCCACCGGCTGACTGTGCATTGGGTGAAGAAGTATGTCCTTATGTTCGTTTTAAACCTGCTGCCTGTCCATGTCATGGGGTCGCCCAGTTTGTATGTTATGGGAAGGGGCAGATAAAACAAGAGCCCCTTGGTCTGTGTATTGAGGGGAGGACAAACCGACAGACCCTGCAGGCGTTGACATTGACTGTGTGTGGAGGGGTCTGGGTGGGGAGTGGGTCTCTTTGTTGATTGCATTGGGATGACATGGGATGCTCCAGGGGTCTTTTCTAGAAGTCAGTGGGCTCCTGAGAGAGGAGCAGGTGAGTGGGACTCCCTTCTCCCATCCCTACAACAGCTCTGGCAGGAAAAATGCTAGGGGAGGGGTCTATCTGAGGCTTGTGGCCGTGGCCATCTCCAGGGCACTGTGTAGCCAGCAGCTCTAAGGCTGTTGCAGGAGTTATTGCAGAAGCTCAGCCGCAGTGTACACATCTCAGTGTCACCCAAGAGCAGAGACAGTGCTCCGCACCCTGCACCTGGACCACCTAGCCCATCGCTCTCAGGCTGTGCTCTGTGCAGCATTCCTGGGACCACACAGCTGCTTCCACTCGCATAGCAGAGCTGCCCTCGGGCTATGGCCCTTCCTCCTGGGTTAGCCCAGTCCAGGGCTCTCTGGGGCTAGGGCCTTACTCTACTACTGAAAAGACAGCTGAGAGTCTGAGGTAAGCACAAGACTTGAGAGTCGTGCCAGCTCAGAAACACAGGATTGTGCCGGCTCCTGGATATACTGGAGAAAGCCCACACTGGGTACTGGGGAGGAGCTGTTAGACTGGTGCACAGACAAACAGCTCTTACACATGTAGCTTGAGTGTGGAGAGAGAGGAGCTGCTGGGGGCTGGGCGGCTCATGTCTTTGGAGGCTCTAAAAATGAAAGACAAATCTTTTCTACCACAAAAGGTGGGAACATTTTACTCTGAGCAATTCTCCGTTAGACCTTGTACTTTGCAGTTGTCTCTCCAAGACCTGGTATGGACAGACAATGGATTGATCATGGGACTCACAGTTTAGCGTTTGCCTGCCATACAAGTGATCATGACTTGATTACGTTCATTATGTGCAGCCAGAACACAGTCCTCACCAGCGCTATGTTTCCTTGGCTCTTTCAAAGGGCCAGTTTCCTAAATCTGAAAACAATTATGAGCAAAATTGACTGTAAGGAAAAATTTAAATAGGAAAATGTGAAGGCTAAGTGGGAGATCAGAATAGCTTCCTAAATGCCCCAAATGCTGGTGGGGGCGTTAATAAAAATCCAGCTATCATAGATGTCACCAGCCTGATGGACTGTGGCTCTCAGCTGGTCTGGGCTGAGGGTAGGAGTCCCAGAGCCCTCTGGCCCTGTGTCTGGGCAGGTGACAGTTCCCCCTCGCAGAGAAGTGGGGCCAGAGGAATGAAAAACAACTGCACGGAAGCCGGACATGCAGCACCTTTGTCCATGTTTCAGCACCTAAACAAATGGCCACAAGAGTGCAGAGTCCCCAGCAGCTGTCTGTGGCTCCTCTCATAATCTAGGGCTATGCACAGCTTGGGAATGCTGTTCGATCTCGGGGCTCTCTGGGTTAGACTGCAGGCTGCCTGTTTACCTTCTCGGCTGTCTTGTGCTGCCATATTAAGCTAAACCCCACAAGAGGTGTCAAGCAAGTCTTGCACCTGGCACAGGGCTAATAATGGAGGGTCGCTCACCGCTGATACTGGTCCATTCAGTCCATGGAGCCACCCAAACAAGGACAAGGCTGCTGCTCAGAAGACATCAGTTTCAAGTCTGAACTCCAGGCAGAGATAGCTAAACAACGGATCCCCTGTGGGGGCTTCAATCTCCTGACAGAACTGGGTCGGGGGCCACTGACAGAGCGGGCTGGAGGTTACAAAAGAGAGGGTCTGTTGTGAGCCATTTTAGGAAAGCTTGGCCAGGAGAATGGAAAGAGAGACTCAGACTCCATAATTGGGAGGAGAAGCCATGTGGAGGAGGGGGATCCTGCACATCCCAGAGGACCCTGGCCAAAGCCCAAGAATGCTCCAAAGTAATAAGGAAACTGAGTCAGGGAAAGGCATGGGGATGTGTTATTGTTTTGCCTAGATCTGTGTATCCTTGTACTAGCTACAATTCTTTGGAATCCTTACAAAGCCCATGTGTCTGTTTGCTCCCAGAATCACGTGTCCCTGAAGAGGTGAATTGTAAACCCAGAAGGCCCATGAGAGTGGAGCTCCGGGTGAGCCTGGGAGCTCAGCACTGGTCCTGGGGATCTAGGGCCACAGGTTCCTATTGCTGTGAATGGGTAGCAGACAGAGGTTGTGCCTAGGAAACATGCCTGAGAGGCCAGGAAAGAGACAATGCTACAGCCTACTCAGACCAAGGAGAGCTTAGAGCACACAGACCCCTGGTGTTGGGATCTAGACGCAGCAGCTGGGGCATGTCCAGCAAGGGGAGCTCTGCCAGGCCTGAGACAGCTCCTGTCTGTGAAAGTGGTGGGCCAGTAACTTTGCAGTTACCTGTTCCCCAGGTGTGCAGAGCCCTTTCCTGCACACTTTGGGGGGCTAGAGTAAACCCAAATCCACATGCTGGGCAGCTTCCTGGATGACTCAAAAGCAAGCTCTCCCAGGACATTTCAGGCTCTTCTCCTCAATGAGGGCTGTTTTCCTGGCAGGGCTGGCCTTACCGGTGGGTGACCACTCAGAGCGCTGTGGTTAGTGGAACGTCCTGGCCAACCTCCCCACCCCCAGCCAGCCCAAGGCCCCTTTAGCCCCCAAACGCTGGGCCTGGAGCTGGGAGGGGCAGGGCTGGGGTGCCATGAGCTGGGTTCCAGCTACTACACCAGGGCAGTCTGGGAAGGGACAGAACTTCCTCTTCCTCTGCACAGGCTGCTCCCAAGGCTGGGTTAGACCCACCAGCTGCAGGAATCTCTCCCTGCCCCCACTTCCTGCCCCATTGCTCCCCAGCCACAGGGGGAGGGGTCACTGTGTGGTGAGCTCCCCTCCTTCCCTGGTCACCCAACCCCAGTGCATCCGGACTCAAAGAAAGGCACCATTTTCCCTAAGGCCAGCCCTGTTTGCTGGCAAATGGCAGCACTCTCTCTCCAGCCAGTCCAGCTGGATGGACACCACGGGGCAGCCTCATCCAGAGTGGGCCACTGCCACTATGATACCAATCCACAGTACCTGCAGTATGCAAGCACCTCACCAGCTTTACTGGATTCATCCTTCCAATCCCCTGTGAGCAGGGCAGGCTCTTACCCCTGTGGTTAGCTGGGAAGTGAGACCCAGACAGACTATGGCCTGGTCCAAGTTTACACAGGGAGCATAGAGCACAGCCAGGGTCCCTATTCAATGCACTTGCCATCCTGCCAGCTGTTAACAGCTATCTAGCCAGCACAGGGTGGGCAGAGACCTGTTTGCAGGATTTTCTGTGCACCTGCATTATAACTGGGTGTTGTCTGTTGGTCACACCCATTGGGCCATCTGTACCAGTACTGCAGCTGCATTGTGCACCCATTCTGAACCCCAGTGCCTTCACTAGCCAAGCAAGCCACTCTCCCAGCCCCATGCTGCTGCCTGTTCCTAGCCTCAGGCTGGAGTGGACGCAACACCCACTTCTGGCTGAGACTGAGAGATGCATGAAGTGAGGCGCAGCGAGGGGGACAGTGAGGGGGACAGCTCTTCACTCACTGTCCCCATCTCCCTAGAGGGAAGCTACGTTCACCAGGCCTCTCCCATTTTGGGTCAGAGTTTGGGGCAAGCACGCATTTCCCTGGCTCAGAAACTGGTTCTGCACAGAGAAACCTGCTGATTTATCCACCCAGTGGGAGGTTTTGGATGCACGAAAACTTGTTCAACCAAAGTGGAGCATGCAAAAAACTTGGGGGCAATTTTAGTGGCTGCTTTGGAATGCTTGTCTGTGTCTCAGTGTTGCTGTGCTGGAGGCAGGACATTTAACAACCCCAGCAGCTCTGGCCAGCTCGCATCCCCAGAGGCTTCAACAAATGCCTGATGAGCCTGTGCCCTTGTCATAAATATAAAGGGAAGGGTAACCACCTTTAAATCTCTCCTGGCCAGAGGCAAAACCCTTTCACCTGTACAGGGTTACGAAGCCAGGATAACCTCACTGGCACCTGGCCACAGTGACCAATGAGGAGACAAGATACTTTCAAAGCTGGAGGTGGGGGGTGGGGGGAACAAAGGGTCCTCTCTGTCTGTGTGATGCTTTTGCCAGGACCAGAGCAGGAATGCAGGTCAGAACTCCTGTAAAGAGTCAGTAAGCAATCTAGTTAGATATGCATTAGATTCTGTTTTGTTCAAATGGCCGATAAAATAAGCTGTGCTGAATGGAATGTATATTCCCGTTTCTGTGTCTTTCTGTAACTTAAGGTTTTGCCTAGAGGGATTCTCTATGTTTTGAATCTGACAACTCTGTAAGGTATTTACCATCCTGATTTTACAGAGGTGATTCTTTTACTTTTTCTTTAATCAAAATTCTCTTTTAAGAACCTGATTGCTTTTTCATTGTTCTTAAGATCCAAGGGTTTGGGTCTGTGTTCACCTATGCAAATTGGTAAGGATTTTTATCAAGCCTTCCCCAGGAAAGGGGGTGTAGTGCTTGGGGGGATATTTTGGGGGGAGACGTTTCCAAGTGGGCACTTCCCCTGTTGTTTTTGTTAGACACTTTGG
Source organism: Dermochelys coriacea (assembly GCF_009764565.3). Classification (NCBI taxonomy): domain Eukaryota; kingdom Metazoa; phylum Chordata; order Testudines; family Dermochelyidae; genus Dermochelys; species Dermochelys coriacea. The sequence continues at coordinate 24,242,803 of NC_050084.1, read as the reverse complement.
CAGTGGCAGCATAAAGGTTCAAGGACAAAAGGTAAAACAGTTTGTACCTGTCGGAAGCTTTTAACCTTAGCTGGTAAGAATAAGCTTAGGGAGACTTTCATGCAGGTCCCCACATCTGTACCCCAGAGTTCAGAGTGGGGAAGGAACCTTGACAGCCCTGTATCTAAAAGCTGAGGCTGCCATACACCACACTCAGTGCCCTTCTGTGCCAACATGTGCCCAATCAACATGCCCAAGTAAGGAAAGCAGCAATGGAGCCACAGATCACATGCAGATGGATCTCCGACCTGCCACGGCACCCTGCCTTCCTGCTGGGGGCCATGCTGTCAGGATGCCTGCCCACTGATGAGAGCCAAATGCTGTCTGCCCTTTGATCAGCACTGCTGCCCAGCAGCTGCCTTCTGCTTGGCCCCTTTTAGGCCAGGTCCCATACCTCACCGCAGTGCCCAAGAAGCACAGCCATGCCCACCTGGGAAGACAGCGGCATTAGCACACTGATAGGGGAGGGGGCAAGACATTGGCTTTAGACAGCGAACAACTTCCTAAGCTCCTGGGATAAAAGGCCACCTTGAGCTCCCCTCTCGGACTGCACTGTTTGGTCCTTGGGGAATTCCCACACTTCCCCAGGAGGCTGTTGGATTTTCATTTCTGGCACTGGAATCTGGTGCAGCACAAATTCCCAGCCAGTCTGCCTGTGAGAGACCCCGGAGTGGTTGCTTTGGAGGGTGGTTGTTATGAGCCTCCTAACTGCTGTCTCCCTTCAGCTCCTGTAGTTTCCCAGCCAGTACCAGTGCCAGAGCCCTTGCCTCTGTCCCACTGAACACAGCCCTGCACGTCCGCTGGCCAGTCAGCAGGAAGGATCTGCTGGGGTCACATAGTCTAGTATGAAAATGCTGAACTGTGGGCTCCCTATGCCCTCAGGCCTCTGGCTCCCCCACAAAACAAGCTGAACACAAAATGATAATAAACAGAGGCCCCGTGCCAGCAAGACTCATCAGAGCTGCAGAGGGAACAAAAACAAACAGCCTCAGTGCTCCATGGCCCAGCGTGAGAGGGAAGGATGAAAATCCAGAGCGGAGAACATGGCAGACAGGCAGCTTCCTCAGTGGCTGCCCTGGACAGCAGGTCTCACCAGGGCACTTGCATGGTGCCTGGGGCTGGGAAGAACGCGGGCTGGGAGCTGTGTGTTCCTGCCCCTCGGGGAAAGCACCCAGCCAGTGTGTCGCCTGCCCAGAATGCGATAGTCTGAACCAGGATGTCTGCGCCTGCTGGGCCTTAACACCATGGCTGTGAGGCTGCTCGACTGAACACCTGCCTGGAGCAGACTGGGGGACACTCGGCGCCCCCCAGTGGCAGGGCTTAGGACAGTAGTGTCAGAGTAAATCCCTTTGGATGGAACGCACATGAGCTCAATGGCAGTGCAGCACCAGGCTGCCAAGTCCTCCGGCCAGGCGCGAGGCCAAGAGGGGTTCACCTTGGCTCGGTTAGGAGTCAGAGGTGCTGGGTTAGCCCTCAGAACCAGGAAATCTTTCAACCCTCAGCACTGCTAGTGTCTGGAGAGAAAGGGGGGACTGGGTGAGCACTGGGAGGTGCCATGGCCAGACAAAGGGTGCAGGGGCTGGGTTGAGGATCCTAGGAGGAGCCAGTCCCACCTTGTTTGCCTCTGGATGGGAACTTCCCCTTCCCCAGCATATCTCTGAACCTTGCTCTGCCTTCTCCTGCCCCAGCTACGGTCTCGCCCCATGATGAGCAGCAGAGACTGGTCCTTGGCAGTGGCTGGGCTGAAGGCAGTGCAGAGCCCAGGATGCTGCTCAGATGCTGCCAAGAACGGAGGTGGGGACCCCTTCACTACATCTGGTGGGGACAGAGGGTCAGGGATGGGGAGGGATTTCATTGATTAGCTGCGAGGGAGAAGGAGATGGCTGGGGACCAAGGGAGGAGGAGAAAAACAGCAGCCAAGTGACTTAGGCCTAAATTCACAAAAGTACTTTGGTGTCTAAATCCCAGACTTTCTATAAGCACCTCCCTGGGGAACAAACAGTTAATAATGGGCTTGTCAGTCTATAGGAGAGAGGTCTAAGGCGCGATGGCTGGGAGTTGGAGCTTGACAAATCCAGACAGGAAGCAAGGTGTGCATTTTTAACAGGGAGGGGAATTAAGTGTTGGAACAGCTGACCAGGGTCATGGGGGATTCCACGGCACTGACCGTTTTTCAGTGAAGATGGGCTGTTTTTCTAAAGCTCTGCTCTAGGAATGATTTGGGGGCAGGTCTCTGGCCTGTGCTCTATAGGGGTCAGGCTAGATAGTCACAACAGCCCCTGCTGACCTTGGGATCTAGGAATCTATGAAGTCTGGGTCTGGGCAGGTAAGTCCAAGTTTTAGGCTCCACTTATGACCCCTGTAGTCGCCTAAGTTGTTGCAGTAAAAATTTCCCTCTGCACCTCTATTTCTGCCTGTCTCTTGACTCTTGCCGCAGGATGGCAGACCAGGGAGGCTGGCCACTGAGTGGCCTGTTGGCTGAATGTGGTACTGAGTGATCTGGGTTCCTGCCTGCCCCATATTGACCACAGAGGAACTGCAACCCTGCTCTAACCGCCTCCACAATGACAGAGGAGGGCGCTGTAATCCAGCACGCAAAGGCAGAGCAAGATCCAGTGGCTGGGAGCCAATGTCAGCAAAAAGCAACTGGAAAATAAACGCAAACGTCTAACAATGAGGGTGCTTAGCCACTGGCCCAGATCACCAGGGGATGGGGGGCACAGTGTCACTTGGAGTCCTTCAGTCAGATCTCGGTGTGTTTCTGCATGATCTGTTCTAGCTGACCCCCGAGTTCCGGGGCTCCATTCAGGGCTCCCTGGGAGAGGGACTCAGGCCCATGTTATGCAGGGGGCCAGACTAGCTGAGCAGAATGGTTCCGTCTGACCCTAAAAGCTATGAATCAATGGAACCCCGAATCTCTCCTTCTCCTGGGGCAGCACAGAGACATTGGTGGTGTCTCTAAAATATGAGCTATGAATTGTTTCACAGGCACAGCTACTTAGTGCGGGGGAAGGGGTGCTGAGAAGGGCATTTTTCCTCCAATTCTGGTCCAGGGTTTTTTATCCTAAAAGCCTGATAACCTTGTCCTGCCACCACACTGGCACTAGTCCTGGCACAAAGGGAAGAGCACCCTTTCCAGAGTCAATAAACCATGCCCTGCAGTACAGAGCCCCCGAGCACCACACTGGAGCATTGAGATCACTTCTGACTCGAATGGATGCCCCAGCGCTTCATGGAGCTGCCCCCAGCACTCTCCAGCTCAGGAGGGAAGAGTACCACCCAGTGGCTCACCCATGCCACTTCCTGCACTGCCTGCCTGCCCTTTGGAAGTCTCCCATCCAAGCAGTGACCAGCTTAGCTAGTGAGATGCAGTGGGTGCCAGTTGAGGTTTCTAGGCTTTGTCTTTAGTGCACTGGCTGATCAAAGAGCATGCACTTAAGTTTGTTGTTCTGATAACTCTATTTTTCTTTCTCACAACAAGATTTATGAGCCCAGGAGCTGAGCTGTGCCTGTCTGTCCAGCTCCTGCTCTTCTGGGCCAGGGGACTGTGTGCCAATCCCTGCCGTTCTCTCCGGGGAGAGGAGGGATAGGAAAGGAGAACAGGGAAGGGCATGTGGTGAGAAGGAGGGACTTAGTTGCTAGCTCAGTGCCAGAACTTTCTGTAGCCCAGGTTGCCCCTTCTCCCAGGCCATGCTCCATGACAGTTCTCTACTTCCAGAGCTCCTCAGAGCTGCCTGCTAATCCTATTTGGAGTGTCTGCTTACAGCTCAGTCAGCATGGGGGTGCCACTCAACCTGTCATCACCTCCCTGCATGCTCTAGACAGGCAGAAACAAATGAGAGTGGGTGGCTTTGGGCATGAGGGATGGGTGTGGCATCTGTTCTCTCAGTCACTGGGTCAGAGCCAGGGTAGTCTGGTAGCAATGCTAATGGCAAGTGGAGACGAGTTATTCTGGAGACATTCTGGTGACGGTGGAAACATTGTTGAGATGGACCAGCCAGAAAAGAAAGGCCGACTGTGTGACATCTTGTCTGAGAATAGCAACGTCGTGCATGCACCATGGATACAAATTCAGGCACCTGGTGGATACAGTGCCCATGAGAGATAGGCCATCCATCCTCAACACAAAAATCCTGATTCGAAGCCAGCTGAAGGACACTGGAGCTCACAGAAGCAGAAAGCCAGGATTGGACATGGGAACAGAGCATGTGCCCAGCTATGCATCATTATTACAGCCTAGACAACAGCAGCTTCTCTCTTAGCATGTTTTAAAAATTCAAGTTGAGCAAAAAATAGACAAAACTATTCACAGAGCAAACTTAAAAATACAGCTCCAGAGGATACCCACACACACGGGTAGGAGCAAAACAGAGAGGTTACAGCCCATTGTTCTAGTACTCTGTCCTCCAAGTTTGATTCTTCTCCAGCACAGAGGAGAGCTTGGGGCCGCCAGTGTCAGAACTGCACATTTGTGGACATTCTCTTGTTCTTTTAACAGCAGCCCAAATGCCCCAAGACAGAAATAGTATTTTCTTTCACCGCTTATGTTTGCCAGGCTTGTCCATACTGACAGAGGAGAGAGCTGCTGTTTAAGGGCTAGGTCATAAGTCTCTTGTCAGGACTGCGTAGCAGTTGAAAGACAGCGTCACCAGAACAATCTGCGGGTATGTCTACACTACCAGCACTGCAGTGGCACAGCTGAATCTAGGCCGCTGTCAAGGAAACACTTACCTCAGCAATGGAAAGGGTTTTCTATCACTGCAGTAAATGCAGCCCTTTGAGAGCTGGGAACTAGGAAGGTCAATGGAAGGGTTAGGTTAACCTAGCTACAGCTGACTGAGCATAACATTGCTCATTATAGCACAGAACAGTGTAGTTAGGTCAACCTACATTTTAGGTGTAAACCAGGCCCCCGCCAGACAGGAGAGAGAGTTCAGAGCAATCAGTGTAAAATCAGCTTTCCATGGTATTTCTTTTCTCTGTCAAAGGAGTTATTTATTTCTGATACCTAAATGCAAGTTGACAGTCAAATAACATGTGACTAATCCTGTCAGGAGACACGTTGAAAGGTTGCCAAATATTTGCTGGTATAACACCAGCTTTATGCAGTTTTATTGATGTCCAGCTGGCCCGTGGCAGGCAGAAATGAGGTTGAACATTTGATCTAGGATCTTTTCTTCTCCCTTGGCATGGTCTTGCTCTGAGTCCTAGCACTTGGCTGAAAGGCAGTGCTGTGTGGTGCCAGGCTCTGCATTTACCTGGAGGCTGAGCCCATCTGCTCTTGGAAATGCCTTGGTGACAAGTAGCCTGAACTGGCTAGATCCCTGAGAAGACCTGGTTGGCAAATGGAAGAACAATGTCACAAAATATTTGAAATTGTTCCCAATTTGTAGGGTTTGATATGGAATTATCTTTCAGTTTGGAGACTTCGGGGGGGGGGGAGGTTCCAAGAAAATTCTGAAAATTCAGTTTTTCTCCTTCTCCTCCCCACCCTCTTTTCCTTTTTGTCACTGAGTGCAGTAAAACAAACGCTGTCCAGGGTTTCTATTATTTTCACTTTGCCTTGCCTTTAGAAATGCTATAGAGCAGCAAAGGGAATGGTGGCACTCAGTGAACACCACTTGGTGACGTTCCCAAGGTGAAGGAATTTGGAAAAGTCAGAGCAGCAAAAGAAAGTTAGAAACCCTCCTGGGTGTCCTTTATTCTCTTGCACTGACCGGCCAAAAGGGGCAAAGAGAAAGCAAGGGGGGAAACAGATAATGTCTAAACATCAAAAGCTTTTTTTAAAAGTTTTCAGTCTCGAGAGGAAGGCCAGTGGACATTCCAGAAAGAGTTTGAATGAAAATTGTCCCAAAAGGGTCAGTGCTTGTGCCCTGAATCAACAAGGAGAGGCAGCATGGGCCAACGATGAGGGCACTGGACAGGGATGCATGTTCCCATCCCAGTTTTGCTGCTAATGGTATTGTGGGTATGTCGCTTTCCCTCCCACCCCATGTCTGTCTTGGCTGTTCAAGCTGTAAGCTGTAAGCTCTTCAGGGCTGGGACCGGCTCTCATTCTGTGTGTGTGCAGCCCGAGCACAATGGAGCCTGATCTCTGCACGGGTTTCTAGGTGCCACCATCATGGTAATAAATAGTATTTTTGAGCTCCCACCACTGTACTGCTCTCCTCTCACACTTCATGTCTCCTTCATCCTACAGCAGGGCCATTCCTCTTCTAACCCTGGCTGGGGCACATCGAAGAAGAATGGAAAGAACAGTCTCCATGGGACAGATGGACAACAGAACAGTGTGCTCTGCTGCTGGAGCCAAGATACAAGAGGTGATGTGAGATTCTGATGGCAAAATGACAGAATGGCTGATATGGGACTAGACAAATAAAGAATGAAAGGAGGGTAATATAATTAATGCTAATCAACATGGTTTATGGAAAATAGATCCTATCAGGCTAACTTGGTATCTTTTTTTAATAAGATTACAAATTTGGTCGATAAAGGTAATAATGTTGATATATATCAGAGGGGTAGCCGTGGTAGTCTGGATCTGTAAAAGCGGCAAAGAGTCCTGTGGCACCTTATAGACTAACAGAAGTATTGGAGCATAAGCTTTCGTGGGTGAATACCCACTTCTTCGGATGCAGTGTTGATATAATATACTTAGACTTCTGTAGGTGTTTGACTTAGTATCACATGGCGATTTGATTAAGAAACTAGAACAATATAAAAATAACCTGGCACACATTAAATGGATTAAAAGCTGGCTAACTGATGGGTTGAAAATGTAAGTGTAAATGGGGAACCATATCGAGGGGTTTCTTCTAGTGGGGTCCCGCAGGACTCGGTTCTTGACCCTAAGCTATGTAACATTTTTATCGATGGCCTGACAGAGAACATAAAATCATCACTGATAAAGTTTGCAGATGACACAAAAATTGGGGGAGTGGTAAATAATGAAGAGGACAGGTCACTGATGCAGAATCATAGAATCATAGAATATCAGGGTTGGAAGGGACCTCAGGAAGTCATCTAGTCCAACCTCCTGCTCAAAGCAGGACCAATCCCCAACTAAATCATCCTAGCCAGGGCTTTGCCAAGCCTGACCTTAAAAACTTCTAAGGAAGGAGATTCCACCACCTCCCTAGGTAACGCATTCCAGTGCTTCACCACCCTCCTAGTGAAAAAGTTTCTCCTAATATCCAACCTAAACCTCCCCCACTGCAACTTGAGACCATTACTCCTGTTCTGTCATCTGCTAGAATGATCTGGATCACTTGGTAAACTGGGCACAAGCCAACAATATGCATTTTAATACAGCAAAATGTAACATCATACATCTAGGGACAAAGAGTGACTGCCATATTTACAGGATGGGAGACTCTATCCTGGGAAGCAGGGATTCTGAAAAGGATGTGGGGGTCGTGGTGGATAATCAGCTGAACATGAGCGTCCAATGCAATGTGAGGCCAAGAGGGCTAATGTGATGCTTGGATACATGAATGAGGGAATCTCAAGTAGGAGCAGAGAGGTGATTTCACCTCTGTATTTGGCACTGGTGCGACCATGGCTGGAATCCTGTGTCCAGTGCTGGTGTCCATAACTCAAGAAGGATGTTGATACATTGGAGAGGGGTCAGAGAAGAGCCACAAAAATTATTAAAGGAGTAGGAAACCTGCATTATACTGACAGTCTCCAGGAGCTCAGTCTCTTTAGCTTAACAAAGGGAAGGTGAAGGGGTGATTTGGTCACAGTCTATTCGTACTTACATGGAGAACGGGAATTTGATAATAGCAGGCTCTTCGATCTAGCAGAGGAAGGTCTAACACGATCCAATGGCTGAGAGTTGAAGCTGGACAAATTCAGACTAGAAATAAAATGCAATTTTTTAATGGTAAGGGCAGTTAACCACTGGGACAGCTTACCAAGGGCTGTGGTGGATTCTCCATCACTGGCAAGCTGTAAATATTTATATCTAACAGGAAATATTTGAGGTAAGTCCTATGGCCTGTGCTATGCAGGAAGTCACACTAGAATTCCCCAGTGATCCCTCCTGGCCTTAATCTGCATTGTGCACCTTCTTTGCTTTTGTAATACCCCATCGTCTGGCTGGCTGGATGTAACCCGCAGCTGCTGCATATGAATGTAATCCCTGTGCATGGCATCCTGGCGGAGACTGTCCACTCCACAGTGCTCAGCCTCTGGCAGAACCCAGTTTACAGGAACCAACCGGTTCCTTGGCATATAATGCAGGATGGCAGCCCCCACACTCTGCTCATGCTGAAGTTGCCCAGAGCACTCTCAGGGGTCAGGTGAGAGACCCATTCCTGCCTCTGTGCCTGTTCAGTGTGGGCTGGAAGAGTGAGGACAGGGTGAGAGTTGGGTCCACTCTGGGTCCAATGCTGGCTCTGCTGCTGACACACTGAGGGCTTGTCTACATGGATAGGTACTGCGCAGCCAGCCAGGGGGTGGATCTGTAGCATGCTGGCTGGCTGCTAAGTGCCTCACCATGTGCTACAGCACAGTGCAGGTCCCCGAGTCCATGTGCTGCAGCTGTGTCCACAGCGGTGGCCTGTAGATTCTCGGTTTATAGGGTGGGCGCGGGACTGTCCCTCCGGAGCGAGTGCCTTGTTCCCCTGGAGGTGGATGGGAGGAAGGTCAATGGATACTGGGATATGGGCGCGAAGGTGATGCTGGCCCAGCCCGAGGTGGTGGCCCCAGATCGGGTGGTGCCCAACACCTACCTGACCCTCACGGGGGTGGCGGGACCCCATTCAAGGTGCCTGTGGAAAGGGTACACCTGAAATGGGGGGCCAAGGAGGGCCCCAAGGACATGGGGGTGCACCACCATTTGCCCATTGAGGTTTTGATGGCGGGGACGTGGGGGACTGGCCAAGCAAACTCCAGACCACCCTGGTTGTGACCCATAGCCAGAGCCAGCGAGGGGCACTGCGCCCTAACCTTGGGGAGGGTGCCACACCAGAAGTGTAGGACCCTACCCTGGTGGGGAGGGAGCGCCGAGGGGCACGGCTCAGAGAGGCTGTGGCCTCAGACCTGGCCAGTGAGAGGGAACCGGTCCCCATCCCTTCCCCAGCCGCTGAGTTCCAGGCCGAGTTGCAGAAAGATCCCTCCTTGCGGAAGCTCAGGGACCTGGCTGACCTCAGTGTTGTACGAACCATGAGGAGAGGTTGCAGGAGAGGTTCCTCTGGGAGAAGGGGTTCCTGTACCGAGAATGGGCTCCCCCAGGGGAAGCGGAGTCCTGTGGGGTCAGGAGGCAGCTGGTGGTACCCCAGAAGTATCGCCGCAAGCTCCTGTACCTGGCCCAGGACATCCCCGCCTCAGGGCACCAGGGAATCCGGGCACCCGGCAGAGGTTGCTACAGAACTTTTACTGGCCTGGGGTCTTTACCACTGTCCGGCAGTATTGCCGATCCTATGACCCCTGTCAGAGGGTGGGGAAGGCCCGGGACAAGGGGAAAGCGGCTTTGAAACCTTTGTCCATCATAGAGAAACCTTTCCAGAAGGTGGCCATGGACATAATGGGACCTCTCAGCAAGACGACCTGGTCGGGGAAGAAATACATTCTAGTGGTCGTAGATTTCGCTCCCGCTACCCTGAGGCAGAGCCCTTAGCTTCCATTGAAACAGACACTGTGGCAGATGCGCTCCTGACCATTTTCAGCCGAGTGGGGTTCCCCAAGGAAGTCTTGACAGACCAAGGATCCAACTTCATGTCGGCCCTGCTCTGGTGCTTGTGGGAGAAATGTGGGGTCCGGCACAACGGGGCCTCTGCGTATCACCCCCAGTCCAATGGGCTGGTGGAGAGGTTCAATGGGACGCTAAAGATGATGCTGAAAACCTTTATGAACCAGCACCCGCAGGATTGGGACAAGTACTTACCTCACCTGCTGTCCGCGTACAGGGAGGTACCCCAGGAGTCTACCGGATTTTCACCTTTTGAACTGTTATATGTAAGGAGTGTAAGGGGCCCCCTGGACCTGATGAGAGATGAATGGGAGGGGAAGGCCACTCCCGATGGAGAGTCAGTGGTGGAGTATGTCCTGATCTTCCGAGAGAGACTTGCTGAACTCATGGGCCTGGCCAGGGAGAATCTGGCCAGAGCCCAGAAGAAGCAGAAGGTCTGGTATGACCGCACGGCGCGGGCCCGCACCTACGCCACCGGGGATCCGGTGATGGTTCTCATCCCCGTGAGAAAGAACAAACTACAGGCCGCCTGGGAGGGCCCTTTCAAGTTGTCAAGCAGCTAAATGAGGTAAACTATGTGGTGGAGCTGTCGAACCGGGCACACCACCGCCGGGAGTACCATGTGAATATGATGAAGCCATATTATGCCAGGGGGAATGTGGTGTTGGCTGTGTCTGGACATTGGGAGGAGCAGGAAGATGACCCTTTAGTAGATCTATTTCCTGGGACCGGAGCTGGTTCACCCCTGGAAACAATTCCCCTCTCAGATCAACTAACTCCTGCCCAGCAAGCTGAGATCAGAGGGGTGCTGCATCCGTACCGACAGCTGTTTTCCAACCAGCCTGGATGCACTAATCTGACTGTTCACTGGGTGCAGACAGAGTCGCACCTGCCGATAAGATGCTCCCCCTTCCGAGTCACAGGGAAAACTGCTCAGGACCTGGAAAGAGAGGTCAGGGACATGCTGGCTTTGGGGGTGATCCAGCCATCTGCCAGCCCTTGGGCCTCGCCGGTGGTGCTGGTCCCCAAAAAGGACGGGTCGATCCAGTTCTGTGTGGACTATCGGAAGCTCAGTGCTATCACTGTATCTGATGCCTACCCCATGCCCAGGCCTGACGAGCTCCTAGACAAATTGGGAGGAGCTCGATACCTTACCACCATGGACCGTACAAAGGGCTACTGGCAAGTGCCACTGGATGCAGATGCCAGGCTGAAATCTGCCTTTATCACCCCTCTGGATGCAAATGCCAGGCTGAAATCTGCCTTTATCACGCCTCTGGGGCTCTACGAGTTCCTGACCCTGCCTTTCGGCCTCAAGGGAGCGCCGGCCACCTTCCAGCGCCTGGTGGATCAGCTACTGAGGGGGATGGAGAGTTTTGCGGTGGCGTATATTGATGACATCTGTGTCTTTAGCCAGACCTGGGAGGACCATGCCTCCCAGGTTAGACAAGTGCTGGACCGACTACAGGAGGCTGGGCTGACCATCAAAGCTGAGAAGTGCAAGGTGGGGATGGCTGAAGTATCTTACCTGGGCCATCGGGTGGGGAGCGGCCGCCTAAAGCCGGAACCAGCTAAGGTGGAAGTGATCAGAGACTGGCCCGCTCCCCACACCAAAAAGCAGGTCCAAGCCTTTATTGGGTTGACAGGATACTATCGAAGGTTTGTGCCCCATTTTAGCCCCATAGACACCCCCATCACCGAGCTATACAAGAAGGGGAAGCCAGACAAGGTGGTCTGGACCAAGCAGTGCCAGGAGGCTTTCCGGGCAGTGAAGGAGGCTCTGATCCGTGGCCCAGTTCTGGCAAACCCAGACTTTGACAAGCCCTTTATGGTGTTCACCAATGCCTCAGACACAGCACTGGGGGCGGTGTTAATGCAGGAGGATGAAAAGGGGGAGAGACACCCCATCGTGTACCTGAGCAAGAAGTTTCTACCCCGGGAGCAACACTACGCAGCCATTGAGAAGGAATCCCTGGCCATGATGTGGGCAAGAAACTAGAGCCATATCTCTTTGGGAGACACTTCACCGTGTACACCGACCACTCTCCTCTGACCTGGCTGCACCAGATGAAAGGAGCCAACGCCAAACTCCTGAGGTGGAGCCTGCTCCTGCAGGATTATGACATGGACGTGGTCCATGTGAAGGGTAGTGCCAACATGATAGCGGATGCGTTATACCGGAGAGGGGGCCCTGAACTTCCCCAGGCCACTGGTCAGAGTGACCCCGCTCAGTTCAGTCTCGAAGGAGGGAGAGATGTGATGCAGCAGGAGCGGGGTGTGTTGACCTGGGAATGTGGCAGGGGGGTTCAGTGGGAATGGGAGACCTTAGAGCCTGTAACCTGAGCCAGGAATGGGGGGAGGTAACACCTCTGCCCGGGAAACCGTACAAAGGCTGCAGGAGGGAGCCTGCGGATGGGGGGGGGGGTTGGTTTCAGTTTGGTGCTGGGTGGTGGAATGCAGGGAACCCCAGGACTGGTGTCTAAGCTCCCTGCCTCCCAGAAGGACTTGACTGAGGGGTCCTGGTTGTATCCCCAAGCTCTGTTTTAGACTGTGTTCCTATTGTCCAATAAACCTTCCATTTTACTGGCTGGCTGAGAGTCACAGTGAATCCCAGGAAGAGGGGTGCAGGCCCCAGACTCCCCCACACTCCGTGACAGTGGCCAGAGAGGCTGAAGTGTTCTCCTACCGGTTTTTGAATGTTATGATTCCTAATGTCAGATTTGTGTCCATTAGTTCTTTTGCATAGAGACTGTCCGGTTTGGCCAATGTGCATGAAAGAGGGGCATTGCTGGCACATGATGGCATATATCACATTGGTAGATGTGCAGGTGAACAAGCCCCTGATGGCATGGCTAATGTGATTAGGTCCTATGATGGTGTCACTTGAATAGATATGTGGACAGAGTTGGCATCGGGCTTTGTTGCAAGGATAGGTTCCTGGGTTAGTGGTTTTGTTTCATAGATTCATAGATATTAAGGTCAGAAGGGACCATTATGATCATCTAGTCTGACCTCCTGCACAATGCAGGCCACAGAATCTCACCCACCCACTCCTGCGATAGACCTTTCACCTCTGTCTGAGCAACTGAAGCCCTCAAATCATGGTTTAAAGATTTCAAGGAGCAGAGAATTCTCCAGCAAGTGACCCGTGCCCCATGCTACAGAGGAAGGTGAAAAACCTCCATGGCCTCTTCCAATCTGCCCTGGAGGAAAATTCCTTCCCGACCCCAAATATGGTGATCAGCTGAGCCCTGAGCATATGGGCAAGATTCACCTGCCAGATACCCAGCAAAGAATTCTCTGTAGTAACTCAGATCCCACCTCATCGAACATCCCATCACAGGCCATTGGGCCTATTTACCATGAATCTTTAAAGATCAATTAATTGCCAAAATCATGTTATCCCATCATACCATCTCCTCCATAAACTTATCGAGTTTAATCTTAAAGCCGGATAGGTCTTTTGCCCCCACTTCTTCCCTTGGAAGGCTATTCCAAAACTTCACTCCTTTGATGGTTAGTAACCTTCGTCTAATTTCAAGTCTAAACTTCCCGATGATCAGTTTATATCCATTTGTTCTTGTGTCCACATTGGTACTGAGCTTAAATAATTCCTCTCCCTCTCTGGTATTTATTCCTCTGTTATATTTATAGAGAGCAATCATATTTTCACCCAACCTTCTTTTGGTTAGGTTAAACAAGCCAAGCTCCTTGAGTCTCCTTTCATAAGACAGGTTTTCCATTCCTCAGATCATCCTAGTTGTGTGGTGTGTAGTTGCTGGAGAGTATTTGCTTCAGGTTGGGAGGCTGGCTGTATGCGAGGACTGGCCTGTGTTCCAAGATCTGTGAGAGTGAGGGATCATTTTTCAGGATAAGTTGTAGATCCTTGATGTTGTGCTGGCGAGGTTTTAGCTGGGGGCTGAAGGTGACGGCTGGTGGCGTTCTGTTACTTTCTTTGTTGGAGTCTCAGAAACCAGACACTGATTCATAGCTGCTTGAGGTCCTGGGACATGAGGTGACTCCATCAGGACTGCAGCCCTCATCAGTGGACATAAGAAAAGGAATGTTCTGGGAATAAGGCTGCAGGAAACGCCATGAGTATGGCGAGGGCCCTCCCTAGGGGGGTGCGGGGCCCAGGACATAGGCACAGAGGTTCTAATCTTCCAGGACGTGTTCCCCCCGGCTCCGCCCAGGCCCCTCCCTCACTCCATCCCTTCCCCCAAGGCCCCATCTCTGCTCCGCCCCGCCTCTTCCCTGCCCAGTTCCACCTCCTCTTCTGAGCGTGTTGCACTCTGGCTCCTCTCCCCTCCTGTCACAGAGATTGGGGAAGTCAGAGCTCTGAACCTCCACTTCCTGCAATTCACTATGAATCTCAGCCAGCCAGCAGAACAGAAGGTTTATTAGAGAAAACAGGAACACAGTCCAGACCAGAACTTCTAGGCATAAACAGGACCCCTTAGTCAGGTCCCAGTTCTGGGGGCTCCCTCCTCTTCCCCAGCCCACTCCAAAAACAAAACCCCCTCCAGCAAACTCCCCCAGCCTCTCCCCAGCTCCTCCTCCAGCCTTTATCTAGTTTCCCAGGCAGGAGGTGTCACCTGGCCCCAACCCCCCTTCCGGCTCAGGTTACAGGCTCAGGTATCATTCCAGCCTGTGAAGTCACCCGCTGTTATCCCATCACTATGCAGACAGTCCCAGTAAACTCCCCTGCCACATTCCTAGGTCAATCCACCCCAACCAGTCCCTGCTGCATCACATCTCTCCCCACTTCAAGACTGAACTGAGCGGGGTCACTCTGACCAGTGACCTGGGGAAGTTCAGGGCCCCCTCTCTGGGACAACGCATCCGCTATATGTTGGCATTTCCCTTCACATGGACCACGTCATGTCATAATCCTGCAGGAGCAGGCTCCACCTCAGGAGTTTGGCATTGGCTCCTTTCATCTGGTGCAGCCAGGTCAGGGGAGAGTGGTCCATGTGCAGGGTGAAGTGTCACCCGAAGAGATATGGCTGGAGTTTCTTAAGGGCCCACACCATGGCCAGGCATTCCTTCTTGATGGCCGTGTAGTTCTGCTCCCGGGGTAGCAACTTCTTGCTCAGGTACACGATGGGGTGTCTCTCCCCCTTTTCATCCTCCTGCATTAATACCGCCCCCAGCCCCATGTCTGAGGCGTCATGAACACCATAAAGGGCTTGTCAGAGTCTAGGTTTGCCAGAACCGAGCCACAGACTAGAGCCTCCTTCAGTGCACAGAGAGCTCTCTGGCACTGCTTGGTCCAGACCACCTTGTCTGGCTTCCCCTTCTTGCACAGCTCAGTGACAGAGGCGGCTATGGCGCTAAAGTGGGGCACAAATCTTCAATAATACCCCGCCATCCCAATAAAGGCCTGGACCTGTTTTTTGGTTTGGGGCATGGGCCAGTCTCTGATCACCTCCACCTTGGCTAGTTCTGGCTTTAGGCAGCTGCTTCCCACCTCGTGGCCCAGGTAAGATGCTTCGGCCATCCCCATCTTGCACTTCTACGCTTTTATGGTCAGCCCAGCTGTAACGATGCTGGTTCTGGTGGGACCCAACTGAGAGTATCAGTTCAGGACAAATTGCTTCAAGCAGGGCAGTTACAGCCCAAGGCTGGGGTTTTTCCACTTCTAAGGCAAACTAAACCAGCCAGACAAAGAGGACTTTGGTTTTATCCCACTGGCTAGTCACACAAGCAATTCCCTTAGATACTCCAGTTTCCCAGTATCATCACCAGCGCCACTTGTTATGGGGACAAATGGTTATGAAAACCAATACCCCAGTAAAAGAAAAAAGGTTCTCTTGATCCCAAAGGACCAAACCCCAGACACTGATCGATTTACAAATCAGATCTTACCCACAAATCACGCTGTTGCCAATCCTTTAGAATCTAAAATCTAAAGGTTTATTCATAAAAGGAAAAGACATAGATGAGAGCTAGAATTGGTTAAATGGAATCAATTACATACAGTAATGGCAAATTTCAGAGTAGCAGCCGTGTTAGTCTGTATTCGCAAAAAGAAAAGGAGTACTGGTGGCACCTTAGAGACTAACAAATTTATTTGAGCATAAGCTTTCGTGAGCTACAGCTCACTTCATCGGCAAAGTTCTTGGTTCAGGCTTTTAGCAGAGATGGAATAAACTGCAGGTTCAAATCAAGTCTCTGGAGAACATCCACAGCTGGGATGGATCATCAGTCCTTTGTTTAGAGCTTCTGTTTGTAGCAAAGTCCCTCCAGAGGTAAGAAGCAGGATTGAAGACCAGATGGAGGAGCTGCAGTAGCTTTTTATATTGTCTTACCATGTGGTCTTTCTTTCTTTGTTCCAAAGACAAGCTGTCTATCACATGGCCTGGAAACACCTCAGAGTTCTGTCCATAGGCATGTCCCTGCATACCTTGCTGAGTTGCAAGGCGTATCTGCCTTCTCTCAATGGGTCAATTGTATAGCTGATGGTCCTTAATGGGCCATCAAGCAGGCTAGGTAGAGCTGACATCAACTTGTCTGGGATGGTCCCCAGAAGCATAGCACAAGTTTGAAATACAGACAGTATAGAGCCAATATTCATAACTTTAACTATAAAAATGATACATACATATAGACAGCATAATCATAACCAGCAATCCATAACCTTGTCTTAGACACCTCATTTGACTCCCTTTATAAAAGATTTGGTGCCACTACAGGACTTTGGTTGCAACAATGATCTATACGGTCCCAGCTTATGTCAATAACGTCACACAAACTTCCTGGAGTCGATCCAGCACTTGTCTAACCTGGGACACATGGTCCTCCCAGGTCTAGCTAAACACACAGATGTCATCGATATATGCCATGGAAAAACTCTCCATTCCCCCTCAGTAGCTGATCCACCAGATGCTGGAAGGTGGCCGGCGCTTTGTTGAGGCCGAAAGGCAGGGTCTGGAACTCATAGAGCCCCAGAGGGGTGATAAAGGCCGTTTTCAGCCTGGCTTCTGCATCCAGTGGCACTTGCCAGTAGCCCTTTGTAAGGTCCATGGTGGTAAGGTACTGAGCTCTTCCCAGTTTGTCTAGGAGCTCGTCAGGCCTGGACATGGGGTAGGCATCAGATACAGTGATTGCATTGAGCTTCCGATAGTCCACACAGAACCGGATCGACCATCCATTTTGGGGACCAGCACTGCCGATGAGGCCCAAGGGTTGGCAGATGGCTGGATCAACCCCAAGGGCAACATGTCCTGGACCTCTCTTTCCAGATCCTGAGCAGTTTTCCCAGTAAAAAGGGAAGGGTAACCAACTTTCTGTATATAGGACTATAAAATCCCTCCTAGCCAGAGGCAAAACCCTTTCACCTGTAAAGGGTTAAGAAGCTAAGATAACCTCGCTGGCACCTGACCAAAATGACCAATGAGGAGTCAAGATATTTTCAAAGCTGGAGCGGGGCGGGGACCAGGGAAGGGGACAAGGGTCTATCTGTCTGTGAGATGCTTTTGCCGGGAACAGATCAGGAATGCTCTTCATAACTCCTTAAGTTAGTAAGTAATCTAGCTAGAAATGCATTAGATTTCCTTTTGTTTAATGGCTGGTAAAATAGCTGTGCTGAATGGAATGTATATTCCTGTTTTTGTGTCTTTTTGTAACTTAAGGTTTTGCCTAGAGGGATTCTGTATGTTTTGAATCTGATTACTCTGTAAGGTATTTACCATCCTGATTTTACAGAGGTGATTCTTTTTACCTTTTCTTATATTAAAATTCTTCTTGTAAGAAATTGAATGTTTTTTCATTGTTCTTAAGATCCAAGGGTTTGGGTCTGTGTTCACCTATGCAAATTGGTGAGGATTTTTAACAAGCCTTCCCCAGGCAGGGGGGTGCAAGGTTTTGGTGAGGATTTTGGGGGGAAAGACTTTTCCAAACAACGCTTTCTCAAAAATAAACCCAGACGTTTGGTGGTGGCAGTGGAAGTCCAAAAGCAAAGGGTAAAATAGTTTGTACCTTGGAGAAGTTTTAACCTAAGCTGGTAAAAGTAAGCTTAGGAGGTTTTCATGAAGGTCCCCACATCTGTACCCTAGAGTTCAGAGAGGGGAAGGAACCTTGACATGGTGGCAGAGCAGTGGGATCAACTTGAAATCATTTTGAGATTTTTTGAACCAGAAGCACAGGTTTGAAAAGGAATTTTTTTTTCCTTTGGGCTGCTGGAAAGCAGGTTAAACTGAAAACAGTTAGAGGTGTTTTTTTCTCTGCTTTGGGGCCAGAGCAGAGACAAAAGGGAATTGCCTTTTGTGAGCTGGAGTTTTCTCTACCTAAAGGCAGGATAGTTAACCTCCTGCAGGGAAATTCACAAGTCTTCCCAGACCTGAAGTTTGTTTTTTTTTCCTAAGAGGAACTAGAGGGGTTTTCTGCCTATTTGCCTGGAGCCAAAGGTGTTAGTTTTTTTTGTTTTGTTTTTTTGATTTCTCTGTAGGTTGACAATCACTATCGGAGAATATAGGTATCATATTCAGCACAGCAAAATTTTACAAGCCAATTTTTTTTTTTTTGGTTTTCTGTCTAACTCTCGGGTGTAAAGTTAGTTAAAAACAGAGAGGTTAGGATGACAGACTCCACGGTTCAACAAAAACTGGAATTAGCCAGATTTGAGGCTGAGGAAAAACAAAAGGAACATGAAAGACAGATAGAACTCATGCGGATGGGAATGGAGGCAAGGGCCAAAGAACTGGAGGAGAAGGAAAGAGAGAGGAAGCATGTGGAGGAGGAGAAGGAAAGAGAGAGGAAGCATGCACTGAAGATGGAGAAGGCAAAGGCTCAGCAGACTACACCAACAAATCCTAGCAATCCTTCTCCAGGTACCACTTCCCATCCCAGAAAGTTCTCCACCTACAAGGCAGGTGATGACACCAAGGCCTTCTTAGAAAACTTCGAAAGGGCCTGCCTTGGGTACAGCATCTCTACAGACCAATACATGGTAGAGCTGAGGCCACAGCTCAGTGGACCCTTAGCTGAGGTGGCAGCTGAAATGCCTAAGGAACACATGAACCAGTATGAACTGTTTAAAACCAAGGTCAGAGTGAGAATGAGGTTAACACCTGAGTATTCCTGTCGGCGGTTCAGAGCACTAAGGTGGAAACCAGACGTGTCATTTACCTGACATGCCTACCACATTGTGAAACATTGGGATGCCTGGATATCAGGAGCAAGTGTTAAATCTCCAGAAGATTTGCACTTCCTAATGCAAATGGAACAATTCTTAGAGGGTGTTCCTGAGGAAATAAAAAGATACATCCTAGATGGGAAGCCCAAAACTGTAATTGAGGCAGGGGAGATTGGAGCCAAATGGGTAGAGATGGCAGAGAAGAAAAAAACTGGTCACAGTTGGAGCAGATACCAGAAGGGACAACCTCAGACCACACCCTACTACCCGGGGGTCACTGAATGCCCCACTTACCCCACAAGGAACCCTCCAGGCACCTTATTGTCCCGCCACACATTTCTCCAGCAACCCACCTCACCCCAGTGACCCGTCAGCTGGACGATGTTTTAAATGTAACGAGCCAGGACATGTGAAGGCCAACTGCCCCAAGAACCCTAACAGATTACAGTTCATTGCACTGGAATCACCCCAGAGGTCCTCAGGCCCAGATACCTCCCAAATACCCTTGGAACAGAGGGAAACTGTGAGTGTGGGCAGGAAGAAGGTCACCGCGTGGAGGGCCACCGGAGCACATGTGTCGGCTATCCATGCTTCCTTAGTGGACCCCAATTTAATCAACCCAGAGATCCAAGTGATGATTCAATCCTTCAAGTCCAACTCTTTCAATTTGCCTACAGCCAAGTTGCCTGTCTAGTACAAGGGCTGGTCAGGAATGTGGACTTTTGCAGTTTATGATGATTATCCCATCCCCATGCTGTTGGGGGAAGACTTGGCCAATCATGTGAAGTCAGCCAAGAGGATGGGAATGGTCACTCACAGCCAAACTAAACCAGCCATCACGCCTAGTGCTGTTCTGGAAACTTTTACCAGGACCCCAGTCAGAGGTGATGGACCGGACCCCAGGCCAATGTCTACAACAGCAGTAGTGGATCCAGTCCCAGAGACCCAGACAGAGCCAGTCCCAGAACTGGAACCAGCAGAACAACCAGCACCAGACCCATTGCCAGCACTGAATCCAGTACTTGCAACCCCAACCCCAGAGGGCCCCACCGAACCTGGACCAGCAGCAGCCGATAACCCTACACGGAGCCTGAACCCCAAGATAGTGCACCAGTGGAGAGCGGTTCACAGTCAACAGAAACAGCCCCATCCCCTACATCGCTTCCAGAGGGACCAAGCATAGGTCCACAATCCAATGAGGAATTGATGTCTCCAGCATCAAGGGAACAGTTCCAGGCTGAACTGGAAGTAGATGAAAGTCTCCAGAGAGCTCGGACGGCGGCACGGAGCAACTCACCGCCTCTCAGCTCTTCTAATCGATCCAGGTTTGTTGTAGAAAGAGGAATCTTATAAAAGGAAACTCTTTTTGGTGGACACCAGGAAGACTGGCATCCTCAGAGACAGTTGGTAGTTCCAACTAAGTACCGGGTGAAGCTCTTGAGCTTAGCCCACGATCATCCTAGTGGCCATGCTGGAGTGAACAGGACCAAAGACCGGTTGGGGAGGTCATTCCAATGGGAGGGAATGGGCAAGGATGTTTCTATCTATGTCCGGTCTCGTGAGATATGCCAAAAAGTGGGAAAACCCCAAAACCAAGTCAAAGCCCCTCTCCAGCCACTCCCCATTATTGAAGTTCCATTTCAACGAGTAACTGTAGATATTCTGGGTCCTTTTCCGAAAAAGACACCCAGAGGAAAGCAGTACATACTGACTTTCATGGATTTTGCCACCCGATGGCCGGAAGCAGTAGCTCTAAGCAACACCTGGGCTTAAAGTGTGTGCCAGGCACTAGCAGACATTTTTGCCAGGGTAGGTTGGCCCTCCGACATCCTCACAGATGCAGGAACTAATTTCCTGGAACTATGGAAAGCCTTTGGGAAGCTCATGGGGTAAAGCACTTTGTTGCCACTCCTTACCACCATCAAACAAATGGCCTGGTGGAGAAGTTTAATGTAACTTTGGGGGCCATGATATGTAAATTCATAAATGAGCACTCCAATGATTGGGACCTAGTGTTGCAGCAGTTGCTCTTTGCCTACAGAGCTGTACCACATCCCAGTTTAGGGTTTTCACCATTTGAACTTGTATATGACCATGAGGTTAAGGTGCCATTACAGTTGGTGAAGCAGCAATGAGAGGGGTTTACACCTTCTCCAGGAATTAACATTCTGGACTTTGTAACCAACCTACAAAACGCCCTCTGAACCTCTCTAGCCCTTGCTAAAGAAAACCTACAGGATGCTCAAAAAGAGCAAAAAGCCAGGTATGATAAACATGCCAGAGAGCGTTCCTTCAAAGTAGACCAGGTTATGGTCTTAAAGGCGCTCCAGGCCCATAAAATGGAAGCTTCGTGGGAAGGGCCATTCATGGTCCAGGAGCGCCTGGGAGCTGTTAATTACCTCATAGCATTCCCCACCTCTAACCGAAAGCCTAAGGTATACCATATTAATTCTCTAAAGCCCTTTTATTCCAGAGAATTAAAAGTTTGTCAGTTTACAGCCCAGGGAGGAGATAACACTGAGTGGCCTGAAGGTGTCTACTATGAAGGGAAAAGTGCTGGTGGCGTGGAAGAGGTGAACCTCTCCATGACCCTCGGGCGTACGCAGCGACAGCAGATCCAGGAGCTGTGCACTAACTATGCGCCGATGTTCTCAGCCACCCCAGGGCTGACTGAACGGGCATACCACTCCATTGACACAGGTAATACTCACCCAATTAAAGTCCAACCTTACCAGGTGTCTCCTCAAGCTAAACCTGCTATAGAACAGGAGATCCAGAAAATGTTACAGATGGGTGTAATCAGCCCCTCTGGCAGTGCATGGGCATCTCCAATGGTTCTAGTTCCCAAACCAGATGGGGAGCTACGTTTTTACGTGGACTACCGTAAGCTAAATGCTGTAACTCGCCCAGACAACTATCCAATGCCAGGCACAGATGAACTATTGGAGAAACTGGGACGGGCCCAGTTCATCTCTACCTTGGACTTAACCAAGGGGTACTGGCAGGTACCACTAGATGAATACGCAAAGGAAAGTTCAGCCTTCACCACACATGTCGGGCTGCATTCCCTTTCGGGCTGTGGAATGCACCTGCCACCTTCCAAAGACTTGTAGATGACCTCCTAGCAGGATTGGGAGACTATGCAGTCGCTTACCTTGATGATGTGGCCATATTTTCAGATTCCTGGGCAGAACACCTGGAACATCTACAAAAAGTCTTCAGTGGCATAAGGGAGGCAGGACTAACTGTTAAGGCTAAGAAGTATCAAATAGGCCTACACAGAGTGACTTATCTTGGACACCAGATGGATCAAGGAACTATCAATTCCCTACAGGCCAAAGTGGATGCTATCCAAAAGTGTCCTGTCCCAAAGTCAAAGAAACAGGTCCAATCCTTCTTAGACTTGGCCAGATATTACAGACGATTTGTACAGCAATACAGCCAAATCGCCACCCCACTGACAGACCTAACCAAAAAGAAACAGCCAAATGCCGTTCAGTGGACCGAAGAATGTCAGAAGGCCTTTAACCAGCTTAAAGTGACACTGATGTCTGACCCTGTGCTAAGGGCCCCAGACCTTGACAAACCATTCCTAGTAACCACAGATGCGTCCGAGCGTGGTATGGGAACAGGTGTAATGCAGGAAGAACCAGATCAAGAATTCCATTCTGTAGTGTTTCTCAGCAAGAAGCTGTCTAAGAGGGAAAGCCACTGGTCAGTCAGTGAAAAAGAATGTTACACCATTGTCTAAGCTCTGGAAAAGCTACGCCCATATGTTTGGAGATGGCGTTTCCACCTGCAAACCGACCATGCTGTGCTACAGTGGCTTCATACCGCCACGGGAAATAACAAAAAACTTCTTCGGTTGAGTTTAGCTCTCCAAGATTTTGATTTCGACATCCAAAACATCTCAGGAGCTTCCTACAAAGTGGCTGATGAACTCTCCCGTGAAAGTTTCCCAGAATCAACTGGTTAAAATCGTCCTTGAGATGTGGAAAATATTGTTAATCTTGGTAGTATATTTAGAGGTGCATGTGTCTTATTAACTCTGTTTTCTCCTAGAGCTCCAGGAAGAAATCACAGCCAGCGTTTCACCCTATCTGTGATTTGGGGGGCATGTCATAAATATAAAGGGAAGGGTAACCACCTTTCTGTATACAGAACTATAAAATTCCTCCTGGCCAGAGGCAAAAATCTTTCACCTGTAAAGGGTTAAGAAGCTAAGATAACCTCGCTGGCACCTGACCAAAATGACCAATGAGGAGACAAGATACTTTCAAAGCTGGACGGGGGGGAAACAAAGGGTCTGTCTGTCTGTGTGATGCTTTTTGCCGGGAACAAATCAGGAATGCTCTTCATAACTCCTTAAGTTAGTAAGTAATCTATCTAGAAATGCGTTAGATTTCCTTTTGTTTAATGGCTGGTAAAATAGCTGTGCTGAATGGAATGTATATTCCTGTTTTTGTGTCTTTTTGTAACTTAAGGTTTTGCCTAAAAGGATTCTGTATGTTTTGAATCTGATTACCCTGTAAGGTATTTACCATCCTGATTTTACAGAGGTGATTCTTTTACGTTTTCTTTAATTAAAATTCTCTTTTAAGAACCTGATTACTTTTTCATTGTTCTTAAGATCTAAGGGTTTGGGTCTGTGGTCACCTATGCAAATTGGTGAGGATTTTTATCAAGCCTTCCCCAGGAAAGGGGGTGTAGTGCTTGAGGGGATATTTTGGGGGGAAGATGTCTCCAAGTGGGCTCTTTCCCTGTTCTTTGTTTAACATGCTTGATGGTGGCAGCATAGGGTTCAAGGACAAGGCAAAGTTTGTACCTTGAGGCAGTTTTTAACCTAAGCTGGTAAGAATAAGCTTAGAGGGTCTTTCATGCAGGCCCCCACATCTGTACCCTAGAGTTCAGAGTGGGGAAGGAACCTTGACACCCTCATTCCATATACCAGTTCGAAAGGCGAAAACCCGGTAGACTCCTGAGGCACTTCCCTGTACGTGAACAGCAGGTGAGGTAAGTACTTGTCCCAATCCTGCGGGTGCTGGTTCATAAAGGTTTTCAGCATCATCTTTAGGGTTCCATTGAACCTCTCCACCTGCCCATTGGACTGGGGGTGATGTGCTGAGGCCCAGTTGTGCCGGACGCCACATTTCTCCCACAAGCACCGGAGCAGGGCCAACATGAAGTTGGATCCTTGGTCTGTCAAGACTTCCTTGGGGAAACCCACTCAGCTGAAAATGGTCAGCAGCGCATCTGCCATAGTGTCTGCTTCAATGGAAGATAAGGGCACTGCCTCGGGGTAGCGGGTGGCGAAATCTACCACGATCAAAATGTATATCTTCCCCGACTGGGTTGTCTTGCTGAGAGGCCCCACTATGTCCATGGCCACCTTCTGGAAAGGCTCCTCTATGATGGGCAAAGGTCTCAAAGCCGCTTTCACCTTGTCCCGGGCCTTCCCCACCCTCTGATAGGGGTCACAGGATCGGCAATACTGCCGGACAGTGGTAAAGACCCCAGGCCAGTAAAAGTTCTGCAGCAACCTCTGCCGGGTGCCCGGATTCCCTGGTGCCCTGAGAGGGGGATGTCATGGGCCAGGTACAGGAGCTTGCGGCGATACTTCTGGGGGACCACCAGCTGCCTCCAGATCCCCCATGACTCCATTTCCCTTGGGGGAGCCCATTCTCGGTTCAAGAGTCCCTTCTCCCACAGCAACCTGTCCTTGCAACCTCTCCTCATGGTCTGTATCGCTCTGAGGTCGGCCAGGTCCCTGAGCTTCCGCAAGGAGGGATCTTTCTGCAACTCAGCCTGGAACTCAGCAGCTGGGGAAGGGATGAGGGCCTGCTCTTTATCTCTGGCTGGGTCTGAGGCTGCAACCTCTCTGAGCCTTGTCCCTGGGAACTCCCTCCCCACTGGGGCAGGGTTCTGCACCTCCGGTGAGGTACCCTCCCCGAAGTCAGGGCATAGTGCCCCTCACTGGCTCTGCCTATGGGTCATGACCAGGGCATTCTGAGGGTTGCTTGGCCAGTCCTCTAGGTCACCCTTCATCAACACCTCAGTGGGTAAATGGTGATGCACCCCCACATCCTTGGGGCCCTCCTTGGCCCCCCATTTCAGATGTACCCTCGCCACGGGCACCTTGAATGGGGTCTTACCCACCCCCATCAGGGTCAGGTAGGTGTTGGGCACCATCCGATCTGGGGCCACCACCTTGGGCTGGGTCAGCGTCACCTTCGCGCCCGTATCCCAGTATCCATTGACCTTCCTCCCATCCACCTCCAGGGGAACAAGGCACTCGCTCCGCAGGGACAGCCCCGTGCCCACCCTGTAAACTGCGAACCTTGAGTCTGAAGCATCCAACCCTCCAGAGGAGCTGATCTGGGGAGCTCCTCCCTACTGAGCAGTTGGTAAGCTGCCAGCCCCCCTTGCCTGAGCTGTCTGCCCCTCGTCCGGCTGGGTCCCTGCCCAGTTAACCCTGGGTGGATTCGGTCTGCTCAGTCTGTTCCTGAGCTTGGGGCACTGGGTCCGAATGTGGATGTCCGTATCCCTGCATCTGGAGGGCCAGTTGTAGATATGTGCCCTCAGGGGCTTTACGCCGACTCCGGAACCTTCTCCGGTACATCTCGGGAGTCAGCCCAAACTCATGTAACAGGGCCTTTTTGAATAGTTCGTAGTCCCCTGCCTCCGCCCCTTTCATTCGGCTGTACACCGCCATGGCTTTGGGGTCCAGTAAGGGGGTGAGAAACTGGAGCCTGTCTGCAGGGTCAACCCTGTGCATCTCACAGGCATTCTCAAAGGTCGTCAGGAAGTCATCTATCTCCTCCCCTTCCTCACGCTGGGCTAGGAGGTACTTATCAAAGCTCCGTGCAGTCCTGGGTCCCCCCTCACTCACCGCAGCTGGAGCCTCGTTGCTCCTTAGCCTCGCCAACTCCAGTTCATGCTGAAGCTGCCTTTCATGATCCTCTCGCTCTTTTTCGCAATCTTCCAATTCTCTCAATTTTATCTCCTTCTCCAATTCCAGCCACCTTAGCTCCAGGGATGGGGAGCTCTACCGGGAGGATCCCCTGCTGGCTGCTGGGGTCAGGGTCCCCTCGGTATTTGCTGGGCTCCTCCAAGCCCCTCTTCTAGGCATAGGTAGGAGGGGTCTCGGGATGCCCTTGGCAGCAGTCTGATCCCTCCCAGCCGGGTCAGGCACCAGGGCCCATGCTGCATCTGCCTGGCTGCTTCTCTAAGAGACAGGGATTGGTGCATCCGAGGGATCCTTTTCTTCCAGCTGGGCAATCAGCTGTTCTTTGGTGAGCTTCCCAATGCACAGCCCCCTCTGCCTGCACAGCTCCACCAGGTTGCTCTTAAGGTGCTTAGCATACATCTCCCTGCTGGCCACTCGCAGGCCTGTGTGCTCTCAGCTCCCCACAGTTTCCAGGAGGACCCCCTACTTTGCCAGCCCTTCTCCAAGTCACCACCTCTCTCCCAGGGTCAAGCCGCAGACTCTTCCACCCTGAGACTGCTCACCGCAGAGCCCAAGGGAACCCCGTTATTGCAACAGTCCTTCTCGCTGGTCACACACTCCCAGGGGTTAAGCATAGCTCCTCCGCCCCCCCGAAACCGCTCCTCTCTGAATCGTCAGCATGCCTGGTCCCCATCAATCCTCCTTCGTTTTACTGCTCCCCAGTCACTTACTGCAGGAAGCACCATCCACGGGGTGCAGTAAATTCCACCTCTCCCACCAGTTGTCACAGAGATTGGGGAAGTCAGGGCCCTGCACCCCCACTTCCTGTGATTCACCATGACTCTCAGCCAGCCAGTAGAACAGAAGGTTTATTAGAGACGACAGGAACACGGTCCAGACCAGAGCTTGCAGGCATAAATAGGACCCCTCAGTCAAGTCCTTCTGTGGAGCAGGGATATTAGTCCCCAGCTCTGGGGGCTCCCTCCTCTTCCCCAACTCACTCCAAAAACAAAACCCCCTCCAGCCAACTCCCCCAGCCTCCCCCCCAGGTCCTCCTCCAGCCTTTGTCCAGTTTCTCAGGCAGGAGGTGTCACCTGGCCCCAACCCCCCTCCTGGCTCAGGTTACAGGCTCAGGTATCCTCCCAGCCAGTGAAGTCACCCCCTGCTATCCCATCACCTATGCAGACAGTCCCAGTAAATTCCCCTGCCACATTCCTAGGTAAATCCACCCCACTCAGTCCCTGCTGCATCACATCTCCCCCGCAGTGCCTTTGACGCCGCAAAACATCTGACCCGCAGCAGGCGGTAGGCACTGAGAGGGAGGGGGAGGTGCTGATCAGCAGGCAGGAGGCACTGGGGGAAGGAGAAGGTTCAGGTAGGGAGGCTGCCAGTGGCTGCTGCTTGCCTCCTCACCCCTCCTCTACACCCGCCTGCCCGACACCATGATCCTCCTCCTCATCTGCCCGCCTGCCTCCTCACCCACCTCCTACCCGCTGCTCGCCTCCCTGTTTGCCTTCTCACCCCGCTCGCCTGCCCGCCTCCCTCCTCACCTCCCCGTCCGCCTCCTCACAATTTAATTGATGTGCAGGGCCCCCCAAAGCGCAGGGACTGGGGTATGGCTCTGACTATGGCCATTGGCTAGAAAAAGTATTGCAAGAACATTGGTTCTTCAGAAAGATCAGCTGTAGCTGCCAGAGCCTGCTAACCTCCACACTTGACATTGTTTGGTATATTCCAAGTCATCTGCTACCACAAGACCTACCTTCTCTTGGCATTGAAGCCCACCCATATCCAACACCAGTGACCACTGGTAGCTCTTCCATGAAGCATTGTGTGATATGCTGTATCTGCAGTGCAGAAGCTATCCCTGCCCCTTGCACGCAGGGTGCTCAGGAAGGGATGTGTCCCCAGACTTCCAGAACCCCAGAGGGGAGAGGCAATGGCCAGGAATCTGAGCTCTCCCAGCTCAAAACATCAAGCCTAACTCTACAACATGGCCTGATAGGAATTCTGAATTTTGCTGAGCTCTAGTGGTCAGATAGCAGCTAGCATAGCAACTCCCACAGGATAGATGGATGGATTGCAGAGCATGGGTGAAGTGAGGCAGGGTGGGTGGTAGCTTACAGGCATTCGGAGGAGGAACTGGGCTGTAAGCGGGCTGAGACTAGAAACAGGACTCTGGATGCTGCGGCAATTGGCCCATGTTCCAGAGCCCTTCAGTCAATCCATGCTGATACATTCACAAATGAAACGCTTTGAGATGGCTGGGCTGGATCAATCTCATTGCCACTGCTGAGGGGAAGCCAGGGACTGGGGGCCCCAAGCTGTACAGTTTCCACACCATTAGCCCCTGCTGACAGGGCCCTGTGGGAGGGACTCCCTGTAACACATCTCCTGAGCAAGGGGCAGGTTGAGATCAGGGATCACAGATGTCCCTGCACTCTCAGATTTGCTTCTCGGCTGCTCTCTGCCACAGGCTCTGCAGACACCATGGCAGTGACAGCAACAGCAGATGAGACACAGCTGGGCCTGGCTGCAGGAGCGTGTCAGGTTACAGGCTGGGAGTGCTGGGGGGAAGGAGGGGGCAGCCAGGGAAGGCACTAGATCACACCTAGGAGGCTTGTCCAGCTGCAGACTCCCTATGGTTCTGCACATGGCGTTAGCCTCAACTAGCCCATGCTTAGGGTTGCCAATACTGTAATTCAAAAGTACTGGAGAAACCCAGAGATGCTTAGGCATGATGGAAGGGTGGCTGGGCCAAAGCTGAGTGGCACTGCAACCCTGTGCACCACGCCAAGTCACCAGCCAGTGGCACGACCCTGTTTGAAATATGGGATAAAAGGTGTCCTGTGCTGATTTAGCATGGGACAGATACTATTTTAGTTACATAAGGGACGTTCCTTGTAATACAGGACTGTCGGTAACCTTACCCATGCTGCACACACAGAGGGTCCTCAGCACAGCACAGCCCTCCCCCCATCAGGAACTGCACCGGGGCTCCGGGGTGCAGATAGGCCAGTTAGAAGCTAGTCTGCAATTAGTGCCCAGGCCACATGGTGGGAACCCAGGGTCTGCAGTGGCACAACATTTGGGACTATCCCGAAGCATCCGCCAGGGAAGGCGACTCAGGAAGGAATCTACCCCCTCAGCTTCCCACAAGGACTGAGACCTCCTCTTTCTCCTCCTCCCAGCAACCAAGAGGCCACTCCTGCCTGGAGACAGCTCTGACCCCAATCCCTGAGAAATCCCTCCCGCAGTCCTTTGGAGATTCCCTCCAGCCCAGAGAGAGCCTTCCCCCACTTCCCACCAGAGTGGCCCCGCCCCCACACATCCCTCCAGAGAGTCTGTCCTGATCGTTCGATCAATGAATCATCCAGCAGGGTGGGAGGGAGCTCAGGGCAGTGAATCAGTGCTGGGCCTGGGCTGGGACACGTGAAGGAGGGAAGGTAGAGTGGGGGGATGGCAAAGGGGAAACCACGTGGTACCCTGTGGTAGACAGGGTTGCCAACCCTCCTTGATTCCCTGGGAGTCTCGTGAAATTGAGACTGATCTCCCAGATGCCACTGAAGCCAATCCAGGAGATTTTAGGCACTAAAAGTCCGGTGGTGCAATGGGGCTAAGGCAGGCTCCCTACCTGCACTGACTCCGCACCGCTCCCAGAAGTGGCTCCCGAGTGCTGACTCTGCAGCTCCCATTGGCCACGGTTCCTGGCCAATGGGAGCTGCGGGGACGGTGCCTGCAGGCAGGGGCAGAGCACAGAGCTGCCTGGCCTCCCCTTAGCCAAGGAGCTGGACATGCCAGTTGCTTCTGGGAGCTGCCCAAGGTAAGCATCGCCTGGCCAGACCCCACACCCCGGAGCACCTCCTGCACCCCAACCCTCCGTCCCATCCCAGATCCCACACCCCCAGCCGGAGCCTGCACCCCCTCCTGAACACCAAACCCCTGCCCCAGGTTCAGCACGGAGCCCCTTCCCACACTCCAAACCCCTCAGTCCCACCCTGCAGCCCAAAGCCCACACCCTCTCCTGTACCCTGACCCTGAGCAGAGTGAGCGGGGGTGTGTTGCTTTGGGGAAGAGGCGGGGCAGCGGGCAGGGCAAGGGTGTTTGGATTTGTGTGATTAGACAATTGGCAACCCTGGTGGTAGATGGGCTGGGATGGAGAGCAGGGAGTCTGTGGCGAGGGGAACCTGCCTGAGTCCTGGTAGGAGGCAGGTCCAGTAGCCATGGGAGAGCAGAGGGGTCATGGTCATTTTAATGGCTCCAGCCTCCCTTTCGCTCTAATCTGCCTGCCTCCTGCCACCCTGGAAGTGCTAACAGCTCCAGGGGGGTGTTGACGGTTGGGCAGACTCTCTCTGTGGCAAAAGGCCACTCCCTGCTTGAGGCCCTGCTGCCCACAAAGACCGAGGAGGTACGAAGGAAGGCCTTGTGTGCTGCAGCAGAGCCAGCCCTGGCCTCGCCCCCTCGCGGTGCCAAGGCATTTTGGCAGCTATGTGGCTCCCGAGTTCCCACGTGCTTCCAAGCAGATTATCTGTAATGTCTTTCATCCGAATGTAGCAGAGAGAACAGCTCATGGAGGTGCTGACCCCTGCCAGGTGTGGCTGTGAGAGCTCAGCCGCATCTGAGCAAAGAAAACACTTCCTGCAGAATTCCTCGAAGTGGCACAAGTGTCTATCCCGCAAATGACCGAACTCCAGACCTGCAGCAAGGACTGGGCTTGAGCCTGTAACAAACACACCTTTCGCTTGAAACTGGGCATAGGGAGTGTAAATCCACAGGCTGAAGCTGTGGGAACGTTTTGAGCAAGTAAAGACAGGAAGGGGGCCATGCTGGAAGTGAAGTGTCAGCCTAAACTATAGTGACCCTCCAGGACTGCACCAGGCAAATCCAACGCCCTCAGGAAGCAAAGTGTGTCACTAACTAGGGCCTTCAATAACTTTCCTGATAAACCATAGGAATCCTGGTAGCCTGAACCAGCCCAGCCTTCGGCTCAGGAGCTGGAGTCATGGGCTGAGTCAATGGAAGCAAATGTGATAAAACCAGGGGAAAGGAGATCAGAAGCAAGTCACATCCCAGGGGAGGGTTTATGGCTTTTGCCTGATAAAGGGGAGGAAAACTTCCCAAGGATTTTATAAGAACCATCTTCCTCCAGGTGGAACAGGCCTCATTCCTGCCAGTGTGGGGACGCAGCCATCTTTGCCAATATGTCAGTGTGTGAGCAGAGGACTGCATGCCTCCCCTGCTGTGCTGGCCTGATCTCACACAGGCCTGCTGTACATCATGAGAAGTACACTTCCATAATGCCCAGAGCAGGGGCAGCTTGGAATCATCTGCCTTCCGATCCTGCTCTGTGGCTAGGGATGCTGGGAGCCACTTGGGCAAGGGATGGGGGGGCATTGCACTCCATGCTGCAGACAGATCCCCCAGGTCTTTTCCTGAGCCCCTCCCTGCACTGCTCAGAGTCGGGAGGCGACACAGCTGCTACATGGAGATAGCACAAACCCTTCCCAGTTATGAAGCCAGCTCTGATGAGTGGGAAAGCAGGGCTGGCCACAGGCAGCATCCCAGCCTGGTGTAACCATGCGTGGCCAACAATGGCGCAAGGAATTGGCTACCCCTTGAGTGCGGCTGCACATGCCCTGGCTCTGCGGGGGAACCTGGTGGGAATGGAGCAGTTTCCAGTCCTTCCTGCAGTCTTACAGAGACATTGCAAAACGGCACAGTGTGGTGAGAGCCAAGAGCCAACTGCCTTTCCTGGCTACAGAGCCCTCTTCCATCTGTCACTTGTTTGGACTAAGGCATCTAGGCTTGTCGGAAGTGAGAAGGGGGGCAGGGCGTATCTCTAAGGACTTGGCAGAGTGACTTGCTTCAAAGGAAGAAGGGCACTGTCTCAGGAAGCTCCATGGGCCAGAGGGTGGAATGCATTCCAGCTGCTGCCTTTCGGAGAGGCTGCCCTGCAAGCGTGCGGCTGAGTTATTCCAGGCAGCTGGAAGCCCCCAGGCAGTCCGTGTTTTCCATTTCAGCACAGAGTTACACTGGACTGAACGCCTCTCATGTGCGGCACTTGTTAGCTTGTGATGAGATCAGGTGGATCAGGCAGGGCATGTGTCCAGCATTAGCCTGGGCTCTGAAACATGCCAAATGTCATGTTACATAATTACGGTCTCCTTTGCTCTCCAAGCTCTGCTGAATGGCAGAATTGCAGGCCAATGGAAGTATCTCCCTGGCCCCAGAGGAGGCGCTCTCACTACTAGGCCTGGAAATGTCTGCCTGGCCCTAACAGAGGCGGTTTGGGCAGGGGGCACCGGGAACACAGGAGAAGAGTCTCCCAGACTGGGTGTGGGGGTGGGAAGGTCTCCTGATGATGATGCTATGTGAGCAGGTGGTTTCTCAGGGGGTGAGACTGTGGGGCATAGGCACGCTGCATTTGGGAAGAGTATGGGGGGCCCATCAGGGAAAGAGCTGGCAGAAGCAGCTCAGCAAGGCAGAAGCCATTTTAACCCTCACACCAGCTTCCCTAAGGACGGCTTGTGACTGGTTTGCGCTCCAGGATCCTGTGGCTGGTCTGTTGCCAGCTGCAGCCTCCATCACCCTCTCTGCCCACCTCACCCTGCAGGTCTCCATCATGTGGCACTAGGCAAGTCTGTGGGTGTTGTAGTGGGGGGATGTGGGCAGGTAGCAGCCTCCAGCAGCACAGGTTGGGCTAGGCTGGGGGGACTCTGAGTGCAAGTGGCTGTGTAGTTTGGAATCTCTTGCAGGTCTGCTGGCGGGAGAGTGCAAGTGGCTGCTGTTCACAAAGGCCTCTTGACATAAAGTGAGGGGTGACCCTGTCATTCAGGGAGAGGAGACTGAAGGAAGCCAAGTGGAGGGGAGAGACAAGGACAAGGCACGGGAGCGCCTACTCATAGCAAGGCTCCACCATATTCCCGCGGGCCTAGCACCCGCCAAGAAGCTCTTCTGCGTCCCTCCATAACATCTTCAGGTGTCCCCATCTGCTCATGGCCTCACTGATGTAGCATCACACATGGGTTTGTCCCCACAGCTCACTGGGCAAGGGGAGTGATAGCCCCATTGGGCAAATGGGAGCCAGGGTAAATAAATCCACAGATCTTATGGCTGAGCTGGGAATTGGATCCCCATACTGCCCTTACAGGTCAAAGCTGAGGCCGCCTGCCCATGAGTGGATTATATGTGGGAGCTTGTCTGGGGGCAGTGCCTGGACACCCAGAGGATCCCAGGCCCCTTAGCCATCAGTCTCTGGCTGGAGAGGGGATGAGCCAAGCACCACTCGATCCTCAGCTGGCTCTGAGGTGTGAGAGGAACCCTGATGTGCAAAGAGCTTCCAGGCCAGACCACGCACCTGCCTGGTGTGTGCAGATACTCTGCCTGGCCAGGCCCAGTCACTCCTTGCACCCTCCTCTCGCACTCACACTCTGTATGCTTTGCAGCAACGAAGGGCTCTGCCAATGGCATCAACTCAGATCTGCAGGCGAGAGCCAAGGTGGATGCTGGAACATTCTCATTCCTCCATCGAACACTCCCTTGCATCTGCCCAGCCGCCAGTGTCTAGACTTCCTGGAGACCCTTGGATCAAAGGGAGTGCTCAGCACATCCCCATCACCCCCCACCTCCTGAACATGCTTGCATGGTGCTGGCTGTGATGAGAGCTATGCTGGGTGTTTTGCTAACGCTACCTTGTCCAGCCCAGAGCAGCCTTTTCTCATTACGTCTGCTCGTCCAAGTTTAATGGCTTGTGACGGAGCCCTTTGGAGATGTCTAAATAATACCTCCTAATGGATCCCACATGTTCTTTCCCAACCGCCACAACTAACTCCACAGAACCCTGGCCAGCTGCTGGCCACCTTCTCTCTGGGCTGCTAGGTGCAGATGTCCCCCATAGTCCCTCCCAGACAGGGTTAGGAAGAGAGGGATCTTGCCCATGTGCACCCACTCCTCACAGCCTGTGCCAGGTCTGCCTTCCCTTACAGCCCTCTGCTGCACTGACCTGAGCTAACAGAGGGAATGGGTCCCCAGCCCTGGGTTGCTAGTATGGAATAGTTTGCAGGGGGAACTTGAGGAGTGTCACAGTGAGTGGTACCATGGGGGGTTAAATGGGTAGTAAATCTGGGGTAGAAGGAGGTGAGAGTATATGACTGTCAGAGTGAGGAACACAGTTCCTCCTTTTTGTAACACCCCACTCTAACTCCTGCCCCTCCTTCCTTGCGTGAGGCATTTTATGATAATTCCTGAAATGGCATGAAATGCAGCCTAGCCCAGCCCAGCAGACAGCAAGCGCATGTCATGCAGCCCAGCCTGGCAGAATGTGAGTGCAGGATATGCAGCCTGGCCCAGCAGAATTGTGAGGGAGACTGGCTCGGAGAATTGCGAATGCTGAGAACAGCACTTTCTCCTAGGATGCGTCTTGCTGTGTTGTCCAGGGAGTGTCCTTGTTGCCAAGAAGGCCAATGGCATTTTGGGCTGTAGAAGTAGGGGTATTGCCAGCAGATCGAGGGACGTGATCATTCCCCTCTATTCGACATTGGTAAGGCCTCATCTGAAGTACTATGTCCAGTTTTGGGCCCCACACTACAAGAAGGATGTGGAAAAATTGGAAAGCGTCCAGCGGAGGGCAACAAAAATGATTAGGGGACTGGAACACATGACTTATGAGGAGAGGCTGAGGGAACTGGGATTGTTTAGTCTGCGGAAGAGAAGAATGAGGGGGGATTTGATAGCTGCTTTCAACTTCCTGAAAGGGGGTTCCAAAGAGGATGGATCTAGACTGTTCTCAGTGGTGGCAGATGACAGAACAAGAAGCAATGGTCTCAAGTTGCAGTGGGGGAGGTTTAGGTTGGATATTAGGAAAAACTATTTCATTAGGAGAGTGGTGAAGCACTGGAATGGGATACCTAGGGCGGTGGTGGGATCTTCTTCCTTTGAGGTTTTTGAGATCAGGCTTGACAAAGCCCTGGCTGGGATGATTTAGTTGGGGATTGGTCCTGCTTTGAGCAGGGTTGGATTAGATGACCTCCTGAGGTTCCTTCCAACCCTGATAGTCTATGATTCTATGATTCTATGAGTGGCAGCTCCTGTGCACACACATGCTGCTGCTTGCTTTTGATGCATATGCTGATCAGATGGCAGACACTCCTTGTGATTCACCAGTGGCAGCTCAGGCACGGTAGAGACTTCTCCAGCCACAGCTGCCTCTTTCAATATGCTTACAATGCCATGAGCAAAATGGGTACTTTCTTAGGGAGCTCTCCATGGTTTTGTTAGCACTCTCCATCTTCACCCTGTCTTGGGGCCAGATCACAGATACACGTTCCATAAAGTTTAAGGCCAGAAGGGACCATGAGATCATCTAGTCTGACTCCCTGTAAACCACAGGCCATTGCATTTCAGCCACTTAGCCCTGTGCAAAGCTCAAAGACTTCAGTTAGACCAAAGCACATCAGTCCTCAGGAAACTAGATGGAAATCGTAAAGGAGAGACCAAGGCACCCCCAATGCCAGAGGCCCCTGCAGTGGCAGGGCACGGCTGTGCAGAGGAGTGGTATTTTTACTGTAGTTTCAAAGCCAGAACACCCGGTTTCCTGCCAGCCTGTGGAACATTTCTGGTGGGCTCCAGCTCTCTGCTGGGAAGGAGTATATTTAATTCCCTCTTAAGACATTTCCAGTACAAAGTGTCAGATCTAAGTGAGAAATGCTGAAGGCTCCCCCAGGTGGGTGTCCAAGGGCAGCTGAACAGGGCTCTTGTGCTGGCGCATTCCTAGCATGTATCAGAGAGAGGACTGTTGCTGGTTTGTTTCGAGAGCTGCTTGAGAGCCAGGACAACAGGGATGAAGAATAGTGACAGAAGGGGCTACTATGAGCAGCAATCCAAAACTATGTTTGGGGGCGGGGAGGCACTGAGGACCTATGTATCTTCAGAGCAAACAAGAGCATCCTTTGTCTCACTCTCAATTGTTAGTGCTGGGTTATTGTGTCAAATATTCCACTGACCCACCAGGAGCGATGATTCCTAGATTTTCCATTATTCAGCAGGCTTACTGCCACTTCAGAGCTATTTATGAGGAGCTTTTCATACCAAAGTGGGATGAGGCTCTGTGCTGGGGGAAGTAAATCATCGGATGTGATATGTGAATCTTCTCACTATGTGTGAGACTGCAGCAATGCCAAGTCCTTGCCCCTAGCCTCACTGGAGTGCACATTTCCCTGCCTTTGCTTCCAAGCTGTTGGAGATGTTTTCCCCTCCCCTTTGTGCAATGTCTGAGAAGGGCCCACGTGGCAGTTGGGAGGTGCAGGGCCTTTGTTCGGATCCACACTGGTGCAGAGATCTTTTGAGCTTTTATGTAACTTTTTGGTGCAGCCTCCACAGGCACCTCAGAAGG
This sequence comes from Dermochelys coriacea, assembly GCF_009764565.3. Classification (NCBI taxonomy): domain Eukaryota; kingdom Metazoa; phylum Chordata; order Testudines; family Dermochelyidae; genus Dermochelys; species Dermochelys coriacea. Next base: position 24,206,598 of record NC_050084.1, on the reverse strand, counting down.
TCCATCGTGAACATGAGGGATGTTTCCAGACAGCCTCGTCACAGAATCAGAGAAGATCAGGGTGAGAAGGGACCTCAGGAGGCATCTAGAACCACCTGCCGGCTCAAAGCAGGACCAGCCCCAACTAGATCATTCCAGCCAGGGGTCTGTCACACCGGGCCCTAAAAACCCCTAAAGCTGGAGACTCCACCCCTCCCCAGGGAACCTTGTCTTGCCTCTCTCTTCATTCCATGCTGCTCCTGATGGGATTCAACTATTCCTCTATTCAAACACTTAGTGCTGTCATGTTTCAGAGTAGCAGCCGTGTTAGTCTGTATTCGCAAAAAGAAAAGGAGAACTTGTGGCACCTTAGAGGCTAACAAATTTATTTGAGCATAAGCTTTCGTGAGCTACAGCTCACTTCATCGGATGCTGTCATGGAGTGCTAAACTGTATTATACTGTTCGGCCACTAGGTGGCACTGTGTGTAAAATACCTTCTCTAAAGGAACCCCAGGCAGGAAAGCATTAAAGGATCTTATGATGAACACAGCTGAGGTGTATAAGCAAGCTTTGTAGCCAGTCTACAGCTGGTACAGGACCATGGCATGGTGTGAGAGTGGGATTAAGAATAGAAACAGAAGGAACAAAGTTTCAGAGGGGTAGTTGAGTTAGTCTTTATCAGCAAAAACAATGAGGAGTCCTTGTGGCACCTTAGAGACTAACAAATGTGTTAGTCTCTAAGGTGCCACAAGGAACAAAGTAACAAAGGTTGTAGGATCCCATCATGCCACTCTTCAATGCCTCAGAGAACTTCAGCTTTGGCACACCTTCAGAATGGACAGACTGGAAGTATGCAGGGTAGTTGTATCCGTGTTGTTCCCAGGATATTAGAGAGATAAGGTGGGTAAGAATTGGACCAACTTCAGTTGGTAAGAGAGACAAGCTTTCGAGCTACACAGAGCTCTTCCTCAGGTCTAGGAAAGGTCTGTCACAGCTAAATACAAGATCGAACGTATAGTTTACATAAATAGTCAGCATATATTCTAAGGGACCATTCCAAGTGAAGCAGCCCGTTAATGTCCCTGTAGTCATAGGATTAAAAGGAGGGGTTAATGGGTTACAGATTGTTGTAATGAGCCATAATAAATCCAGTGTATTTAAGACCATGATTTTTGGCCCTGAGTCTAGCACAGTTATGAATTTAAGATCCCAGGTTCGTCTTTTGAAAGTGAAAGTGCAGGTTTCTTTTGAGAATGAGGACTGCTAGGTCAGATATAAAGTGATCACTTTTTGTGTAAAGTGTTCACCCACAGGTGTTAGGGTGTTTTTGTCTTCTATCATTTTCCTGTGAGTTCATTCAAGAGCGAGGTGATTGTATGGTTTCACTCACAAAGCTGTTATTGGGGCATTTAGTGCACTGGATAAGATATACTACATGTTGTGATAGGCACATATAGGAACATGGATCTTGAAAGGTGTGGTGTGGGGGTACTGATCATTGAAGCAGTGGAGATATGTCTGCAGGTTTTGCATCTGTTGTTCTGGCAGGTTCTGGTGACACATTGAGTTGGTGTATCCTGGTCTATGGGGAGCTTCTGATTATGAGCTTGGAGAGATTGTGGGGTTGTTTGAAGACCAGAAGAGAGAGGTTAGGAAAGATTTCTCTCAAGATTCCAGTGTGGGGCGGTAGGTGACAACTAGGGTTGTATGGTCAGAGCGGGTACTTTTCTGTATTGAAGAAGGTTCTCTTGGGCTATTTGGGGGTCTGTTCCATGATGTGATCTACTTCTCTGGTGGACTGTCCTTGTCTGGTGAAGTGATTTTGAATATATATCCTAGACTTTCTCCTCAGAGCATATTCAGTGGTATCTGAGTGCCTGGCTGTAGACAACACATTTCTTGGTGTGTTTGGAGTAGTTACTGGATATATGAAGGTAAGTCTGATGATCCAAGGGTTTATTGCATATAGTTGTCTGTAGGATTCCATTGTTGAAACTGATCATGGTGTCCAGGAAGTTGATGCTAGTGTGGGAGTGTTCCGGAGAGAGCTTAATGGAGAGGTTGTGGTTGTTGAAATTGTAGTGGAAATCTATTAGGAGTTTAGATGAAAGTTTAGATGTCCAGAAGATGAAAATATCATTGTCTGAAAGCAGTATTTTGCAATATTTTGAAATGCAAACAAACTCCACAAAGCAATTGGAGATATACAGGTATCTTCTTTAATTTATGCTATGGGGAGCAGCCATAGTATATCTTTAAATTCTTTGACTTTACTGAAGAGAGTCACAAAGATGACTATGAAAGGGTTCTGGCTATGTGTGATGCATACTTTAAACCTCAGAGAAATGTGGTTTATGAAAGAACATGTTTTCACCAGAGAATTCAAAAACCAGGGGGAAATGTTGAATGTTTTATAAGAGCTCTGCATACACTGGCTGAAAACTAATTCTGGGAATGCAAAACATGAAAAGTTCAGAGACAGGCTGGTTATTGGGTTAACAGATAAAACCCTTTAACAGCAGCTACAGTTGAAAGAGATTTAACCCTAGCAACAGCTGTACAGAGAGCAAAACAGTCTGAACTGGAGAAACAGCAAAACTTAGAGCAACTTGACAAACTTGAAAAACCTGAAACTAGCTTAGAAACTGTAGATGGACACTTGAGTGTTAAAAGTCATTATCACAAAACCCCCAAGGCAAGAAGAGAGATCTCTCAGGCTAAGAGGGACAAATTGCAGTCTACATGCACAAGGTGTAGAAAAAGTCATATTCCAAAAGGTGGGCATGTCTAGCCAGAGCCACATGGTGCAATAAATGCATGAAATATGGACATTTTACAGCTGTTTGCCTCACCAAAGCAGTCAGGGAGTTGACTCATATTACAGACAATCAAGACCCATTGTGTCTTGGATCTATCGCTTGTGATGACATAGAGCCAGCCTGCAGAGTGAAACTGCATTTTAATGGCAAAACTATTGACTTTAAAATTGACTCAGGAGCTGATGTCGCAGTCATCTCAGAAGGGCCTTACAATCATCTTCAAACCTTACAAGAGCTGAAGTCACAGTTCTGACTAGTCCTGGAGGTATTCTGAACTGCATGGGACAGTTCAGAACAGAAATAACTTACAAAGACAAAAACTGTGCTTTAGAGTACATGTGATCAAAGGACCAAAGAATAACAACCTTCTCAGATACAGCATGGCAGCCATGACGGCCTGGTGAGAAAGGTGGAAGATTTCATGATATTGGAGATCCAGTACAGATCAACTTAAGAGACAATGCTAAACCTTACAGTTGACAAATACCCTTACCAGAGAGACCCTGGAAGAGACTAGCTGCAGATTCATGCAAATTCAGAGGACATCATTACCAGGTCATTGTGTACTATATTTCATAAAATCATAGAATCGTAGAATATCAGGGTTGGAAGGGACATCAGGAGGTCATCTAGTCCAACCCCCTGCTCAAAGGTATATAGAAATAATGTACTTGAAAGATATAACGTGTTATTGAGAAACTGAAATTCACTTTTGGTCATTTCAGGATTTTAGAACAACTAGTGATGGGCAATGGACCACATTTCATTGCAGCAGTATTTGTGTCATTCTGAACTAAATATGATGTTGATCATATTACTAGCAGGCCACGTTAGCCACAAGCGAATGGAGAGGCTGAGAGAGCTTTACAGACACCCAAGAAAATCCTACAGCAGGCAGATCCATTCCTTGCTCTTCTGAGTTACAGATTAACACCAATAGCAGCTACTGGATATAGTCCAGCACAACTCGTAATTGGAAGACAACTCAGAACTATTGTTCCAACTTTGGAAAAGAATCTATCTCCAAAGTGGTCAGACATGAAGAAAGTTGCCAAAATCGGATAAAAAGGCTAAAAGTGCTTATGAACACTTTTACAACATACATCATTCAGTTAGAGAACTGTCAGGTGTAGAACCTGCTGACCGTGTTTGTGTCAAATTGGATGGAGAAAAAGGATGGTCAACTCCAGCTGTTATAAAGAAAAATAATTTAGCCCCCAGATCATACATAATTGAGACCAACAGGAGAGAGTTCAGCAAAAACAGTCAACATTTACAGTTTGTTCCTTAGAAAGAACAATCAACAAAACAAACTCTACAAATGGAGGATGCAGAACAAGAAGAAAGGATTCCAAACGGACCACAGACACTCATTTCAACTAATGGACAGCTAGATGACCTAGTTGTTACGCATTCAGGTTGTGTAATTAGAAAACCAGTATGATTCGAAGACACTAAACAGACTGATACATAATGAATTTCAGAGCCAGCGTGATAGTGTAAATATCGTAAAAGGTAGGAATGTAGAACTTAATGAGGGAGAGGTAATGGAATGTTAAACTGTACATACTGGTCAGCCACTAGGTGGCACTATGCATAAAATACTTTATTTAAATGAACCTCAGCCATAGCTGGCAGAGCATTAGAGGAGTTTATGATGAACACAGCTGGTGTATATAAGCAAGCTCTGTAACCAGT